>NC_060278.1:46083272-46683272 GCF_021613505.1 Equus quagga
AGAAGCCTGGGCAAAGCTGGGGCCAGACTCGCTGGCTCTGAACCCTCTAGTTTGGCCAGAACCTTCCACAGGCCTAGTGGCTGCATTCATCTTTGCATGGCCTCCCCCTCAGACAGCAGAAGCTTCAAACACGCTTTGAAAGAGCATCCTGAGAGGGCAAAGCTAATTCAGTGTGTTTCCTGTCATTAGGAAGAGTAAACATCTCGTTGATTTTCCCCCTTCCCCTCCAGTGGAACCGCCATAGGCCTGTTCTACATCCACAAACACCCATCTTTCACACCCACCCGCCCCAATCTTATCGTTCCATCAAGTTTGTAAATAAGTGCTCTTGAGATTTATTTTTATTCTCTTTTGTGTTTATTAAACTTAGAACAATTTTTTTCCCTTTCTGGTCTTCTGCCCATACACACTCTTTCTTTTTATGGCCGCTTCGGACCACGAGGTCAATTTTGTTTCCACTTCTTCTAAGGAAATCGTCCAATGATCCTGTCCTAGGCTTTCGAGCTTTGAAGGGGCGCTTGCAAATATTTACAGGAGTAGCTCGATAGTTAAGTGCAGTTCTGCTCTGCTCCCTATACGTTGGCAAACAGCCCTCCTCCCCTCTGGCCATTATAACCATTTCAGCTGTTTATATTTCAACTGTCTGATAACACAAATCCACATTTTTGGTTCTTGTTTTATAAGTAGAAGCAGTTAATGCATGAGCAGCCCCCATCAGCAGCTCTGCTTTGGTCTTCTAACCGCAGTGAAGTGGCCAGGCCAGGAGGAACAGCAGCCTTCCCCAACCCCCTGCTCCAGCCCACAGCAGCGGGAGCTTGCTCCATAAAGACCATTGACCAAGAACTGACTACAACTTCCAAGGGTTGGTCCCAGCTGTCCTCTGCTGTCATCTGCTATGGGTCACCAGCCCCCTGCCTGGCTGAGGAACTTGAGCAACTTGCCAAATGTTTCTGCATTTGGGAAAAAAAAAATCACAGCAAATTGCTCTGGCCTAGTCTGTGATCCTGCCCTTACCTCATAAAAGCTTTTGGATGAACCATGTAGGAAGATCTGAGAGTGGCCCATCTATACCCAGCTGGACACGGCGGGCTGGCGCCCTGGGCTCAGGGTACCAGGGAGCCAGGGTAGGTCTTTAATGGCTTGTGTAGTACTGATCCACCCACTTAGCTTTGGAGGGATGGAGCTTTTTCCTCTGCCCTCTCCAAGAACCCGTTTTCCCCTTTGGAATGGGAGTTCTCTCTAAAGTCCTCTGTAATTCCAACCCCAGTTCCTATCCCATCGCCAGGTGGTCAGGTTCTTGTGCTTGACCTTTGCCAACTTACCCACACTCACACCCTGGCTGGCTCCTTCCTCTCCATTTCTGACCCAGTTTTTTCGGTTCAACCCGATCGATTTTCCCTGAACCCTTTGGACATCTGACTACCAGGCCGGTTCTGCTCCTCCTCCCATGCTCTCTCATGTGCCTTCCTCTCAGGCAAAATGCTGCACACAGGAGATTCCAGAACATCAAGTGAGTGCTATTCCTCTCACTTCAACCGTGGCCACATGTCCCTGCTGAATCAAACTTTGGGGAATGGACAGATGGAAAAAAATGAGGAAATCTAACTAGTTTTTAATTTACCAAGTAACAGTGTACAGAAAGCCTAGTTACAGCACTTACTCACAAGCTATTTTATTAGCATTATATGTTGACTTGGTATCTGTTCCAAATAATTTATTAGCTCATTGCCTATTGTCTTCTCCCTCTGTAAATACCTTGAGCTCAGGAATCTTTACTTACAGTTGTGTAGTTCTCCGCAGCCCAGGGCTGGCTTCACGGGCCTGTGACCAGTGCAGATGCACAGGGTCCCCATGCTCAGATAAGCCTTACACTTGAGTTTCATGCTCTACCGTCACCATTTTGAAATCCTTAATCATTTCATTTTTGAATGTAGGCTCTGTAAGTGAAGTCTGATGAGACAATGGAGCATGCCCAGGGGGCGTGGAGATTTGGGGCATGTGCTGTCCTATTTCCATGAGCTATTGGCCTCCCTAGGATTGGTTCTCACGCCCTACCCCTTGCCCTCTGGTGCCCCCAGCCTCACCTGGCAGAGTCAGATCAGACACACACACCTGAACCATCTCAGAGCAGGGCATAGCTGTTCCCACCTGCAGCTGGCAGTGCCACAGTGCATTCAGAGGGCAACTCAGTAGGAGCATGCCTCTCACCCACTCTTGATCCAGGTACCAGGCACATCCTAGTGCAGAGGGTGCAATCCTATGGGTTGGAGTGACGGTCCTATGGGAAGAGAGATGCCAGGTTCAACATGACATCAGTCCAGTCGCTGGTGGCAGGGGGAACCCAGGACCTAGTGGACTGCACACTTCAAGTTATAGGGCAGGGCCCTAGATGTCTGTGAGAGTCTGCTCCTACTCTGGGAGTATCCCCATACCCAGAGGAACGCGACATCAAAGAGCACATCAAAAACAGCATGACAGGTCGAGAGAGAGACAGAAACCACGGAACAAAGGGAAAAGCTTTATATTTTAGAATCTTCAACAGTACATTTTTCTTGCTTTTTGAACAAGAAGCCCCACATTTTCATTTTGGAAAAGGGTCCCACAAATTCTGTAGTTAGCAGTCACATACAGCTATAGGATTTTAAGGCTATCTGAATTTTAATCCCAAATCAACCAGTCCTAGCTATGTGGCAAGAGGAACATTATTATGGTCTTCTGAGGTTGTTTCTTCATCTATACAATGAGGTTAATAATTTCCTACCTCATATGTATTGAATTGTGTTGTCAGGACTACATACGCAAGCAGACGGAAAGCTCGAGCACTGGGTCCAGCACAAATTTCCCCTGAGAAAGGTCCCTTCCTTGTCTCCCTTCCCATCCTGCAACAATGCTGCCAAGTGGTCCTTGGACCCTCCTCGAGTGTCCCCAGGGAGAGAGAACTCTCTTATTGCCTAACTTAATTAGAAGAGGAGAGGAAAAGGTGCAGGAACAGCTAAGTGTACTGGGGCAGTTTAGAAAGGACTCTATATACTTGGATTCCTCCCCCTGCAGAGAGGAATTACAGTCACCAACGTTCTCACAGACTCCCCACCACCATCCTGTAATATTACACCTGTTTTACTAAATTCTGGCCACCAGAAAGGGCGATAAGAGAATCCTATCTTCCCACCAAATATCTCTGCATCAAGCAATTCCACCTTCCGCTACGATGCTCCTAGTAGGACAACTTAAAAAAAACGAAAACGAAGGAAAGGTCTTATAACACCACCAATATGAGAGGAGCCCTAACAGAGAGTGTGGACTTGGAGCCTGGAAGAAATCCTGCGAGGATGTCCAGAGCTCAGCCTTTAGGAAGGCAATGCGCCGACCATCTACTTGTTGTTTATTCCCTCCCAGGTTGCTTACACCGCAAAACTGGCAGAAAAAATGGTGCAGGACCGACACTGGAATTTTGGGTCAAGGATCTCCGGGTATTTGTTGTCTTTGCTAAAGCAGTGGTTCTCAAGGTGTGGTCCTAGACCCACAACATCTGCCTCACCTGGGAACCTGTGACAGCCACGAACTAGCCAGTGGAAGCTGATGCCCCATTGAAGGATGAGAACCACTGTGCTAAAAGGTACTAGTTGACTCCTAGCTGGTGAGACTAGCGCTATTTAACAGAACAAGCAGATTAGCAGAAGCCAGGGAATAAGAAGAAAGAGACCTTAGCTTCTAACAGCAGTTTTCTTGGAGGCAGCACTGACCAGAACCACCAAGGGAAACCGGGCTCTGGTCTCAGTGTTCTTGAGGGATTTCCAGGATAAGCCAGGTCAGCAGTTGAAAGTGAAAGGCAGAAGGTGTGGGTAGGAAAGGGCTGGTTAGAGGCCAGGGGGTTGTGTTTGTCTTCCTGCCTGAGGCACTCACCCTGTACCTGAACTTTGAGTCCAAGCTAGTCTCCCTTCTAGGGGAAAAGTTGCAAGAGGCTCACAGGGCAGTCCAGACTCCCATAGATGAGCACGGATGTATGGATCCTATACAGCAGGGTTTCTCAAAGGGTGGGCATGGGGTAGGGCCCCATGGTCTGCATTTTAACAAACTCTCCTTGGGTGAGTCTTATGTGCCCCAAGTTTTAGAACCACTGACATAAACCGTGGAAGAAAAGAAATCCGCAAGGATGGAAAGACAAAGAGCATCTATGATAGACTTTTTAATTAATTAATTAATTAATTTTTATTTATTTATTTATTTATTGGTGATGACAATCAGCCCTGAGCTAATATCTGTTGCCAATCTTCCTCTTTTTTTGCTGAGGAAAATCAGACCTGAGCTAGCATCTGTGCCCATCTTCCTCCACTTTGTATATGGGATGCCACCAGAGCACAGTTGATAAGTGGTGCATAGGTCCACGCCCAGGATCCAAAGCCACAACCCTGGGTTGCCCAAGCAGAGCACGTGAAATTAACCACTATGCCACCAGGCCGGCCCCAGACTTTTCCATTTTTTGAAAGCACTCGTCACCTTATAACATACTATACAACTGACTTATTTACTTAGTCTACTGTTTATTATTATCTGTCTTTTACTGCTAGAATGTCAACTCCATAAAGGGATCTATGTCTGTCTTGTTCAATAAAGTATCCAAAGGATCTAGGAAAGGACACAAACATAGTAGCAGCTCAATAAATATTTTTGAATAATTAATAAAAAAAAGAGAAGCATCTAAACTTTTGATCAGGCATTACACACAGAAAAAAGTGTAAGATGAAGAAATCGCAGCAACATGAGAGCTCTGAGGCTCTTACAATGGAAAAATAAAATTCCTCTGTGATTTGCACTAATTATCTACCTTGATTGTACATTTCAAACTCACAAACTTTGAAAATACTGATGCCTGGGAACCAGCCCCTGCAAGTCGGTTTAACTGGACTGAGGTGGACTTTCCTAAGCTCCTCAGATGATTCTCATGCACAGGCAGGACGGAGAACCCCTCACGGAAAGAAAGCTTGAAGAAGAGACAACTTAGAGGCATCAAACCCCTTAAGAGATTCCAAATATTTCAGGGGCTTGCATAAGGAAAGTCCTTACTTTCCATAGAGTCAGGGAGTCATATTTTGGCTCAATATATAAAGAATTTTCCAATAATTTAGAAGAGTTAAAAAAAAAGAAGGAATGCACTGTCCTTCAAGGTGGGGGTTGGGAGTTGTCACCTCATTGCAAGAATTCATGTAGTTGGGAGATGCACCTTGTCCCAAAAGATGCAGCGGGGTGTCCTGAATCTGGTGGCGGGTTGAGTTAGATGGCCACTCACATCACTTGCAGCTCTGCCATTACATCAATGTCATTTTGATGCTCTCCACGGATGGAGCCTCCCAAAATTGCTTTTCTCCCCTAAATCCTAGGTTAGATGATTGTCACTCACCAGCCACATCAGAATCACCTGGGGGACTTACTAATATTCTTATTAACCGGCTCCATTCCACACCTACTGGGCGACTTCCCAGGAGATTCTGTTTTACACTCAGGTTTACTCACTTCTGCCCTAGACTAGGGTGTAACCACAATAACCTTGGCTAGGCTTCCCTTCCCACTACTCAGAGTCATGAACTAGCTAGGGATGATATAAAATATGTCCATCCCACCATGCCCACCCCAAAAAGAACAGCCTGGTCTCACTGTAGACTCAGAATTCTACTTCATGACCCCTCCCGTTTTATAAGCACTTTCTATACTTCCTTTCTGCAAAAGTGTTTTTTATCCTCCTTTCAAAGATCAAGAAGTTAAGAGCAAAGGAAGTGAAATAGTTTTTAGCTAAGGTCAAGGTGAGGCTGGCCCAGCAATCAAAAGCTCTGGCTTATCTCTAATGTCCTGCCTTCTGCAGGAGCCCCCAGAATCAGAGGCATTAACACCACTCCAGACAGAAGAACCAACATCTACCCTGGAGCATTGTTGCAAAAATGGGCACAAAGAAGTGGCCGTTCCTCAACTGGAGATCTGCTTGACCTTGCAATAAAGCTCAAGAACGTTAACACAAGGCCCAGTATCTTCACTGATGCTCCTTAAAAGAACAGACCTGATTTGGAAATCTGGGGGGTTGCTCAGTGTGAAACTTCCCCCATAAGAGGCATCTTGCTAATACCAATATTGCCCAGGATCCTTTGGACCCCCTTCTGACATACCTAGTGCCCCCAACTCCAGTGGCATCCACTGGCTCTTATCCGCAAGCTCCTCGAATGAACAGAACAAACTCTTCATCCCCCTTCCAAAAATGACTGCACATTTCCTGTAGCTCTATAGTAACTGGCGTGAACTTTTGACAGGCTTAATGAGAGCAGTGGTCCCTCATTCTTGACATCCCCAGCTTTAAGGGAAGTAGTTTGGGGTTCATTAGACATCCCTCAGTGTGCAGCAAGACAAGTAACCCACCAAATGGTTGGAGGGCAGTCAACTAGCTTCTATTTGTGTGTGCGCAGATACCGCCAGCAAGAAACCAAGACAATTGTGTTTTGGGGTTTTCTGAAATTTGTCTTGGCACACTGGATATGGATTTTATTTCACTACCACATCCCAAACACTGCTGACATTCAAGTCACAGCAATTTAACACAAAATGACTGAGGAATAAACAGCGCATCAGCAGTGGGTTCTGATTTTCTCTCCGGCCATCCCTTCTATTAAATGTAACCCAGCACCAGAGCATCTGCAATTTTAAGTGGGAGTCTCCAAGAGGGGGATGGTGTCAAACTTGACATGCTGTTGGCAAGTGTGAGTCTAATTGTGTCAGCATCAGCTTATGTGACTTGGCCTTCGTCTAACTGCTATTTGAGACTGTGCATACTGTCAGCATGAGTGTTTGGGCCTCTTCTTACACAGGGCAAAAAAAAGTAAAATAACAGTGGTGCTGGCCCAAGGTGGTTGGTTTTCTTGAACTGTGACACACGAGATTTCTAGTTTCTACTCCAAAGTTTCCATCACGCTCATAAAACCCCACCTACAGGGAGATACCTATTTCATTTCAATTCCGCTACGTTTCTCACCATGCTCTGGACTGTGCAGGAGAATTGTGTAGGGTGTACTGGATTTTAGCAGTAAAATCTTTGTTTGCAGAAAGAGGCAGGCCGACTATTGCTGCTAAGAGGCCAATGGCTAACCTAGAGGAGGGTCAGAGACAACAAGCATGGAGGAGAGCGCCTGGACCCACTTTCATGGGCAAGTGGACAACGAATGTGACATATCCCTTTGAACAGTCTCACAGTGGCAGGCTATCTTCATGGTTGGAACAGACAATTGAAGCTCTCTTCTCTGCCATCATCTCATTCTTTAAAGCACATAAAACTCTCTTGATTTTTTTTTCTTTTTCTTTCTCCCTTCTTATCCTCTCTCCTTTTTCTCCATTTTCTTTCTCTCCTCTTTTTCTTTTTTCACTTCAGTCTGTGCTTTTTTTCTCTATAATATCCAGGGGGCAAAGTAGTTATGATTTTGGTCCACTAATGATGTTTAAAGAGGTCAATGATCCCACGACACTGATATCCATACAATTATTCTAGAATTCAGCAATGGCTCCCAACAAGGTCAACAGAAAGAAGGCAATATGCATTGATTCCATTAACGAATTAAACTTGGAAATTTAGGATCTCATCCTTAATCTCTTAACAGATTGGAAGCACACTTTATTTTTAGTGTCTCTTTACAGATTGAGAAACTGAGGAGTAAAATCTTTCCAGGATTACACCAAACATTGCCAAAATAAGGATTAAAATGCACAACCTTGGACATTCTTGCTCATCCCTGCAAAGAGAGCACTCTTATCCCAGAACAAACAAACCTCAGCATTCTCCTTTCCAGAAACTACTGCATTTGCCCTGCAGCTCTGTAATGATTGGGGTGGACTTCTGACATGCTTAATGGGTGGAGTGGCTCCTTACTAGCTTGAAAATCTTTCTCTAATCTTTCTAAAATTATAGCAGTGATGCATACAACGACCAATGCGTGTCTTGTATTGCGAGCTTTTCTCTATAGTTTTTGTAAGCTTCTTGCTTGTGGCCTAATTTCTTTGCAAGGCAATCGCCTAATTACTTGAAGGCACTGTGCTGAGTTATTGCTCTGCCATAAAGCTAAGCTAATAAGCAGCAGGGCACACCCTGCTGGGATTGCAAGCTACTTACCAACTTAACCAAGTGGCATGGGCTATTATTACTAACGTTATTAAATTCATGACTTGAGAGTGAGTAGATATGAAAAGGAATACATGGTCTGGATTATCCAGTTTGAGAGAAGGAATGCACATACAGTCAATGAAACTCTTCATTGCACTTAGAAATGAGATCCCAGACAGGGATTGCCTGGTACCTATTAGGTGCTCTCTCAGTGTTATTCGTATTTAATTCCTTTTACTGAAGTTCTCTCTGCAACAAGACAAGACAGGACAGTCTCTCCCAGAAGTCTCTCAGTGACAGGGAACTCAGAGCTTAAGTAGATGGCCCACTCCACTCCCTGACAGTTCCAACTGGACAAGAGTTTGTCCCTATCTTGGACTCAGATCTGCTTATCTATCCAATGGGTCCAGTTAGGCCACACAAGATGATTTGTTCCCTTTCCACTTGACCCTACTTAGAAAAATTTGAGCCAGTTCTCATGTCCCCCACCCCCAGCTCTTCTCTTTTCTAAGCAAACATTCCTAGTTCCTTTCATTATTTTTCATGAAAGCAATTTAGATTTTGTGGATGTTCTCCTCTTTGCTCCAATCTCAAAATCGGACTCTTCGATCTGAACATAATTCCCAAGGTGCAGTAGAATAGAACTGTAACTTTCCTTATTGTGGAATTTACACTTTTATTAATATATCCCAACAGGGAATTGTTCTCCCTCTCTTTTTTAACTTTTGCAATCATATCATATTTTCCATGTGTTTTGAATGCATAATAAATTACAAGTCTTCGGTCTTTTCCACACAAACTGTTTTAAAGATATTATTATCCAATGTTTTATAGCCTGAGGCTTTTTTTGTATAAATTTTATAATATATCCTTATCCAATGTGTACATATTTGACTTAATTCCTCATTTCAAATATGCTGAGATGGATTTGAATTCCAATTTGGTAAACTTGTGCATTCATTTATAAATGATATTGCAGAGGACAAAGTCAGAAAGATCCCTAGTGTCTATTTCATTCAATGCCTTAGATTTACAGATCATGAACAAAGTTTCTATGATTTGTTTAGGTGAATACAGACCTGAATCCATACTAGAACTTCTTCCTTCTGAGGTGCCTTCACTACACCAGGCACCACCACTGTGCTGCTGGTCTCCAGGGGGGCACAGCCAAGACTACAGGAAGGGGGCCCCTGGAGCTGGACACTCACACACTACTGCCACAATGAGGTTTCTGTTTGCCCAGTGGCACATCTTCTTCAAGGTGGGCCAGCACGCTACTGTTTCCTATTGAGAATCACCAAGAAAAATGGCCAAAGGGACAGGGCTGAGGAAGATTCCAGAACCCACCTCACCTCACCTCAGAATGCTCAATCTCTATTAATCAACACTCTGAGGGTTAGTTTCCAAATATGCTTCCTTTAAGAGCTGAATGGAAGGTCTAATTTTTCTTCGTGGTGAACACTAGCCCCGAATCTTGAATATAAAGATGGTAGAGAGTAAGAACTGCTTGGAAGGAATTTTTAGTTATCAGATATCCTTATGAGCACTTCAGTAGATGGCCATTCAGTACCTCACAAAGAATATTCGAGTTTCAAAGGATGGTGCTTTCTTAGGGTTGGTAGATGTAGTTATTAAGGGCGTGTACTCTTCCCCATCCTGTTTGTACTGGCAACACAGCTATGGGCAATTAAGATATGGGAACATAAAGGAATTATAGGAATCCAGATGAACCATGGCATGAATGAGTTCTGGAATGGAGCCGCGGGTGTTATGCTTGTTTTAAGAAATTGTGTTTGGGTGCTAAGCAGCTTTCTGTTCAAGACTGGGCCTCCATTTGTGAGAGGAAAAAACCCAACACTCTTTAAAGTAAGAATCTCCACTGCAGAACTAGATCACAGCTAAGTACTTTTTTAAATGTTTGAGTATGTGTTATTTTTATTTAATTATCTGAGAGCAAGTCATACAGTTCTGCTTCAATCTTGTGATTTTGGTGTAGAGTATAAAATGTGCAAATGTACAAATTTTAATCTGCTCTTAGGGACACTGGGAGCAAAAACTGACTAACCAATAGCAGCTAGGACATCCAAAGGGTGACTCCCACCAGTTCTAATTTACTGTATAGCCCAGCAAAGATGGAAGGCACTGTAATTTTGAGAATGGAAGGAAAATTCTAAGAAAAATGAGTTCCTACTCTTTAGGGAAGCTTACGCTCTCTTACAGCTCTCTCTATTTTCCTTAGAAGAAGTCAGAAGTCTTTCTGACAGGGGTCAAAACTCAGGTGGTTTCTGAAGCTTTCCCTGCTCTCTTTTCTCACAGTTGGTTGTGTGGATGGGAGGGAACAAGTGCCTTTATTTAGGCCCAAGTCAACAGCTTTCCTCCACTTTTTGCTTTTTTTTTTTTTTGAGGAAGATTAGCTCTGAGCTAACATCTGCTGCCAATCCTCCTCTTTTTGCTGAGGAAGACTGGCCCTGAGCTAACATTCACGCCCATCTTCTTCTACTTTATATGTGGGACGCCTGCCACAGCATGGCTTGACAAGCGGTGCACAGGTCCGCACCCGGGATCCGAACTGGCGAACCCTGGGCCATCAAAGCGGACCATGTGAACTTAACCGCTGCACCACCAGGCCAGCCTCACTCTTCCACTTCTTAAAAAGCATTTACTAAATCCCCTTTAAAGAGGAGCTCTTTGAATAAAGCCAGGGCTTCTTAGACGTGTGATGGTTAGAGCAAATAGAATCCCCAGGCACCAGAGTGGCATATACACACACTTAACCAGAATAAAAGAAGGAGAAAACTATGCTACAGAGATGGAAATTGACTCAAAGCCGGCACAGGTCATCCTTACCTATCATCCCAAAGTCAGAGGAATAACTTTTACCACGTCAGGGCTGTGCACTATGTCATTGAAGACATCCATTTCTTGTCATATTACATTGGTTTCATTAGACTATTATTTTCATTGAGATATAATTGACATATAATATTAGTTTCAAGCGTCTCTCTTTTTAAAGGATAGACAACATAGCTGAAAGATTTCCCTGTGTCAGAAAAGTGAGAAGATAGTCAGCTCCATAATCTCATCTGAGTAAATTAATTTCACTTTTGAGTGTGTGAGTGAATGAAAGGCCACCATGGAAAGATACACACATAGTACAACAGAGCACCTCACGATGTGGTCTGGGTACACTCCTGTCAGAGTAGCTCTGACCAGGGACACTTGGTGACTCCTCTCAGTTCTGTCCAGTGCCCTTCAACACCCCGAGGATTCACTCTAGCAGGAGCGATTGTGTCACTGCGCAGCTGTAGCGCTGAATGAGGGATCGCTGAGGGTCAGGAAGACGTCAGCTCACACCTACTTCACCTCATTGGCGAGCTCCCCTGTAGACTCTCCTAACCACACTGCACATTGGACCAGCACTGGGAGCACTGGCACTGGGAGAATCTGCAGTGGGAGGACCGGCACTGGGAGCATTGACTCTGACAGCACTGGCACTGGCACTGGAAGGATCTGTACTGCGAGGATTGGCACTGGGAGGATTGGCATTGGGACAATTGGCACTGAGAGAACTGGCACTGGGAGCACAGACACTGGGAGGACTGGCACTGGGAGCACTGACCCTGGGAGCGCCAGCTCTATATGGGGGAGGCTTTGTAAGTTTCACAAGGACAGCAGCTAAATCTGTCATCTTCCCACTCTTGTGTCCTGGCTCCAGACCCAGGACAGGGCCTCCTAGCACATAATAGGTGCCCAATAAATATCACAAAACAAAAGGAAATAAATGCTTTGCTCAACAGCTAAGTCACATGATAACGATGAATCTTAGTCACAGCCCCTTACACCTTCATAGGACTTCATGCTTCACAACACACGTTCACACATTATTTCATCTGAACCTGATGATAACCCGGTAAACTAGGTACTGTTATCCTCATTACACTGTTGAGGAAACCACAATTCCCAGGCCAAATGGTGTTGTTTCAGTGATTCTCAGGGCTTTTAGGGCTAATCCAAGGCCGATCTTCTGACGTCAGGCTCAGGAATCACCTCTCCTGTAAGATATAAATCGGCCATGGAACAGCACAATCCCCATCGGGCACACTCTAAGGTGAAGGCAAAGTGGGCCGAGATGGCTTTTGAGACCGTCGTGGCATTCCAACTTGAAGAGATGCAGCAACATTAAAATAAACACTCTTGTCTTTCAACTGGCTCTGACGCTCTGGTGAGAGCAGTTTTCTCTTCCTTGTTATTGTGAACAGCTATTTCTAGTGCCAAGAACAGAAGCATTTTCCTAAAATGCACAGCAGCCTGAGGGTGACAGTACCTACAAGGGACCAGGAAGGATGGAGAAAGTGATTTATGTGTAGGCAGCCACCTCAGGGATCATGACTTACAGTGACCTTTTCTGTAACTGTACTTTGGGAATGACTTAAAGATAAGAGAGAGAAGCAGGGAGAGTGCCAGGTTCTTCGCAGTTCAGCAGGAGGGGTAAGACGTCTTTGGAACAATCTGCTCCTTCTCCCTTGGTGGGTGGGAGGAGACTGGACCATAGACAGTGGCAGCAGTGGGCATAGCAAAGACTCAGAGATGCTTCTGACCATCAGCCTCAATGACAAAATCATTTTTTGGTGTTCAAAGAGAGTCTGCAATTGCCCAGGAGTTTCTAGCACTTTAAAAATTTCCCTCTGGAGTGGGGAACCAGCTGTGACCCCTCTTCCCCCATGATGGCCTCACAGAGGCCATTATGCCTTGGACAGTCAATAGATGCAGCCCAAACACAGATGGACTTTTACAAACTCCAGCTGATCCCTTTGCTTCCTTTTTTTGAAACCAACTGACTGTACATTACTCTTTTTTATTGTAGGAAGGAAGCTGGAGGGTTCAAAGAAGGAAATATGCCTTTACCAAAGTTCTACTATAATTATGCACTATATCTAACCTCATGCCCATTGCTCTGTGAGGGCACAGGGTCCTCTACCTACAGCTTCTAGTCTTGCAAAGGACACAGATGCAAGCTTTCGCTATTGGTGGACCTTCCAGGCTGCATTCATTTCTGTGAAGAATAACACTGATGGGGAGGGTAATAAGGCTGGTGGACACAGAGACAAGAACCTCATGGCATGTTCAGCACCTTAAAATATCTCAGAGAAGGATCCCAGAGTCCTAAAAGCACTTTCTGAGTCTAATATATATATAAAGACAGTCACCACAGCATCAGTCCTATTTCTCCAGCTTTCAATCCGATGATCTTTCCTGGCAAGTCTAGTGTGAGTAAAAGCAAGTGAGAAGGTCAAGTGGGAATGGGTCTTGGACAGTGGCCATTTAGGCTGTGAAGGGATGTAAACTGCACAATAGGGAAGGGCTTCTCAGAAGCGAGCATGAAGAGGATGGTGAGGTACGATTTGTCTGTAGATCTCAGGACGGGGCATCAGCAGCCTCTCCAGGCCTCAGTTCCCTTACGTCTAAAAGAATGCCAGGCTTGGACTAGACTCTTCCATCTAAGGTTGGGAGGTCACTGCCTACCCTTGCGCTTCTGGGGAAGGTTAGAAAGGTTTCAAGGTTAGAAAGGTTTCAAGGTTAGAAAGCACTAACTGCTATAGCTTGGTGCACCTTCTCCACCAATATTGGCATCATGGTATTACACAAGCCCACCTCCATTCTCAGCCAGCCTTTCCTCTCTCTTAACCTCTAACCAGTGAAAAGTCTTGAAAACTTCCAAATATCTCAAAGAGACCACTTCGTGGCATGTGTTGCTTTGTACCCTGTGACTCCAACCTACCCTTCCAGCTTCATAGGCACACTGCCACCTCCCTTTCCCACCCGTCCCTGCTACACGGGACTCTGCCCCACCCCCTAAGTGCACCATATTACTTCCAATCTCCAACCTTGCCAAGCCCTGACACACCACCATGTCCTTCACCTAGAAACCCTTTACATTTGACAAATTCTAGTCATCCTTGAAGGTCTAGCCTAGTGTCCCTCTTTTCAGAAGAATTTCTAGCTCTTCCAGAGCAGAATCAATTTCTCCCTTCTCTGTGCCCCAACAACCTTTATCATATTGTGTATTATAGTTACATTTTTAGATTTTTACCTGATAGACGTGAGAAGCATGGCAGCAAGGACTCAGACTCACTTCTGCAACTTTAAAATGTGACAATACCGGGGCCAGCCTGGTGGTGCAGCTGTTAAGTTCGTGCATTCCACTTCAGCAGCCCAGGGTTCGCCAGTTTGGATCCCGGGCGCAGACCTACATACCACTTATCAAGCCATGCTGTGGCAGGTGTCCAACATATAAAATAGAGGAAGATGGGCATGGATGTAAGCTCATAGCCAATCTTTCTCAGCAAAAAAAATGAGGAGGATTGGCAGCAGATGTTAGTTCAGAGCTAATCTTTCTCAAAAAAAAAAAAAGTGACAATACTAACTCTTGCCTCTAAGAATTGCTATTATGGGTTAAATAGGTAATGAATATGAACATAGTGAGTACTCAATAAAAGTAAGCTTAAATAATTAACAGACCACTGCGAAGAGAAGAGAAAGGCTGCATCTACTCTCACAGTCTGATGCCAACAAGACTCTCCTAACTAGTGGAAATTAATAAAAGAAACCTTAATTAAATTGGAGTCGGGAAGGACTGTATTGGGAGGTCTCATGCCCTACCACACATTGTCAATTACACCAAACAGGAGAGAAGGATGCTTACATCTCAGATAGGGGAGTAAAACTACTTTCCTAGTGAAGGAAGATTTCTCTGCCAACCCAGAAATAGCCCCGGCAAGGAGAAACACCACAGCTCAGCCAATGAGAAGCCATTGCCGCCCTGAACTGTTACCTTCCCCCAATGGACTTTCATCTAGAACAGGCCCTCCCTACTCCCCGTTTTTCTCTATAAAGGCAGCTCCCCAACTTTGTTTTCCGGATTTGCCTATGGTTTGCCATAGCATGCACACCCCAAATTGTGATTCTTTTGGCTATTCCCAAATAAACTCATTTCGAGGATAAAATAACTGGTGGATTTGTCTTGTAAGTCAACACCAGGAATAAAGAAAAGGTCACATATGTCGAGACCATAGCAGTTTCTGAATCCCTGTGGATGGGAGCCATCCTTTTCTCTACCTTACAGAATCAAACAAACCAGCACAGTTCTTGGATCTGCCTCTGCTCCTCAGTTTATAACTATTAGTATCAGGAACCTGTGGGCACACGTGAGCCTGATTCAGTCAGGCATGTGTCTGAAAACCTAGACTTATTGACACACTGGATTACTCGCACATAAAGCAGGTGTAAAAGGAGACTTCTAGTGATTTTACTGTAAAAAGTACCCACATTAACATGCAATTTACAAAGCGCTTTCTTGGCTATAATCTCATTTTTAACCTTAGTGACATCTATATAAGTGCTGTCTTGTTGACAGTGCCTACTATGTGCTAGATAATTCCCGCTCCCCATCATTCCCAGTGTACAAATGAAGAGAGTGAAGTTTAGAGCAGGCAAGTCACTTGTGCATACAGCCAGAACAAAGAAGTGTCTGGAAATTGCAAACCAGGTCTATCTGACCCCATGTCCACACTCTTTCCATGGTTCCATGTCCCCTCCCCTTCCAATAAAGGTTTGTTCTATAGTACTTCAAGGACCTGGGTTGGAAAGTCCCAGAAGACTCGCCCAAGCTCAGTAAATGATGAGCCTTCTAAGGGTCAGAGCTATCCACAGAAGGAGCTAGTGACTTCCCTGGAGCAGCCAGGGTCTTATGCAAGATTCAAGGAGACATGAACCAGATGACCTTTAAAATGCAACCGCCCTGATGACCTGTGATGCTGTACTGAGGCTTCTTAGGCAAGACTGGTTCTAGCAGTTTGAATCTCCAATTTTCCTCAAAGGGGGATGACGGGGAAGGAGCCAGACAACACTGAGAGCTCAGGGACTGAGCTTATGAACAGCCTAATTTAGGTTTTGAAGACGCCAACATGAGGTCCATGTTACTGCTCCTCACCAGCCAAGGACATGTCTTGTGTGTGATTTTCTAACTCCTGGCCCAATACTGTCTGTTGCAGCTATGTAAGGAGACTTTGTGGTCATGTTAAACTTATTCAGTAAAAAAACTCCCAAACCTCATGATTAAAGGGATGCAGAGTTTATGCCAAGGACTACCACTCTTTAGTGAGAATTCTCCTTTGCCCCTGAAGTTGTGCTGCATTGGGGAAGACCCTGTAACCTCTCCATACCTTGTGAACTGGTGACCCCTGTACAGGACTCTAATCAGGCTCAAATATGATGATGTATGTGAAAGTTCTTTGTTAAATGCAAAGTGATAAACAAGGAAATGTGGCACGACTGTATTAAACTCATTCTTAATTGTCACTGAAGAATATGCTAGCCACACATC
This sequence comes from Equus quagga, assembly GCF_021613505.1. Taxonomy (NCBI): domain Eukaryota; kingdom Metazoa; phylum Chordata; class Mammalia; order Perissodactyla; family Equidae; genus Equus; species Equus quagga. Next base: position 46,099,787 of record NC_060278.1, read on the forward strand.
CCCAGAGGACATTCAAAGATAACAAACAGTTGCTTACATTTTCTCATCTAATCCTCTGGAAACAACTTTTGAGGTAGCTCTCCCATTTTGCAGATAAGGAAACTGAGAGCTTGTAACCAGAAAGTACCAGTAAGCGATTATCAAACCAAGATCCTGACTCCCAGCAGGGGTTCTTCCCGCTCACTACATCACCTCAAACTTGGGAAGTGTTCATTCAGATTTCAACGCATAGAACCCAAGTCACTCTCAGAGTGGTGACGTGAGATCAGTGCGTCATCGGTCCTGTGCATAATACCTGCACAGGGCCTCAGCGTGCACTTGGCCAGCCTCCGAAGCACCTGCAGCCAACTCTCACTTGTTCTCCTGGCTTCACTGAACGCCCCCTACAGGTTATCCTCCAAGTTTCATTTTAACCACCCATTCTCAACAGATTTGAGTTTCACCTTCTGTCCTTGTTGGCCAGACTCTAGGGATATGAATGGACTGGATATGCCCCCTGAGCTTAAGGAAGAAGGAGGTGAGGCAAATGCATGGAAAATCCACTGTCTGGAAAGTCAGGCTGCCAGTACGTAAGGCGCCAATAACAAAAACAGTAGCTAAGAGCCTTACCTGCATCGTCTCTATCAAGCCTCGCAAGGGCTCTATGAGGTACATATTATTTTCATTTCCAATTTGCAGACAAGGAGACTAAGGCTTAAGGAAGATTAAATAATTTCTCTCTGGTCACACAGCTAATAACATGGTGCGCCAGAGTGGAAGGGACTTACAATGGACTACTTTTAGTCCTTCACTTCAAAAGGTAGGATAGACCCCTATTATACATGATCTTGTTTATAGCACGTGGTAGAGCATTTAACATACGGGTTTTTCTCAGTTTTTCAAAGAGCTCACATACCTGCAATGCTTTTTCCATCTCAAGTTATTCTAATTCTATTCCAACATACATAGCTATTTTAATTACCTACGTGAAAAATATTATATCTTCTAATCCTATAAAATAATGAATGACAAGATACAGCACTAAAAATAAGACAAGCACCCCATGCACTCAAATCACTTACATTACTTAATTCTTTTTTTCTCCCTTTTTTAAAAAAAATAAACCAAGATGTTCTGGAATAGGAGCAGGAAAAAAACCTGAATTACTTCATATTATTTAAGAAAACTTTCTCTCTATCTCACTTCTACAGAACTGTCACACCACCACAAAATTGCCATGCATGACAAACTGTGATGCTGAAATGAAGGAGAATGGTGGAGGGAAGGCATTCTTGGACCATTTCACAATTTGGGGGAGGCTCCAGAAGGTGGTACTTTTTTGTCAGTATGTGTTTACTCTCTATCTACCTTTTTAGGTAGGGAAATCCAAAGGCAACATTTCTCACTCAAAAATGTCCTTCAGGGAAAGTTCTTCAGAAGCTTGTAGTTAATTTTGTTGCAACTTCTAACTTCTTGAAACCTGACCCATGGGACATATACCAAATCTCGCAAGTCCTCTGACATGTTAGCTGTGTTCCATTCTTCAGTAAAAAACTCCCAAACATCACTGTCAAGGGGATGAATGGGTTATACAAGGATTGCCACTTCTCAGTAAGGATGAAGTCAACAGGAGCCTGTGTGACACTGAAGGCCTGTGACTCCCCTCCCCCCATGCCACCTGCTTTCCCATCAAAAAGAAAAGGGATTTGTGAAGGGCAAATTAGCAGTCTTGTCATTGCATTTCAAAACGTTCTTGCTATTTCTTAATGTAGATTCATATTTACAATAGATGTTACATCTTTAGAAAAGACACACTCTTTCCTGCCTTGCATTTTGGACCCTCCTAAGGATCACTTACACATCCCAGGAGGATTATATATGGACGAAACCGGGTTTCAGATCCTGTGTAAACCTGACTTCATTTATGCTCTTAGGCTGCCAGTTAAACGTCTGTTTACATCATAAATTCAGCTCTACAGCTTTGCTGTAATATCCCAGGGCAGAATCCAAAAGTTAAGGCTTTATCACATAGTTTTCTTTCCTCCTGGTTGGGATCTGTCTTTCCTTTCGCTTTTTATTCTTCCTAGAAACCTTTCTTTATCATCTTGGGTTTAATTCCCAAACCTAATTATTCCCAAGAAGACTGTAAAAACAATTCACAGCAGGCTTGTGTCCATTAACAACCTCCTCATGCCCATAAACATTTATTTTCAAAAAGCGAGATGAGTGACCAAAACAGAAACAGCACATCCTACCTCCTCATACCACCAGCGCTCGAGAAGGAATGCCCATTTAAGATGGGAGCTCCTGGGGGCCAGCCCCGTGGCCGAGTGGTTAAGTTCGCGTGCTCCGCTGTGGGGGCCCAGGGTTTCGCCTGTTTGAATCCTGGGCACGGACAGGGCACCACTCATCAAGCCACGCTGAGGCAGCATCCCACATGCCACAACTAGAAGGACCCGCAACTAAAAGTATACAACTATGTACCGGGGGGCTTTGGGGAGAAAAAGGAAAAAATAAAATCTTTAACCAAAAAAAAAAAAGATCGGAGCTCCTCAGGACAGCAGAGGCGGCATTTGAAGATGGTCTTAGCATCGTGTTGGGAGCAAGAGTTGGTAACTTTAGTTCCTTTTCCTAATCCTGACCCTTTTCCCTAAACACCTGCTGTTTTGTTCCAAGTAAGTACTCGACTGTCTTCTACTTTAAGATTTTGTTGAAGATATAGGTATATTTTTGTCAAAACTCACCAAGCTGCACACTTAAGATCTGTGTATTTCCTAGTATGTAAATCATACTTCAGTTAAGAATGGGGGAGAAAAGGAGTTAGAAGGATGAATACTCATATAAATATTTTTAAAATAACATCATAATGAAATGTTCTACAAAGAAATACTAGTCCCAGGCAGTTGTACAAAGGAATCTCACTAGACTTTTAGGAAATATATCATTCCAATCTAGGCAGACATTTCCAGAGAAAGCAATGGGGAAATATTCCCCAACTCACTTTAGCAGGCTAGTGTAACCTTATACCAAAACCAAATTAGAAGAGGGAATTTATAGACCAAAGCCACTCACGAATCAAAACCAACTCAACAAAATAGTAGCATAACTAAAGTATTTAGTATATACAGAAAGAAAAAAAAGATTTGAAATGACGGAAAAATCATTCTTTGGATTCAGTTCCTCTGCCCAAATGTCCAACAGGCACAGCGGTGCTGCAAAGCCAGTAGAGAAAAAAATTTGAATTTCCACAGAGAAAAAACCTGCCTACCTACTTTAATTTGGCAGCAAAACCAAGTGCTTAAGACAAGTCACTTTATCAGTCTCGCCTCCGCGGGCACCTCGATGAATCAGGGGCCCTGCTCGGGTCGGAATGTGTATCTTGGAGAACACTTTCTCCATGCTAGGGGGATGGCTCTTCCACTGACAACACTAACCAAAGAGCTTCATTTCACACCTTTGCTTTTATAATTTTCCAGCTTTGGCTAAAAATACTGCTTTTTGGGTGAGATTCAACCAAAGCATAAACCCCCAAACCAAAGGGCACAGTAAGAGAATAAAGGTTCTCGCAAGGGGCTTGGAGCAAGAAGGATTTTCTGTTTCTGTTTCCAGCCTCATTGGAAGATGGCCCTGGGAGCTTCCAGGTGGGGGATGGGCATCTGTTTCCAATGCTATGGCTTAATCTTCACACAAACACTCCTCTCCCTCCAAAAATTACAGCTCTCTTGAGAGTCCTAATGGCAGCCTCCATTTGGTAGGGGCTGAAAGAACTAGAACTAGCTTTAATTGTCTCCTTTTATTGACCTAGGCGATCTTGTCACTGTTTACTCATCAGATGAAGTGACAATGAAGGTAAAATGAAGGACATTATACATGTGCTTCTCTGGTAACTGCTGATCTCTGCAATTTGAAAATAATTCTCCCTCGCTCCAGCCTACAACTGCCCCACTGCGTGCACACGTACACACACACACACTCACACCCTCCTAATAACATTAACTCATTTACTAGCCCTGTTTATTGACATACGGGTTCAGTACAGACTGTCTGGAACTCCGCCGTAAGCCCCTTCTCTTTCAGGAACATCACAGATTGCTGGGCTTGTCCAGTTTTAGGGTTTGGTTTTGTTTGCAATCTTGGCACTGGTGCCTAAGGAAGACATCGTGCTGTAACACAAAGAGGTTTAAGGTTGGGATTCAGCAGACCCAGATTCTACTCCCAGCTTTGCCACTGAAAAGCTGGCCTTGGGTAAACCTCTTAACTTCTTTAGGCCTCAGTTTCCTCATTTGTAAGATGTGAATAACACCTGTGGTGCAGGGAGGTTGGCAAGGTTGGAGGAAGGGGGAATCAGCAGAGGTTACAGGGACTGCCTCCGCTCAGTTTGGCCTCTCTTGGCCGTTCTCATCTCTTGCTCTAGACCAGTTTTAAAGTAAAAATAAAGACAGATCTTGGAACAGAACCTTGGGCAATCCACCTAACTCTTGAAACTACCCTTTCCGCATCTATAAAAAGGGAACAATACAGCATCTACCTCATACAACTGTGAGGATAAAATAGAATCGTGAAAGCAAAAACACTTAGCACTGTGCCTGGCACATGCTAAGCACCCTAACGCGTTAGCCTCTATTATTTTTTCCTAGATTCCAAGTTCCCAGCAAAAGGGCTGTTTCTGGCAATCTTTGTTCCCCTTCCCAGCTACCTAGTCATTCAGGGATTCCTCTGAACACTGAGCTCCCTTCCCAGCAGCCTGACCCACCCCCACTCTGTTCAGCTCTGCTCCTCATCTCCAGATGAAGCAAAAATCTGGTAAATATTACACTTACAAGGTAACAGGTCTGGAATGCTTGGCATCCCAGGCGGAGCACAGTTGCTTCTTGGCATCCAGACGCATATACGCTGCAGCCCAGGGCCAAACTACATTTGGCTGCTTTGTGCAATTCAAATAAAGATATTAAAAATCCTCCAACTCTATAAACATTTGTACTGTTTGCTAATCAAAGGGGTTCGCTCAAAAAAAACCTATCTGAAGAGAACTTGGCATGCCGATTGTTCTTTACAATTTAGACCCCAAGGAGCATCGCCTACATGAGTATCACATAGGTTTCTAATATATCAATGATTTCTCTATTTTAGGCCAGGTGAACTTTACTTCCAGAGTGGACTGCTTCTCTCCAAACATACAGACCTAAGCAATCTCCATTCTAGAGTTTTGTGCCCTTAACCATTACACCATCCTGTGGCTTTAGTGTCACATGATCTGTGATTGACTTGAGCTTCCAATTAATGGGAGTGAGTAATGGTGACAGCGGCAGTTATGGTGGGTGTGCACCCTGGTACTACCACTTAATAGCTATTTTCTTGGGCAAGTTATTCAATTTCTTTCTGTGCCTTGGTTTCCCCATGTGTGAAATGGAGAAAATAATAAAACCTATCTATTATTGCCAAGATTGAATGAATCAAGATCTCTAAAATGCCTGGAAAACTACCTGGAATATAAGAAGCACTACATTATTAGACGGAATAAATATTATTATTACTGTTGTTGTTATTGTTATTATTGACCAAATGTCAAGTGTGAAAAAAAGAAACTAGATCTAGGTCCTTAGCGAAGGGTAGCTTCTTGCTTAAGGAAGTAAAAGAAGTTAAACGCATTGCACTTCTTTAGGCCCACCTTTCTCCGTTAACTAAAAGGAAGTAAAGTGGTAAAATTAGACTCTATCACAGCCAGTCACTTAAATGTTGGCTTTCACTGAGTCAGATGTTGTCAGGGCTCAACTGCTCTTGGTCACAAGAACAGAAAAAGGATACTGTTTTCAACCGGCTTCATCTTATCCTTCAGATATCTAACTTCAGAGCTTTTAAGTAAAACCTCCTCCCAAATGACAACTTTGATTAAAAATACGAAAGCATCAGGGAGGAGCAAAGAAAGGTGCTAAATTTCCCCAAGAACAAAGAAAATATAGCACATTCTCTTGGTCTGCTTTTACAATTAAAGGTAAGAGTGAGGCCAGATTTCCTCTGTGGGTGACAGAAGGTCATGTTTCAAGGACCACTAGGATGACAAGTAGAGTTTGGCTGGCGGACGCCCTTCTGGCTTCACCGGCCTGGGAAGGTGCTGCTCAAGAGGGCCCACCCAGCCAGCAGGTGAAGACTCTATGCCCTTTCCACACCTCTTTCTCTATTACCCTCCTTTCCTCTCCTTCCCCACTCCTCTCTGTGCATTCCCAACTCATGCTGTTGCCTCAGGTCCCTTCTGTGTAGGAACAAGAAGGAAAAAGTGCTACAACATATGTAATGAATGAAAAATAAGGAGGTGGTGGCTAGTGGGGAGCCCCATCTCGGGATTCATTTTACAGAGGATACAGGAAGAAGCCAGAGTTAGAGGAGTGAGAGAGAGGGCAAGATTTTTGTACTCAGTAAGGCCTTCTGGGACCTCAGACTGCATCCTTTGGAAGCATCTGTCCTGCGTACCCATGACATTGAGCAGAGTTTCTCCCCAGCCACAGTCACCCAAGGTACAGGACAGGACTGGGCTTCCCAGGTGTCAAGAGCGGGGCAAGCTATACAACACAGGGGCAGGCTACCAGCACAAGAGTGGGACGTCTGTTCTTTATACTTGAAGAAGCATCAGTCTCTCTCAATATGAAGTATATTAGGGGGAGGCACACTAAATCGAATGAATCACAGTGCTGATTTGGGGGTGGGGTTGGTGGGGAGGGATGTCCCTGTGGTTAACCACCTTTTACTGGGCTTTTTTATTGATTGCAGTTGTATTCAAAGAGACGTGACTCAGACAGACCATATCCGAAGCCACGTAAAGCACTGGGTTCTAATGGGATTTCAATGTACGAGAATGTCATGAACCGTACTGTGAAATGGGAAAAGCTTTGCTATCAACATAGACACCATTTGCTTCTGTCCTTTAACAGTTAAAGAAGAGGCTGATTTTCCTATTTCTCTTTTACTTGGAGGCTGTGGCTATTCACTGCTTAGGTACAAACATTGTTTTATGTACGTTAGGGATCAGTTCTCTTAAAAGTTGCTTTCATTAACCAACCACCCCCTGCCATTGTGTTCCCATGGCTCTTTGTTTGTAAAGATCATTCAGCATTTTTTAATTATTCTGCTTTGTGTAGGGGAGTTAGTTTACAAATCTGTCTCCATAAATAGGCTATAATTTACTTGAGGGCAGGGATAATATAATGATAACTATAAAAAAGAGTAAGAATGACAATAGCAAAAGCCACATTACTAGTTTTGAGGGCCATGCCATGTATCATGTACTCAATGGCATTATCCCATGTTGGTGGAAAACAAGAAATGAGGCTTAAAGAGGGAATGTGCCCAATCTGATGTCATGTAACTAGAAAGAGTGGTGCCTCCACTGCCACCTAGGTTGTGTCACCCCAGTGCTTTGCTCTGGGCTGACTGTGCTCCCTGTTCCGGGAGAGAGCCATCCCTCCTTATCTCATTTTCTTATCTACCTGGATGATTCAGGCACCAAACCCATGAGGCAATATACGCTCAGTGAATATTTACTGAATTAAATCAAACAAAATATTCCACATCACTGTTTTCAGGGACAATCCAAGTAGGAATTAAAGTGAAATAACAGAGGAGAGAGATGTACCACTTTGTTGAAGAAACAGTTACCAACACACATAGTCCTTTTAGGCAATTTCTGAGTTTCAAGCCCTCTTGCTAAGAACAAGGATGTCCTTCTGCCTTAATTACTTCTACCAAATTTTAAACAATCTCCCCAATACGATTTTCCTCTTACAGAAATTGGTACTACTTTTTATTTTTTCCTAGACTTTTAAAAAAATATCACTTGCTTTTCTCCATGTACGGCAACTTGCTATTAAAAACCTGGGCTGGAATTTCTAGTTTTCCTATAGTTCTCAGAATACAAAAACAAGAAAGTTCGAGGCTTCTCTGATCACCTTGAAATGAATGAGTGAATGGATGACAATATTTTCAGTCCCCACCGCATGCAAGGCATTTTTATGTGTTAATTTCCTTTTCTGAAGTACCATGAAGGAGTAGATTTCCAAACATTAATTCTCATTTTAGAGAAGAGAAAAATGTGGTTCAGAGAGGGTAACTGACTTGCCCCATAGTACACAGCTGGGAATTTGCCCAGGTCTGCTCTGCACAAAGCGAGTATTTTCTTTCTATTACATCACAGACTAATTTTCACACTCGAGAGTCATCTTTGGCTCACACATGAGTCGCTTTCTTGGCTTATCAACAGTAGGATGGGATCAAAAAACCAAAGGTTGACATCTTCACAACGTTTAAAGGAAGGGACCACCGTCTGTTATAACAAAGCAAAAAGAAACAGAGAGGCCCATTATATGAACTCGTCTGTCTAGACAGATGACTAAACAGGGGTCCCTCCAGGGTTAGACTCGAATTTCCTCCATTCAGCCTGTTGGATATTTAGCAATAAAAAAAAAAAAAAAAAAAAACCCTGCTTAAAGGCTGTAGTACTAATCTGATCCCTCCTTCGCTACCCAGAGAGTAGTTCAAACGTCGTGTCGGTGCAGCCTGCATGTATTAAAGTTTCAAGCAGAAATCAGATTGAAACAAGAAGAGCCCTAAAAATACTTGTGTTGTCTGGCTAAGGCCCCAAGAACACAGGCCTAACTGTCCCTTTATAACTCCAGTGACAGCAGTTTGAACTCACAGAGGGAGTAGGGTCTAATCCAGGTGTCCCCACAGGACTATCCGTGGCAGGAATGCAGCAGAATTGGGCTTCTCCTCTTTCATGTGGGCTGGCAAGGAGCTTCTCTCCTTCTCTCCTCTGTGCCCCGGGGACTCTGAACTTTTTCTAACTTATTATATGAAAAATGCTACTGAGAGCAAAGAAAAAGTCAGTGTCATTTCATCAAGGCTGAGAGATGTGAGTAGAAGCTGGTGATAAGATTAAAAGAAAAATGGCCTATTAATATTTTCTATGCTTAGTATATAAAAAGGTCTCTCAGTTAGGCAATTGGGAGTTGGCAAACAGACCACGTGGCCCCATGGAGAAACTGGGAGCATACCAATTGTCTAAGCCCTCTCCCATTTCCCGAGAACATGCAAGGCACTCTTTCTAGTATGGTCCATATTTGCAAAATTCATTCACTCCCTAATTTAACAAATATTTATTGGGTGCCTGAATCTGCAACATTCCTTCATATGTATGGGGATAGAGAGGACTGCCAGGAACTGGCGATGGAATTTCTAGGGCCCTGGCCTAGTACCATTCTGATCTTTTAACAGGCATTAAAGGATTAATGCAGTAGTTTAAGCAAGTATTCAGATTACCAGCCTGCAAAAAAAAACGTTGTTCCTATCCAGGGAACAAAACGTAAAACACCAGGATTTTATGTTGCATACTACAGTGATTGCCCAGTCTGGACAGGAGATATCTGTAAGGATGCACCATACTTTGTATATGTTCATATAAGAAGAAACCGTTTCCATTCCTCAAATGGGGATCCCAGAGAACAAACAGGCACTAAGCTCAGAAGCCACTGCCTAATTTGAATACCAGCAGTCAAGCCCTTGAGTCCTGCTGCCTGCCTTGAACTTTCATAGGTTTTTAGGAGAGAAATACTGGATTTAGAAGAAAAAAAGAAAGATATCCAAACATATCTTGTTTTCCTTTTTCAGAAAAGAATGGTTTCCTGATACATAGATACATATTACTCTCACTCAATGGATCCTCCTTTTTGACATCTCATTCGTTCATCCAAAATCTCCTTATTTCTATTTAAGTTTATCACCTTATGGGAGTAACTGATAGGATGAACTCTGGAATCAGACAGGCCAAGTTCAAGGTCTGGTTCTGCCGCTTATTAGCTGTGTGGCTGTGGGGCAGTCACATGTTGTCTGTAAGCCTTGGTTTCCCCATCGATAAAGCTGAGAATAATAATACTGCTTATCTTATAGGGCTAATAAGGAGGTTAGCACAGTGCCTAATAGAAGTAGTCAGTAACTGCTGGCTATCAGTATCATTATTATTCGTTTTATTGTTATTAAACTCTCTTCACCTATTCAACACTCCTACCCAAATAGATGCCTTTTCCTCATGCAGAAATTCACTCATATTATAACACAGAGAGCTAGATCAAAACTCGGTTTTAGCAAAAGCTATGTAAACTCCCAAAACAGAGGTTCTTAACTCTAGTTGCAGGTCAGAATCACCTGGGGACCTTTCGAAAACAAAAGATGTCAGGTCCCACCCCAGATCAATTTGTGAGTCAGAATTTCAGGAGGGGGACCCAGCATGAGGATGTATTAAATGCTCCCCAGGTGATTGTGATGCTTAGTGAAATCGAGAATCTCTGCACTAGAGCTACAAAACAGACACCACAGACTTGACAGTCAAAGCTTCCAGTAAAGGACCTGAGTATTTTGACATCTGAGGCCCTAGTCCACGTTTCTGCCATGGTACCCGCACACCTAGGAGGTTAGCTGATCTTGGTGCTTCACCTGTTTAGTTTCTGAAAAACAGTCAGCTCTCTCCCTACCAGTAAGCCTTGGGTAAACAATCCTTGAAGCCACAGGGAGCTGCCGGCCTGCTCTCCTGAATACAGACAATGGGAGAGGTAAGGAGCAGCCTTGGGAAAACAAGAACACAGACCAGGAAAGCAGAACAGCAACCCCTGCTGCGGACAAGAATCCACTTGCAGCTCCACTTCCGAGCAAAGATACAACCCAATCACTTAGAAAAATAGGGTCTGACCATTAAGATTTCAGAAGGATCCAAAACCAATTTAGACTCCAGTCGGTGCACAAAGTTCACATTCAGCAAAACAGCTCCAGCAGTTGCATCATACACACAACAGGGCAATTCAGAAATACAGATGTCCAGCCATGTGCAAAACAATGCTTTCATTTTTTTCTGCTCTTTCCCACCACTGACCCCAAGAGCAGGATGGAAAAGCTCAGCATCTGCTGCTACTAAGAATAGGCTGTGGAGGTGATCATAAACTTGCAAGCACCAAGCTACGTAGCATGCTCAGGGGAGGTCAGTGCGGACGGATGGCTGCCACTGTGTTGAGGGTCACAGAGAAGATGCCCCAGGCCAGGCAAGGTTACACGCCAGTTTGCTCACTGGACACAGTAAGAAGGAGCATGAGTTGACCAATCTATCTGACAGGTCACTGTCAGGAGATAAAGGTTCAAGTTAGACAGTCTTCTAGGGAACCACATCATACACAATGTTTAAGAAATCGTCAAACTGGCATGGAACTCATACAAGAGAGATAAGAAATAGGAAAGTTATGCTCCCTCTAGCAAACAGTTAAGCCTCTACAGACACTCTCATGGAAACTTAGCCTGGATCCTTACAGTGGACAACATCTACCCAGTATTGTTGGGTGTGTCAGGACCATGGTGGCAACCTGAGACCCTAAGGCTAAGGGATGTCACTACATGTTTTGGAGGTAAGCCTGAGATTCAGAGCTTCCCTGACATACCTACACTTCACATAACACATCAGGACTTGCTTCAGAAACCTGGTACTCCCATCTGTGCCTTTTACACCAGATAAACTTGTGTCAGTTGGAGGAGCAAATTATATATAAAAAGGGAAGAGGATGACATTTATGTCTGTCTCATAAAGTCAACCTACTAATTAGTCAGTAGATATCCATTACAAAGCTCCTCATAATTCTACAGATAAAGCAACAGTGCAGATCCAATCATGTCATACCCACAATATGGAAAGTTTTTAACATGGGTGAAATCTTTCTCTCTTCCCCAACCCATCTTCCCCCACCTACAGTGTAGTACAGTGTATCATTTGTTCAAAATGTTGTCTGTCCCTCTCCCCTGGGCCCATCCTCACATGGCCCCTCCCTTGTGCCCTGTTCCTACCCTATTAAAATCAGGCTTGGCCAATGGAATACAGGTAGGCGTAGCTGCCACATCTCATGGTCTCACCATGAAGTCAGCACACCCATGTTAGAGGCTGCTCCCTCAGCTTGGGTCCCAGAAAGAAGATGTCATGGAGCAGAGCCACAGCCAACCCACAAGTCCATATAATATCAGTGAGAGATCCATCTTTGTGTTATGCCATTGAGATGAAGAAGAAAGCTCTAGTGATCTTGAGTTTGTAAAATAATGCCCTATTCCACAGAGTTCCATTATACCACAGCACATTGTTACATGGATTTTTTATGCAATAGGGCAATTATGTCTTCTGAATGTATCAACTTGGGATAACTAATACTTGATATAACAATCCCGCCCTATTCTCTAGCCTTAGTATTTCAAAGCGAGTCTCCTGTAGGAACACATCAATGTTTTCAAAGCACACTAAGCACTTCCGCTGTTCCATGATTCATCAAGATGGTAGTCATGCCAGCTCACAAAAGAAGAAAACATGAAAGGGCAAATCTTCTCCTTCCAGAAAACATAAGCAGCTTCCTATTACCGCCTGATGACTGCCAAATTATAATCCCAAAGGTCAACTTTCAAGCAGTAAACATCACCTCCCCCAAGAAGACTTCCTTCACCTCTCTAGACCAAGGTAAGCAATTCTTCTTCTGACCTCTCAGAGCCCTTCCTTATAATCAACCACATGATGTTGGCTTCTTGTCTTTGTTTGGTTGGTTCGGTCTGCTTCATTTCCTCAGTAAGTTGTAGGCTCCCTGAAGTCAGAGTCTACACTATATTCCTCCATCTACCGGCAGACCTCGCACTGCGCCTGGCACACGGTAGACTCAATAGATAGTTCTTGTACAGAAGGATGAAGGAATATAGTCAACATCCCAGGGCAAAGTTTCACTGTTCAAAACTTAAAAATTAGAAAGCAAACTCTAGTCCAACAGAAACGCTTTTTGACTGATAAGAGACATAGTTTTATAAATTCCCTGGCTCATGACCTCATTTCAAAGTTTAGGCAAATGCACTAGGCACAGCTGGAAAGATCCAGAGATCCTTCTAAGCCTGACTTTCTACTTCACGCAGGGCAAGAGAGTTGGTCATTCTCCTAGGCCAATGCATGGTCATCTCTGCGTTTAGTGCTACTGTCTCTGCACACCAAGTGGGAGATGGTTGTGAGTAGGTGTTAATAGCAAGTATGAACCTCAACAGCTGTCATTCCACACTTGGCAGCACAAGATGGGAGGTCCAAGGGGTTATTTTCATACATAGAAAGGTGCAAAGATAGCTTCTTTCCAGAAAGGAAGGGGGTGAGTTGCCAATAACTCAGGAGTATTAATTAAAAACAATGAAAAAAACCAAAATACACATTCTACATACAGAACCCATTGTAGCCTGCCTATCAAGTTATTTACTAAAGAAAGAACTCAGCACAAGGGAAATTCTTGGTATAGAGCAATTGCACCTAGAAATGCAGCTGCAAAGAGTCCTTCTAATGCATTACAAAGAGCTCCTCACTGGATTTCCTGTTCCTACCCTGGTCTCTCTGGACACTATTCTCAACTTAACAGCCATGGGAACCCCTTGGCTAAATCCACTCTTCTCCCCATTTTAGTCAGAGGAAAAGCTTCAGACTTTACAATGGCCTACAAGGCCCTGCATGACCTGTCCATCATTATCTCTCTAATCTCGTCTTCTAGGACACTTCTGATAGTCCCTAAACATGTCAGGAACAGCAGCAGCTGTTCCCTCTGCCAGAAATGCTCTTCCCCAGATAGCCCCAGGCTATTCTCTGACCTCCCTCAAGTTTCTGCTTAAATGCCACCCTCTCAATGAGCCCTTACACGCCCAGCTCATCTAAAATTGCAACTCGCCTCCCCATCCCTCAACCCTGTTCTACTTCTCTCCCCTACAACATTTATCAAATTCTACCATTCTTATGTAATCTTTTTAATTACTTGCCTATCTTCCTCATCCAGAATGCAAAACTCCCCAAGGGCAAAATTTTTGCTGTTTTATTCACTGATAGTATCACTAATGCCAACATTGGTGCCTAACACATGGATGCTTGATAAACAATACATCCTAAGAATGTCTTGTCTTTACCTTAGTCTTCCCACGATCTCTGCTTGCATTTGACATTGATCTTAAAGCCATACCCATATTTGTAGTTAATGCAGAGATTTTCCATTGAAGGCTTGTTGGGAAGTAGAATTAATACTATCAGTCATTTTTTTCATACTTCAGTGATGCAGACCACGTGGGCTGTTTAGTGATAAAGACCAGATATGAGAACTGGATATTTCTGTCTTAGTTTGATGGCCAAAAACACTACAGTAGTTATAGACTATCCATTTGGTGTGGGTGGATAGAAAATGCTGAATGGTTCCAAAATAACATCAGAATAACAAGAGGCACAGGGTTGCACAAAGACAATAACAAGTAATTTATCATTAACTTTTCTTTTTAATAGCTGGCTCAGATTTTCACCTGCTCTGATAGCTCTGGTTGAGAAAAACACTATTCGGAAAGAGAACATTGCAGTTACTCAAAGCTGAGTTTGGCTGAGATAGTGGAGTTTACATTCCACTGTTGGCTAGATCCTTACCCCGTGGAATGTTTCAGAACAGGATTCAGGCCATGAAGAGGCTGGCAGTGCTTTGACCAAACGCGACCTCCGGGAATTCAACATTAGACATTGACTTACACATTATACAATATATGTCATGTATACATTAGTTTTGAAATCCCCTTTCCACTCCACAGTTGCCCAGTTGAAGGCACCTGAGTGGAGGCAATCACTCTCATCCATAACTTCCAAACTATGCATCCACCCCTCAATGTGGTTAAATGACTTCCTTGCCACTCACTGTCCCCCTCACTGTGGTGAATGGTGAGCTGGAGATAAGTGTGATATGTGCGATTAACCACAGAGCTATCTTGGTATCTGTATGTGTTTGGGCAAATGGAGAGTCCAGGGTGAAAACTCAGCCGTGTTGTGCATTCAGGGTCCCAGAACTGCAGGACCAGCTGATCAAACAGAGGCTCCACTGCATCTGATCCTTCTGTGCTGGAGGACGGGAGCAAACAGACCTGCATAATCCAAGCATCCAGTGCCTCCTGCTCGAGCGAGGTCCAAGTCACCTGCAGTGCTTTTAAATGTGCAGATTCCTCGGGTCCCCCAACCCCAGCAATTCTGACTCTGCAGGTAGGTCTGAGATAGGCCAGGGAATCTCCTTTTTATGTCACCTCGGGAGACACAAACACAGGCTACACTTTGGCAGCACCATCTTTAAATCTTAACCAAGCCACTTAAAAGCCTCTTGCTCAGTAAATACATGAAAATAAAAAATGAATTCGCCTTCATGACTTTTAATCCATTTGTTCAAAAAGAGACCGTCTCTATTGCTTATCTTCTGGGTTCTTTTATCTTATTGGGAAAACTTTGGGGCAGGATAACCTCATCTTAACCAATATTTTTAGGGATGATGAATTTAAAAAGAGAAAAATGATTTAGGAGCCACATGGGCTGTGAACAGCAAGGACTATTCTGTCCTCCAGGGGATTTTATTTAAAGCTGATGAAGCATCAGAGCTGCCAGTCCAATCCTCAGTGTCAGAACACAAAGTTATCAACTACACCCAGGTTAGACAGTGAGTGGAAGAGCAGGAGGCGCCACAGGCCCTGCGCTCCCTCCAGCCGCTCCCAGCATCTCCTTGGAATGGAGAAGCGGTTCACCCAAGGTGACAGGGATGGCCCTCGAGCTGCTTGGCACAGGCAGGCCTTCACTTAACGAGTGTTCAGAATCACACTCAGCATGGAGAAATTCACCCTGACCCTGGACGCCTGCCCCCTGGCATCCGCTCACTTACATTTTTACTCAATTACTATTTCTAAGAACAGAGACAAAAAAAAAATGCAGAGCCCCACTGCTCAGCAGCCTTGCATGGAAGATCGGAAAGGGGTCCGCAGGGCTTTCCTGGAGGCCTGGAAGCCGGGTGGGGTGGAGGCACCTCCCACTGTATGGGAATCTACTGGAGCCTGCGCCTATCTCCTCTCCACGCCCTCGGAGACACTCCTGATTTTCCCAGACTTGCTGAGGAGCAGGGTGGGTTTCCAATGTTTTTTCACCAAAGAAAGAGGGAAGCTTGACGCAATTCTATGACCAAAAGTAACCCCAAGTGAGAGGAGTGTCCGAGAAGGAAAACCATGCAAAGAACCAGGGTAGGCTGCTCAACTGGCTTACTATGGGAGGAAAAGATGAAAAGGAAATTAATTTAAAGTAGTAGGTAAGAAAATTATAAAATTAACGGGACAGGATTCCAAAGGTAAAGCAAAAGGAAGGCAAAAAAGTTTGGGGTCTCTGCGGACAGGTGGAGAGCATCAGGCCAGACCTGAGTTCAGATTTTGGCTCTGCCAGTAGCGAGTGCTTTGACCGAGGACAAGGGATTTACTGCTCCAAGCACAGCTTCCTGAAAAATGGGGATCGTCATCCTGGCCCTGCCCAACTGACCAACATGGGGAGGACCAGGATGGTGTGAACTAAGTACCAGAGAGCTGGGGGGTATTCAACAAATATTTTCCTTCTCTCCTTTCCTTTCTTTCCCAAAAAGCTAATGGGGGAAAAAAAAAGTCAGACAATTAACTCCTTGGTTTAGATAGTGAAATAAAACACAAATTTAGAGATTAAAAACAATATAATCTGTCTTATGAAAGGGAACTTTAAAAACATGGATCAAGCCTTTCACTCCTTTTATTCAAACCTTTCCCTCTTTTCATTCACATGGCAGCTTCTAGCCACTGTGAGGCTTTCTGTACTGAAAAACATGCATATTCTCAATAGATCAGTTCTTTTTGAGGAAACCCTAGCTTAGGCCACTGTAAATAAACTATTTTATTCTTTTATTCCTAACAAGCAAGGTTAAGCATGATAAATGGCAGACTAGGATATACCAGTGAATCAGACATCTACCAGGGTAATAAAAACATTTATTTTGTTCCTATCCAGGACCTCCACCCACTTAGAATCAAAATAATCCAAATCTTCTCAGGGCCTCAAAAATGCAGAGTGAACCCACGCCAGGATTGTGAGTCCATTTCCTCTCTTCCTGAGAATGGATCAGAGACAACTTGGGCCACTGAGTTCCTGAGTGCCAGGATCATCTGAGACATCTTTGCTGTGGTCTCACACTGCCCATCATGCAGTAGGCGCTCAATAAAACCTGGTTGAATTGATTAATGTTCCAAATCAGAAAAGGGTGAGACCTCTGGCTTTGGTGTCCCCCAGACTAACTCATGGCACTGGCTCTGAGGAGTCTGTACTTGTTTGGAGGGTCAGGAGCAAGTGGCAAGCTGCCAGGTCCAGTCAGCAGAAGGCTTGACCCATGGAAGTCCATTTTCTCATGCAACCCAGGAATGACAATATGAAGGTCACAAATAATGGCTTCAGCATAACTCTTCCTCAGGCCTCCCTCTAGAATGTCAAAGGAGAGAAAATCTCCTTCTTCCCCTTCAGTTCAGTAAAGAAACATTAATTGAGCGACTTTTAAGTGTCAGGAATAAGAACAGATACAAATATGATACACAAAAAGGACCCTGGACATTCTGGCCACTCTGTTCAACCCTCCAGAAAGTGTCTTCCATTAGGGTCAGGTGATCAATGTTTCAAATCTATTTGGAACCCCTGGAACACATATCTCATACACCCACAATCCACTCTTTCACATATTGCTATCAAGTCATCATATTACTTCAAAGCTATTCATAGGTTTTTTTTCTCATATACACTGACTAAAATATTGGGGGCACCTTTGTGATGGTTCAGCTCCAAAGCTGCATTTCAGAATTCTATTTTGCCTCTGACAAGTTCCCCGCAGGAGACAAACACTCAAGATGGGCTTGCTATCACTATGTCAAATGAGGTATAAAGCAGACAAGTGTACTCACCAAGGTACCCACAGAGCACCTGGGACTGTCTGGAGCACAAGCTGCCCACTGAGCCAGAAGGTGTTGTAACAACTGGGCAGACAGCTAGGAGTTTTAAAAAGCACAGTCATTAGCTATTTTACTGAGGAGATGCCTTGCACAGAGCTATACAAAGACTCAAAGTAGGAGAGGGACTCGCTGAATGTACTTATCATTCCCCCAGAAATACAAGGTCCCTGCTACTCAGGGCCAGAAGATTAGACACTAAGCATCTACAGGGGTTTCTGGATTCTAGTCCCAGATCTTTTGGCATCCCTTAACCAGCGGTCAGGCTCCTGAATTCAGTTTTCCCTTTAACACGCTCTAGTGTTAAAATAACAATGTACAATTTATATACTGAAATGGTAAAATAAATACCTTTACTTATAATAAAGATGAATAAGAAAGGCCTTGACCTCCTTTGACAAAAGACAGCCTACCTATTAAGCATAAAACTCTGTTTTTCATTTGGTTGGCCTAGATTTCAGTTTTCTTAAAACCACCTGTCATCATTTCTAACCCGCCCATGAAAAGTCCTTCTCCAATGAGTCAAAAATACAAATGGATCTTGGTTTGGGGCTGCTTAGCTACAGTTTTAAAATCTAGGGCTCCTTGGAATGGATTAAACATGTCTTCCGTGATGGTTACTACATCCTGAAATTTTGAACTTCTCTTTCTTGAAATTCACAGCAACCAGATCTGGTATATTGCCCACTATAGTCTTATAAAAGAAAATACCCCTCAAAATACCTCCAGTTGAAGAGAAAACATTGCTGAGCATTCAAAGGCTATCCTATCTGTGGTGGAGACAATAATAAATATAGGATTTTTGCGCGAGAAGATGTAGGTTGAAAGCCCTGCTCTGTCAGAGGTTTCCCGTGAATCTTTGGACAAATCCCTTGATTTTCCCAAGCCTCTGTTTCTATAAGATGAAGTAGACATAATGCCACCCGTGAGGGTTTTTAGAAGATTGAAATGAGATGACATATTTCAAAGAGACTGACAAATAAACGGTGATCAAGGGATGTAACATTATTAGTGATCTAATTTATTTGATAGATGAAGCTCTGATTGCCTTGTATGCCTGGCAGGAATATACTTCTCCCCTAGCTCCTTACACAGATTTAAAATCCACACACCTTCCATTCACCCAAAGCCTGTCTTTTAGAAGTAGCATTGCCACTATTCAGACCTGACTTGTAAATTTCTTTTGACAAAAGACAAAGGCCTTGTGGATTCCTCTCTTTCCCTCTTTTTTTTTTTTCTTTTGCCAGATTTGTGCCTTTTATCTCTCAATTTTCAAATAGATAAGACTTTTCCCATCCCCTGTAACTTACCGTCTCCAACATCCAGCCCACTAACAAGATCCCAGTGATATATTTTCACCCTTGTGTGGATTACACCCTCTAGTCAAAACCCTTTTTAACTGAGATGCGGGACTCTGAATGGCCTGCATGAAAGATGAAGGCCCACCACTCAGGTTTCTGCAACATGCTGCTATCATGTTGCCACCATATGCTGTTACCAGCTGACATCTGCTCACATATGTTCTCACCAATAAGCAACCATGTTGTTTATTTTTAGAGCCTTCTTCACAGTCTTACAGGGAGAAAATGCCCTCAAATAACCAGTCAGCAAAGACAGGAAGCTACACTGGGGATAAACTGTTTGTCACAAGATTAGCAAGTCAAACAAATTCTTCTCATTCACATCTGACCTCTAAAAGGAGATGCTGAAAGTTATCTTAAATAAAAATCTCAAAGCGTATAATCCGAGAAAGGCAGAGCATAAGTCGCTTGGTGAGCAA
This sequence comes from Equus quagga, assembly GCF_021613505.1. Lineage (NCBI taxonomy): Eukaryota > Metazoa > Chordata > Mammalia > Perissodactyla > Equidae > Equus > Equus quagga. The sequence goes on from NC_060278.1 coordinate 46,119,414, forward strand.
CACTTTTTCTTCAAACTATGGCCCTCTGCGTTTCTTGGGGGGATTTAACTCCTTTTCCTGGGAAACAGCACCTTCTTCAGGCCAGTGGATGTTGTGATGCAGAAGAGGGACAATTCTATTAATTGAATCCTGATCCCTGAGATTGCCCCAGGTCACCCAGGTCGAAGGAGCTCTGGGTGGGGACAAGGCAAGGTTACTAGTTTTATTTGCAATTTCCAACAAGCAGGTCTCAAGTATGCACCATTGGCTTACTTTCACTCTGCTGTACAGCTGCAGTATGAAAATCTTTTCTTTCCTTTTTTTTTCTTTTTTTGGTTGTTTTTGTTTGTTTGTTTTTTATTTAATTGCTTGTCTTTAAGCAGGGTCAACAGGGCGCTCTGGTGCCTCAGAAATTAGGACCATGAATTGGATGGAGATATAAGTGATGCTAATAGTGATTATTTAGGCCAAAGAAAGCAATTCTTAGTTTTCAAAAAAACAATTTTCAGCAATCTATATGATTGATGTGGCACTGTGGTACGGATACACTTTTTCAGAGCAATGAGGCTTTGGGTAAATGAGAAATGCTTTGTAAAATGTGAAATCCTATGAAAAATCTGAGACATTAACAGTCTTAGAGAAATAAAGTTTTTAGAAGTACTTGGACACTCACTAATTGATAATGGGAGACCATGGCTCATAGAAGTCACAAGATAGAAACAGTCCCGGAATTAAAATTTTGCATTTAAATTAAAATAACTAAAAGAAGATGAAGTTAACCATAAAAGTGTTGGGCTTCATTTTTGCCTGTGATGACACAGCTAAGAAATAAACCAGCAAAACAAAAAATACGCAGTGTTTCCAGAGTATTTTTGAACTACCTGCCTGAGAATCAGCTGGCCTTCTTGTCAAGGTGCAGGATTCTGGAGCCGACCTTAAAACTACTGATAAATAATCTGGATGGAGGGTAGGGGACAGAGGTTTGGAAATTTGCGTTTATAATAAGCACTGCAGGTGATTCTTTTGCACGGGAAAATTCGAGAACCACTGGTGTAGACCTTTGTGACTTATAGGTTAGAAAGGCCTTTTCCAAAATCTCATTTGACCTGAAAACAACCCAACCAGGTGGATCAAGAAAAAATTATCCCCTCATAAGAGCTGTTTGTTCTGAGTAAGTAGTGGTTTTGTGTAGTGTTAAAGTGTCTATAAGAGAGATAAAGATAAAGCCATTCTTCCTGCATTGATATCTTAAGCAGGATGAAATGTTATTAAAAATGCTCAGGCAAACTTTGTGTCAAATTAGCCCCTGCCTCAATTCCTCCCAAGACTGCCACACGGACATCTCTCTCGTGATGGTACAATTCCATAAGCGGGTGCTATCATTTCCCCCCGACACTATGCTATGAGTTTTTCTACTCTACTTAAAGAATTCCCACAAATGTTACTGCGAAAGGGCAAACTGCTGATCCCAAATGTATAATGACTTGGGGTCAGCTTGGCTCAAGACCCTCTTTCTAGGATCCAGGTACTAGTGCCAAAAAATTAATGAAATAAGACATGACTCTGTACACATAGTTTCGTTATTGATGGTGATATTTTCCGACAGTGGAATTCTTCTGAAAGATAGCTCTCTCCAAGACAAACTAGTACCCTAGCCACCTCATTTCTTGGAGGAGAAAAGTACGAGTTTAGTAGGTGAAACAGTGGCTGTTCAGGACTTAGTTCACAGATCTGACCAGTAACTTCCATTAACATCCAACAACCTAAGGCTTAACAGTATGAGGAGGTACAGATGAATGCTAAATCACTATTCAAATCAACATGATTTTTAACAGACATATTTAAGGACAGGAACTGCTGCTTCAGAACCAGAGGTGAAATCCATAATTTAGCTTGGGTTCTGCCTGGCTACTTCAGGGTAAAAGCCAGGAGTCTGGTACCCGCCTCCCTGTTTCCCTCTCCTGAACTTCCAGAGCCCCAAATGCCAAGGTATGAGCTTGCATGTGGAAACGTTTCCCCACGGAAACCCCTGACAGACCTCCAAGGGGACAGTTCCTTTACCAAATCATCCATCTTCTGCAAAGAAATGTCCTGAGTCTGTGATATTTTTTTTCTCCTTCTAAAGCAGAATCAGAATAAGTCATCTACCTTTTTTGGTCTTAATTTAGCAACTTAATTATAAGAGTTTATTACAAAGCAAGTAGAAACAACTTCAATGGTACTGTCATTAACACATCGAAGCAGAAGTGACAATGAGATTAAGTCAAAGGATAGGGAAATAAATGACAAAATAAGAATAAAGTCTCCAAATAGAAGGAATGGAAAATTTACTGCTATGTATGGTATAGAGAGAATAATCCCTGATGACTTTGGTCTAAGAAACATCAAATTACCCACACTGAAATGAATCCAAAAATTAAAAAATTAAGTCATATTTCCTAGAAAATTCCCATTTCTGTTTTGGCAACAATAAATATTTTAGTGCTCTTCAAATGCATTAAAAAAATGACTGTATTCTCTTTAGATAGTGCTTCCTCATAGGTTTGCAAAGACCAGTGGACTTGTGGTCATTTCAGTATCTTCCTCAAAGCCAAACTGTGCCTTCTCGTTCACAAGATGCAGTTACAAATAACGATTCTTACAGCAGCCTGAAGTTATGAATGAGTCGTTACTTACGAACTAGCCTGTCAAGACAGATGTGGTATTTGTCAGTGTAGTGTGGGTCACATAGGAAAAGCCAAGCGAACAGAGCCAAGGTCTAAGTCACAACATTTTTCTTTTGCTTTCATGAGACTGGAAAGATGCTACAGTATTTCCAGAAACAAACATCTCCAAAAAAGCAGTCTTATTTTCAAATAGCTACTCCATGACTCTTCTTTCAGAAACACAATGTCTCTTCTTCAGGGCTAGCCTGCTTCATCATTATCAATGTGTAGGCAGCTAGGAAGGCCCAGAGGAAGAGTGACACTGTGTCCGCGAACAGAGACATGTGGAACACGCTCATGTGAGAGCAAACAGCTGGCCGGGGAAGTTAGAAATGCATTTGAACTACTTTCAGATGTCTGGGCTTCCCAACATCCAGAAAGCGTTTTCCATTTGCCTGAAGTTCTTCAAGTTGTTGTGGTGGAAGGAACACCTAAGCCCCACATTTCTGACTTATCAGGCAGCAACAAATCCAAGTGCTCATTTGAGAGGATGAAAGGATGGTCCTGGTCCACAAAGATAGCTTTCTCAGCACCATGAGGCTTTCCTTCCTTCTAACAGATGCTGAACCCAGTAAACTCAACTCCTCTTGGACAGCACTGGTTTCTCTCATCCCTGAAGTGGATTTACTCGGTTGCCCCGGGGAAAGCCAGGATGCTACCTCACGCACAGAACATCTTGCTCTGTTAACAACGACCCAAGGCCACATGTGGCCTTTCCTTTCTGATATCACCTCCCAAGTTTTCATTTCTTCCTAGCCTCTTTGCAGTGACTCCTAACCACCCTCTCCTCTCCTCTCATCCATCTTCTTGCGACTTCTACTCCCTAATGTCATTTCGTTGCTAATGTCCTTTTTTAAATGAATCACCTGACAGCTAAGAAACTTCTGTGGCTGGTGCTGGCTTATGGAGGTGGCATGAGGTGTACCGGAGTCCAACTGCAGCTGCCTGACCCGGCTAAGCCTTGACTCCAAATGTCCTGGCTTCTTTCTCAGCAGAGACTCTCACCAGGGGAGGTGATGAGAGACAGGGGACCTGCGAGGAGGAGCCAAACCAGGCCCAGAAACACATTATACAGAAGCCCCCTCTGCATGTTAGCCTTTTAGGAACAACATTCCCTTCGTCTTTTGTTGGATTTCAGACTTTATGGCCCAGAAAGATAAAGAGGTGAGTGCTATGTGACTCATATGCCTATTCAGAGAGATCTGTTAAAATAATTTAAACATTTCTCCCTAAAAATTGATATACCCTTCGAAACAACTGGAAACATTTTGAGATGTCAAAAAAATCAGAACTGAAAATTAATACACTGAGCATGCATAGGAAGACATGCTGGCTGGGAGGAACACATACGTGGGCCTCGTGCTCTTGATTCCAGAGGAGGATATTATGAGTTGGCGACTCTTAAAGTTTACTACAAAGGAAAGTTTTCTGAGGGCAGATATCACACCTACACTTAGTTTTATTTTCTATGTGCTTCTAGTATAGCACTCTGTGCTCTGCGCACATGGACTGCTGCTACTCTTTCATTCCACAAACATTTACGGGATTTCACCTATTTTTCATATTTTAATACCTCTAAAATCCCTGTTCTCTCCTATAGTCAATGGTATGTTATAATTAATTGGCAATGATACTTCTCTCTTAGTGGCACATAAAATAATGGTGCATCTTAAAATTAATGGGATTTGAGATTCGATGAGGCTCAGTGAATGAATAGCTGCCGTGCAAAGCTGGCTTACTAAGCAGCCTGAAGCAGCTGTACTGGGTGTTTCTTTGTACATGCCATTGTCCATCCTTTACAACCCCAGGGAGAAGGTAATACCTTCTTTATCTTTACAAGTGAAGAAACTGAGGTCAGGTTAAGTGAAGGGGTTTCAACCTGGCCAAAAAGCCACTAAGGGCAGATCTGAATTCAGCAGGAAGCAACTTAAATGTCAATGAGGCAGTTTTACTAAATTACACTGAGACAGCCAAGTTGCCAACCGAACAAGACCACATTATAACAACTGCCACAGGCCTGGAGTAGGACTCCTTGTCTTTGATGCCACCTCCCCTTTTCAGCCTCTGAGCTTCCTACTGTGCAATTCCCTGCTATTTATGCTCCTTCTTTTACTTATTGGGTCGGTCTGGCTCCAAAGTCCATGCTCATTGTATGACACTATCCTGCCTTCCCAAATAAATGAATTCTCTGAAAGAGATAAGATGAATGCCCTATCAATCAAATTTACCAAAACTTTTGGGGAGAAAATGGTTGCAGTTAAAGACCAAGACCAAGAGACTTGATAAATCACAATTTTTATGTCAACCAAGTGCAGAGACAAAAGCTGAATGAGCTGAATGTGTGAGAGGCAAGAAAGAAGACCCAGGGTTGTATGCAAGTCTTCACAGGTCTATTTCCTTTTTTAGGGAAAAAATCCAGAGCCTATGAATGTGATTTCCGGTAGGAGAAGGAAAGCCACCACTCTCTCACGGTTATGTTACATCATTTTGCAAGAGGGCCAGAAAAGTCATGCTCTTCATGTCCTGGTCTCTATGATTTGTGGTAACTAAAAGCCTTACTTCCAATAAGACATCACTGATAGAAATAGCTGTGTCCATGTCCTCATAAGTCACAGGGAAAATACTCCTAAGGACCTTATAGGGTTGCTCGTAAGGATTAAATAAGTATATACGTGTAAAATATTTAAAACTATGCTTGGCACACAGTATGTACCCAGTGAAAGTTAGCTTTCATCATCATCATTATCACCATCATTTTCATTATTATCTGTGAAACTGGAAAGAGGAAATGTATGGTTATGAGAAGCCTCTATCACCTTTAGCAAAGTGATGTGATGCATCAGGCACATTTTCCCTGAAAACAAAGGTGAGTAGATTTCATCTCTCCACATTTCCTGATCCTAATGCTTTGAACTCATACATCCTTCTTCCGGTGGTTCAATCTAATTCTCTAAAGGGAAATGCTCATTCATTTATGAAGCATTCATTGAGCAAATACAATGTGCCAGTTTCTGTAAGAACAGAGATAAGTCAGAGTCAGTTCCTGTTCTGAGGCAGTTTACGAACCAATGAAGAAGACAGGTCAGAACACAGCCAGATTTTACCTACAGCGAAAGAACAGAAGTCGAGTTAGAGATGAATATCAGGATTGTGAGAGGGCAAGGGAAGAGCTAATTAAATATGACTAGGAAAATCAAAGACGGTTTCAAAAGGAGGCAGCAACTGAGTAAAACTCGAAGGATGTTTAAAGGAGTTAAAAGATGGATCTCCCAGTGGAAGAAATAGCAAAAACAAAGGCCCAGAGGCACGAAAATAAATGGCTCATTTGGGTAAAGGCAAAGAGGATAATGTAGCTGGAGTGTAGTTTTCATGCAGGTATTTAAAGAGAGGTGGGGCCGAGCAAGGAGGAGGGGCCAGATCCTGAAAGCTCTTGGCTGTTATCTAAGAAATCTGAAATCTTACCTAAGAAGCCTAAACCTTCAAGGCCTTCATATACGAGGAATAGACAGTGCTAGACATGGTAGCTTACCAGCCCTGCCAGTCTCTGTTCCCAGCCCCTTAAGTGGTAAAGGTCATGGAAGGAATAATCCCAGGGAGCAAGGGAAATAGATCCATTGAGTGAAAGTTACAAAGAAGAGAATGAGAGGGAAGTTCCAAGACACCTCAGGCTAGTGGAAGTGGCTCCCAGGGCATCACTTTCAATCAAATTTTAATATCTCTAAAATATCTCTTTTTCATATCTCTTGTAAGCAATGGCACGTTACAGTTGTCAGTAATACTTCTGTCTTAGTGGTACATAAAATAATGGTGCATCTGAAAACTAAGGATTTGAGATTCAGTGATTAATAGCTGCCATGCAAAGAAGTCCTACTAAGTGCCAGAAGCAGAGCTAGGTGCTTCTTTACAGACGTCCTCCTCAGTCCTTCTTCATCCTTCTAAGTGAAGAAACTGAGGCCTGGTTAAGTGAAGTTAACCTCCATACATGCAGATATTCCAGTATAGTGCAGAACAGGAAGACAATTCAGACATTGTGGGGAAGAGGTCAAGGGGAGTTTTATGCCCAAGCCACCCCCGGAAGTGAGGGGGTGGTCACAGTGCAGCGCACTTCAACACCCACTTTCAGATAGAGGTTAGAGAAGAAACAAAAAGAGGGACAACACCCCAAATCCACTTCTGGTGGCGGCATGATGCGAATTTCTCCTAAACAAATGACGGAAGCAAGCTTTTCAGTCTAAACAAACCCACCAGGAAGAATCCCTAGCATGTTATTAAATTTAAAATACCTGGAGAAAGTTGAATCCCTAGGTTAAAAACCATCTTTGTTTAAAGAATATTAAGAAACAAAAGCACACCATCTGGTTTCAAAATGACAATGGAAACATTTGTTTATCTCGGCCAGAGGCACATTTCATCAAGCTGTTCAGAATCTGCAAAGTGGAATACACCCTTCTGCCTGAGCAGAGCAAGAACATCTGGCCAAACCAAATTCTCTCTCCAGGATCCCTCAGTACCGGAAATGCTACATGGGGACAGCTGAAAGGGCTGGTCCAGAGCACTTCCATGCAGTCCCCTTGCTTGCTGCTCACCTTACTATTGAACCTATAAAGCAGGTGGCAGTGGTGCCAGGGGAGGGAGGAGTCAGACCACAGTCAAACCCTCAGTGGTGGGTGGTCAGCCTGCACATCTCTCCCAGGGCCAGGCTGCTCCACTCTATTTTCCCCAGTCTTTAAAAATGCAGCCTGAAGTGTGTTGTAATCTCTGGACGAAGGCCTAGGAGTTGGTGACCTCCTCAGTTCTAACCCAGATTTGATGTGGGATCAGCAGTGAGTCATTAGCCCTTTTTTCACATCTCAGTTTTCTCTAGGAAAAATGATCTGTCATTCTTTCATATCTTTATATGAAAGATGCTGTGACGAGGTTACATCAGCATCTTTTCACCAGAGACACGTCCTAATTCAAAAGTGCAGTTCCTGGAGGAGCCCCCAGGGGTCGCTGTGGAGACAAAGAGGGCTCTAGGTCCCTCTGCCAGGTCAAGCGGTTCCCACCTGCCCCTCCAGCTTTGCAAAGCCCAGCCCCTATGGGATGGAGACTCCTCAGGAGAGGCTTGAAGCTGGCTGGCCTCACTTGGCAACAAAGACTGCCCAACTGCTTCGGTTATAAACAGTATATTTCTTCGAGGGTTTTTCCTAGTCTATGAAAAGAAAAAGAAAGAAAAGAGGAAATCCTGAAAGAGAATGTGGCCTAAGTGAAATGTAACCACAATTAGGCACTAGAGTTAGTACAAGCAATGATGCAATAAAAATGCAGGAATAAAGTTTGGTCTGCTGTGTATTAATAACTCAGTCATTGTAGAAGTCAAGAGGTTCAAGTCTGTCTGCCTTCCTTTGATCTCTCTCTCTCCTTCTCTCTCTCTCTCTCTTTCTGTCTCTCTTTTTCTCACACAGAGAATCTTAAAAAGTAAAATCCCTGAACAGAAAGCAAAAATATCACTATGTTCTAGCAGTTGCTAATATTTTCCTTCATTGGGCAATTGGTCAAGAGTCCAGCAGTTCGTATACAGAAAGACATATCCATGACCAGAATCCTCAGTTGCATTCCCCCCAGCCATAGCGCTATTGGTATTCACTCTACATTCCAGGATTTCACTTGGAAAACTACAGGGGAAATAGAAAAGGAGATTGCTTGGTACTAAATGTTTAACATGCTCGTGAAACAATTACAAAGGAAACCTATTGTGATGTTTCAGGCTGTATATCTTAGTTTATCTAATTCAACATGATAGAATAAACCAACATGATTATTTACTGTCTTCGGTTGCCTACCTTGAAGATTCTACTCTCCATCAACATGAATTGCTTATTTTCCTTGCAAGGAACACCCGAGGTAATTCCTCATTTCTTTTTTCTCTGCTCTGACTAACATCACGTTGGTGCTGACTGAAGTTACTGCTGGGTGGGGCAACACCATTACTTAGGTTAAATGAATGGGAAATTTTGATGTCTCTAAGTTAGGAGCTTCAAGATCTTCATAATAAAGTATATGCCATAAAAAATGGTCCAATTCATATTCCCATTTAATTAAGATAACTTTTTGTTTCTCTTTCTAGTCAATGCTTTCATTTTAATGTCCTTTTGATCATAAAGATATTTTATTTTTAGGTTACTACTTTTAAAAAGGTACTACTAGCAGAATTCAAGTAACCCCAAACAAATACCTGGATTACCAGGGCTGCTTAACATGGGCATTATTGACTCTCGGGCTGGATAATTCTTTGATGTGTTAGGGGAATGGGGGAAACCTGTCCTGTGCATTCTAGGATGGTCAGCAACATCCTTGGCCTCCACCCACTAAATGCCAGGAGCAGCCCTTTACTCCCAGTCTTGACAATGAAAAATGTCTCTGGACATGGTCAAATGTTCCCTGAGGGTGTGGGAGGGGGGCAAAATCACCACATTAAAACCACACCGTGTGCCTGAATTGTTACAATGAAAAAGGAAAAGGAAAGAAAGAAAATGAAACGTTTGTCTCTTCCTTTTTTTGATTGTCCAAGCCTCTACAGATTTGAATCATCAATCATTTGGATCCTTACTCTAGTTAATGGAGTCACCTTTAGTAAATTTCTAAAGCCTTGTGCACAGTCTTTTGAATAGATGTGCCTTGAACTTCAAATGGATTGTCAAAGGACTAGACGTCCACTAACTCCCACTGGGTAAACGATCGGTAAACCTTAGCATAACTACACATTGAGCCTTAAACTAACAGCCTATGAAAAGATCAATATGAATAAATTCAAAACTAATCAGACTCCTTCTTTAAATGTTGACACAGTATTATTTATATCCCATAAATACCTTCTTGACTAAAATTCATCCTAGGAGATTGGCACCTGGCCAGTTCTATTCATATTTACTGTATTTATATAGTATCCTGGGCCAAGGATAATATTTAAGACAAAATATGCCTGAGGGCATATACAATATCTTTTATATTTTTACTTTTAAGTCTCAACATTGCTAAAAATATTTAGTCTGAACTATATAAAATGTCCCACAAAGGGCTATCAGCAATCTGTAATGATATACAGCTCATTGAGTATAATTAGAGCATATTTGTAATATTTGAGCTGAAGTCACTCCCTGAACGCTAATAAGTTGGTGGTAAAAAATGAACCAGTGATCTTTCCCATGCCTTCATCTCTGGGGCTTATGACCCTCGCCGATTCACTGCAAGAAATGACAGGCACACTCCCTCCTCACAGCCACTTCAGTGCCGGCCCAGTTAAAAATCAGGCGGAAAAATCTTAAAGAGGCAAAGTTGGTATAGAAGCCAATGCTGTACTTTCAGTTTGCTCTTTAAAAATACGGTGGAGTGATTTCTTCTTTTCTTCCTTTCTTTTGGAAGGGTTCACTATATTCCAGTATACCTAGAAAGTGCTGGAAAATCAGTTAACCTACTTTCTATAAAATTATGCACAGTCCTCGCACAGTAGTATCAAACCTGCTATTAATATGGCTTTCTGCTCCTAAACTTTCATACAGAGAATACAGGCTTTAAGGAGGCTTTTAAGGAGTATATTTTTCATACTGAACTTATCAGACGTTTAATTTATTTGGTGGCTGGGGGTAGGATGGAGAAGAGAATCTACACACTGATCTTTGATGCCATCCTTTGAAATCCTAATAACCTGAGAACTTTTCTAATTTGGTGATACCATGATTCTGGGTTGGATCATGTCAGCTCTTTGGATTGAAGTGTGTTTGAAAGAACAAAGAATGAACATCCTCTCTCCACTTGCTCTTGCTCTTTCCACACACCTATCTAATGATGCGATCAGACCTCCTCTGTTATAAAAGTGCTGGCTGTTCATTAGAGCTTTTGCAGGTAAACATTGAAGCGATGACTGGGTCAGGTTCTGTACTTGCCTGTCTGCCCAAACACCAGTAGAACTGATGCACGTGGAAGAGAAAGCAAACTGACTCAACCCTCTGTTCGGTCTCAATGGTTTTGGACTAATTACAATGAACTTTCTTGCCTAATATCTCCTTGGCTCTGCCCCAGGTAGAAAGCTTTACTTCCCGAGGGGAATAAGCAGGGTGGAGCGGATTTATCACCACTGTTGTGGATGGTGCCATAATTACAACAATAAAATCATCCTGCTTGCCAGGATCTCCTGCATCTGCTCTGCTCTTGAAAAAGCACAGGAGAAGCTGCAGCAGAGGAAAGGTTGCCAGGAAGACAGGGGTTAGATCCATCCGCTGACATTCTGAGACCATCAAGTACAAGACATGGCAAGTCACACAGCTAGGACTTGTCAAACTAAAAATAAATATTAAAAAAGAAAAGCACCACCCTGCAATTAGAACCTCTAGGATGAAATTACCAAGATGGCCATATTATCTATTTAGGCAAGACACAGAGACTTTGTGAAGGCAGCCAGTGAGTATATAGGACATGGAAAGGGGAGGAGAGAAATGGACGGCCAATGAAAAGTTTACGACTTGGGATTTGGAATACGCAAACGTCGAAGCGGATTTTTTTTTTTTTCTTTTTCTTCTTCTTCCTGGTATTTAACCCTCTCAGGTATCACTGGATGCTTCTTCTTTTCTTTCTTTTTTTAAGAACTTGGGAAAAATTCTAATCTAACTGTCCTCTTCCCTTCCTCCCAAGGAACTCCACAATAAATCATTTCACTCCCATTGCTACTGTATGCCAGCTGGTTTTGAGGACACTGCCCTCAGAGAAGTCAGTAAAAAAAAAAAAAAAATCGGCTGTCTTCTACTCTGAGATTCAGGAATGCATCGAAGTAACTGCAGGAAGCCTATGAAAGGGCAGGGAGCAAGGGGCTCAAGGGTGAGAAAGATAAACGACAAACGCGTCAGAAAAGTGATCTGCTATCTTAAGAAGGCAGATTTGGGCGAATTATAAAATTAACATGATGAAACACCTTTTAAATATAGTCAGAAACGAAGTTTTTCTTTCCACCCCTCCAGGTGAAATCAAAAGGGGACTTGGTTACAGGACCTCGCCTTCGGGGAATGTAAACACCTAGCTATGGCAATCGGTTCAAGAGTTGAGGTTTTGGGGTAGGTTTCCCGAGGAGTCTCCAAATCAGGTTTTGTCTTGGCGATCTGACATTTTTCGGGGAGTTACAGACAATAGAGGAGGCTTGGGGAACCAGCTGATAGGTCGGCAGGAAAGGGGCGCCTTCCGGAGAGGCTAGTTTTGAGCCACTTTTTTTAACCCTTCGTGCACCGGTTCGCCGGGCTCCACGCCAATCGGAGCAAAGAAAACAAACCTACCAGGATTTCCCAGTTTAACTCTGCCCCAGGGAGCGCCTCCAGTTTGACAGAGGAGGCTGACTCCTAGCTGGTGGCCTGGTAAAGAATTTCGGGGAAGAGTCAAAGAGAATAACGCCTTAGAAAGGACTGAGGCGTTGGGGGCAGGGAGAAATGGAGAAAATAAAGTAGAAAGTCAAGATTTTAAAGCCTACCTTTCTCAAGCAGAGAACTGGAAAGGGGGTGGGTGGGACGAAGTACAGCAGAAGGGGAAAAGAGCGAGCGGGGACCCAGAGAGGGAAGGGCGATCCCTGGAGTTGTTGCGCTTTTGAGAGCTCCGCGCAGCGCTTAAACCTCTGGGAGTGGAAGCGAAAAACAGTACTTACTTTCCGAGGGGAAGAAGGGCGGCATGTCTATTTTGTAAACCTCCTTGGCGTAGTACTCCTCGTCGCTCCTCTCGCGCTCGCAGGCGGCCGCCCTCCGGCTCGCCTTCTCCTGGAGCAAGTCCCTGGTGCTGTTGTAGATGGAAATCACCTCCGGGGGGACTTCCTCCGGTTCGGGATAGTCTTCTGGGGGGCTGGTGAGCTTCAGCTTGCTCAGGATCTGCCCGCGGATGGCCTCGATCCTCTTGCGCATGAACTGGTCCATATCGAGCGTGCTGCAGGTAGACAGGCTGAGCGCCACCGCGACCAAATGCAGGAGCAGAAAAGCGCTCAGCACACAGTAGTGCATTTTTTTTTAAAGGTGGAAAAAGTTAAAAAAAAACAAAAAAAATTTAAAAAGTAGGAAAAAAAGAAACCAATAACTCTCAAAGTTCAGATCAGGTAGGTTTTTTTTTTTTTTAATGCGAAACTTTTGCAAACAGTCGAGAGTCAATGTCCAATAGAAAAGCTATCTTGCTTGAATTCCTTTAAAAAGAAAATACAAGTCGTTCCAAAAGGGGAAATATTAATACACGATGGCCAGGGGTAACCCTAACTTTGGGGAGTAAGAAAAAGTTTTCTTGGAGCGACGAGATGGGGGGGAAAAAAGAGACGAGTGGCTATTAGGCAGAAATAAATTTAAGAGGAAGAAACGGAGTTCAGTGTGTCAGTTTCGGGTGCGGAGTGGCGGATCTGAACTCGGCTCCTCCAGCCAAAAGGGAAGAGATGAAAAGGTCCCGGGGCTGGCAGCTGGCGAACTGACGGGAGGGGCGCCGGGAGCGCTGGAAGGGGGGCCGCCGAGGCTGGCCCAGGCTGTAATTTATATATTTAAAGAAGGAGCGGTTCAGCCCTGCCTTCCACTGCGGCGCTGAGCGCAGCAGCAGCAGCAGCAGCTCCGGAGCGGAGGAGCGCACACGTGTGTGAGTGTGTGTGTGTGTGAGTGTGTGTGCGCGCGCGCTGGCGTGCGCGCGCGCTGCGGGCGAGCCCGGCGCGCCGCCGGGAGGCGGGTGCGCTTCGCACGGCGCTGGGGACTCGGTCGGGTCGTGTAGCGGCCGCAAGGGCTGCCGAGGCGGCGAGGATCCTGCTCCCGGAGCGGCGCGCCGGGGCCTACCCCCGGGCGGGCGCACGCCGAGCCTCTCGGTTACTCCACGTTGCCGCCGCCGCCGCTCGCAAACGCGTCCAGCCTCCAGCTCCCTCCTGCTTCTGCTCCTCCTTCTTCTCGCGCTCCAAACGCCAACCCGGCAACAGACGAGCAGCTGCCGCCGCCGTGGCTCTCACCCCCTGCGGACCGCAACGGCAGCCCCGGAGACCGCGGACCGGGGGGTTTTATTCCTAAGGGGATGCGAAGGGGTTCCCTTGGAGTCCCACCCTCTCCTGTCTCTCCCACTTGGACTTTCTCGCTTCGGGTAGGTAGGCAGGCACTTGGCACCCTGAAATAGACCCTCTTCTGCTTTCTCCTGTCTGCAGCCAGGCAGCCCGTTTGTTCCCAAATGGCTCCCTAGACCGTTACACTGTGTTCTCCATCCCTTTCCCCATGCCCCTCCACTTGCGCTCTCGCTCTACGCTCTCTCTGCCTTTCTCTGGGTCTCTCTGTATCTGTCTGCCTGCTCCGCCCTCCCGCCCTCCCTCCCTCTCTCTTCTCTCTCGTCGGAAGCTTCTGAAGCTCCCCTCGGAGCAACCTTCTGCTGCCAGCAGATAACATCACGATCTTGCCTGGGAGGAGAGATTTATAAGTTCCCTCTGAACCACGTGTTTGCCTTCAACAAAGTGACGTGCTAGGATTACAGTCAGAAGTCCTCTCGTTTACTTAGACCACGGGCTCTCCCCGAACCGTTGAGGGGGTGTGGAAATGAGGATGGCTGTGGGCGAGGGCGGGAGGAGGTGGAGTGTGCGCCCTGACAACAGTGATTTACGGTATTTACTTTATATAGTCATTTTGGACCGGTCTGTTGAAGGACAAGCTATCAAGCCTCCCGTTTTCACTTGGTGTGGCTCACCCACAGCCTCCCAAATTGAATCACTTGCTGTAGAATGGAAGTCTTCCCCCCTGTACTGTACACACACAGAGACACACACGTGAAAGGGCATCAAACGGTTCACTCAGGGCCAGGCCAGCCCTGAGACATGGCTTCCAATTTAAAATTCACCTCCTGTGTTTCTAGTGGAATCCTTTTCTGAGATGCCAGAACACTGTGCTAGTACCTCTATTCTAAGTTTATTTCATTATGGTTTGTTGTTTACAGTGTAGTCCTCCATTTGACTGTGGACTGCTGAAAAAAGAGCGCTCCATCTTTTTTTTTACCTGGAGAATGAAGTACATTTATTTGTTTCACTGTTTGAGTGAATGACTGGCTATCTTCCTCATTTGCTGCCTAAGCCACTTCTTGATATGGCTTTCTTTTCACCCTCTTCCCCAGCTAGACATTAGCCACCAACTTCATTCTTTCTGTAGCATCCATCCAGGAAACTGCCATTTTAAGTGTTTGGTGTCTACTGTTACACACTACACACAACTTGACATTTTCTATTTCAACCAAGTCCAAATTAGATGAATATAAAAATAATTCTTGCCACTGTTCACTTTCCCCTTTTTCTTTTATTTTACCTTGAGTTACTCAAAGTCAACATTTTCATTTCATCATGACTGTGGCCATACTGACTAGACAGATGATTTAAACTGGAAACTCTGTTGAGTGTCCCCCCAAACTCAAAGCCTCTATATTATTCCCTAGTTCAGATGTTCCTTTTATTGTAGAAAGGTCACAAGGAAGTTCCTCTAACTTTTGGAGTTTATACTTGACATGCGCATGGGGCCTATATCATTAGTAAATAGAGTGCTGAATAAATAGCTATAACAATAGCTAACACATATTACACTTAGTAATGTGAGATACATATATAGATGTATATAGATGGTCATTTAATCTTCACAACCTGTACCTATACAATAGGTATTATCATCTCTACTTTGCAGATGAGGAACCGAGGTACAGAGGTTAAGCACCTTGCTCAGGACCACATTAAGTGGTGGGGCTGGATTTGTAGTCAGGATCCTTGTCTGTGTTCTTACCCCCTAGGTACTCCTAAGAAACACTGGTACCCAGAATATGTCTTTCAAACGGATGCTGTGGTGAAGTAAGTTTGGGAGATACTGGGTACTGTATTTGCCTTCTTGTAGATTCACAGTTCCCACCATCATGTTCAAGGCTCTGAGAATCTTGCAGAAAAGAAAACTGTTCAGCTCTTTTTAACACAGCATATTCTGAACTCCCTTGAACATGGAATTTTTTCCGTATTAATACACATCAGAAAATTCTGGAATAAAAGAATTGTTCCAACTCACTTCTGAATAATTCTGAAAATTATGTATACATCAGCATTAGCAGACTCCTTTCTTTGAGGCCAGTTTCACATGGAAGCAACTGGAAGGGAGTTAGATAACCAGCTACCATTCCAACAGCCAAAGCAAAATATAGTCAAGAGCAGCTAATGTGGGGCCAGCCGTTTCATCAGGCTGTCAGCCCTGTGAGTTCAGGTTGAGAACTGCAGGAATCTAGCTATGCACAAAGGGGAAAACGAGAATATCCTCACACCTGGGGTAATTAGAGAACACAGACAAGGAGTGGCGACCTAGAGCCACCCAGTGAAGATGTCGCTTGGAATATGGCTGGTTACCTCGGTCCCCATCCTCCGCTGGGGACGTCAGTTCCACCTCCCCTCAAACCAGGGAGACCACCTTCTTGGTATAGACACAAAGGCCCCTGATGGTGAGCGGATTCAGATTAGTGTGAAGAGAGCAGCAAAAGCCCACCTACATCACTTCTAGGAAAACAACTAAGCCATAAATTCTTCTGACAACCATCTCCCTTCCCAACATAAACCCACACTTTTGTCCACAATACTTGGTGGGACACTTATTGCTAACTTAACAACTCCTTAAGCTACTTTTAATTTTCCCACTGCCCAGGAAGGTAGGACAGGGCAGGGGTTGGTGAAATCTTCTGGAATGGGTGAGTATAATAGCTTGAGCACCAGAGGAGGACCCCCTTTCTACCTCTCAGGTGAGCAATCCTTTGAAGATGTAACAGGTAAGACTGTAAGAGCTGTCTCCCTGGTAACCATAAATGGATCCTTTCTTCTACTAAATAACTCTCTGGAGTCTTTTCACTTTTATATTCAAGATGTAAACATTCACCAAATGTATTGAGATCTTATGTGCTAAGGACTTTATACAGGGTAACAGGGTATTGAACCCATACAGATCGTCATGATTACCTCAAGGAGGCAGGAGGGCACAGTGCTTAAAACGGCAGGCTCCAAGGTCAAGTTTTCTCGGGTTCAAATTTCTGTCACTTTTCAGCTTTGTGATCCTGGCCAAGTTACTCAGACATTTTGGGTTAGTTTCTTCATCTGCAAAATGGGGTTAACATATCATACCAACAACATAAGATTATTGTGCGGATTAAATTCTACAAGGCACAGAAAGCACTTCTAACGCAACCTGGCATTCAGTTTGTGCTTAGTAAATGCTACCTACCATGTTCTTATCCTCTGACTTCTTCATTTTGTCGGAGAATGTACGATAACACACGTGTGGCTTCCACTCTTTCTCAGATATAAATAGAAAGAAACAGCCAGGGAAGACACTAATGAGAATTGCTTCATGGTTTATGTCTCCTAGCAGTTTCTAGAAGGACATGCTCATTAAGTTACTTTACATAGTATGGTATCTTGCCCCTGGTAATTGTAGGAAGAAAGGACGAGATAATACACTTTTGGTGACTACGACTCTAAATGACTATCAAAGTCCAGTTAAGCCCAAATTCAAGATGAAAGTCGCTCATTATTTAACATCCTAAAATAGAATTCTTTGTTTTCCAGATCAGAGAGGTAGAGGGTGCAGCTGTTCTGACCACCAGCCCTCCTCTGCTCATTAACAGGTCTATTCACTTAATTAATGTGGAATTCCTGCAAGAGGCGAAACAAATGTTTGATACCAAGACAACTACTCATCTCTGTCCAGGAGTCTTACCCCTACGGGTCACAGGCAAGAGTTTATGATCTAATAGGTCCTTCCTAACTCTGATGAAAGAATAACTTCATTTGTAACAATTTTGAAAGCTTTCCACTATGGTTTCAAGCATTAAAAACCAGGAGGTGGAGAAAAGAAAGATATGGAACTACTGTTATTGATTACATTTTACTCTAATAGTGACACCTGATAAATGCAAAATAACCCTTGAATGTGATAATACGTTAAAAAGCCTTTTGAGTTCTTACAGTTTTTTCCTTTGATGCTGCAATTCAAAAGCAATGTTTGGTCTATAGCAATTTTTGTCTCATGTTCTGTGTGCATTTCTATGGATAAACAAGTGTCTGCTCTCAGAATAAGGAAATGGAAAGGTTAGCGGTTTCCCCATGAAAAGTAATACAATCATCATTTCCGTTTTGTATCTTGAGGTTAATCTAAGAAAGAGGTGATACAGAGAAAGGAGGGAACAATGGGTAGGGAGGAGAAGGGCCTAAAGAGAAGTTCAGAGGTGGTACAAGATAAAGAGATAAACTCCAGAGACAGGGACTAGAAAAAGCCGAGCCTATCAGTAGGCTGTGAGGTTTGAGAGAGATAAACTCCTCACCCTTTACTGATACGCTCACTGGAACATTTATCTTACCCTTTGGAATTATGATTAGCGGATGGATTATTGCTTGTTGCTTTTGGGCCCGTCTATCTGTACATTTTCAGCTCTGTGAGAGGTCCAGCAGGAGGGAAGTCTTTCTTTGGCAGGCAGTATCTTAGTGGCCTGGGCTTTGTCATCCCCTGGGTCTACTGAAGTCAGTTGCAGCTCTGGTTTCTTGCCCCTGGTGAAATTTATCCACTAAAATAGCATTTAGTGGCTGATATAAATAAACAGCATTTAGGGAGTGATATAAATAAATGAACATATGGGGACAGTTGTCATACAGTATAGTATGGATACGAGCTTAATAAAATGCTAATATTGATAAAAAGAAGCCAGCAGCATAGTTCTCCATACTTTTTAGGATAGTGTTTGACACTCGCCCTTCCAGAATCTCTACTACTTCACTGACCCCACCGCCCCAGCAGTCCACAGACACGCTTCACTGAGCAAGAAGCCGGAATTAGGTTGCTGGGGGTAAAGGAAGAGAAATATTAACGAAGGGAAAATAAAAATAAAAATAAAAAATGAGGAACAAAAAGAAAAGGCAAATGATAGAGAAAAACATGATTATGTTCTCATAATTAAAATGAGTATGATAACAAAGTAGAATTTTTATTTTTTAAGATACATGGTCTTTAAATGAATTTGTCATCATTTCTGTGGGCTTCACAGATTCTGTTAGATTCTGAATGTGTAAATCTCCGTTAGCGAAGTTACCAACCTATATTTCAAACAACCTGCCTTTCTGCTGTCTCAATTGTCCTGCAATTAAAAAATGAGAATGAAATAAAAACCAACAGGCAATAGTAATTGTACATAACCTGGATATAGTTTTTTTTTTAAGTTAGAAGGAAAAACTAGTAAATAAGTATTTTAAAAAGCAAAGTGTAAGTATACTTTAATAAACATTTTAAAAAGCAAAGCTGGATGGGTAGTTATAATTTGTAAAACTGGATATTAATGGCCACAAACTTTTCTTGATGTTTGTTTCAAGTCTTAGAAAAGAAAGTTCTTGTAACTAGGGTGACCATATAATTTATCACACACTCCCGAACACTTTCAAGAGCGAAGAGGATGCTATTCATCAATACATTAGGAGAGGTAAACCAGGATGGCTACACAGTCACCCGATTTAAAATGAAGCCACTTTACATCTGAATCTGTAAAACACACCAGTTAGACTTTTCCCTCTTCTTGGTTACAATAGTGATATATTTTGCATATTTCCAAGCCTTTTTTTCTTTGCCTGTGCTACAGATTCTAATAGTATCAGCTATAATTTGAAAATACTCATATAATTTTAGCAGTTCTATAAACATGCACCATCCAGAAACTGAGGTCCCTGAGAGGTGCTTGGTCAAGATTCTTTTGAGCTTCAGGAAAGCCAGTCTCCCACATGGAAAGGAAGAAGAGGATAAAGATAATAGTGATTAGGGATTACCAAGCATTTCATGTATTCCGTGTACAGCCAAACTCATTTTTACATTTTGGAAAATGAACAATAGCTAAAGAATCCAAGAAGTAAAAATGAATTCTGTCTCCTTCCCATTTTAATGTACAGAAAAAAGAAGAGAACGTTTCATTTTTGTCATGTGGTGCTCACGGGTCACCAAATACTGACTTTTTGCATCTTGACCTTTCCTGTTTAATAAACAGTAGAGTTTGCACAAAACCAAGGATACCTGGGAAGTTAACCTTACCTAATTGAAAGGGCTGTATGTCCTGTTAACTTGCAAATTTTTATTATTTCAGTTCTATCTATGTGTCCTTTTAAGTACAATGGCAGTATCTTCATAGTTCCTATCAAATGGCAAGGTATTTACCATATACCAAAGAAATAAATCCAAAAATGTGTGTGAGATATGACCCTAAGAGATTTCAGCAATACACAGAAATGATTTTGGCTGCCTGGTTATGAGAGAGAAGTTGTTTTTTGTTTAAGAGGTCTTTGTCTTTCAATGTTAATTAAGGTCATTAAACAACAGACTATTACAAGGTCAATCTGCTTATTCGACCAGTTGTAACAATTAAATCTAATCAATGCTACAGTTGTACTGATTGTTCAGAAACTAGCCACTTGTCAGGCTGTGGGAAAAAAAATTCTATCAATCAGTTAATTCAATGATAGCCTAAATCCTGCCACCTAGAGGAGAGCAGTGGTATGTCTTACAATTTCCTATTTGGAGAAGAACATGCCCAGTTTTCTCTGGGTATTTTCATCACTGGCTTATTAAACAATTACACAATGTCATTTTATTGTAAAACATTTTTTAACACTGTAATTAACAGTTTCACCTCAAGAATATTTTCCATTGATAGGCTGGTTTTTTTTTTCCAGAGGAAAGGCACTATATAAAATTATTGCACATAAAATGAAAACTACAATTTCACATAAAGATTGGGAAACATGCATTTTTAGAACAGATTCTAGATCAGTAACAATGGAACTTCCTTAATTTTAAAGTTTCAGTTACTTGTTATCTCTTAGCTAATATTTCAATATCTAAATTCTTAATAGCAAAAATGTGAGCACTTATACTTTTATAAGTCATCTAATGTCATTAAGTAACAAACAGCAGCATATGGGCAATATATTGTATCTTAGTATAAAAGGAGCAACAGTCATGTTCCAACAGACGAAACTATTGGACGCCCCAGTAGTTACAGTAGTTCCCTTTCTGCAGCATCCTGCAGCAAAACTTTAATTATCATACTCAAACAAGACCTCTAGTAACTTCTCCAATAGTACGTTATATAATAAACTGACAGTAGCAACCAAACTGAAGCTTGAAGTGTATGCTCCTTTAAACTCTAAAGTGCCACTGCCAGGAAAATTTTCACCCTTTCATACATGTCTGCTTCTACCTTCCACTGGCCATAGCTTCAAGCCGTAAGTAAAGGAGACTGAAAACAGCAACATGCCCAATTACTGTTCCAGAGCAAAGTTCAATTTCTAGAATCTGATTTTTCTATATGACATTATTTTCTAGAATCTGATTTTCTCTAAGACATTATTTTCTAGAATCTGATTTTCTCTAAGACATTAGTATCATCTGAAATGTGAAGAAGCAGTGTTGTGCATAGCAGCTCTGTGACTCGAGCTGTGTGACCTTGGGCAAGCTATCTGACTTATTGCCTGTCTCCTCAGCTACAGATTGGGAACGATAACCGCACCTACTTCACAGGCTTAGAGGAAGACTGACTGTGTGAGTTAAGGGCCTTATAAAACCCTGAAATATTATCTGACATATAATTACTGTATAAATGTTGGTTGTTATTACTGTTCTGTCCCAACTTACACGTGAATAATTGATGGGACTATCAAAATAAGATGGTCGAAAGTGAAATGGCAACAATATTTTTAAAATAAATAAAAAAAATAGAGGTTCTCATTGCAAACTATAGTAAATTTTTATTAATTCAGAGACAGTGAGAAACAGAAGTGATACATGAGAGAGGAAAAGTCAGATTTTTTTATGTTCAATGTTCAAAGCAGGGTAATTACTAAAATGTAAGAGAAAAACTAGGATTCTAGCAAAAAGGACTCTCCCTACAGTCATTTATTGCAGCTCTCTATAGACTCTTAGAGGGTCCTAGTAAGACAGTATTTAGAGTTTGGCTTCTGGAACAGTATAAATAGGCACAAATTATGTTTTAATATCTCATTAAATGTCAGGATCTTTTTTAAAACTCAGTGTGAGACTTGTCTTTTCAGACTCAAAAATTATTTTCTTAAAAAAAGAATGTATGATTATATTCTTATATTCATCTAATGAATTTTTGGCATTTAAAAAATTTACTCACACTATCCATGTTTTAAATCTTACATTTCCAGTGAACATACTATTGACATGTGTGTTTTTACCAGTCTTCACAACCACCATTTTAAATGGGAGCAGCAAAATGGAAACGCTATAGTTTACATAAATGGTTTCACATCACTGAACTCATAATCTCAAATTTCTTGCTATTAAAAACAATACTCTAATACTATTCACACAGCAGTTTTTGTAATCAAGATCTTTTCCTGAGTAGGGTTTCTAGAAGCAGAATTACTGGGTCTCAGTAAGTATCTACTATTTGCCAGACTTTAACCTTTTGTGGGGGAACTCATTACCTAGGAGAGGAACATTTACTATTACATAGGTCAAAAATGAATGACACATCTACACGCACAGCACCTGATCCTCCAAATGCGTAACAGGGAACATTTCTTGAGACCCTACTATGTATCAGGCACTGTGCTAGATACACACTGTACATACACTATTCAAATCCTTAGAATATGAACAAACGTATCCCCATGCCTGATTTTAAGTCTCAAAAGTTTAAGAAATTTGTGCAAGGAGACTTAGCTAATAAGAGTCCAAACGAACTCTGAACTCAGTTTTGATTCCAAAATTATGCCTTCTATCATCTCACAACGAATACTGATTTTTCCAAAAATGTTCGATGTAAATATAATTTCACTTATCATTAAGAAGTATATTTGGGAGTCCTTGTAAGGACCAAAATATGGCAGTTGTGCGTCATGTAAGCTAGTTATTCCTAGCGCTCTTACCATTTGTGGAGAAAGATAATATCACCTTGAACCTTTCGGACTATGAGCTTTTATAGTACACTTAAGAGACCCAGTGTTAGCGTACAAAGACAAATATTATGTAGAAACAGCCCTGATGTTATGCTTGGTACTACTCAGTATTTCAGGGGAACTGCTGTGTCTGGCTGCCTCGCTGATGTTTTGAGAGCTGATGTCAATCCATTGTTTATGGCCATTCCATGGGAGGGGATACATTTTTACCTAAGACTGAAGTCTGGTTCTGCAAGCACAGAGGCAACTGTCTAGTAGCCTAAGGGTGAATCAACAGCTGCGAGGCCACCCACGCATAAGGACACAGCTCTCAGCTGTCTTCCCATTCAGAGCCCCAGTTGGTCCTGACCCCATACGAATTTGGTGTTCTTGCTTTGATGTTTATGAACCGATTGCATTAAAAATACAGGATAATGATTCAGGGGTTAGAGAAACTGTTATTTATACAAATGTGGTTAACACCTCATCATTTTAAACTGGCTGTGCTAATAATCCTCATTGTGCTCTTTGTTTTCTGTTTTTTGCCCAAATCTGCAAGTTACATTTGCTTCGGCAGGATGTTAAGTGTGCTGGAAGAGACTGGAGCTGTTGGACAACTATAGAGTCCTGCAACTGAGGGCACTTCTTCAGGAAACCTCCTAAATAAGTGGGCTCCCCGATACAAGTCCAAAGCACGGGAGCTCACTGGCTTAGATGGCACATGGTATCAGCTGCTCTGGCAGTTCTCAATATGTGCTTTTTTGTACATCATAGAACTATTCTTTTAGAGTACAGCAATAAGATTTAAAATTTGGTGTATTCATTCTGAAAGGTGCAGATAATACTACTAAAAAGTCAAATGCTATTTCTTAACCAGTGGCCTAATGTTTAAGGACAATAGTTACCTCAGGAAATAATTTAATTATAAAGCAACTTAATATATCTTTTTTTTTTTTTGAGGAAGATTAGCCCTGAGCTAACAACTGCCAATCCTCCTCTTTTTGCTGAGGAAGACTGGCCCTGAGCTAACATCCATGCCCATCTTCCTCTGCTTTATACGTGGGACGCCTACCACAGCATGGTTTTTGCCAAGCGGTGCCATGTCCACACCCAGGAGCAGAACCGGTGAACCCCAGGGCCGCCGAGAAGCGGAACGTGCGAACTTAACCGCTGCGCCACTGGGCAGGACCCTAATATATCTTTTTTGAAACACAAATAGTGAAAATGAAATCAACAATAATTTTATCAATAAAATTACACCAGTATTTTTATATACTTAAATTGTATCCGTAAAGGTTTATGGGAAAACCTCAAGACAGACTCACGATTCCAAAATTACTGATGATTTCTTAGACTAAATAGATGCTCTGTAACTTTCTTATCTTCAGAGTTAGACAGAACACCACTAGCCACATGTAACTTCTTAAAATGTAAAGTAATTAAAATTAAGTAAAATTAACAATTCAGTATCTTTGTATCACTGGCCACATCTGAAATGCTCAGCAGCCACTTGCGCTGCCACCGTGGACAGTGGAGAGAGAAAACACTTCTCTCATCTCAGAGAGTTCTGTTGCACAGCACTGATTCAGAGACTACAATTTTAGGAATTATGCCCACTACTCCAATACATATCCTTGCTTCCCTGCTCAGATGAGAACCACAGAGCATTTCACAGAAAGCTAAATATGTACTCCTGCTATTGGGAGAGTGGGGCGGGCAAAGGAGAGGGAAGAGTGAGGTGAGCAATGTTGGACCAGATATTGTTAACAAAACGAAATAAAATAAAACCTGTTTTGTAACTGCATCTCTGAGGACGCTTCTTCTGAGCACAAAAGGTTCCACGTAACACCCAGGCAAAAAGCCCGAAATTATAACTCCCTGAAATGATGCTTAGAGTAGATGCCAAATATTAATGTGGTTCTCTAGGCTAGAAAGCACACTAGAGTCTAAAATTATTTAAGGATTGTTAGAAGGTACCTTCAATCTATGATATTCTGATTATATTCATGAAAAGTCTTAGTATTTTGTTGAACATCAATTACTATGCTAAATGTCCCATCACCTACCTCAAACATCGTTCTACTTCCAAATTTGTTCACAGGTCCTCCTGATCAATAATACATTTAATGGGTTCAGAAAAGTCCACCCAATGGAGAAATTCTCTGGGTCAAACTTTACTGCAACAGTCAGTAAGACTCATCTCTCCAGCTGGCCACAATGCACACTCCTGTTTTCTTAAGGAAAGAATAAGAAAACTTTTTGTAGGCACAGAACAGTTCTTTCTCCTGTTTCCAAAATCTGTACTTACTGCCAATTCCCCTCAAATAGTCTTCTCACTCATATATCTGCAGGGCTGAACAGATTCACTACCTATCACCAACACATGCAGCAGAGACAAATGCAGTCACACTGACCCCAACAGAGGAATTTAAGGAAAAAGCAGAGTGAATTCTGTTTCTCTCAACTGAAAAGTGTTCCCAAATAAAAAGAAAGTTAACATACCGATAGAGTACGGGCAAATTAATCTTTTCATAGCTGTAGCCAAGCTTCATTATTCTAAGACCCCTATTTATGTACCACTCACATTCCATTATAATAGTTTTTAAGAGTCACGGTAGATAACAGATTTATTTCAAGTTATCACGGTTAATCCAAATTCCCAGAGTATTCAAATCATACAGTGAGAACTTACTGCAGGAATTCAACTGTAAAAAGGAAGAGGAGATTCAAATTTTTTGTCCTCATAGGAGCAAAATTATCCCTTATTTTGCATAACAATACCATCACTCAAATAATTCCAGCAGAGTTCCTGGAATGGGTGCTCAGTGAATCTAATGCTAGATTCACTTAACTTTCTAATTCCATTAAGAAATTTAAGTCAAGAAACAATGGGAGCTAAAGTTCTTCCACATATAAGTTAAAAATGTACAGTTTGCTATATTATACATCGCTACGGACCAAACGCTCCCCCTCCCACCTCAATTCATGTTGAAGCCCTAATCTCTTCCCATGTGATGGTACTTGGAGGTGTAATTAAGGCATGAGGGTGGAGCCATCATGAAAGGGATTAGTGCCTTATCAAAGAGACAATGAGAAGGATGATCTTTCTCTTCCTCAAGTGAAGATACAGGAAGAAGTCAGCTGTCTGCAAACCAGGAAGACAGTCCTCACCACACATCAAATCTGCCAGCACCCTGACCTTGGCCTTCCCAGCCTCCAGAACTATGAGAAATAAATGTTTGTTGTTTTAGCCCCCCAGTCTGTTATTCTGGTATAGCAGCCCGGACTAGGACACAGACACACACATGGACACGCAAATTTCCTTAAGAAATTACAAATGTTAAAAATATATCTACTGATTTTCCAAATGTTTGTTTTAAAAGTGAAATTCATGTGGCACAAATGTATCGATATACAAAGCATGATAATGGTACTCTGGACTCATTAAAAAGACTGAAAAAATAAAACTTCCATCTTGTTTCACTTATGACTCTTTCAACACATATATTAATAAAAATCTACAATAAAATAAAAATACGTAAATACTATAGAGAGGAAAAAAGTTATCCAAAGGATGCAAAAATATCAACTTATTTATTTATCTCCTCCTGTCTCTTCTATATAAATATTTATGCTCTCTGAAGATTCCTTTACAGACATTCTTCTTAGGCCTTATGATTCCTTTAACTCCTTAGCAACACAATTTACGTTTTCAGATTGTCCATGTTTCTGTTCACACTTCAAACTTAGGACTTCTCTACTATTACGTTTAACTAGGACATATTTAGGCATCTATAAACTAATGGCTTTATAGTTAAGTACTGTACTCACAGGTCCTGAAAACCAGCACAGGTGGCAGGGTTAGTTTAGTTGGTGGCCACTGAATATTAAGTATATTCATACGTGCAAAACACAGTGATTTAAAAAGCCCTAAGACGTTTTCCAGAAGTTAAACATTCCCTTTTCACCCACTTGTTGTAAAAGACACAAAGTATTTTTAAGAACTTGGATTTGCCCTCAAATAAACCTTCCAGAACCTCCTGCTGAGTCATTTTAGGCTTTAAGTACTGAAGGTGAGCTATTCGGTCCAAAGGGTTTCCAAGGTATATTTTTCAATGAGTAGAATAATACTTGTTCTATTCCAGGTAACTTGAAAAGGAATTTGGTACTCCAACTCCAACTTAATGTGCTGAACTGCTAAGATGATTCTAAGTTACTCTCAGCGTACAAGAGGTGTTATCTTCGACTTTGAGATTTCAATGCTTAAAAACAATAACCAATACTAAACTCTGCTAAACACTGAGAACCTTCGCCCCAGCCATCTGAATATCCAGATAAGGGAATAAGATAATACCTAGTTACTAGTTACCTGGTCACTATTTCCCATGTACTTTCCAAACAAATAAAAATAACCTTTTTATTACTCTACTACTGTAAATAGTTACTAAAAATAAAATCTGAATATTGATATATTTAGATAAATTTTAAATAATTTCTGTATAGAAATGCAGTCCTCTTTTCCCTCCTTACAGAACTCAAAGACAATGTCGGAAGATGGAATAGATGCAGAATTGATTGACGGATGTGAGAAAAATGTAAATGTTGTAGGTAAAATATTCAGAGTAGAGGTGACAGAGCTAGACTATCTAAAACATCCGTCAGAAGATCCACACTTAGTTTCTAAGATAATATGCTCATCTTTAGATTCATATTCATATATTGTGGTATTTTGCCTAAATATTTTATAGCCAAGATGCAGAAATACTGATACATATAAAACATCCCATCTTTATGAAAACAATTATTTCATGAAAAGCCTGCTAATGGAAGTGATACTTTTTTTCCTCACAGCGGCAACTCCGTTTTATTTTGAAATAATTTCTGAAAGAAGAAAATCTGCAAATATTCCCTTCCTTCCTTTCACTTTGAAAATCTTGCTCCATTTTTCTAAATTAAACCAAAGACTATACAATGAGCATATGTTTCAAAAACAACATTTTAGTATCCAGGGAGTTATTTACCTATTTCTGTCACCTGAGTGTACTATTCAAAAGAATTTCAGCAAAGCTTTAGTAGGATCCAGAAACAGATTAATAGCAAACAGTAAAGTATAATCTTTAATTCTGGGGAGAAAGAAGTTTTTAGATGCTGCAAATAACTTTTTTTCAAAATTATCTATGCTATATTGAAATATTTATCTGTGTTACGCTCTATAGGGATTTCAGCACTCTCACGTTACTCTTGAGGAATATTTGTTCACATTTATTTATACTGCACTGTCACAGGGGCAATTTTGTAATTTAAGAAGACACTAAAGTTCAAATGTTGGGATAAATACAAAAACGCATTTTGAGCTTTGCTGGTTTAATCACTTGCTATCTTAGGTGTGTACTTTTCTTTACGATAACAGATACCAAGCCATGGACTCATTTAACTTCAGTTATGTAATACTTGTAACACACAAATGGGTTTGCAAATATAAACATCTCTGCTTGAGCAGATTTTGAGGGGAGGATTCTCCTTCGATATATAACAGATGCAAGTATGTGCAACTGGGTGGTAGGAGGGAACTGTTTTTATTATGGAAAGATGGAGAAAAGGATGGATCCTTTGAAAAAAGGAATGGATCACATTTATTAAATATTTCCCCTACAAACTTTAGATCTTAGGCCCAGTTTCACAGAAATTTTGGAATGATATTAAACAGTCTTACTTTCTCTTCTCTTTATTTAACAGCTAGTTACTAGGAGTCACTCAATTTAATAATCTTTAAGGCAACAAGAAGAAATCAAATCTCAAATCAGATGCAGTATTCTGATGCTGACTCCCTGCTGTCTAATGCTACCATTTTTCACTGGTCAGTCAGTCCACAAAAGAGAATTTAAGCTAACTCAAATATTCAGGGGGAAAAAAAGAGGGATTAAAACATCAGATATGCTTCCTAAGAAATTATGCCTCATTGCATAAGTTAAACATGAGAATTTCCACCTCAGTAAATCTCTTATTACAAAAATAACCTAACACTTAAAATAAATCTAAGTCATTATTTATATTACTTAGCATATAAAAGTAAAGATTTGGTGTGTGTCTTAAATCATATTTGCCAGAATGTCTAAAAATAAAATCACCCCAAATCAGAAATACTATAATTTTAAATTTTACTACATAGGTTTGCTCAGTAGCTCACCCAAACAAACACCAACCCCTGCCCCCCAAAGATATACATACATCGGTCTATAAGTTGGAAGGCTGAAAAATATTAACTTCAAGGAGTTCATTTTAATTATGAATTGGTATTGCATTCCTAGAAACAATGGTGATACTGAAACAAAATGCCACTATCCATGACCAATATGTAAACCTATAATGAACCTGGCAAAATGCATATATTGATGGTCAAGTCGAAATATTTCTTTTTCACAAATGTTCTGAGCAACAATGCTTAAAATTATACAAGGTTTGAAATATAATTTTAACAAAGTTTATGTGAAAAAGGGAAACACCACAGTTGGTAATAGTAAAAGTCTTTTGGTTTTCTTATAAATGGTATCCTTATAATTCCCCAACTTTCAGAGCATGATGTATTTTTCTAGGAAAAATAAAATGATTGTAACTTGTGCTTCCCATAGCTTTATACGTCAGAGTCCCTTCCAGATCCTGGTCTGCTGTCATCTGGTCCATCACCTTCTTTGTCCCAGTCTTTCATGGATGCTCCCATCATGAAATCATCACGCAGGATCGTCCATCCTGGGCCCTCTTCTGCTTTTTCAGTCTGAGGAAAAATTACAGACCCAAATTAATCATAAGGAAATGAAAAAGTCCAAGCTACAAAACAAACTTGTCAACACTCAGTTTTTTCATAGCAGTGAAACCAAGACAAATTAAAGATTGACTTTATTTATACGTTATGATTATAGATGCACAAATACATAATAGTACATTAATAAAATATTTTAACCCCATAAAAAAACATGCAAGCAAAATAACATTATTATTTTTTTTTGCAGTCAGGGGAAATAGAGTAAAATCTCGTCTCGGTATCAATTTTAAAATTCTTCAGACAATCAAAACAGACTTAGAATATTATTTAATATTCAGTGATAATTTATTAGAAAATTCTTGGCAAACTACTTTAACACAGAAATTTAACAAAGGCTTTTAACTCAAAATAAATTCAAGAAGAGAAAAGGAAACTAATCTGGTACTGTGTGAGGTTTTCATAGATGCTATCTCATTTAACATTTGACAAAAATTTGCACCAACTGTTCTTTATTTAGGTTATGATCTCACTGCCTGACCAAATCATGTAATTAAAAGACTAATCACATGCTAAAACTATACATAACTGAAACAGGCAATACACACACTAGGTAGCCAACTCATTTTGTTTATTCATAGGATTCATGTAAAACTACACGAGAGCCTCAGAGTTGCTGCCTCTTATTATATGGTGCAATAGTGCCACCTGGTGGTATCAATTAAGTAATGCAATATGTGCTCAACAACTCTAGTCTCTGAGATTTCTCCCCTTCATTCCACAAATATTTACTGAGAACAAAACTAAGTACTGTTCTTAGTTTTGGAAATATAGTGATGAACAAAACAAAGTCCCTGTTGTTGTGGACCTAACAGTCTACGCTTTTCTATTTATTCCTTTCACAGAAATACACAATGTTGGAAAAATCTCTATCAGTATGCAAGAACCCATGACACTTGGTTAGAAATTAGTGTTATCTTTATGGGGGGCTATTAAACATATAAAAAGCAATTTTTAAGAGAAAATATATTAAAAACATTTGCTGGGTTACAAGAGATTACTTATCTAATTCTGCTGAAGCTTTTTCCTTTTTTTAAGACTTTATTTTTCCTTTCTCTTCCCAAAGTCCCCAGGTACATAGTTGTGTATTTTTAGTTGCAGGTCCTTCAACTTAGTTGTGGCACGTGGGACACACCGCCTCAGCACGGCTTGATGAGTGGCGCAACATCCGCGCCCAGGATTCAAACCAGCGAAACCCTGGGCCGCAGAAGTGGAGCATGAGAACTTAACTACTTTGCCACGGGACCGACCCTGAAGCTTTTATTTAAAAGAATATAGCCCTGAAGTAGTCATTCCATTAAAAAAAACAGGCTGCTATTAGAAACAGGGAAAATGTCCTATAACGGCTTACTCCTGTCTTCCTGGGAGCAAAGAATCAAGCAGGGCTTGTGCCTAGATATAAGCCAAAGACCGGACAGCATATAAATGTGAGCAAAGATTTCAGAATTGACTTAGTAAGTCAAATAACACACTTTGTACTATAATTTAACCAATATAAAGAAACAAATAAAAAACACCTGTGCTAGTTAAAAACCAACAGTAAAACAGTTCCAATGCTTCTCATGCCACACCGATAGGAGAGCAAGTAGGAAGGCAATTTGTAACTCAGGGAATATGCCATCATGTCTCCATCCCTCATTTCTACAATATCAAACCTACATTCCTAAAACTATTTCTGCTTCTACAGATTAAATTATCTAAAAGTTACCTGGATAAGAGGCCATCTTCCCTGATTCAACCCATTTTCTTTGCCAAGCTCCTGCCCTTAAATAAAAGAAAGAGCTGTCCCCAGTGAACAGAGACCCACTTAGAACCAACAATTATAACACCTCTCCTGCCAAATTAATCATTCAAAGCTTCCAATTAAATTCTAAATATGCTTCCTGGTATAGCCACATGCAAATTACTGACTAGTAAAGAGTTGTTCTGACGTTAGTGTTTGTGCTTACATAAGAATATGCACAATCTCAACGGTAAGCCTCCATGTTTAGATAACTACACTCAACATGCTATCAATATGTTGCCAACCCAGAGCAGGCAGATCCCACATGACTGACCTCAAAGAGAGGGTTTCTACATGAGCGCTCACCCTGACAGCCAACTTCTGCTGGACTCTGAGTTACTCCTCTACTAGTTAGTACCAGGAAATCTGCAGGTAGCAGAAGAAAGGAGGGAGGGAAAAACAGGGACAAAACCTAAACAGGGAGTTCAGAAAGAAAGAAAGGAGCAATAGTGGACCAAAGGAAAGGATTCATTAATTAAAATGTTGAAACCAACTGTCTCACATGCTTGTCTTCAAAGTCAATTATGTAAGCAGTATTTTAGGTAAAGAGAGCAACAACAGAATAAATTCAAAGCTCCTCTCGATTGTCCAATTTGAAGAATAACAATGAAATAAAGCTTTATTGGGGAATTTTGGTGGTGGGGTTTTTATTTTGTAAGCAATCAATATAGTCTATGTCAATGATTCTCAGTGTGGTCCCCAGCCCAGCAGTATTAGCATCAGCATCACCTGTTAGAAATTCAAAATCTTGGGCCCCATTACAGACCTAGTGAACCAGAAACTCTGGGGGTAGAGCCCAGAAATCTGTTTTAATAAGCCATCCAGTGTTTCTGATGCTTGCCAAAGCCTGAGAACCACCAGTCTATAAAAAGGCAAATATTTCTTAGTGACAGTTTTCACTCACTGCTCTAAGACCAAGGACACTCCATGGCTGAGAGTAAGGCGCTTAGATTCTGGAAATCCAATGTTAGACACAGACTGGGTGCCTCACAGACTGCCATCATTCAAGCTAACCTTACAGTGGCGTTTTTACACTGTGAAGCAACAATACGAAGAAAAACAGACAACAGAAAATTTAGTACAAACAAGTGTGAGTTAATACATATTAAAAACAAGTATTTTCGATAATATCTGTCAAGATGGCAGCCAAGAAA
Source organism: Equus quagga (assembly GCF_021613505.1). NCBI lineage: Eukaryota > Metazoa > Chordata > Mammalia > Perissodactyla > Equidae > Equus > Equus quagga. The sequence goes on from NC_060278.1 coordinate 46,151,800, forward strand.
AAACTTTGTTTTAAAGGCAACAGAATGACCCCTTAATTTCTAATGCCTACACCTACACAAGAAATACATAGCAAGAAAAAAGGCAGCAGCCCATGTTAAGGCGGCAGTTTGAACATAAACAACTAGCCTTGCTCAACTGCAAAACTCAACAAAACAAGAGAAAAGTGATTTGTTGTTGTGAAGATATAATCCACAAGGACAAGATCCAAAGAGACAATGGCAACACAGTTTTAGAAAGTGGAAGCAGACAGACCAGAGGAAATTGTCATGCAAACCCAAGAGAGCTGAATCCTAAGACTACAATTGTCAAGCTGACAACCAATCCAAATTACACTCCAGAATCTTCAAAGACAAAAGAAAACACACACACACACAAACCAAAAAACCAGGAACTGACAGGACGAGGTACTTCTGGAAGTGAGGGTGGGAATGGAGAGACCAAAATACAGAGAATTGGGTGATGGTTATGTTGAGAAACAATTAGATCTCTAGAGCCCCTCCCCATTCCATGCGACCTTGGCAGAAGGCTGGAGTTTAACCTATGGAGAGGGAATGGACTAGCAGAGATGAAGGCACAGGGATGGTACCAAAAAGAGAGGATTATGGTACTCACACACTCCCTCCCCTCTGATAATGAGTCTTAGACCTTTTCTCACGTTGTGCTCCCAAATGCTGGTAGGCAGACTTTTTTCTTCCAGGTAAGAGATCAGGAATACTCTATAGAAAATCTGACCAGTTGCTAATAAATAACCCACTGAGAGAATGCTAGATGAAGCTCACAAGTCATGTGGATGACATGCACATGCTCAGTTTCCAATTACCTTTTTAGAATTATTTATTCTAATGAGCAGACAACTAAGGATTATCAGAAAGATGACAGAGAGTAACACGAAAACAAAAATTTAAAAAGCAATTTGTAGGAAAAAGAAACTATTCAAACAGAAGAAAATTTAGGAGAAATACCATTAATATCCTTGAAGAGTTAGGAGATTATATTGCATCCACAAAACAAGAACAGTTGCCATTTAAAAAGAAACATTAAGAGAATAAAAAGGAGCTTGAAATTAAAAACATGATGACAGAAATAAAAAAATCAGTACAAGGGTGAGAAGATAAAGCTGAGGAAATCATCCAGAAAACAGAATAAAAAGAAAAAGGTGATGGAAAACAGAAGACAAAGTAAGATAATTGGAAGACCAGTCCAGGAGGTTCCACAAACAAATAACAGTTCTACAGACAGAGAAGTGCAAAAGTGGAGGGGAGGAGAATCAATGAAATACTGCAAGAACATTTCCCAGTAGTGAAGGACACACGTTTCCAGGTTGAAAAGAGCCTCTTGGATGTCTGAAATACAAAAGAAAAACAGAGCCACATCAAGGACATCATGGAAAATTCCAGAATAACAGGTACTAAGAGAATACGCTATAAGCTTCCAGCAAGAAAACAAACACGTCACACACATACAGATGATCAGGAATCAGAATGGATTCAGATTTTCCTACAGCAACCCTGGAAGCAAGAAAGCAACACACAACTGCTTTCAAAATGTTGATGGAAAATAATTTCCAAGCTAAAATTCAATACCCAGACACACTGTTACTCAAGTGTAAGGATTTAGAATAGAGGCACTTTCAGACACATGAGGTGCCCAAAAGTTTTCCTTCCAATTAAGCCTTTTTAAGGAAACTACCAAGAATGTTCTCCACAAAAAAGGTGGAGTAAGCCAAGAAGAGAAAGACACAGGATAGAAAAAATAGGGTATCCAACAGAGGAAAGAGAAGGGCATCTTCAGGGCGAGAGTGAATGGAAACTCCAGAGGGGTAACTACGCATCAGGCATAGGACAACCTGGAGCAGCGCGGCTTCCAGGGAAGGCACACCAAAGCTATCGTCACCACGCCATCTGCCCCAGAACCATCATTTTAACTTGATAAAACCACCGGAGGATACGCTTGATAAAACCACCGGAGGATACCAAACACTGGGAGTAAACAAAGAAAGAAGATACAAGAGGTAGGAAATAGGGAATCCAATCCAGGAAAAATTCCAAGGATCACAAGAAATTTAAGTCCCAGGATGACAAATATGAAGCTGCCCAAGAGAGCAATCAGCCCAGAAAAAGGAGAAGGCAGGATTCTGGGAGACAGTGTCTCAGAGAAAATAATTCCAATAGATATATCATCTGATGTAATTTGATTTTGAAAAACTAAATAAACTAAGGAAGTTAAATATGGAAATCAAGGCGATTACTAACTTCAGGAAAAATAGAAAGGAAACATAAATAAAGAATATTACAACTTTCAGCTGTAAAGAATACCTGCACAAGCATAATAATAAATGTTGAATACTTATCTAATAAAAAATTATAAACTATATTGAGAGGACAGGGGAGAGGAAAGAGATGGTGTAAGAATGAAATCTTTGCCTACCATAAGAGAAAGCCAATAGATAATACCCCAAATTGATGAATCAAAAGATATGACGCGCATACTAGTTAGGAATAGAGAGATGTAAAAATGCCAAAAGAACTGGCTAAAGGAGTAATAAGTGGTTGCCCTGGGGTAGGAGCCATGGAGACTGAGCAGAAGGGGGCAGTAAACTGATTTATTTTTATAATAAACTTACTGGCAAAATGTGGCCTTCTAAACTACATTCGTAAGTAAAAATTAATTGGAAAAGGAAAAAATAGGACAGCAAGGAAAGAGAAAATAAACCACTTCCACAAATCCTAAGTTTTGCAAGCCTTCTCCAAGATCTTCCCAAAAAAGTTTCCCCAAAGAAACCCTTCTGATTTGATTAACCATAACAATTCTGCTTTCCTTTCTAATGTAGTTAATGGAAAAAAGGTCAAAAACATGAATTATACTATGAAGCTATTATGTGTCAGATCCTTTACATAATATGGCCTTATTTCTAAATCTCTTAAGATTCCTAGCCAGATAGCAATTGTCTTTCTCATCTTATATAAAGAAACTAAGGCTCAAAGAAATGAAGCAACTTATGCACGGTCGGAGTTAATAAATGGCTGAGTCGATAGTCAAACCCAGATCCATCTGATTCCAAAGTCCAAGTTCCTTCCACAACACTACACTGCTCTAAAACTTAATCAATGAGAAAGCAATATATGCCACATTACCTGTCATAACCTATCAATCACACAGTAGAATGAGTATAAAAATACACTGAAAATAACTGAATACGTTTAAGATAGTTTCTATAAAATTCAGAACTTGGACAGATTACATCACACAACAGATGTACATAATTTCAATTTACTGTACCTTTTCCATAAAGATGATTTCCCATTAAGCATAAAAACTTCCTAAATACTAGGAGCATTCACAAAGAAAAGGTGGATCAGAAGTTAATATATATTAAAAAAAAGAAAAAGCCTGAGGCAAATTTCAAATGTGTCATTCACTGGAAAAACTTGCCTCAGGTAATCCATAAATAGATTTCATTAAATGTTAAGATATCACAAGAATTAAGGGTTTGGTTTTGTTTGTAAAAGAGAAGTAGTGGCAATTTGATGTATTAATTTTACAATAGGAATGCAAATCAGGAGAGTTCTCGATTTGAATCACAGTTAACCACTGACTGCAACACTGCAAATCAGAAAGTTTAGAGGTCCACCACTTGAGAGAAATTAAAGGTACTTCCCAACTTCTTATAAATATAATGTCACATACAGTTAACCGTACAATACATGTCAGGCACAGGTATTTACTACCAACAGACAGAAGTTAACATCCAAGTATGGACTGGAATGATCAAAATGTAGCAGCTTATGAAGTCTGTCAGGACTTCTGCAAGGCAGCACCGATTCAATGACCTAAAACAACCTACAAGATAACTCTGTGCTTACATCAACTGAAAAGTAAAACTGATTAAATGCAAAAGCTTAATGAAAACCACATGATGCAAGGAAACAAAACAGTCTCCACCCTCACTGGCCTGGTTTTACACAAATATTTAATCAAGATCATACAGAAGCAGTCTGTGTCGATTTGGAAGATGAAGACAACCCTTAAATATCTTAATCAGCTTCCAATTCAAGCTTCAAACACACAGTGGCAGCTATTGAAAAGAAAACTGAAAACAGAGGCGTGGAATTATTCATTAATCTAACACCAAATAATTAAGAGTTTAACCTCATTTCAATTTTGAAGGGGGAAAATTAAAGTCGAATCCTAAAAAAATAAACAGTATAATCACATCTATATTTAGCCATCAGCAATAGCTGATTTCAGTGCTTTCCCTAAGAAGAACGTTCAGTTTTCATTAGTTTCCATTAAATTAAAAAAGGTTCTTAACACTGGCTTAATTCAACTTAATACCCTTGTTGTTGCAAACTTTTAGCTGGCTATTTACACTTGTAGTTAGTAATCTACCCTACAAGTGAGTAAAGCCTATCTGAAAGCTCTGCCCGTGAAAAGAAGGACACAGTCATGCACCGCATAACGATGTTGCGGTCAATGCCGAACCATATATATGACAGTCGTCCCAGAAGATTAGTACAATAAAGCCTAGGTGTGTAGTAGCTTTGTGTAAGTACACCCTACAATGTTTGCACACCAATGAAACTGCCTAACGACGCATTTCTCAGAACATGCTCTCATTGTTAAGCAACACATGACTACATATGGAAAATTCCTTTTTTTTAAAAAAAAAAGTATTTTGGTAGAAATCAACAGATGTGACATATAGCCCCAAATCTTTTGAATCTGAATAAGAACATGAATGATTTTCTAATCATGCAAGACATTATAACATCCCACTAATCATAAAGGATTGAAAATTTAGTAATATAGGATTCAAAGTTTTTGATTTGGAATGTATGAGAGTTCCAATGAAGAACCTAGAGATTCAAGATTGTATGGAAGGTGTGATATCAATTGAAACTCAACTTTTCTCTGATTCTCAAAGAATTCTTAATAAACAACTCCTACTTGTCTTGACCAGTTTTTTCCTTCTCCATTCCTTCACAAACTTGTTTTAGCTGTTCTACTAGAGTGATATTCCAGGCAACAAAGCCAACTTGGGTTTCATTTTTGTTAACTGTATAGTTTCCAGATTCTTATACAGTTTACAAATTTAGATGGGTAATTCGTAAGATCCAAGCAAACTAAAGAAGCATTTAGTAGGATATTCTGGGAAAAAAAGATCAAAATACTGAAATTATGACACACTTAAGTATAGTCAAACCACATGTTGTATAGAGTTCTCTAAGAAAACCTAATTCTGTCTGGCTAAAGAATATGCATATTATCAATCTACTGAAATCAACAAAAGATTTAAAAATCAATGGATTGTCTTCACCAGAGCTCTTTAGAGAAAGGGGTAATTCTGTGCCTGGCACATGAAGTATGAGGTTTGGTCTGGGACATCTTGTTGTCCCAGGAAGCAAGAAAGTATTCCAAGAAAAATGGGGTCATGTCAAAGGGCACAAGACCAGTTTGCATTGCATCTCACTGCCACTTGTGAATTTAAGCATCAAAAGGCATAAGGACTGCAAAATATTGGACAAATAAAAGTTTTTATGTCCGTGATAATAAAAAAGACAAAGACAAAAGGGGAGGGAAAGAAGGCTCACTTGCCAGCACTGGAGACGACTGCTAAACCAATTCCTAACCTTGTAAAGTGGTAATTAAAGGGAAAGGAACATCAACCCCATCTTGAGGAACTTAAATTCATCCCCAGAAAAATAAGTAAGTAGAAAATAAATGCAAAAATCACGATTCTGTAAACTCCAATGACATAACTGTTTTAGGCAAAGATCATCAATTAACGCCAAAAGGCAAAAGACAGATGTAAAGTTATATTTGCTCCTTCCAAAGTATTCATCCCAGAAACTATTTTCTAACTGAAGGGGGGGAAATGCATCTTTAATAAGGAAACATTCCTTACCACTTTAACCAAATGAAAAACTACCATCACTAATATGGTGCATTCTGATAATGTGTCTCCTGATGTGATGTAAAGTAAGGACACAGCATCTAAGCACCACACCTATGAAAGAGTCATGCCTAAAGAGTCTAACCTAAATCCTGACCTTCAGTCTTAACTTCCAGCTTACAGGAAAAGGGCATAGAGGAACAAGTTAAAGGACATCATGATGGAACAATCAGAAAATTCAGAACTTGGATTCATTCTTCCAGATTAACAGGTTCATCTCCTTACATAGTCTTCTTAGAAAAAAACAAAAGGGGGCAAGGGACTGGTCTAGAATAAAAGAGACCAAGATACAACCAAACGTAAGGTGTGAACCTTGACTGGATTCTGGTTCTCAAAGTTATAAAAGAATCTTTTGAATTGTACGATGTAAATTATATATCAAAACAGCAGTTTAATGAGTTTCATGATTCCAAAATGTTTTACTACATATTTTATCTTACTTCCTTAACAGTTTTGAGAAACGAGATTTTAAAATTTATCGGTCTCCATGCGTCCCACACACCCAAGAAGGGGATGCAGACCTAGGGAAACTCAGACTGCAAGCTGCCTCACTCATTCTCTCTCTAGTCTGGGAGGTGACACTGTGGCTCATTAGCCAGCCCCTTCTTCTGGCTCATCTAGGTGAGAAAAGGGGGACAGTTTTCTGTTCTGATTCCAATCAAGTACCTTAGACCTTTTTAAGCAGTAGGCACTAATAGCTAGAACAGGGTTTTAGAGCAACACAGACTGGATTTTAATCCAGATTCTACCAATTATTATCAATGTGACCTGGGACAAGTCACTTAGTCTTTCTAACTTTCAGTTTCCCAACTCTAAAATTCTGGTACTTCTTAAAATGAAAATTATGGGGGACCAGCCTGGTGGCGCAGTGGTTAAGTGCACACATTCCACTTTGGCAGCCTGGGGTTCGCCAGTTTGGATCCCCGGTGCAGACATGGCACTGCATAGCAAGCCATGCTGTGGCCGGCATCCCACAAATAAAAAATAAAGGAGAGGAAGATGGGCATGGATGTTAGCTCAGGGCCAGTCTTCCTCAGCAAAAAGAGGAGGATTGGCAGCAGTTAGCTCAGGGCTAATCTTCCTAAAAAAATAAATAAATAAATAAATAATAAAAAATGAAAATTATGGAAAAACACCTTCCATAGTACCTGGCACAAAGCAAACAATAATAAGCCCCTTCCGAATCCTCCTACCACTATCTCCACTTACTAATGCCCTGAGTCATCATGTGTCCATGGACTCCCCAACCTGGGACATCTGTAACCTGATGATGATGTGCTGTACACTACTCACAAAGATGAGAACATTCAAATAGGAGGACAGCACCCATTTAGAAACCAAACTTTCCTTGGTAAGTTAAATCTTATAAAGCAATATAGTCAGTTCAACCATATCTTGAAATGGGGACTAAGAGAAAGGAAACAAATTTCTAGGTCCTCAAAATTCAGTTTTATCATTTTGTAAGAATTATGCATTACTAGACCAGACACACCAAAAACGAGAGTAAACTTTCCAAATCTAAACACAATCTTTATTAAATTTTTGGATAAACTACCATGTGTTAGGAAAAAAAAGAACTAAATATAAGCAGCTCATTCTAATACTGACATGCAACACAAAATAAAAATAATTGCAAACACTTATATAGCGCTTACTATATGCCAAGCATTGTTCTAAGCACTTTACATATACCAACTCACCCGACTCTCACAGTATCTCTGTGAGATGGTTACTACTACTAGAATGACTATCCTAAATGGAGAATAAACCTGAGGTATGCATGGTGTAGGTAAGTAACCCATATGCAGTAAATGACAGACCTGGTGTTCTGAACCCAGGAGGTCTGGTTTTGGAGTCGGTGGCCTTTGCCACTATGTATCTAATACATCATACATCACCAGAAACATTCTCAACTGCCTACAACCCCAAAATGAAGGTTTTTAGCAAGAAACAATAAAATATTCTTTGGATTTTTTAAAATGCACCATAAGTGCAAACACGTGGTATAAAACTCACTTTGTGCAGGACAATTAAATTAAAAAACAAAACAAAACAAAAACAACACCAACGTCACAGATGAAAATCCTATACAGGCAGCCACTCTTCAAACAGGGCCAGAAGAGAAATGGCATCATTATTAATTTTTATTTTAACAGTAACTAAAGATTTCTACAGCAGCTCCATAATTAGTTATTCTTTACTTACACCCATATTTCTCCCAAGTCAAAATGCTGTATGTACCACACTGCCAAACATAAGTTCACTTAGATTGCAACTGCTGTTCAAATCAGGAACCATTCTACATTAAAACTAAACAGCATATTTTAAAAGAAGTGAATGCAATGAGAAACTGGCTTTAAACTGTTCCCATCAACAGCAATGTGTACAATCGTGCTCATTCTCATTTCAAACTTGGAGTCTCTCTTTTGTCTAAACTCTAATCTATTTAGGCATTTTCAGTAAACAAACATTAAGCTGAATTATTTACAAAGTTAGGATTCCACACATTCCTGTTAGAGCAGCTTTTATGTGAGAGTAAAACGCTGTTGCCATGCAATGCAGGGGCAATTTAAGGACAGAAGTTTTCTCCACACCCTTGCCTGCTTCCATACCCCCACTCCATTTAAAAACTAAGTCTTGAAAACTGCTGGAAGACCACCTAGAGACATGTGTAAGGAGTCCCTCTATTTCTAGGCTTCCTCTTTAGGGAGCAAGAATTCAGGTCTATGAACCAGAAGGAATGTACAGTTTTAGAAATATATAGCAATGCGGGGAAAGGGGTGTGTTCCAGATGGCGATGTAGGAAGACCCTGAACTGACGTCCTCCCAGGGACACAAGAAATTTACAGCTACATATGGAATAACTTTCCTCTGCAAGGGACTTGAGAACTAGATGAACAGCACCTCCACAACAAAAGATACAAGACACCTCAAGACGGCAGGAGAGGCAGAGATACGGTCTCCTCCAGGACCCCAACCCAGGTGCAGGAACCTACAATCATGAAGGGATGCCGAACCTTCCCCTGAAGAGTGAAGAAACTGTACTCTACATCAAACACCCTGACCGTTGGGTCCAGCATGGAAAGACAAGCCCCCAAAACGTTTGGTTTTGAAAATCAACAGGGATTAAGTCCAGGGGAACTACAGAACTCTAGAGAAGAGAGAACCTAGTCTTTTTTTTTTTCTTTGAGGAAGATTAGCCCTGAGCTAACTACTGCCAATCCTCCTCTTTTTGCTGAGGAAGGCTGGCCCTGAGCTAACATCCGTGCCCTTCTTCCTCTACTTTATATGTGGGATGCCTACCACAGCATGGCGTGCCATGTCCACACCAGGGATCCGAACTGGCGAACCCCAGGCTACCAAAGTAACTGCTGCACCACTGGGCCAGACCCAGAACCTACTCTTAATGGGCTCACGTGCAGACCTACTTGCCCTGAGATCCAGCACAATAGCAACAGTTTGCAAAGCACCTAAACCACAGATGAGGAAGACCTATTTCTTAATCCTAAAGCAGCTGCTGGAGAGGCATGAACCTACAGCGACTTTCTGTAGGGACAGAAGCACTGGTGGGTACCATTATTGCAATCTCATTCTAACTTGCTCATGATGGAGATGGCAGCTGCCATCTTTGGTGCCCTCCCTCCAGCCTGCTAGCACTGATGGGTGTGCTCCACACTCCACCCACCCTACACAGCTGCCATGTCACAACCAGACCAGGTGAGCTCCCCCATCCTGCCCACCCTGCACAATAGCTGTGGTCCTGCCACAGCTGGTGAGTATGCACAGCCCACACGAGGGATGTGCCTTGAATGTTAAGCTCTGGAGACCAAGGCAGATTGTGCTTCTGGGCCCCAGAGATCTACACATGACCACTCCCTCAAGAACGGGAGAGGTAGCTGTTTCACCTAATATATATGGACAAACACAGAGAGTCAGGCAAAATGAGGAGACAGAGGAATATCTTCCAAACTAAATAATAAGACAAATCCCCATGAAAGACCTTAATAAAACAGAGATCTGTTAAAGACATCTATCTGGTAAAGGGTTCAAAGTCATGGTGCACACGGGCCTCAGGAGAAGAATGGATGAACAACAACAAACACACACATCAATACAGAGATTGGAGTGGTGGTTACCAGAGGGGAAGGGGGAGGGAGGAGTTGGAAAGGAGTGATTCATACATGTGTATGGTGATGGATGGTAATTAGTCTTTGAGTGGTGACTATGACATAATCTACACAGAAATCGAAATATAATGACGTACACCTGAAATTTATATAATGTTATAAACCAATGTTACCTCAATTAAAAAAAAAACATAGAGGCATCTTTCAGAAACTAAGATTATGTGGGCTGGCCCTGTGGCCAAGTGGTTAAGTTAGTGTGCTCTGCTTCAGTGGCCCAGGGTTTCTGAAATGTCTCCAGTCTCAATGATTTCAATTATTTGTTTTTATTCTGCTAAAATCAAGTAAAATTAATTTTGTTAATTTTTATTTAAAATAAAAATTAATAAAATTTAATTAAAAAATGGATGAACGCAGTGAGAATTTCAACAAAGGAACAGAAAATATTAAAAAGTAGCAAACAAGTTATAACTGAACTGAAAAATACACTAGAGGGGTTCAACAGCAGACTGGATGAAGTAGAAGCTCGAATCAGTGAAAAGGAAAACAAAGCAATGGATTTTACCCAGACGGAGCAGCAAAGGAGAAAAGAACTTTGAAACATGAGGGTACTTTAAGGGACCTGTGGGACAACATCAAGTGGAATAAAATTTCATTACAGGGGTCTCCAAAGGAGGAGAGAGAAAGGGCCAGAAAAATTATTTGAAAAAATAATGGCTGAAAACTTCCCCAATCTGAGCAAGGCAACAGACATCCAGGTCTAGGAAGCCCAGAGAGTTCCAAATAAGATGAACCCAAAGAGAAGCACACCAAGACACATTATAATTAAAATGGTAAAAGTTAAGGATAAAGAGAGAATCTTAAAAGCAACTAGAGAAAAACAACTTATGACATACAAGGGACATGCCATAAGGCTATCAGCAGATTTGTCAGCAGAAACTTTGCAGGTGAGATGGAAGTGGGATGACATATTCGAAGTGCTGAAAGAAAAAATTTCCAACCAAGAATTCTCTACTCAGCAAGGTTATCATTTAGAATTGAAGGAGACATTAAGAGTTTCCTAGATAAGCAAAAGCTAAAGGAATTCATGACCACAAACTGGTCCTACAAAAAATGTTAAAAGGACTTCTCTAAGCTGAAAAGAAAAGACATTAATTAATAATAAGAAAACATGTGAAAGTAATAATCTCACTGGAAAAGGTAAATATATAGTAAAGGTAGTGGATCACTTACTGATAAAGCAAGGATGATGCTCAAAAGACAAAAGTAGTACAATTACAACAATTAGTTATGGGATACATAAAATAAAAGATATATAATGTGTCATCAAAAATATAAAATGTGCAGGAGAAAGTAAAAATGTACAGTTTTGGAATGTGTTTAAATTTCAGTTGCTCTCAAGGTGACTATTATACATGTAGGAGTTTTATGGGAATGTCATGGTAACCACAAAGAGAAAACTTACAGTGAATACACGAAGAAAATGAGAAAAGAATCTAAACATAACACTAAAGAAAGCCATCAGACCACAAGGGAAGAGGAACTACCAAAACAGCCAGAAAACAACTAACAAAATGGGAAGAAGTATATACCTATTGATAATTAAACATAAATAGATTAAATTTGCCAATCAAAAGACACTGAGTGGCTTGGCTGAATGGATTAAAAAACAAGACCCATCTACATGCTGCCTACAAAAGACTCACTTCAGAAGTAAGGACACACACAGACTGAATGTGAAGGGATAGAAAAAGATATCCCATGCAAATGGAAACAAAAAGAAAACTAGTATAGCTATACTCATAGACAGAATAGACTTTAAAACAAAGACTCTAGTAAAAGACAAAAAAGCGCACCACATAATGATAAAGGAGTGACTTCAGCAAGAAGATGTAACATTTATAAATATATATACACCCAACATAGCAGCACCAAATATTAATAAATCTAAAGTGAGCAACTGAAAGCAATACAATAATAGTAGGGGACTTTAACCTCCAGTTACATCAATGGACAGATCATTCAGACAGAAAATCAATAAGGAAATATTGACCTTAAACAACACATTAGACCAGATGGACTTAATAGACATATACCAAACATTCCATCCAAAAGTAGCAGAATACACATTCTTCTCAAACGCACATGCAACATTCTCCAGGACAGATCACATCTTGGCCACAAAACAAGTCTCAATAAATTCAAGAAGACCGAAATCACATCAAGCATCTTTTCCAATCACAATGGTATGAAACTAGAACTCAATTACAATAAGAAAACTTTCTAGAAAAAACACAAAAACATGGAGATTAAACAACATGCTACTGAACCACCAATGGTTCATAAAAGAAATCAAAGGGGAATGAAGAAAATACCTAGAGACCAGTGAAAACAGAAATATGACATACCAAAATCCATGGGATACAGCAAAAGCGGTTCTAAGAGGGAAGTTCACTGTAATACAGGCCTACCTCAAGAAATAAGAAAAATCTCTAATAAACTATCTAACTTTAAACCCAAAGGAACTAGAAACAGAAGAACAAATGATGTGCAAAGTTGGTAGAAGGAAGGAAATAATATACATTAGAGCAAAAATAAATGAAATAGAGACTAAAAAGACAACAGAAAAGATCAATGAAACTAAGAGCTGGTTCTTTGTAAAGATAAAAATTGACAAACCTTTAGCTAGACTAACTAAGAAAAAAAAGACAGAGGGCTCAAATAAAAAAATCCTAACTCAAAGAGGAGAAGTTACAAAGGATATCACAGAAATACAAAGGATCTTAAGAGACTACTATGAACAATTATATGCCAACAAACTGAACAACTGAGAAGAAATGGATAAATTCCTAGAAAAATACAATCTTCCAAGACTGAAACATAAAGAAACAGAAAACCTGAACAAACTGATTACTAGTAAGGAGATTCAATCAGTAATCAAAAACCTCCCAACAAACAAAAGTCCAAGACCAGATGGCTTCACTGGTGAATTCTTCCAAACATTCAAAGAAGATTTAATATCCATCCTTCTCAAACTCTTCCAAAAAACTGAAGAGGAAGAAACACTTCAAAACACATTTTATGAGGCCAGTATTATCTTGATACCAAAACCAGAACAGGACACTACAAGAAAAGACAATTACAGGCAAATATCCTTGATGAACACAGATGCAAAAATCCTCAACAAAATATCAGCAAACCAAATTCAATAAGACATTAGAAGGATCATAAACCACAATCAAGTAGAATTTATTCCAGGGATGCAGAGTGGTTCAACATGTGCAAATCAATCAACATGATACATCACATTAACAAAATGAAAAATAAAAATAATATGGTCATCTCAATAGACACAGAAAAAGCATTCAATAAAATCCAACATCCATTTATGATAAAAACTCTCAAAAAAGTGGTTAAACGCAACAACATAATAAAAGTTATATATGACAAGCCCACAGCTAATATCATACTTAATGGGAGAAGTTTTCAGCTAAGAACAGGAACAAGACAAGCATGCCCACTCTTGCCACTTTTACTCAACATAGTCCTGAAAGTGCTAGTCACAGCAATCAGGCAAGAAAAAGAAATAAATGGCATCCAAATTAGAAAGGAAGAAGTAAAATTGTCACTATTTGCAGATGAAATGACACCACACATAGAAAATCCCAAAGACTCCACCAAAAAACTGTTAGGATTAATAAATGATTTCAGTAATGTTGCAGGATACAAAATCAATATCAGAAATCTGCGGCATTTCTATACACTAATAACAAACTACCAGAAAGAGAAATTAAGAAAACAATCCCATTTACAATTGTGTCAAAGAGAATAAAATATCTAGAAATAAATATAACCAAGGAGGTCACTGCACACTGAAAACTATAAGACACTATGAAAGACAATGAAAACACAAATAGATGGAAAGATATTCTAGACTCACAGATTGGAAGAATTAATTTCATTAAAATGTCCATACTACCCAAAGTAATATACAGATTCAGTGCAATCCCTATCAAAATTCCAATGGCATATTTCACAGAACTAGAACAAATAATTCTAAAATTTGTATGGAATCACAAAAAAACCCTAATAGCCAAAGTGATCTTGAGAAAGAACAAAGCTGGAGGCATCACACTCCCTGATTTCAAACCATACTACAAAGCTATAGTAATCAAAACAGCACAGTACTGACACAAAAACAGACACTAAGATCAATGGAACAGAAATAAACACACACATATACGGACAATTAATTTACCGCAAAGGAGTTAAGAACATAAAATGGAGAACGGACAGTCTCTTCAATAAATGATATTGGGAAAATGGGATAGCCACATGCAAAAGAATAAAACTAGACCACTATCACACCATACACAAAAGTTAACTCAAATGGATTAACGACTTGAATGTAAGACCTGAAACTATAATATTCCCAGAAGAAACATGGCGGTAAGCTCCTTGACATCAGTCTTAGCGATGTTTTTGTGGATCTGACTCCAAAGGAAAGAGAAACAAAAGCAAAAATAAACAGATGGGACTACATCAAACTGAAAAGCTTCTGCACAGCAAAAGAAGCCATCACCAAAACGAAAATACAATCTACTGAATGGGAAAGGATATTTGCAAATCAAACATCCAATACGGCATTAATATCTAAAATATATAAGGACCTCATACAACTCAACAATAAAAAAACCAAACTGATTAAAAAATGGGCAGAGGTGGGCTAGCCTGGTGGCACGGTGGTTGAGTTCACGCACTCCGCTTCGGTGGCCTGGGGTTTGTGGTTTCAGATCCCAGATGTGGACATACACACCACACTGCTCGTCAAGCCATGCTGTGGCAATGTCCCACATACAAAATAGAGGCAGACTGCACAGATGTTAGCTCAGGAACAATCTTCTTCAACCAAAAAAGAGGAAGACTAGCAACAGATGTTAGCTCAGGGCCAATCTTCCTCACCCAAAAAAAAGAAGAAGAAGAAGAATGGGCAGAGGATCTGAATAGACATTTTTCCAAAGAAGACATACAGATGGCCAACAGGTACCTGAAAAGATGTTCAACATTACTAATTATTAGGGAAATGCAAATAAAAACCACAATGAAGTATCACCTCACACCTGTTAGAACGGCTATTATCAAAAGGACAAGAAATAAGTGTTAGAGAGAAAGTGAAGAAGAGGGAACTCTCGTACACTGTTGGTGGGATCATAAATTGGTGCAACGACTACAAAAAGTAGTTGGGCAATTCCTCAAAAACTTCAGAATAGAACCACCATATGATCCAGCTGTTCCACTATTGGGTATTTATCCGAAGAATATGAAAACAAAATTTGGAAAGACATATGCACCTGTGTTCACTGCAGCTTTATTTAGAACAGCCAAGATATGGAAAGAATCTAAGTGTCCATTGATGGATGAATGGATAAAGAAGACACACACACACACACACACACAGAGGAATACTACTCAGCCATGCAAAAGAATGAAATCTTGCCTTTTGTGACTACACCGATAGACCCTGAAGGAGAAGGACAAAACTTGGATGATTTCACTCATACGTGGAATCTAAAAAAAAAACAACAACAAACAAAACAGAACAAAAACAGACTCACAGATACAGAAAACAGATCAGTAGTTGCCAGAGTGGAAGCAGAATGAGGGATGGGTGAAAGGTTCAAGGGGGTCAACTCTAGGGTGATGGATGGTAACTAGACTTTTGGGGTGATCACTTTGTAGTACACATACTACATATATACAGCTGTTATAATGTTGTACATCTGAAACATAAAAAAATTAATAAAACAAAATAGAATATAATAAAAAAAAGTATATAGCAATTCACAGTGTAGGTCTAAGTACTAAGAAACCAAAGAAGCCAGGTATTTCAAAAGCATTCCCACCACTAAATACCTAGCTATGAAGAAATTACGTGGTTGTCATTTATAAAAATGTCTGAGAAAGAGAGCCGCCTGACTTATCTCTATGTTTGACATTTAGTTTAAAGTGATCATAGCACAAAAATCAGAAAAAAATAAATACCTTGTTTCTTCTAGTAAATTTTTTTCCTAGGGATTTTTATGGAAATTTGTTGCCCTGCAATCACTAAGGAAATTACTTTCGAACAGAAACTAGTTACCATTTTCTCTTACTGCAAAATTATTATTGTGGTTTCATTATAACAAAACAAAAGCTGAATTGATATACTAACAATTTCAAATAAATAAAAACCATGCAGAAAGTTTGTAATTCGAGAATATAAGTGACATCCAGTCAATGCTTTCCTAACAGCAGCCCTATAGTCTCCTTTGAGACTCACAGACTTAAAGGGCATCACATTTGCTTCAGTCCCACCTTTAAGCAAAGAGACACTTAGATTTCAAGAAATTTAATTGGATTTTAATCAGTTTTTCAAAAAAAGAGCAAAAGGAATAGTTGTAACTCTGAAAGGTTAGGGAAAAAATTAACAAAAAATCTACATTATTAAAATCTTGATTATTCAATATATTGGGAAAACAAACCATTGCAGATAGGTGCATGCTCTGAAAGGGGGAAGGAAGGTACTATTCCTTCAAGAATTAAAACTTAAATTTTTATGAAAACCTTTCTTACACGAAATCTAAGTGTTGAATTCCTTCAACAGTGTCCTAAATATAATTTAATCTTTTTAAAACACCACTCAGGGTCGACATCAAGTCAACGTGCCTTGCCATGGACGGTATATAGTTGGTATCTCGTCCAACGGAGGGATTTACAGGTTCTCGATTAGAGAATTCCCTCCAAATAACTGACAATTAGTTCTTTAAATCTAGAAATGTTTAAATTTAATCCTGTGACACACTCTCTTAAGTTACAATATCCACCTTCCCTGACTGGGTAAACAAGTAAACTGTCCTTAAGGTTTCAGGGACCCTACAGGGACATACAGGACTCGCCCGCTCCTGCCACAAGTGGCCTCCACACACTGCGATGGTGGGTGCCTGCTCCTCTTGCTCGTGTTTCCTGCGCTGACCAAGCGCCTCTCCCCACACCGCTGCTCATAACCTGACCTGTACCGTCATCCTTCTCATTTCTGATTACGACCTGGAGCAGACTGTACCTCTCAAACGTGCTCCACCTTTTATAGTCTCGACCTTGTGAAAGCTGCCACCACTTCTGAACCTTCCAAGCTGTAAACCTCACAGTCACCCACAATTCCTCCCTCTCCTTCTCCCTTATTCCTCCAGCTCATGTTAGTCCCAAACCAAGTCAATTTAACCTCTAAACTGCCTCTCAAATCTCTTCCCCTTTTCCATTCACCCCCTTACCCCTACACCACCTTAGCTCAGATTCTCCCCTCTTGCTCTCATCATGGCAATAGCCTCCAACTGGTTGGTCTTCTGACACAGTCTTTCCATCCCTCAGCTTTCTTTTCCTCAAGAATAATCAAATCTGATCAGATCACTTACTTGATGAAAAATTACAACTGGTTCCCAAATGCCTAAGGAATAAAGTCCAAATTCCTTCACAGAAGACATAAGACACAAAATCTGATCCCAACCCACTTCCTCAGAATCCCTTTTTCCAGCTTCCCACCCATCAGCAAACACGCTAATATTCCAACTTCTATGGAAGAAGAAAATAAAGAATAAAAACAAATTATAAAGACTGTGGAAAATTAGAGAACCAGTAGGTTTCTTTCTCTTAAGAGTACCACAATGACTGACAGTTCTTTCTCTCTTTTTCTTAAGCGCTTAAGTATGGCTTCAAAAGAAGTAAAAATGAGACGCACTGGCTCCTTTCCCTTGAATTATTACTAGTGAAAATATCTATTCATTATGGCTTCATTCTCTGATGCTTATTTCATTTCTTTTAAATGTTTTCAAAGACTCTGTTTCAATATAAGTTATTTTCAAAAGCATTGAACACTTATTCTAATTTATGACTTTCTTTACGAGATTCTTTAGCTTAAAGGCAAACGTTCAAAGGAAGTATCACTCACTGGGGCTGCCTCTCCCTTTGTCATCGGAATCACCTTATACAATGAAAAACGCTTCTTCAGAGACTCAAAGCCCCTTTACCTACAGACTAGGTTAGTCCACTGGATGAACCAGGCCCTTCACTACAGTTGCTTCATGACCATTTAAAATCAAAGCTAGGTTTCTTATATTCTTCTGAAGCACATTCCTCTTGAGAGTCACATTTTCTATGAACATCTTCACAACATAATTTCTCCAACTCTGAGACTTTCTAATTTCATGAGCAACATCTGTACTAACCTGGAACACTTACTAAAACAATTTCGCAAATGTCTTCTCTTGTTTCCATATGAAATATTTCGTGAACTGATCCATTCCAAAGAACCAAACCTCCTTAGAACTTGACATTCAATACTTTACCCCAAATTTCCATTTTTTGGCTAAAAATCACTTTTCTTAGGCTTTCTCACTTCCACTAACGGTGTTTCTTTTGATGGCCCTATCTTACAAAAATATACACAAAATAAAATAAAAAATAGAAATAAATTCTTAATATTGATTTAACAAGATTTATTGTGACATGATATGGTTGTTAATAGAGAAAACAACGAGCATTATTGAGAAGTGGATATTGCACAGTGAACTCACCAATAAGTACTTACTTCTGCACGTAAGCTTTGCAATATGAGGAATTCAAAAAAAGAAAAGAAAAAAACAGATTGCTACATGTGTGACTGCCAGAGGTGTAATGTGTTTACATTTACTAAAGTGATGCACATCCTCTATACAAATAACCTGGCTTAACATGATGAAAGAGATGTACAATTGTTATTAAAACAAAATTAAACCTTACATAAGTAACTGAAGAAACAACTCATTTTTTATGGATGAAAAGTACTTAGAATAATAATTGCCCTAAACTCTAGTGAAAGTTTTTGATTTACAAATATTAGCTGTTCTCTCTTCTGAAATGAGCCCATCAAGTACCTTTGTGTTTTACTTTGCCGTACCCAAGTTCAGCTCTCAGGAATAAAGTATAGTAATTAGTGACTCAAATGTAATTTAATATACCAGTTTGACATCTTTTAAAATACTTATAAGTCTTTTCAAAATCTCTTTCCCTAGTAAATGATCTTTAAAAAGCAATCATACCTTTTTTGCCTCTACGGTAGGCTTTCTAACATATGGGTTCCCAAGTACTTTATTACAGAAATAACTACACACAATAAAATTAGGAAAGAAAAAGATAAAAAAATTCTAAGGGCAACAATATTATCCAAGTAGGCAGCATCAGAGGATTAAAAGTAATCTTGATAAACAGCTACCAATATGAAAGGCAGTCTGGAACATACAAAAAAAAATTTACTCCAATCTAGGCACCAAAAGCTTTGAAGATGATCATGGTTTTAAATGGAAGAAGCAGACTGTTAACAGTCGAAGCTGGAGCTCACAAAAATAAATATAAAAATATAAAATGAAATAAACCAAATGTTGGTGTGTAGTGCACAAATACATATTATCTTTAAAACAGAGTTACAGATCACGGATATACGACTTGTAAAGAAATGAATTAGTAATTCTGGTTATCGATCAGATTAAAAAACAAAAGTCAACATACTGGACAAAATTTTTAAAAAGCCTAATTCTCTTTTTTTCTTTATTTTCTAGGCAATAATCCTAAGCACACACATGCCAGAACACACATCTAAACATCTAAAGATCCTCAAAGGAATAGAGATAATCACAAAGGTTGTTTCCAAAGATGAGAACCCAGAGAAACAGAGGAGGTACATATATTCGCTTTAAGTGGACATTTTCGTCTTTATAATTTTAGGAAGTATGTTTATAAACAAGTATTTTTTAATAATTCACTTGAACACTTAAAAATTTACATTATCAAGTGTTTAAAGGCTTATTGTTTGTGAAATACTTTATAATCAATTTAAGACTACCAATAATTCCATCAAAGCATTAAGAAGCTATGATAAGATTACCTTTTTGCTTTTAAAATAAAAAGGAGGTCTTCCAATTAAACATCTGACATGCATCTATCTCCAATTGTTACGGAAAACCCACTAAAATTAAAATGAAGGTGTAAAAAGTATAAACAAACAGGGAAACAATACAGAAGAGAAAATAATAGTAGACCCAACATGACAACAAATTTTGGGGGAACGAAAACTGAAGAGAGTAGTGGTAACCAATTACAGAGAAGAAAAGGCTGACGCTTAGTGAGAAGCAGGGATCCATGCTCAGGAACTGGAGGCAATGGGGGGAGGTGGGGTATGATACAAACAGAGGACTGGCTGACAGTCCGTATGGGAAGGAGTTAGACTTCTAGGTCCCTCTCCCCTGCAGCTTATGGAGGCACATGACTGACCCTGACATGGACAGGTAGGTTAGTCCCTGAAGATATTAAAGCAGAGAGGTCTTGGACTCTGGAACACTGGTTAACACACCGAGCTTGTGTTGAGTAAGTCTACACACTGAAGGCTGGAGCCCCAAAGACTATTCCTACATTCTCCTCCAGGAATGTTGGCAGCAAGTTCTTACGCCATGTACAGGCAGTAGATTTTAGGATTCTTCTCTAGAAAAGATACAGGGTTACAGAAGAAACACGTACAGAAACTGACATTTGGATATTCCCCAACGAAAGAACCCACTCTACTCAATTATTCTACAGCTGAGCTCACCAACCAGCAAACTCGGGGATCACACTGAAACGTTCCATGAGCTCTCTAGCACTTTACTCTTAATTATGAATGGACAGCAAGGATCACCATGCACTTGAGGAAAGCCTCCAACTGGAAAGATTGAGGCCAAAAACACGGCAAAAAAGGGCTCAGAAGAGACTAAGACAATGCAGAGCAAAAGAAAAATTTAAAACACCTATAATTAATCCCTCAAAAAGAACAGATACTGCATTCATGAAGAATAGCATCACAAGAAAAGAACAAAAGAACAGAAAAGTTTTTCAAAATTCAAAACTATGAAATCATATATTTCTTTTCAATCAACATAAGGGCCAGAAATTAAAGAACTTTCCCTGAAAGGCATCAGAGATAAAAAGTTGGAGGAAAAAAGTTATGAAAATTAGAGGATCAATATAGAAGACCCAGCAACCAATTAAGAGAAATTCCTGAAAGAGAAAACAGAAAAAAAAAAAAAAAAGGACAAAAGTAATCAAAGACATTAAATCCAACCAACAAAACAACCTGTCTAGAAATGAGGAACACAAACTCTTACTGGACTGACAGCCCACCACGTGTCCAGCAAGGAAGGAAAAAGAGCCACCCCAGGGATCCCACTGAACAATTTTAGAACAGCCAGGATAGAGAAGATCCCAAAAGCTTCAAAGAGTAAAGAATCCAAAATCAAAATAGCACTGGATCTCTTACTGGCCAAAATAAAAAAAGAGAAGTTATAAGAAAACGGAGCAGTAACTCCAAATTTCTGAGGAAAAATATTTCCAACACGGACATCTACATTGTATTAGTTTCCTGTGGCTGCCGTAACAAATCACCACAAACTGAGGGGCTCAGAACAGCAGCAACTTATGTTCTCACAGTTTATGACCTGGGGAGGCCTCACTTCCTCTGGGGCCCTAGGGGAGAATCCCCTCTTCGTCTCATTCACCTTCCGGCAGCTGTCATCATTCTTTGACTTGTGGCTGCATCTCTCCAACCTCTGCCTCTGTGCTCACTGCCTCCTCCGCTTTTGTCAAATCTCCCCTGTGGGTCTCTCATAAGATACTGGTCCTGGATTTAGGAGTCACCCAGATAATTCAGGATGATCGCCTCATCTCAAGGTCCTTAAATTAATTACATCCCCAAAGACCCTTTTTCCAAATAAGGTACTTCCACAAGTTCTGGAAATTAGGACATGGATTTACCATTTTGGAAGCCACATTCAACCTACTACATATATCCAGCTAACACATCAATAAAACATGAGGATACCCACACCCTTTCCCAGAAAACTACTGGGAAACGTGATCTCATCAAAATGAGGGAAAGCCAAGAGAAAATAAGACATTTAGTCCATGAAACTGAGGCTACTACAAAATGAAGAGGCAAAGGGAACTTCCAGGACAGTGATCAAGCAAAGTGACAAAAATCCCGTGCATATCAGGTAAAGAACAACCAGTCTAGGTTCTAGCAGGATGACCATGAAGACAATAGTATTGAGAAGTGTTCAACAGTTCTACTGAAGAGTGTAGGAAGACTGTGGTGCATATAAAACTAAGGAAATGAAAAAGAGGAGGCAACTGTTAAGTCCAGGAAAACAAAAACTATAATAAGTTGAAGAAAGAAAATGTTATCATGCATCACTTTGCCCCAGCAGCACAATGTTTACATTGAATACTGACTTAGTCAAAAACATTAATATACTATATTGGAAGGACAGAGTGTAGGAGGTGTGGAAGTGAAGGGAAGTTACTAATTCTTTATCTTCCATAAAAGATTATATCTCTTTTTTTTTTTTTTTTTGAGGAAGATTAGCCCTGAGCTAACTACTGCCAGTCCTCCTCTTTTTGCTGAGGAAGGCTGGCCCTGAGCTAACATCGTGCCCATCTTCCTCTACTTTATATGTGGGATGCCTACCACAGCACGGCATGCCAAGCGGTGCCATGTCCGCAGCCGGGATCCGAACCGGCGAACCCCGGGCCGCCGAGGAGCGGAACGTGCGAACTTAACCGCTGTGCCACCGGGCCAGCCCCCAAAGATTATATCTAATATTGATAAAGAAATAGTATCAATATTATTTAAGATATAGAGGTGAATACTAGAAGATCTGAGAATTGAAAATGGTTACCTTGGGGGTGATGGGGCAACAAGTAGTAGAGACGGATGAGAAAGGACACTGATTATTTTATTTAGTCATAAGTTCACTTTTGAAAGTGTGTTCCTATTGTTCTGAAAATAAAATTTAAAAGTTTTAATGCAGAAAAAAGGAAAAGGTTCTGAGAAAAGTGACTTGTTTAGGGCCATAAGCCAGTTAAGAAACATCTGTCACAGTGTCTCAAAGTTTCTTATACCTTGCAGGAGTTTGGAAATTCTTGAAAAAGGGTTCTTAAAAATAAAGTTCCAAGTGATAAGAGTTCCCAAGGACACAAAAAAACAACCAACCAAAACCAAAACACACATACCACCAAAAGCGTTCCTAATGTATGCTGGCTATAATGGATCCAACCTCTATGTTATATTACTACAACTCTATCTTGCTTTTTGCTTAATATAAAACTACTGGCTCTTTTTTGTTTTTGAACATAAGACTTTAATGTCACCTTTACGAATAAAAAGTATAAAAGGGTAAAGGAATTGAAGACAACAAAGGCATGTCCAGATTGGTGTCCTGATAGATGGCTCCCAGGGAATCCAGTTTACATGTGAGTGGACTCTAATTAGCCTGTGTTCTGCATACCATTATGCTCAGGGAACGGACAGTGAGCAACTTCCATAAAAGCTCTTCTGACAGACTGCATGAGGCGGGAAGGACCAGCTATTAGGAAAAGGTGCAACAGCAATGGTGCTAGGACAAGGCAAAATACGAGAAACAGGAAAATCTTATTCTCTACTTAATTAACAACCTGCTTTATCCAGCTCATTTATGACTCATTTCTGAACAGTGTTTTGGCACGTCAAATCTATTCCCACCTTTGCCTTCCCTTCTTCTCTTCAACTGCCTTAAAAGTCCACCTGTTTTAAGTAACCTACATAGATTTACTGATCTATGTCCTAAATGAGCATTATCAGTTACTTTGAAATTCCCCCCACAAATAGGGATAGCCATTTAATTTACATTTTACTGCACCTATGTAACTGATGATAATATGGTCGACACATACTAACTTAGACTTTGTATGTTGTCATGTTAAGATTTTACTTGAAGTTATTTGCCTATCTGAATTGTAAGACTTTAAAAGATACAAGGATAGCACCTGGTAGAAACTGGTACTTAATAAATATTTTTGGTATTAATAACTGATCCAGTCACAAATATTATAGAACTTTTATAGTTATTCAGATACAAAATCAAGTACAATAAAAAGAAATAAGTTTGGTTGTTTTTCCATAAATATGCAATCAAAATGAAAACAAATATTTTCAAAAGAAAGAAATGTGTCGGGGGGGTGTTGGTGTGGGGTAAGTGGTTCTAGAAACAAATTACTTTTAGAGCAAAGCCACTTTGTTTTGAATCTCAAGCAATTTTCGACCTTGTCCCATATTAACACTATGCCTATGATCACTGAAGTAGAAAAAAAGAAAGTCAAGGGCAAATTGCAAACGGTAAGAAAGAAAATGCAATGGTGCCGTTAGAAAGAATCCTTCATATGCTTTCATAACTCATGAAGATAATAATCCCAAAGCAAAAACAAATGCTTCTACTAAAAGTTATTTTGAAACCAACATAAAAAAGAATAAAAAAAAGTCTTTCCTTTTCCATCTTCCCTCTAGCTCTTTCTCATCCAATGCTGCTGGATCTTTCTCCAATTCTTACAGCGAAATGCCACTAGTGAGAACACAGCACGTCAGACTTTTTAAGTAAAAAGTATAAATCCGCAAACACAGCATTCATGTGTTTATAATTACTTCTGACAAGCACTGAAATAGCAGCACCAGTGAGCACCATTATTATATAAACATACAATTTGGACCCTTTGATATTCAAGACATGACAAAGATAAATAGTTTAGAAAGCTTTTGTCAAAATTAGGTAAAACGGCAACTTAATCAAGGAACTTGAAAATACTTCAACCCTAGGCTAGCATGAAATTCCTAAATGCTCTTCTTGCCAGGGTTTCAACTGTTTTCCCATAACACAAACAAAAAACTTATGACAAAAACTCTCATTTCCTGATTGAAGGACTTTTTGTTGGCAAAAGAAATGAAGCCATCATATAAAGCTATGTACTTTGCTTTATTTATTTATTTATTTTTAAAAACAGCCCTCTTGAGATCAGAGCACATTTCAGTACTTTCACCTGGTACATGAAAAAGGAAACTATTGGTGTCCACAGGCCAAAGGGCGGGGGAAGCAAAGTTATCACGCCCAAGACCGTGGAAATATTTAATGTTCGTCATCTCCCAACAACCGAACATCACCAGGCTGCCTCAGTGTAAAGAGGACTTTCCACCATATTTCCCAAAGCAGCGATTTTTCTTATTTTAGAAGTTACACACCATCACAATTACCTCTATGGGTAAAAGTCTCAAATTAAAGCTGTATCCCTCACAAAGACTTCTATTCTCCAAAATGAGTCAAGGGTCTAATTTGAGACAGAAGAGATATGGCTCTAACTCTAAAAAATTGACCTCAATCCATTGGTTCCTGAGTTCTAACAGCAGGGGTGTGTCATCTATAATTGGCAACTTCCATAACGAATAAATCATCATGAAACTTAGGAGTACAAACTTTTCAATTAGGCTGTGGGCATGCAGAAATTTTTTTTTTAAATCTGAAAAACCTACAATTCTATAGTGTGCTTTTCACCCCAAAACTCTTAAGTTTTAGAGCTAAAAGTCTGATGCACTGAATCCTATATAAAAGTCTTACCTGATTGGCTTTTGAGCTCTTTCCAGTTGAACTTTTCTCATTTGTATTTGCATCCATCCCTCTCAGAACGTTGATGAAATCTTTCTTGGAAACAGTTGATATCAACTTAGCACGCTTTCTAATAGAGCCTCCAGCTTCTTTCATCTTTTCATCCACGTTCTTTTGATGCTTCTGAACAGCATTAAATAATTGCACCACACCCCTATAGAATATAAAATGACCAGAACAACATAGTTAAATAACACTTACACTAGAATACAAGTTCAGAAAATAGGAACAATGTATTTTCACTGCTTAGGAAACAGGCAAGCATTTAATAGTCACCTAAAGGAAACAAGCTGAATGAATGGTTAGATACATCTGAAAAATGAACATACATTTCAATGAATAAATATAAATTTCTGAATAGAGAATAAATACATGTGAAATGATAAGTGATTTTTTTCAGCTTTGGTCTCTCTAAATCAACTTCTACGCCATTAGAACTAAGAGTTACTTTTAACACAAACATCTACTTCTCCAAATATAAGCATATAACGACTGAAGGCATTACAGTGTAATGGAAAGAGCACAGCCTGTACAATTAGCTAACCATATGACTCTAGGAAAGATTTTCTGGATCTCAATTTCATCTGTAAATGGGAAAAATAATACTCAAGTAGCTTAAAAAGCATTCAGCTATATTATCGGCAACTCCTATGATATAAAACTAATTTTAAAATCCTATCTTAAAAAATATTTAAAATACTTTGTTCTGCAGTTAAGTTCATTCAAAGAAGAATTCTGAAGATTAAGCCCTGTGGTATACATGGCAGTAGCCATGAGCCACATGTAGCTAGCGAGCACATGAAATATGGCTAGTCCAAACTGCAATCTGCTCCAAATCTAAAATACACACTCAATTTTGAAGACACAGTGTAAAAAAGAGAATTTTTAAATTTCATTAATAATTGTTTTATATTGATTACATGTTAACTAATAATTTCAATATGTTAGGTTAAATAAAATACATTATTGAAATTAATTTCACCTCTTTCTTTTTACTTTTTTCAATGTGGCTAGAAGAAAATTTTAAATTACATATGTGGCTCATTTTGTATTTCTATTGGACAGCACTGATTTAGACCATTAACATCCCTTCCAGCTCTAAAATTCTGTAATCTATTAATTTTCCTGTTACAATAAACACTGGGAGAGGCAATCTGCCATGAGCCCTGAGCATACCTGCACATTCTTGCTGGGTTCTTCAAGAAAGCAAGGCCCTGACTGCTCTTACCCAGGCCGTTTCTCAGGTTTGTGTTTGCAACACACAACCTTGAGGGATGAGGTAACGTCTCCTCCGAGACAAAGAGCAGGCTTATTACCATGCACCATAAAAGCGACAGATTCCCAAATACAGTGTTCCTCTCCTGTAACACAACCCACTGCACACACAGTCATCCATCTAGGACACCTGTGCTGCCCTCAGGGACAAAGGGAATCAGTGGGAATGTGAACCTCTGGCTACTGCTTTTGCCATGAGTAACAAAGTCCTTTGTCTCTGACCCAGAAGTCTCTTGTCTTCTGCTAGCATCCAAAAAACTTGAACAGACTAGCTCATTAGTTTTTAAGAAGGGAAAAATGCCATACTCTTCACAGCAGGGCTGAGACCAAGGTGAGGGGAGTGACGTGCCCAGGGAATAAAATTTAAGGAGGCGCCTCCTCTCATGTGCCTTCCCTGCACTTTTCTAAGTTCTTTACACATATTAATTCATTTAATTCTTGGAGGAACCCTATAGGGTAGGGATAAAATTCTCCTGTTTCTACAGATAAATAAGCTGAGACAGAGAGAAGTTAAGCAGCACGCCCGGGATACTGAGCTAATTCAGCCAGTGTTGGGATGTGAACCTAGCAGTCTGGCTCTACTGCTCACACTCTGAACCACCATACCTCACTCTCTCACTGTACAACTCCCAGATGGATCAGAAAATGGCCAAAATAATGCAGGTAACTAGAAAATTAAAAGTAATTCCACTAAATAATTGCTATATTCTTTAAGCGTCAACTCAAACGTTGTCTCCTCTGTGAAGCCTTCCCCAACTCCCTGGACGATCTCCTGCTGTATGTTTCCAACACAGAGGATATGTGTCTATTCTCAAAGAGACTATAATTCCTACAGATGAGTAGGCAAGGACCACCCAGCAGCCATCAGATTCTCTCGAGCTTTGGACACAGAGGGCATCAAACAAATGTTTGGTGCCAATGATAAAAAATGCAGAGTAAAAAGCACGAAGCTGCTGTAATGTGCAATTTGTTATGCCATAAATATAACGCAAGATAACAAAAATCATCATCTAGTGCCATAAATTTAGACAAGCATCCTAAGGGAAATGCAGTAAGAGGACTGATTCCACTGTTCTCCTAACTATAAAAACAAGATGATCTGAAACAAGTTCATACCAAATACACGCTTAGCACCTTATATTCTTGCCTCATGAGACCTGCAAAATCTTTGGTTGAATTCAGTATTAAACAGGCAGGCTTAGACATAAATCACTGAGCTCTGAGAAGGCAGAGCTTAAGAATCAAATCTAGTCAGAAATGGATCACTATCAAAGCTTTAGTATACTTATTTTTTTTAAAGGGCAAAAACAGTGTCTTACCTCGTTGCAATCCTCTGAAGATTTCTCTCTGTTTCTTTGTCTTTGACAACATCTGGCTTTACTCTGCACATCATTTCCCATTCCCGCTTCTTATCAAGCTGTGTTATAAATATTGTTATGTGAAAGAATATTAGGCATGTTTGAAAGTGCAGCATACTTTGATATGATATTCTGTGAAAGGACAAAGGTAATAAATCATTCTGGCTTAGTTTGTCATGGAGACTTTAAAAAGCACCCACAGTTGCAGGGGTTCAGCTCAGGGAGCCTGTGGTTAGCACTCAGTGTGTCATGTGAGAGGCACAGAGTGGGCTTTTGTCGGGCTCTCTGACAGCAGGGG
Organism: Equus quagga; assembly: GCF_021613505.1. Lineage (NCBI taxonomy): Eukaryota > Metazoa > Chordata > Mammalia > Perissodactyla > Equidae > Equus > Equus quagga. The sequence goes on from NC_060278.1 coordinate 46,180,372, forward strand.
CCTGGAGAGCTGCCAGCATCCTTAGCGAGGCAGGACAAGGGAGGGTGTGAGAGGATCTGCCAGCACCAGATCGTCAAAGCATCAGGAAGGCTCCAACGACTCTTTTTGGTAACCACAAGTTTAAACACTGTTTCTCTTTGTTTTCAGAAACTGACTTCCTCTACAGTCAGAATTATGAAGAACTTGTATCAGCTTTTCAAAGAATATCATCATATCCAGATTTATCCTATTTATGCAGTGACTATTTTTCTTTTCACAAAATCACTTAAATCCACTTCTCCTCTTACGGCACATCTGACCAATATCCTTGCCATACCTGGTGTATCAGTCACAAACTACTGCAAATTGATTCTCTGCTGTAATGCAAAGTAGAAGGGGAGCCAGGAAATAAGAAAATCCCATAGACAACATAATCTAATTCAAAGTTGTCTTCGACTAGTATCCTGGTTACAGGCATCTGATTTGATATACTGCTTCTCCAGGTGCCATTCTCAGGCCCACCTATCACCAAGTATCAAATATACTGAATATGATAAACTACCCACCAAGAAGCTGGTGAGCATCAAAACCAGCAATAAGAACCAGCGGAAAAAAGTCTCCACTTATCTCTTCCTTTTCTCCACTCAACTAATCTCTCATTTTGTATTAATAAAAATGTCTAATCACAGTAAAACCAAATTCCTGCTCTTGCTACAAAGAATTAGCCTGATGCCTTTCTAAAGGAATGGATTTTTCCCCAAATTACATAATGTATGTTAACTGTCATGATATTTACTATTAGATTATGCCAGAAATAAAAAATCTTATTTTCAAGCCTAAAATAGTCAATTCTTAATTATCTATAGTACCCAAGGGATAACAGGCATGTATAATCCCCAAATATTTTTTAATTTTGAAACATACTTTTAGACTTATGATTAGAAGTAAATACCCAATATTCTAGAAACTGATAGTATTTGACATTAAGAAATAATGATAATTTACAGACTCTACTCAGAAGTGTACACTAAGAACATCCGTAGCTACTGTGCCAAGTATCCGGTATCAACATGCGTTTTCATGCATTATGTGGACAGTGTCACCTCCAGCACATGAAGCTTTGACCTAGAGCAGAGTTAGAGATGCATTTCTCTTGGCTTCAAAATGGTGTTCTTACTCTCACTGGAACATTGGGACTAAAGGTAATTAAGGATTCTGATATTTTTAAAGCCTCGTCTAGCTTTTGTCAGATAATAGATTCAAATTTTCAATTGAAAAGGTATCAGTAAGTTAGAGACAAAATTTATCTTAAATATAGTACAATGAGAATATTGAATTAATAATAGAGCATGTTGTTTCTAAAAGCAACACTTGAAAAGTTCCATCTCTATATAGCCTTTCACACAGAGCAACCGGCATCAGAACACAGAAAACATCCATCTTGAAACAAGGTAAAGGGGCTGATGAACTTAAAAGCAATATATGCCAATTCAAAACTAGTTTTCTTTCATTTTTACCTATAAAGTACCTCTTGGAAATGAGTACTTTTATGTTGTCAGTATGATAGTAGAAAGTTATTTTTTTCACTGAAAAATAATACCTCAGTAACCAAATATTTTAGACACAGAGCTACTTCAAGTACAAGGAATATAAAAACCTTATTACTATTTCTTTATCTTTATAACATGCAACAGCAAACTTAAGTCCAACTTTTGGCCTTTAATTATCAGACTGTATTAGTCTAACTTCTATCATCAGTGGTTTAACAAAAGATATAACGAATTCAAGTTAATCTAGCAGTGAAACAGTTGGTTCTCAGAAATAGAACCAACCCCTGACAATGACATCTTCACAGATTTATATAACAAAACAGGTTTTTAGCAAAAAGTAACTAACATGATTCTATTAGTTCAGAACCTAATCAAGTTAGATATGGACAGCCAAACTGAATTAAAAATTTAGATCCACGAGTCACTGCCTCATGTATAATTACCTGATTTTAAAAGGATAAATTTCCTTGGAGTTTACATTTCTATTGCTTTGCTTAGACAACTGAAAAGTGAACATGCTCAATGGAGTAATTTAGACTACATAACCTTGGTTATCCACCCCCACCTAAAAAGCAAGTTAAAAACTGGAATGTTAACTGGACAAACACTGCAAGGAACAATGTGGTACAGATAAGAACTAGACCAGACAAACAATCTAATCTACAAAACAACTGGTAGGACACACCTGTTTTCTTTTCTCTAGTCTCTCTTGCTTTAACTTTTCTTTTTCCTTTTCCAGCTCTTTGTTTTTGACCAGAATGGTGGGTTTACTTTTAGGAGTTTTTTTGTTAAGGATTTTAGCCATGGCATCTGCCCAGCCCACATTAGTCCCAGCACTAGCTTCTGCAGCATCTTCATTGTCACAGGGTTCAACTTCATCTTCATTGTCAGCGTCTATTGCTTCATCATCAGAAGAAAAGTGATCCTTTTCCAATCCACAGCTTCCTACAGAACCTAAGAGTAGGAAAAAAATTCAACTTTAATACCCAGGTAGAGGTGCTATGGCCATGGCCAGGCCCCAGGATCCTTCATAAAGCTAACAGTTCTCCACTTGTCTCGATTCTCAGAAGATGGGACCTTTCCAAGTCCCAGAGCTAAAGCAATAGTGGAGCACAGGAGGACCCTCCCTCCTACTGCCATCAGCTCCCAGAGACCTGGCCCAGCCATGGTGACAGGGGAGGCCACAGTGGCTTCAGCACCCAGGACCCAGGCGGCAGAAACAAATCCAACAGCCCCTACCCTTACTGCTGCCAAGGTGCTGACATGGGGCCAGTGCACCGTATGCTCAAGTCCACGGGCCTTAATTGTGTTACTACTTAAAGAGACTAATGAAGATTATTTTAAACAAGCAACAAAAAGCTTCAATCTGTTAAGAAAATGTACAGTGTTTCCATGGTATAGAGAAATCAGAAAAACGTCTCTGAGGGATCTTGCCCAGATATTTAAAATTCTGAATTTCTGTGCAGAAAAATCTAAAAACCAGCCTCCTCTTACAAAATTTGCATACAACATTATAAAATTGGGTGTTCTAACATTTTGAAAAGTAATCTAATGAAGTAATATTGTACCCAAGATACTGAAGATTTAATTGCACTCCTGAGTGACTGAATAAAAATACCAGGTTGTGAGTTGAAGAGACAAAAGTATCTGTTAAATTTTATCATTCAAAACCACCAAAAAAGGCATACACATGCTACCAGCAAGCTGGTTCATCATAGAACATTCAAACAGCTGGGGTCAGAGGACTGGCAGAAACAAGAGTCCAGTCAATGGCCTTGCTTGAAAAGCAACTTGTTGAGAAGTTCTAGGTACTTAAAGTTTTGAGCGTTTCTCAACTTCTGAAGTTAACTGTACTTGAACAATGAGAGCACAAGCAGCCAGCGTAGTCTGTGTGCTTCTGTACAACCCAGAGCCTTCTGGAGAGCTTCTGTTTTGTTCTCAAAAACCTATGGAACTTAACAGGAAATACTTCAAAGGAGAAAATCACCCAACAGCTTAGTAACTTGGAATATTTCTTAATAAGCAGAAGAAGAGCTAACAAACAAGACTGAGAAGAAGTTACCCAGTCAGAAGAAAACTCATAGACCAACAACTGCCCCTTAGCAGTACAATCTTCGCGGAACAAATTAATTAAAATGAAATTTTAAATACTGACTTATTTGAAGAAGAAAAAAAAAGGCCTAGACATAAACAGGTTTCCTTCTGCTTCCTACTCAATTCAGTTCTGATGTCCTCCCATCCAGATCAGAAACTTCACTCCAACCTGCAGGGCTGAAAAGCCATCCACAGCCCAGGCACTGCACTCCAGGGAGTCTGCTCCCGGGCCATTGCCCCTCTGGAAGCTACACCTCGGAACCAGAACCTCTGCTTCCACCTCTGAGAAGTCTACTGACTGTTTCTTGTTGTTACTGCAAAAGTATCTATCTGTTCTTCAACTCCGAGCCCCTCTTTCATCTTTAAACTATTTCAACAAAATGTGCATATTTTGCTTTCAGCCTTTCAGCCTTTTTTTAAAAATATCAGCTTACTGCCAGGAGCAAAGTGAAAGGAACTGAATGTAGAGTCAGTTGTGATTCTCAGTGATCCTTTCTAATCTCTTGACTTTAAGGCACGAATTGAGAGAGAATTGCTGGAAAGACCTGACCTGTAGCTGGTCATTATAATACCTGCAATTTTGGTATTACTTTTGCATACTATCTTTATTTTTTAAGTGCTGAGAATTCAAGAAATAAAAAGGATGTAAAACTAAATATTTAATATATTTCAAAAGAAACTTCTAACAGTAGAAAACAGCAAATAAAAACATATAAAACATTTTATACATATATACATAAATGAACCTCAAGTATATGAATAAAAATGGAGTATCCTCAAAAAAGTAACAGAACATTACAGAAAATTAGAGTTAAAGAGAAAAAGCAAAATAATATTTTACATTTTGTTGTTGTTGCTAGGGGAGCGTCACCGTGAGCTAACATCTGTTGCCAATCTTTCTCATTTTTTTGCTTGAGGAAGATTAGCTCTGAGCTAACATCTGTACCAGTCTTCCTCTGCTTTATATGTGGTTTGCCGCCACGGTGTGGGTGATGAGTGGAGTAGGTCCACACCCAGGATCCAAACCCGCGAACCCGGGCCGCCAAAGTAGAACATGCCGAACTTAACCACTATGGCACAGGGCCCACCCCAACACTTTACGTGTTTAAAAAGCACAATCTTAAAACATAAAGTCTGTCAACAGTATCAAATAATATTGATAAGAGCAAGAAATCACTAACAATTGTACTGCCCTAATGTGCTGCGTATTTTCTTAATAAAGAGAAAGAATTTTTTTAAATAGAAATTCATTTGCCACATATTTAATTTGAAGCCTTCTCTGTATCCTGTATGCTGAGTAAATTTAATAACTCTAAGGACATATGCCTCTAGGCTTCAATGTACAAACACAGGTGATATGAGAACTATATTATTGCCCACAATATTTAAAGAAAGTATCTAAATTTTGCACAACAAAAGCTGATAGCATTCAGTTCAATTCAAAACCTATCATCAATTCAGTGAATCTGAGTGTCTACTATGTACCAGATTCCAGAGTCACACAATTTTTCCCCCAGAAGCCTCTCCTAGGACCAGTGTTCCCTGGAAAGTACATTGAGAAACAAAGTTTGGAGAATGTAGTTAGCTGAAAAGTAAATATATTAATATTACATGTTTTATTTCTCAGAATCAGTAGCACTGCACAGGTACTAAATAACAAAATACACAATTCTATGAAAAGTAAGCATTTATATAAATGTAAAGAGGCAAAATGGCTTAACAATTCGTGGCAATGAAGAATATCTGGGGGAGGAAAAGCTGAAGTCTTCACAGCTCCTGGTAAAATGTCAAAACTACAACACTGACATCTAGTGTTTTGTCCTGATGAATTCACACACAAATTGCAGCAACTTTCACATTTTTCAGCTCCACTGTAAAGGCAGCCATAGGCTTTATGACTGTACAAGCCACTCCAATTCTCCTTTTCTAAACCTTGGCTATTTTTCCTTGGTGTGTTTCTTACCCAGCTTTACTACCATAACATTCATATCATGGACACACAATAAATCCATGAAAAGTTTCATAACAAGTTTATACAAGCTGCACTCACCCATCAACGAAAACAACAATTCCAGAACTCCCTAAAGCTGTAGTCTTTATTTTTATTATTTTCTTAATAAAATAAAGCTGTAGCTCAAAAGTTTTTAGTCAGGCATTCACTGCCAATGGAAATGATGTTGTTTTATATAAATTAAAAATGCCAGTGTATTGAGGTCTCCCAGCATACCATAAAACAGGATTTACTTCTAGGATACCAAAGATAATCACCATGCAAATCAGAAAGTAGATATTAAAAATCTACTGTATCCTGGGGCTGGCCCCGTGTCCGAGTGGTTAAGTTCGTGCGCTCTGCTGCAGGTGGCCAGTGTTTCGTTGGTTCGAATCCTGGGCGCAGACATGGCACTGCTCATCAAGCCACGCTGAGGCAGCATCCCACATGCCACAACTAGAAGGATCCACAACTAAAATATACAACTATGTACCGGGGGGCTTTGGGGAAAAAAAGGAAAAAATAAAATCTTTAAAAAAAAAAAAAATTTACTGTATCCTACAAAGATGAGATTTTTAAATTTTTTTCATTTTTATTTTTGCTGAGGAAGACATGCCTTGAGCTAACATCTGTGCTAATCTTCCTCTATTTTGTATGTGGGTCGCTGCCAGAGCATGGCCACTGAGGAGTGGTGTAGGTCTGCACTGCCAAAGCAGAGAGCACTGGACTTAATCACTAGGACACAGGGCTGGCCCCAGGATGAGATTTTTTTGAACATTCCACTAGCTGATCTTTAACAGCAGAAGTTAAGTGGATATATCCAGGGGTTTAAGGGCACTAGATAAGTTGAAAAATTCCTTTTAAGTCCTGTGTGTTATCTTAAATATTAACTCTAATTTTTCATTCTATTTAAAAAATCTGGAAATTAAGGCAAGGCTACAAAGAATGCTTATTGGAAGTAATAACTAAAGGTTATCGTAGAAACGTTCTACTATCAGAACTGCCCAGGAACCGCCAGCCACAAGAGCCAACTGAGTGCTTCACATGTGGCTACTACAATTGAAGAACTGAATGTTTAATTTTATTTAATTTTAACTACTTTAAATTTAAAAAGCCCTATGTGGCCAGGTGCTACCATACTGGACAGGGCAGCATGTGACCTTTGAGGGACTCAGAGAGACACAGGGGTTTCTCATCTCCTGTGCCTTTTCCCCAGACTTCCAGCTCCCTTTCAAACCTGGCATCTGTTCCCAACCCCACACCTGGTCAGCGCTTGCAGGAAAGGAAGCCGTTTTCCTCAGCCTTTGGAACTGAGATCCAGTTTTCAGAAGACTAACAGTCCCACAGTCCCTCAGTATTCATTGAGTACTCATGCATGATGAAGAAGGAAGGGAAAACGAAAATTCCACATCTAGGTTTCTTTCCCTGAAGAACTCAAATGTCTAGTAGGGTAAATAAGTGGGTTAACCAACTGCAAAATTTGGTTTTGCAATTTGTAAAGTTTGTAAGTGTTCTTCTAAAAGAAAAGCAATGAAGAAAGGGTGACTGTTACGGGGGTGCCTTTTACAAAGATGATATTCAAGTTGTTTCTTAAAGGGTAAGGCAAGAGATTGAATGACAAGAGAAGGAAGGAGGCCAAAGAAGTAAGATTCCACAACCCACCAGGTGAACAGAAAGAGGTGAGGGCACGAACACAGAATCCAGAAGCAAAAACACCTAACATCTGAGTTCATGCTCTGTATGAAAACTAAAATTCTAACTGTAATTATCATTATTATTGGCATTCCAGGCAGAAGAACCCAGCACGTCCAACGGCATGGTTAAAGAAGGTAAGATATCTATCAAAGGACCAGAAGTTCAGACTGGCTGAAACCGGAGATTTGAGGACTGGACGGTAAGTAAAACTGAGTATGAAAAAGCTGGTCTCGTTTATGATCCAAGAAACAAACTATACATTAACCCCCAAATTAACACCGAAATTAAAGCTAAGCAGCTTAAAAGTTCTGCACTGTGGGCGGGTGCTTCTGGTAAGAGCAAACTGCTCGTGTTTCTCTCTCGTAGCAGTCACCTTATGTCCTCACTTCTAAACATCTCTCCACTGGATGAAGAAGGCTGTTCTTTTAAAATACAAACACCATCTGGAGCATTAAGGCTATTGGTTAACCTTTAACTGACTTCATCCTTTTAGTATTTACTCTAAATCAAAGAGAACTCCTCATAAAACTTGACTGAGAGCAGCTAGTAGCGGTTAAGAGGAAGGACACAAAGTCAGGCTGCCTGGATTCAACCTCAACTCCAGACACACATCTTTGTGACTTTTCTGAAGGTTTCCAAGTTCTATTAGGTTCCTCATCTATAAAAATGGCAATAAAATAGTATCTACTTCATTAGGGTTTTGTGATAATTAAATGAGATAATATATAAAAAGTTCTTTTTTTTTTGAGGAAGATTTGCCCTGAGCTAACTACTGCCAATCCTCCGCTTTTTGCTGAGGAAGACTGGCCCTGAGCTAACATCCGTGCCCATCTTCCTCTACTTTATATGTGGGACGCCTACCACAGCATCGCTTCTGCCAAGGGGTGCCATGTCCGCACCCGGGATCTGAATCAGCGAACCCCGGGCCGCCGAGAAGCCAAACGTGCGCACTTAACCACTGCACCACCGGGCCTGCACCTAAAAAGTTCTTAAAAGAGTGTCTAGCCCATAGTAAACATTTAAGCGTCGATTACACACCACACACACATACACACACACACACACATACGTGTGCACACACATGCAGACACACACAATGAGAATTTGAACGTGGTTGTGGAGGAAGGGAAAGGAAGAAGGAAGAAACACCTCTGGTGGCTGGAATCTGCAAGACATGCAACGTGTAGAATGGGAAGCTTTAGACGACCAGCCGCTTACAGCACAGAGGTTAAGAGCCCAGATTATACAATCAGACAGACTTGGCCTTATGTCCTGATTCCACTACTTTCTAACAGGTGATCTTGGGCAACTTACCTAACCCCTCTGTGTCTCAGTTTGTTTTTAGTAAAATGGGGATAAAAATAGTACCTACCTCACTGGGTTGTTATGACAATTAAATGAGATAACACATGAAAAGCACTTAGCCACAGACCTGGTACATAGTAGGCAGGAAATAAATGACAGTCACTAACCAGAGGACAGACAACAATACCGAGAACCTGGAAGACAGAGCAGGAGGGAATCCCAAAAGCTTAAAAAAGGATGCCAAAAAGAGGGGCAAAATGAATTTTACTTCCACTATAATTCTACCGATGGTGTTAGTTCTAATCTATGACCCATTCATCACAAGCAAGTGACCTCTGACTCTATTTCAGAAGTGGTCAATGTCTCTGTCCTACAACTTTTCAAAGTACTCTAAAATAATGACAATACTAACTAGCTAACAGGTATGCAGAGCTACGCACTATTTTAAACACTTTTTATGCACTATCATTTAATCCTCACAATACTCTGTGAGCAGCTTTTTATTCACAGAAGATGATTCTGAAGCTTAGAGAAGGCAAAAACATGCCCCCAGTCACAAAGTTAATGGCATAGGAGGTAGAGTTGATTGACTTATAAGGCACAACAAAGCTTTGAATCAAAGATTCAACTCACCTAACATGTACTGAACTAACACAGAAAATATTCATTCACTAGTTTAATAAAGCTTGCATTAAAAAGGAATTCTATCTAACCTCCATTAACCAGAACAGCCATTCCTCACCCCCATTCTCATTCTGCCTAGTTATTCAGAGCTCTATGCAACCACTGCTCCCCATTCCAGTTGTAAATCATCTGTTCTGCTCACACCACATGATCTTTCCTGCCAATTATTACTAAACATAGAATATTCAAAATTGATGCTTTAAGACTTTTTAAAAGGCATTTACCTTAGGAAAAAATGCAGCCATCCTAGGTTTCCATAAAAATAACCAAACGTAAAATGAAAGTGCTACCATGGGACAAACTGTCAGATGTGATTACATGAGCTATCTGGGCAAGCCAAAGCAGATAACGCCTGGAAGAAGTCTGTTTCCTGAGTCTGTCCTATAAATTGCTAAAGCACTCAAGTACAACTATGATATACTTCATTTCTCAGGCATGTTCCTTTGCTATTTTAAGTAACGTAAAAGACGAACGAGGCTATAAGCTACAGTTTGATGAAAAGCACGTTTATCTGCTAGGTTATTATATCTTAAATATGGCTTTGTAGTTTATCAAAAATGAGCAGATAGCTCCTAGGACCTTCTAAACTGGATTGTTATCAAGTCTTGTGTTCGAAGTATATGGCTATTTTTCATACATGTGACCGGAACAACTGAGAAAACATGACATTACCATTCCTCCCGACTAGTTTATAGGCATATAGGCACATTCTGGGAAGGAGGGGTCAATCACATCAGGGCACTGGAGAATCACCAAGGCTTTTTTCACTTAAGTTGATTTACTGACTACAGAAGCTTTTTTTTTTTAAGACCACAAACTTAAGAACCCAGTTAGCATTGTGCCTAATCCTCCAACAACGCATCAATTCAGCAAATCTGAGTAGTTCAATGATAACTCCGAGGTAGAGGTTATCACGCTCCTCTTTATCATACTTGACACCATCAACCACTGGTTTTATTTTTCCACCTGAGTTGATTTACTGACTAGAGAGGCTGCAATTGCCTGTGGGTTTTTTAAGACTGCAAACTTAAGAGCCAAGTATACATTGTGTCTAAGTCTTCAACAAGGTATCGATTCGATAAATCTGAGCAGTTCAAGGCAAACTCAGGTAGGAGCGTCATCCTCCCCATTATAATGCGTGATACTTCTCTATCACTTAAAATGCTGACTGAAGGATTGTACCTTCCACGTATCTCTGATCTGTGATCACTTGCATTTCACTATGACCAAATTTCAAATCCTACTGAAGACTATTACAATTTACCAAAAATGCAGTTGGAATCATTTTGCTATCCTTCAAGTTCACATTATGTACAAGTCCTGTTAATTTTACCCTCAACGATATCTGGTACATGAGAAGAGTGTAAAAATCACGTTAAGAGATGTTTGCAATTTATTCAATAAATAAATGGATACTGAATAGCACACCATGCATCAGGCTGTATGCTAAATTCTGATACGGCTGTCACCAAAACTTACAAGGGCTCTCCTCACAGAATGAGGACACTTCTGCAAAGTCTGACAAAGGATACTTAAAAGTTTTACACTCATAAAAGCATAATTTTCAATCTTTCTTACACAATGTTTTGAAAGAAATTAAAGCCAGAAGATGAAAAATAAAGTTCAAACAACACTTGGGTTATATCTGTGTATTTTCTATGAAATTTAAGTAGCATCTTGCTAAAGCAAGTTGCTTTCAAATATTAGTACGATAAGGCACATCCCTATCAATTTTTATGATCCAATTAAAGTTCAAAGATAAGTCTCTGATTCAGTTCCCTGATAAAATGAGCTGGTACACTTTAATAATAAGCCTATAATTTGCACACTGATTCCTCATGTGTCTGAAGCCAAATTCAATCTTCTGCCTTTACAGTTTCTCAGTATACAGCATCTGAACACTTTTGATAGCTTAATAGTTCTGCCAAGGCCACATGCACACAAATAATATGAACTAGAAAAGCTGTTTCCTTGGGTCACCTTCCCAGAAATATCTGACTTCATGAGAGGAAAACAGCAATTTCTTTTATTAAGCAGCAAATTCTGAGTTAAACCAAAGGAGAATATGCCATCTTACAACCAAAAACCTACATTACTGAATTTATTAAATAAAACACTGTTTATTATTTATCTCTATGGCAGAGATACAGTGTAAATCCCAACAGACAAAGTGGATGGGGACAAGTAAGTTGAGATCTAAAGAATACAGAAAAGCTGGTTAAGAGAGAGTGAAGATAAAAGGAGTGTGCTGTAGAGGAGCACAAGCCCAGCTGGGAGCAGAGAGCATGCACTGTGTTCAGGTGAGACGTGCAAGAAGGCTACGACACTAGCAAGCTGAGGGATGACAAGATGTGAGCACTGAGGAGTAAGCAGCTGTCAGATCCTGGAGGGTGGGTACGCAAACCGTAACTAGTTCATAATGACACAATCCATCCCTGTTATCTGTAGGTTCCATATTTGGGAAATGAAATTACGAATTCAGTTTTGCAAATGTTAATGTGTCTATGGAACAACTAAGCACAGACAATCAATAGCTGTCAAAATCATTACTATTCATCCTGAATTTTATCACAAATACATGATTAAATAGCTAGATTATGGAGTAAGCCGGGCAGAATAAGAGACAACATCCTGTATCTATGGATTTATCAGTTTTCCACTGGGAGGCCTCATGGTGTAACGGCAACTATCGCCAAGCCTCCATTTCTTCATCTGTAAAATAGAAAGGCCATCGGCTACCTTGCAGAGTTACCAAAGGAAATTCTACCCTCTTTTCTGGAAAACGATCCAGTTTACAAACATCACTCTTATCAAAGGCTGGAAGGTTTATTTGGCAGCAAAGAGATGGGACTAGCCATTTTGTTAGATGAGAAAAGATGTCATGATCATTAACACTAATATTTATGAGCAGGGACCGTGTGCCAAACATGACATGCTTTACGTACGTGACTCATTTCATCATCATAACAATCCTGAGGTAGACATTATTATAACCTCCATTTCATACATGATGAAACTGACACAGGTATTAGTAAAAGACCAGCCCAAAGTCACTCTGAAAGGCAGTGCAAACACAGGTGCCTCTTATACAACTGAGCAGAAGTGGGAATTTCTTTCCAGAGATAATACGTGGATTTTAGGAGAAAAGAAGGAAGGAAGGGTGGGAGAAGAGAGGAAGGAAGGAAGGAAGACTCCAGCTATAAACAGCAGGAGTGCTATGAAAATCTGATCACAAAAATTTACCTTAGTAATGGAACCTTCTAGAATGGAAGTAAAATTTGTTTCAATGCCAAGGTTTCCTCATTGCCAATCCTTTCTTCAGATTCTAAGGCCCTGCCCTTTTACTTTTTGGAGAGCTTTTTTTGATCACCTATGTCCTCCTGGTTCCTCAACAAAATCAGAGCAGTGGTGAAGACTACAGACTTTAGAGCCAAATTTCAATAATGGTTGTGTCATTTATCAACTTGTTTATCAACTTATTGGAGTGAGCAAGTTATAACCTCTCTGTGCCTCAGGTTCTTACAAGCAAAATGAGGATAACAATAGTATCCATCTCATAGGGTTATTGTCAGAATTAATTGAAGTGGTATGTTTAAGGAGCTTAGGACAGTACCTAGTAAAGCTCGAAAAATATAGCCATTATTATTATCATCTAATTCTTCTAACAGCATAGTATGCCCAAAATTTATGGTGCTACATATTTATTTGGAAGTTGGTTTTTTGGAAAATTGAATGCTTTTCTTCTGAAAAACTTTTCAAGGGGGGTCCTTCCCTCTGTCTTCACTGTCCTATCCTAGAGCAAGCCCTAACAGAATTTCACAGTTGCCTACTAACTGCTCTGGCATTCTATGGCAGTCACCATACAGCTAGCAGTGATATTTACAAACATGTGTCACTCTCTTATTCAAAAGTTCTCAACAGCTCCCTACTGCCTACAAATAGAGAATCCAATCTCCTTCATATGGCATACAAGGTCCTTTACAATCTGGCTTTACCCTCTGTTCCCGGTTTCACACCTAGTAACTTCTCTGAATAGCTAGAGCCATAACAGACAATTAATTTTGTCCTGAATAGCCCGTGCATTTTAAGAGACTGTGTGCCACTGTATGTCCTTTTCCTTATGTCTGAGAAAACTGTCTTCTCCACCTTCCACCTCTAGGCTTAGAAAACGATTCATCCTTCTAAGGCCTAGATGAAACACCACCTTACTCATTTATTCAACAAGAAAAGTTACTTAATACCAAAATGCACAAGGAAGCCTCTATGAAAATAAAGACAAGACATAGTTCTAGCATTTAGGGAACTTATATCTATAAGGAGAGAGGTTAAAATAATAACATAGTATGCTATGAGTAATACATATAAGATACAAGGAAGCAATGCCTAGGCTGGGTTCTATAGGATATGGATTTCTCTGTCTCCATCCTTATCATTTTTAATTGGACCACCATAGTGATAACTATCTTTATAATTGCCCCTTAATAATTCTCAATACATTGTATTACAGTCCTGTGTTTAATACCTATCTCCCATAAGACTGTAATTCTAGAGCAGGAAATTATTCATCCTTTGTATCCTCAACACCTAGAGGGTGACCAAAAGATAACAGAAAACAGCAATTGTGCCTTCAACTGACTTGGATAGTTAGGTTTCCATGTTAGCCAAAATCCTTCTTAAACCATAATGTAAGCAAACTGTAATAGCAAGAGAATCTTAGAACCTAATCAGTGTTTACAACAAGGCATTGAGAAGCCAGAACAGTTCTAACTTGGAATTATCCAGTACTTGAATAGAGAAATCTAATTTTCACCTAAATGTGAGAGCAGTCCCGATATTTTGCTCCAAATGTAGTAGTGTTTCTTTCTCTGACAACCCCACATGAACTAAGCAGAGGTTCTAATTACTGCTCAATAAAGTTTGTTTTCCTTAACTCCTTTGCCAGGGGATGAGGGCTCATTACCTAGGGACTGCAATAGCATATGACAGTTTCCTCTTCTTGGTCCCAGAAGTTCAGGTTTATTCACTCACTCACTATCTCTGAAGAATCCACTATGTAACAGGCGCTGTTGATACAGCAGTCTCTTCTCTTACAGAACTTACATTTCAGCTTGAGAGACACGCAGCAAATATATAATATGTCAGACGGTTTGGGATATGCTGAGAAAAATAAAGGAGGGTAACAAGCCAAAAAGTGAAGGCAGGAAGGCAAGGAGAAAAGAAGTGGTGGCACATTAGATAGGGTGGTCAGGGACAAGTCTCACCGATAAGGCATTGTGCCAGAGATTGAAGAAAGGGAGGGAAAGAGAGCCATGCAAGCATTTGAAAAGTATTCTAGGCAGTGAAGCCAACAAGCGCAGGAACCCTGGTGTGGGAGCATATTTGATGTGTTAAATAAACCAGAAGAATATCAAGGTGGCTTGATTACTGTTAGTAGTTAGTAAAGGGCATAGTGGGAGATGATGAGAGAAAACGATCTGACCTAGATGACACAGGCTAAGGATTTGGAATGTTATTCTGAGATGGGAAGCCACTGGATCATCTTGAGCAAACAACTGACATGATCTGAAATACATCATAAAAGAAGAGCTCTGGCTGTTAGAAAACTCTCGCTAGTACAAAGGAGCAACAACTGGGCAGTAGAAGATCGGGGGTCGTGTGCAACTCCCGGAAACCTAAGAAGCTAAAGCCAAGAATGATGCTAAAGAGGAGCGGCACGGACACCTCATGGTTCAAGGCCTCAAACTATATCCTTCCTTCCTTTCAATAGCAGGTCTCTCTGAGACAGAGAGAGAGTTATCAACTGCTACTTTTATTTATTCTACTTTAACCACCTACTCTTCTTGTATTACTATCTGGTCTGTAACTCCCAGCATGTGGACGCGCGTTCTGCACAAGAAAAGTCAAGTATACCATCCGTCTTCCTCTGACCTCTTTTGGCCTATGCCAGTCTTGTCATTCCAAATACCCCCCTTCCTTTTGCCCTTTGCTACTGCAGGCTGCTTCTTGTTGCTGCAAGCAGCAGCAGTTTCATCCGTTTTAATTCATAACAGTGATGCTGAAAACGTCTAGTAAAAGAAGGTGCAAGCTTAAACAGCTGACAGCATCCTTTCCCGGAACACCGCTTCCTCAAGCCTTCCCATGGGACCAAAGCCACCCCTTCGACGGCCCGCGGAGATACAACTCGGGCGGCCGACAGCCAACCAACCCGCATCCCCTGCTTCCCGCAAACTCGGCCCGGCCTCTCCTTCGAGCAGCCAAAGCTCAGCCCTGGGACGTTACCTCCACTGTCGGCAGCACCTTTGTCCTCATCTTCCAGCTCCGAGGCTACAGCCTTGGCTACCATTTTCATCCTCTTCTTCTTCTTCAGGGAATTCTTCAGCTTTTTCCCCGCACTCACACGTGAGTCCTGAACGGCCGCCGCCATGTTTCCTCGCCGGAAGTGTCGCGGTGAGTTGCGTCCGGCGGTAACGAAAGGACCTTCGGCCTCGAGTTCCGGGAACGCAAGGGTCCGGGGCGGGGCCTTCTATCCCGGAGTTCCGTGGCTGGAGCCTCAGAATGTGGATTGGAGAGAGGTCCAGACGGCCGGTGACTTTAGCGAAATCCTCTCCAGTCAAAAACACCAGTGAGTGTACGTTCTCAGGCGACTCCTCTGCCAGCTCGCCGTTGCCCTGGTCCGCCGCCCCACTCTGGTCCCAACCCTGTCCGGTCCACTTTCATCTCCTCCCCGCGGCCGCTCCCCTTATCTGCTGCCTTATTTAATGTTGGTTTAGGATGTTCCAGAAATGTCCCTTCAGTGCCCACCGAATACGCTAGGACATCGGAAGCGAGGAAAATGCATTCGGGGTCGATAATTAGAGTATGAGAATATCATCCCCTCTCCCCCCAATCACCACCAGCAAAGACTCACAATCCAACACGCCAGATCTTTCTTAAAACTTTATCAGATAATCTCCCTCTGACTAACTCTTTGAGTGGCTTCTAATTGCAAACTGGATAGCATCTCGCTTTCTTCCTCTTGGTCCCAGGATCCAGCCCCACCTTCTCCCTCCCACCCGCGCGGTGCAGAGCGAGGGTGCAAAACCTTTGCTCTCGGCGACAGCCTCCTGCCTCCCTCTCGGGGCCAGCTTCTCCCCGAGGTCAGCCTCTGCCACCTGCTTTCGCGGCACTGCGTTCCCTTGAAGCAGCTACCTCAATCTGCTTCTGTTTCCACCCCCACCGCGAACCTCCCCACCAACCCCACCCGCCAACTTGACAGTAGGGAGCAAGCTTCGTTCACCATTCTACCTCCAAGGCTAGCAACAGGGCTGGCCTGTAGTGGGAGATCAAAAAGTACTTTTGGAAGGCATGAATGAATGAAGGACAGAATACAACTATTCACAAGGTTGACGAGTCAGACAGTTAATGTAACGAACCCCTTACATCATGTTCTATAGGCAGGGAGTATTCTAACGGCTTTCCTTAAGCTTAGCGTTTTCTTGAATGAGCACTTCCTGGTTTTTAATACCCACAATTTCTAAAGCAGTTCAAACCTTTCAGTTGGATGTATTCTAGTTGATGTTCATATAGGGAAAAAATTATATTTACATCCCCCAAACTCAATACATTTTAAAATAAAAGTGTGCAGGAAAAGTTACATTCTGGGCTGACCCAGTGGCTAGTGGTTAAGTTCCCATGGTCCTCTTCAGTGGCCCTGGGCTCACAGGTTCAGATCCTGGCATGGACCTACACACCGCTCATCAAGCCATGCTGTGGCAGGTGTCCCACATTCAAAATAGAGGAAGATTGGCACAGATGGTAGCTCAGGGCCAGTCTTCCTCACCAAAAAAAGAAAATAAAAGTTACATTCCAAATACAATTGGTAAAGGATCAAATTCCAGCATAAACCTTTTGAAAAGTGCAATTCTTGTCAACAAGAGAGGTGCATCTTAAGGTGCCCCATAGGATATTCCTGGTGCCTGGAAGTTCTCACCATCCTGTTCAGTGTAAGCCTTTCACTGCCACTGCTGTTGGTCTGGAACTACTTCCTGCTGACTTTTATATTTAGCCCTTGTCTTTGCCTAGGGTTATACAATGAGTTGACAACAAAGTTGGGAAAGCATTGAAGAAATTTGTAGAGAAGGAAGCAAAGGTGAGAGAGAAAGATGATTGCAATGGAAAGGAAGGTGTCTGGCAAAGGAGGGACAAATTCTTCATATTATTTGGTAAGCAGGAGTGATGTTTTGAGCATTTTACATCTTAATATGATTTACACATAATTTACATATATGTGTGTATGTATGTGTTTATATTTACATATAATATGATGGTTTATGAATATATGGGGATTTACTATGTTTAGTTACAATTCAAGAAATTGCTTGGAAGATAGGGTTAGTTGATTTGTTACGCATTCAAATTTTTCTTTTTTTAAAATAACGTAAAATAGACTCCATTTTTTTCCTGCAGAAACCTGATTTTCAGAAAGAGTTTACTACTATTAAGTAGGAGATTCCTGTATTAATTTATTTACTCTTCACAATAAGCCAATGAGTTGGTACTATTGTTCCCATTGTATAAATGAGGAAACTGAGGCACAGAAAAGATTTAATAGTTGCTTAAGGTCATACAGTCAGTAAGTGGCAGAATCCCATTCAAACCTAAGTAGTCTGCCCCATGGTCTCTTCAACCACCGAGCTACACTGTCTACTCAGATTGTTGCATTTTAGCATTTAACAAGTGTGTTCTGAGAGTAGACAACAGAAATTTCTGGCAGGCACTAGAATCCATAAATTAGAAAAAAAAACATCTCTTTAGATTGGACTAAAATAATTGACAGGATACAAATAGAATGTCCATTGTATAATGGAAATAACCGAAGTCACCTATATACTTGTATCAGAATTTGTATTAACATACCTGTGATAGAATTTTATTGCCTCTCAGCTCCACATTCACCCTTTTTGGCTGCTCTGTGAAAAGGCAGTTGGGTCCCTTTGATACTTTTCTTTTGCTTACTGGTGAGATATTTCGCTTTGTCAGTAGAGGGCAGTAGAGTGACATGGTAAGAAGAAGGAGGCTTCTTCCTGGTTCCAGTGTGCTTCTCTCTGCAGACTGTTGCCATGGCTTCTCCAGCCTCAGACCCTTGTAGCACAGGTGGCTTCTCCAGCATGTGACTCCTGCAATGCACAGTGGTCACCAGCACCCAATGGCCAGCAGCTTCTCCCAGCAACCCCCTTATGCATCTCATAGCAGAGTGCCTCTAGCAGGACACCTGCCCATAAATAACTTTCTCTGGTGCCTCAAAGGACATCAATTTCCAGAAAGTTCTGGAGGGTGGATTTCCAGCAAGTCCTGCTGATACAGCGGCAGTGAGCCACAGCTATGCCGTCTCCAACAAGGTTGGACTTGAGTTGTGTGTGGGGTGGTGGGGGACTTCTTTCTTGGATGCTGTATCTCAACTCTTGGGATGGTTCTGCTCCTTTTATCTGCTATTACTATATTCTTTAGAGCTCTCCTCAATTGTCACTAGCCAATACCTTGTTACTCCAATCCTCTGTTATAGTTAACAATGCTTTATATACAAGCTTTCCTATTCAAATGTCTAATTGATTTCCATCTCCTGATTGGCCCTGACTGACACAAAGCTAGAATGAGTGTTGTGATGAAAATATTATCAGTACCCACGTGCTATCCCTGCCTGCCTACAGCACTCTTAGAAAGTTCCGTAGAGGGTTACTCATCTTTGGAAGAATAGAGGGGCTTAAGAGAAGAGTTTCTTATTAAAATGCCAATGTTCATAGGAGTATAACAGATAAAATAATTTCTTCTGGATGATTTGTTACAGCTTGGCTGATGTGAGTGCTTTGAAGAGCTCTAAACGAATGGACCTGGAACAGATAAGAAGGAGGGGTAATTGCACAGTGTATCCAGAACAGGAGGTCAAGGTCTGAATGCAAAAATAATTGGGCAGGAGCTCTGGACAGAGATTCTGGTTAATTTATAGTTCTTGGGTTCTCTACATAAAGAGGAATATACAAAGAGAGAGTGTAGAGAGAAAGAAGGTATCTCCAGGATCATAGAGAATGTCAGGATTGCTATGTGGGAAGGTGCAAGAAAGAGGATCAGGATAGAGAGGTATGAGAAGAGCAGTGCTCAGTCCTTAACCACTAGTGGGATAAATTCTCCCAAAAGAAGAGATTGTCGTCAATGTTAAACTCTACTGTGGTCTCAGAGGACAAGAAATCACAAACATTAAATTGGTTTGTCACTTTGATGAGAGATGTAAAAGAAAACTTAAGAAAAAAAAGAAATGATGTACCATATTCCTGAAAGAGAGATCAAATTTTCTAAAGATATTTATTTATTCCAACCAAGATCCCACTGGAATTAATTTTGGGAGGAGAGAGGCAGAGAATGAAGTCTTGTTAAAATAATTCTAAGGTTCAAAATAATTAAATGAGAATAATACTTTTTTAAAAGATAAGTCGAGGCAAAGATTGCCTGTTCAAATATTAGAATATACAATACTGCTACAATAATTAAAATGCACAAATCAAAAGAAAAAATAAGTGTAGATGAAACAAATATGTAAAAACTTAAAACATTATATAGGAAGTATCACAAGTAAAAGAGAGAAGGGATATATTATGCAAAACTTATTTTAGTAAAATTAGCAGTTTAGGGAGAAAAGTAAATTAGAGGTTCACACCTTACCCTAAAATTAATTCCAGTATTAAATATGAAACAAAATGTAAGAAAAAAAACAGAAAAAGAAGTGAATGTCTGATTTACTGGGATTGTAGAAACAACTTTCCAAGTTTAAAATCAATACGAGTAATTTTTAAAAAAGTAAACAATAGATCTAATTATTTAAAAACCAAAAACTATATATCTAAGAAAATGATCACAATATAGAGGTAAATAGAATGTGAATAAGATAGAAAATCAAGTTTAAGGTGACTACTTAGGGGCCAGCCCAGTGGCATAGTGGTTACGTTTGCATGTTCCACTTTGGTGGCCTGGGGTTTGCTGGTTCGGATCCTGGGTGTGGATCTACACACCACTCATCAAGCCATGCTGTGGCCGCATCCCACATAGAAGAACTAGAGGGACTTACAACTAGGATGGACAACTATGTACTGGGGCTTTGGGGAGAAAAAAAAAAAGAGGAAGATTGGCAACAGATGTTAGATCAGGGCCAGTCTTCCTCACCAAAAAAAAAATCACATACCTAGGACGACTACATAAAGAATTTTTATGACTTCTGCATCTGGTCAAGATGGAGTAACAGGGAGCAAATTTATCCTCCCACCTGAAACAACCAAAAAATTGGAAAAATAAATAGAGCAACAGTTTTCAAGAATTGGACATTAGATAATGAAGGATAATGATCACTGAGAGATGAGAAACAAATTAGCTGATCCCCATGATTACCCCAGCATATTGCTTTGAAAAGTTTCCAGACCAGGGCATGGGGAGGGGGGATTCTAAGCTGAGCCTGAAAGACTTTCCAAGTTGAAAAGATACAGCTGAGAGTGGGGGGAGACTAAGGCAACTAGGACTGACAGGGCAGAGTACAGAGAGAAGAGAGAGAACTCAGGAGATCTGCCAAGAGGCTCTCTCAAAAGTTTAGGTGACTAGTGATTAGTGCATGCATGTGAGAACCTACCTAAGACCAGAGAAATAACTACCCAAAAGAATTAGAGACAGCAGTTACCTATGCACACATAGGACTGGGAATAGTGCATATTCCCACCAGCCACACTGGAAAAACCTTATGATTTACAGGGTATTAGAGTATCTGTCAGAAACTGTGAAGGATATGAAATTTTATCTTCTTTGCAAGCTAACAAGTGGCTTGCCAAAATTTCATGACTGCTGGGAGAAGAGACAAGACTCCTGAGTAAGAAAGGAAGGACAGTTTATTTATCATTCAGAGCAATAGTAGTAGCAAGAGTATCAGCAATTTTTTGGTGAGTTCTCCAAGCCCCACTTCCCACAAGATGACTCAAAGAGGAATAGATAACACTTGCACAGGAAGTGGTCTGCTTTACTGGAGTGGAACTTGAGCTAATTACAAAGCATCGAAAAATGTGAAGGGGCCAGCCCGGTGGTAAGCAGTTAAGTATGCACTTTCTGCTTCAGTGGCCCAGGGTTCACCAGTTCAGATCCCAGGTGCAGACATGGCACCACTTGGCAAGCCATGCTTTGGTAGGCATCCCACATATAAAGTAGAGGAAGATGGGCATAGATATTAGCTCAGGGCCAGTCTTCCTCAGCAAAAAGAGGAGGATTGGCAGCAGATGTTAGCTCAGGGCTAATCTTCCTCAAAAAAAAAAAGAAAAAAAAAGGAAATACTTGGTGCTGTGCTGCTCCGTGGCCCATTGCTTAAGTCTGCGGCTCCAATGGCAGTCCAGGGTTTCACCAGTTCGGATCCTGGGCATGGACATGGCACCGCTCATCAGGCCATGCTGAGACAGCATCCCACATAGCACAACCAGAAGGACCTACAGTGAGAATATACGACTAGGTACTGGGGGGCTTTGGGAAGAAGAAGAAAAAAAAAAGAAAGTAGATTGTCAACAGTTGTTAGCTCAGATGCCAATCTTAAAAAAAAAAATGAAATGCTTGAGGGTGAAAGATGTTAAAGACCTGTATGCTAAAGACTACAAAGCATTGCTGAGCCAAAATTTAAAAAGACCTAAATGGATGGAGAGACATATCATGGTTATGGATCATAAGATACAATATTCTTATCAGTTCTTCCCAAATTGGGCTAAAGATTCAATGAAATCCCAATTAAAATTCCAGCAGACTCTTTTGTAGAAATTGACAAGCTGACCCTAAAATTTATATGAAAATTAAAAGGACCTAGAATAGAAAAAAACACTTTGAAAAAGGAGAGCAAAGTTGAAAGGTCACCACTATGTGATTTCAAGACTTATTATAAGCCTACAGTAATCGAAACATGTAATATTGCCATCAAGGTAGACAAATAGATCAACTGAAGAGAATAGAAAGTCAGGAAATAGACACACACACACATATGGAAAACTAAGTTTTGACAAAGGTACAAAGTCAATTCAGCAGAGAAAGGATAGTACTTCCAACCAATGTTGTTGGAACAATTGGATATCCACATGCCAAAAACTGTACTTCAATTCATACCTTGCATCATACATAAAAATTGACTCAAAATGGAATAGACCTAAACATAAAATATAACTATAAAGATTCTAAAAGAAAGGATAGGTGAAAACCATTGTGTCTTGGTGTTAGACAAAGTTTTCTTGGTATAATACCATAAGCATGATCTATAAAAGAACAAATTGAAAAATTAGACTATCTAAATTCAAAACCTGCTCTTTGGAACACTCTGTTTAGAGAATGAAAAGACAAGCCACATCAAAAGACAGCAGCAATAGCTATATTATTTTCAGATAGAGCAGAATTCAAAGCAAGGAAAGTTATTAGGAATAAAGAAGAACATTATATAATACCAGAAGGGCAGTTCTCCAAGAAGGCATAAGAATCCTTACAATGTCTTTGCTTAACAACAGAGTATAACACTATGTGAAGCAAAAACTATTAGAATTGCAAAGAGAAATAGATAAATCCACTATCATAGTTGGAGACTTCAACACATCTCTATCAGAAATGGACAGATCCAGCAGGCAGAAAATCAGTAAGAATATAGTTGAACTCAAGAGCACTATCAATCGGCTGGATATAATTGACATCTATAGACTACTTCATTCAACAACAACAGAAGAAACATTCTTCTCAAGCTCATATGGAACAGTCACCATGATAGAACACATTTTGGTCCATAAAACACACTTTAACAAATTCAAAAACATAGAAATCATATGATATCTGTTCTCAGACCACTATGGAACTAAACTAGAAACCAACAGCAGAAAGGTAACTGGAAAATCCCAAAACACATGAAGATTAAACAGCACACTTCTAAGTAACACATGGGTCAAAGGAGAAATCTCAAGAGCTTAAAAAATATTTTGAATTAAATGAAAAACAATTTATCAAAATTTGTGGGATTCAGTGAAAGCAATGCTTAGGGGGAAATCTATAGCATTGAATGCATATATTTATATATTTTATAAAAAGAAGAAAGATCTAAAATCAATAATCTAAATTTCCACTTTGGAAACTAGAAAAGGAAGAGCAAATTAAATCAAAGTAAGCAGAAGAAAAGAAATAATGAGCATTAGAGCAGAAATCAATGAAACTGAAAGGAGGATCTCAATAGAGAAAATCAGTGAAACCAAAAGTTGCTTCTTTGAAAAGATCAATAAAATGGATAAGCCTCTAGCCAGGCTAAGAACAAAAGAAGTTCAAAAAGTTCAAAAATTAATAATAGCAGAAATAAAAGAGAGGACATCATTGCAGATCCTGTGCACATATAAAAGATAATAAAGGAATACTGTGAACAACTCTATGCAAAAATCCTCTACAAACTTTTAGTAAATCAAATATAACAATGTTTGAAAAGAATTATGCACCACAACCAAGTGGGATTTATCCCAGGTACACAAGGCTGGTTCAACATTCAAAAAAACCAATTAACGTAATCCATCGCATCAACAGGCTAAAAAAGAAAAATCACATGATCACAAAAATAGATGCAGAAAAAGCATTTGACAAAGTCTAACCCCCATTCATGATAAAAACTCTCAGTAAGCTAGGAAAAGAGGAGAACTTCTTCAACTTGATAAAGCATATCAACAGAAAAGTTAATAGCTAACATCTTACTTAATGGTGAGAATCTCGAACTTTTCCCACAGAGATCAGTTACAAGGCAAGGAAGTTGCCTCTCACTACTCCTTCTCAATATTGTACTGGAAGTTTTAGCTATGCAGTAAGATGAGAAAAGAGGGGGGAAAATGTATGCATATTGTAAAGTAAGGAATCCAACTGTCTTTTTTTGCAGATGACATGATTGTCTACATAGAAAATCCAAAACAATAAAAAAAAATTCATAGAACTAATAAGCAATTATAGCAAAGTTGCAGAATACAAGCTTAATACACAAAATTCAATCACTTTCTTATATACCAGCAATGAACAAATGCAATTTGAAATTAAAAACATAATGCCATTTACATTAGCACTCAAAAATATGAAATACTTAGATCTAACAAAATTTATTCAAGATCTATATGAGGAAAACTGCAAAACTCTGATGAATGGAATTAAAGAAGAACTAAATAAATGGAAAGATACCTGTTTATGGATAGGAAGACTCCATATTATCAAGATGACAGTTCTTCCCAACTTGATCTATAGATTCAATGCAGTCCCAATGAAAATTCCAGCAAGTTGTTTTGTGGACATCGACAAACTAATTCTAATTTTATATGGAGAGGCAAAAGACCTGGAATAGCCAACACAATATTGAAGGAGAAGAACAAAGTTAGATACTACCTGACTTCAAGAGTAACTATTAAGCTACAGTAATCAAGACAGTGTGATTTGGTGAAAAAATAAACAAATAGATCAAGGGAAAGAATTGAGAGCCCAGAAATAGACTCCCAATAACATAGTCAAGTGATCTTTGACAAAGGAGCAAAGATAATATAATGGAGCAAAGATAGTTTTTTCAACAAGTGGTGCTGGAACAACTGGACATCCATGTGCAAAAAAAAAAAAAAATCTAGACACATACCTTATACTCTTCACATAAATTAACTCAAAACGGATCACAGACCTAAATGTAAAATGCAAAAAACTATAAAACTCTTAGAAGATAACACAGGAGAACACCTAGATGACCTTGGAAATGGTAATGACTTTTTAGATACAACACCAAAGGCGTAATCTGTAAAAGAAATAATTGATAAGCTGAACTTCATTAAAATTAAAATCTTCTGCCCTGCAAAAGACAATGTCAAGAGAATTAGAAGACAAGCCACCAACTTGTGGAGAAAATATTTGTGAATGACACATTTGATAAAGGACTCGTCCAAAATATATAAAGAACTCTTGAAACTCAACAATAAGAAAACAAACAACTGATTAAAAAATGTACCAGGCCAGCTCCGATGGCCTAGTGGTTAAAGTTTGGCACACTCCGCTTCAGCGGCCTGAGTTCGGTTCCCAGGCATGGAACCACACCACTCATCTGTCAGTGGCCATGTTGTAGTGGTGGCTCACATAAAATAAAAAGTAAATTAAAAAAGAGAGGAAGACTGGCCACAGATGTTAGCTCAAGGTGAATCTTCCACAGCAAAAAAAAAAAAAAAAGGGGGGGGGGCAAATAGATAATTCACCAAAGAAAATATACAGAGAACAAATAAGCATATGAAAAGGTGCTCCATATCATATGTCACCAGGGAAATGCAAATTAAAACAACAACGAGATACTGCTACATGCCTATTAGATTGGCCAAAATCCAGAATGCTGACAACACCAAATGCTGATGAGGATGTGGAGCAACAGGAACTCTCATTCATTGCCGGTGGGAATGTAAAATGACACAGCCACTTTGGAAGATAATCTGATGATTTCTTGTAAAACTAAACATACTCTTA
Organism: Equus quagga; assembly: GCF_021613505.1. Classification (NCBI taxonomy): domain Eukaryota; kingdom Metazoa; phylum Chordata; class Mammalia; order Perissodactyla; family Equidae; genus Equus; species Equus quagga. Next base: position 46,206,199 of record NC_060278.1, read on the forward strand.
CTATATGATCCAGCAATTGCATTTCTTGGTATTTACCCAAAGGAATTGAAAAGTTATGTCCACAAAAAAGCCTGAACATGGATGTTTGTAGCAGCTTTACTCCTAATTGCCAAAACTTGGAAGCAACTAAGATATCCTTCAGTAGGTCAAAGGATAAATAACCTGCAGTACATCCAGACGATGGAATATTATTCAGCAGTTCAAAAAAAAAAAAAAAAGAGCTATCAAGCCATGAAAAGACATGCAGGAACCTTAAGTGCATATTAGTAAATGAAAGAAGCCAATCTGAAAAGTCCACATAGTATATGGTTCCAACTATATGACATTCTGTAAAAGGCAAAACTATGGAGACACTAAAAATATCAGTGGTTGACATGAGTTGGGAGGGTGGTGGGGAGACATGAGTAGGCAGAATATAGAGGATTTTTAAGGCAGTGAAAATACTCTATATGATGCCATAATGATGGATACATGTCATTATACATTTGTCCAAACCCATAGAATTTACAACACCAAGAATGAAGAACGATAATGTAAACTATGGCCTTTGGGTGATTATAATGTGTCAGTGTAGGTTCATCAGTTGTAACAAAGGTACCATTCTGGTGGGGGATGTTGATAATGGGAGAAGCTGTGCGTACACATGTAGGGGCAGGGCATATATGAGAAAGCTCTGTACCTTCCTGTCAATTTTGCTGTGAACATAAAACTGCTCTAAAACATAAAGTCTTAATTAAAAAAAGAAAGAAAGGAAGAAAAGAGAGAAGCCACAGACTTGAAGAGACTATTTCAAAAGCATAGATCTGATAAAGGATTATGTCAAGAATATATAAAGAACTCTCAAAGCTCAATATTAAAAAAAATTTTTAATGGGCAAAAGATTAGGACTAACACCTCATCAAAGAAGATATGCCAAAGGCAAATAAACACATGAGAGGGTGCTTGACATCATTAGATGATGTCACTAGAGAAATGTAAATTAAAACCACAGTGAGATACTATTACATACCTTTTAGAGTGGCTAAAATTAAGACTGACCATACTAAGTATTGGTGAAACTGTGGAGCAGCTGGAACTCTCATACACTGCTAGTGAGACTGTAAATGGTCAACCTCTTGGAAAACAAATTGGCAGTTTCTTAAAAACTTAGACATACACTTACCATATGATCCAGCCATTCCATTCCTAATTATTTACCCAGAAGAAATATAAACTTATTTTCACATAAAGACTTGTACATGAATGTTTATAGCAATTTCATTTATAATACTCCAAAACTGGAAGGAATTCAAATATCCACCAACAGGTAAATGGATAAACAAACTGTGGTATAGCCAGACAATGGAAGACTACACTCAGCAGTAAAAAGGAATGAATCGTTGATACACACGACAATGTGGATGGATGTCAGAATAGTTACGCCAGACAAAAGAGAGTGCATACTGTATTATTCCAGTTATATTAAGCCCTAGAAAATATAAACTACTGTATATGACAGAAATAAGATTGTAGATTTCTGAGGGGCAGTAGAAATACCATGAAGGGATGGGGTTCCAAAGGGGTACAAGGAAACCTTTTGGACTGATGGATATGATCATTGTCTAGATTGTGGTGACGATTTCACGGTGTGTACATGTGTCAAACTTATCAAATTGCACTTTTTACTACATGCAGTTTATTGTATGTCAATTATGCCTTCATACAGCTCATAAAAAAGAATTTATACAAATGAGTAAAGAAATAAAATAAGAAACACAAATCTCAATCAAATATATGAAAACTGCATGGTGTCACTGATAATTAAGGTCATGCCCATTTAAAGAAGTTTATTTTTGTTTGTATATTAGTTTCCCATGGCTGCCTTAACAAATTAACACAAACTTGGTGACTTAAAACAACACAAATCTATTCTTTTACCGTTGGGGAGGTCAGATGACCAAAATTGGTTTCATTAGACTAAAGTCAATGTGTCAGCAGGGCTAGTTCCTTCAGAGAGGCTCAGGGGAGAATCCATTTCTTTGCCTTTTCTAGCTTTGTAGACCGTGAGCATTCCTTGGCTCATGGCCCCTTCCTCAAACCCCTTCAGTCTCTTGCTTCCATCACATCTCCTGCTCCTCTTCTGTTTTCAAATTCTCCCTCTACCTCCCTCTTACGAGGACACTTGTGATTACATTTAGGATTCACTCGGAAAATCCAGGATAATCTTCTTATCTCAAAACCCTTAACTTAATCACATCTACAAAGTCTCTTTAGCTATTTAAGGTAAAATTCACAGCTTCCAGGGAGTAGGGCATGGTTATCATTGGGACCATTATTCAGCCTACTATAGTTTGTTTTCATTTACTCAATTGTAGGATATAGTGTAAAATAGGCCCCGAGTGTGATAGTGAAACCTCATATTATACTTTTGGAAAATTGCCTGGTAATTTTTATTAAGAATTTTTAAAATGATCATACTATTAGACATAGCAATTTCAGTTCTGGAAATCTATCCTAGGAAACTAACATAAAATATAAGGAAAAGCTTTAGGCGTCAAGTTGTCTAACACAGAGGTACTTATAATTTCAAACAATGAAAACAATTTAGATGTTTAAGAGATTTATTAAATCTGCTATGGTATATCCCTTAGGTAGACTATTATAAAACATCAAAAATATTTTGAAGTATGTTTAACAACGTGGGTAATGATTATGTTGTAATGTTAAATGAAACAAAATTAAACTGTATTTTAACATCTCTTAAACACCGCCCCCCGAAAAAAAAGACCATAAGACAATGTGGCAAAATTTTAAACTTTTGAATGAATAGGATCAAAATCTTTCCTTCTACTTCTTTCCCCCCATATTTTAAGACCACACATTTCTTCATTGTAAGACGCTAGTGATTGCAAGATGCATAACCGAGTAAATAAGTTTTGAGGGAGAAAAAAAAATCTCATTAAATGTACCTATCAATTAAAAATGCTGTCCTGGTTTCAGAAACATGAATTCAACTTTTAAAGAAATTTAGAAAGGAGGATATACTATCCTGTTTTTGTTTTTCTTTTTTTGTGAGGAAGATTGGCCCTGAGCTAATATCTGTTGCCAATCTTCCTCTTTTTGCTTGAGGAAGATTGTTGCTGAGCTCACACCTGTGCCAGTTGTCCTCTATTTTACATGGCATGCCACCACAGTGTGGCTTGACTAGTGGCACTAGGTCTGTGCCTAGGATCCAAACCTGCGAACCAGGGGCCACCCAAGCAGAGTGCATGAACTTAACCACTTTGCCACCAGGCCAGGCCCAAAGATATACCATACTTTTATAATTGGAAAATAGTAAAGAATATTTTTTCAAAAAAATGACTAACTTTTAAACAAATAAGACTTTATTTATTGAAATAAGGAAGTCTGGAGGACTAACAGAGTATGAGAAAATTTACAGCAGCTTGTAGGGAGATAAAAAAGTTAACCACAGAAAGAAAAAAGAGTGTTTTTTAAAAAAAGTCTTCAGTTTTACTACCAAGCTTTCAAAGATATGTTCTATGGGGCCTGGCCACATGGCCAAGTGGTTAAGGTTCTGTGCTCTCTGCTTTAGCGGGCTGGGTCTGCGGGTTCAGATCCTGGGCATGGACCTACTTCACTCACCAGCCACACTGTGAAGGTGTCCCATATACAAAAACATAGAGAAGGATTGGCACAGATGTTGGCTCAGGGCTAATCTTCCTCAGCAAAAAATAAATAAAAAGTAAAAAAGATGACTTATGGAAGTTTTGAAAGTTTCAATAAGATTTCAACATCATGTAGTGATATTTACCAGAAAGCTCAAAGCCTGATTTAAATGTCTAAACAAGAACATGTAACACAATATTATCCTATCAGATGAAAATGAGGAAGTTCCAAGAAGAAATGGAAGCCATTCTCACACTATAAAGAAAGGTAGTTTGGGGCTGGCCTGGTGGCTCACTGGTTAAGTTTGCAAGTTTTGCTTCAGCGGCCTGGGGTCCACCAGTTCGGATCCCAGGTGCAGACATGGCACCGCTCATCACACCATGCTGTGGCAGGCATCCCACATATAAAGTAAAGGAAGATAGGCGTGGATGTTAGCTCAGGGCCAGTCTTCCTCAGCAAAAAGAGGAGGGTTGGCAGCAGATGTTAGCTCAGGGCTGATCTTCCTCAAAAAAAAAAAAAAAATAATAAGAAACGTAGTTTGATCGGAAAAGGATGTTGGAATGAATATGAGGAAATCGCTTTCTGGCTCTATTTGCGTTCTAACTAGATACAAACAGTGGACAATATGGTGCCTGCCCAGCATCCATTCCTCCTTTCACCTTAGTAAAAGCCTACTTTTTGCTGTTAGGAACTCCTTCCCTTCACAGCTGTGTGCCTTACAAGAAGCGCATCCCACCCCACAGGCCAAGTTCCAGGGCTGAGCCTGACCAGTTTAAGGGTCAACCCATGAACTTTGCTAGTGTCTGCCTCAGGAATAGAAACGCAACCCAATAGAACATGAGAAGAAGTCAGGCGGGCAGTTTCCTGACTCCAGGGGTAGAACCACAAGTAAAGAGGATCTCTCTTCTTTGCCTGGAAAAACCGCAATGTCTAAACAAAAAACCCAGAACTGCTGCAGCCATCTTCCTGTAGCCTGGGGTCGAAACCAACACGGAGAGTGCACTGCAGAGTGGAAAGAACTTGGGGTTTTAATAATATCATTGAGCTACTAAATCAGCGAAGCTAAAATCCACTGTTATGGACTGAATTGATTTCCCAAAGTTCACATGTTGAAACTCTAAAGGCCGATGTGACAATATTTGGAGATAGGGCCGTTAAAGAGTTAAGTTAAATGAGATAGTATGGATGGGCCTCAACCCAATAGGACTGGTGTCCTTAAAAGAAGAGGAAGAGACACCAAGGATGCACACACACACACACAGAGAAAAGGCCAGGTGAGGACACGTGAGAAGGTGGCCATCTGTAAGCCAAAGAGAGAGACCTCCGGAGAAACCAGCCCTGCAGCCTTGCAGCCTCCAGAACTGTGAGAAAATATGTTCCTGTTGTTTCAGCCACCCAGTCTGTGGTATATTGTTATGGCAGCTCTAGAAATCTAATACTCCCACCCTGAATTTGTCCTTCTGTTGATAAAATAAATTGGATCATCGTTTAGGTCAGTTTGGAGTGAGTCACATTTTCTGTTCTTTGTATGCAAAACTCACTGCACTAGATACACGATGTGAACTTGGTCAGGTTACTTTACCTTGACAAAGGTAAAGGGGTGTCAGTTTCCTTCTATTTAGAAAGGAGGGAGCTGAACTAAATAAACTCTAAAAATATTTTCAGCTATGCTATTATGGAATAAATTTCTAAGTAGACTTTGTTTTCCAAAACCAGTCCCCGTTCGTCTGAAACCTATGTTTCAAGACTAATATGCAGACCTCTGCAAAGATGTTTAATAGCAGTAATCTCAAATTAATAATAATAATGTGTTTGGTTTGTTCTGGACTCTGCAATTTTTAAAAGTAGTGGCAGGGTGGAAAGAATATAAAGATGAACATCAATTCTCCTTTGTAGAAAAGCCCTGAACACAGCAAAGTGGATAATCTTCTCTTTTGGGAAACCAGGACTCACAAAATTTAGAAGCCTCTGAGTGTACGGCTCTTGTGTGTCCTATTAATATTGAAGAAATTACTAGTGATAATCTTTCATGTGTGTCACTTTAAGGTTTTTGAAATCCATTAAGGAGCAAGTAACTAGAGCTCCGTTTTCCCACAGACGAGGGAATTTTGCTCTCTAAAGACAAAGTGAAACTCCTTCCAGAGTCCAAGCATTCCAGACTCATGTCATATGGCTGTTTCTGAATCTTATAATCTTTGTTTTAAAGACACATGTTTCTGAATCCTTTTGAACATCCTTAAAAAGAGGATAGCTCTCTTCTCTATCTTTATTCTCCTCTAGCACTGAACTGCTGCTTGTGACATAATTAAGACCCAGGCAGTGGCCTCATTATTCCCAACCAGACTGAGGCAATGTTTGACTGCCTCTTCAGAACATGCCTGTAAGCAAGAAAGGGACAGATTACATCATCCGGTTGGCGTTAAACAACAGAGCAGGTGAATACTGGCAAGACTAATAGGCTTTATTTCGTTTAAACAAATGACTCTTGGACTCCTGGTCTCAGATCCTGCATTAGTGAGCATAGTTCTATCATGGATCAAGGAGACATATTCCACCTTGCATAAAACCTTTCCATTAAAAACCCACCTTGCTATGGGAGGTAAGAGTCTCTTAGGCAAGTATTCTTCAGCAATGACAAGATTTATCCAGCATTTCTGAATGATCAAGTAAATAAAAGAGAAAAGTGGGCTACCTTGGTCCTTCCAGACTTTCAGATTCTCATTTCTGCTGGTAGAAAGTGTATCCTGAATTGTATGCAAGGAACTGCCACTTCCTTCCCATTGTGACAGTTGAACCCAATCTGTGTGTCCCTAGTAGACCAGAGACACAGATGGAAGAGGCTTTTAAGAGCTTGGCCTTTTTAGATCATCTTTCTGAAGTTGAATGGCTACATCATCTGAGACAGCTGATTATTTGTCCAGTGCTAAGGTCCCAGGGTCCAGCCCTCTGACATGCCATGCATTCATTCACTCATTCATTCATTCACTCATCAAATATTTAATGGGCCCTTACGATGTGCCAGGTTCTGTTTTAGTCAGTAAGCATTGCTAACAAGACAGACAAGGTTCTTGTTCTCACGATGCTTACAGTCTGTGTGAGCGAGACAACAATAAATAAGATAAATAGCTGTGGATAGTGATTATGCGTCAGGAAGATAATAAAATGGAGTAAGGTAATAGAGAATGGTTTGGAATAAGGCAGTGGCTGAAGTGGATACTCTAGCTAGAGGCCAGAGAACCTCTACAGGATGACATTTGAGCTGGGATATGAATGGTGTGATTGAGATGGCCATTAACTATCTGGGGAAAAGCTTTTCTGGAGAAGGCAACAAGCTCCTGCAAGGAACAAAAGCTGGCATGAGTAAAGCATGGTGAGCAGGGGAGGTGTAGCACACACTGAGAAAAGAGGGGTAAGAATTGGCCAGATCGAATATGTCCTTATAGGCAGTGAGAAAGACATTCAACTTTATCCCAAGAGAAATGGGGAGCCATGGAACCAATGTAAACAGAGTAATAACAGGATCAGAACTCATTTCTCAAAGACCCCTTCAGCTCTGTTGGAGAATGTCGGGGGTCAGAGGGTAAATGCACAGACCCGTTAGGAGGCTGTTCTAAAATTCTGTGTGAGCGATCCTGGTGGCTCAGACAAGGGTGGAGATAAATAAATATGGACATATTAAAGGTATATTTCAGATGTAGAAATAAACAGTTGTTGATGGATTGGAGATAGGAAGTGAGGGAAAAAGAATTAAAAATTATACCCAGAGTTTTTACTTAACAGTTAGGTGGATAGTGGTGCCATTTGCTGATATGGGGAAGGCTGGATAAGAACAGTTTTGTGGGAGAAATCAATTGTTTCTATTTATTCTTGTTAGATTTCAGACCTTGACATAGAAGTAAAGACATTGAGTAAGTAGTTGGATCTCAGGGGCGAGGCCAGGACTGGAGATATGAGGTATAAAATTTGACAGCATATGACGTCATATTGGTTTTTAACACCCAGGAGTGGATGAGATTTTCTGAGAAGAAGAGAAAAATGAAGCCAAAGTTGGCAGGAACTCCAGTATTTAGAGGTTAGGGGACAATGCATGAAAATATATAGTCAGAAAGTAGAAAGAATTAGGAAATTAGGAAACGAGAGAAAAGTGTTTCAAGAAGGAAGTAAACATCATTTTTGTTGAATAGAATTGTGAGGTCAAACTGAGTGAGGACAATGGTGTGTCTGTTAGACCTTTTCAGAGTGGAAATTTCCACTTCAATCTCATCTATCTCGGAAGGTTATGAGTGGTACATGCTGGGCACTCAGCACAGGGGAACATTATCATTATCACATCCAGGCTGAGAGGGAGGGATGGCAGCCCTTCCACAGTGGAGAGCCAATGCCAAGGTTCAGGGAGGCTCAGCCATATACAAACCACGGTCTTCACCCCATCCCATTGTCTCTGCTCTGGGATTCCCCAGCATTACGACCTGTTCACTCCTGGAGGGTACTAGGTAGGGTAAGATGTACCAGGAGCCTGTCCTGAGTCTGGCCAGCACTAGCTGTCTGTCATCTTTCCTGTTTTCAGACTGAGGCTCTTCTACTTATCTGGCTCTATTTGGCAGACTTGATGGTCTTTAAAGTTTGCACTGTCATGACTAGAGTCTACGCATCATGGTCAGCAGCGTGCTGGGCACCTATATCTCCTTTGGAGTATATAGAGACCTCCCTTTGCTTGTCCATGCCAGGAGCCTGAAACCCAACTTTGTAGAGCTCCGTGCAGCTCTTGGCTAGAGCAGCCCTGAGTTCTCTGGTGGGCTCCAATCTGAATCCTGAGCTATTTTGATGGTGACAGGAGAGACTTTACTTGAGTAAAGTGGATCAGGTGGCCTGGACCATTTGGTCAGGCTTCTCATACAACTATCGGAAGCTAAGATGTCCAGTCCTCCATTTACTGAGTACTTACTATGTACCAATGCATAGAATCAAGATTTCAGCTCTATCAGCTTTTTTTTCTGCATGAATTTTGAGTCTCTATTTCTTGGTATGTATACATTTAGGATTGTTATACCTTCCTGGTGGGTTAGTTCTTTTAGTATTATGTAATGTCGTTATCTCTAGTGATTTTCTTGGCTCTGAAGTCTACTTTATCTGATATTAATGTAGCCTTTCTTGTTTTTTAAAAATCTTTTCCTGGTATATATTTTTCCATCCTTTAATTTTCAACCTACTTCTGCCATTTTTTTTCTTGTAGACAGCATATTGTTGGATTATGTTTTTTAATCCACTCCGCCAAGCTCTCTTTCAATAGGTTTTAGACCATTTATATGTAAAGTAACTATTGATATGTAATGGCTTAAGTTTGCCATTTTATTATTTGCTTGCTGTTTGTTACCTCTGTTTCTTGTTTCTCTGATTCTTTTTTCTTAACTTCTTGTGGGTTACTTGGACATATTTAGGATTTCATCCTGATTTGTTTATAGTGTTTTAAGTATATCACATTGTATAGTTTTCCTAGTGGTGTTCAAGGAATAAAAATAGACATACATAACTCATTCCAGACTACTGATATTCCGTCTTCTTTCTTTGAGAGAAGTATAGAAACCTTATGTCCATTCGGGTCCCTTTTCCCACCCCACTTTAAATATAATTGTCTTAAGTATTTCCTTTACTTTCATTGAGCACCACATCACATGGTCTCATAGTTTTGCTTCAGCCATCAAATATGATTTAAGAAACTCATGAGAAGGATAGTTTATTATAATGATCCCTATTTTTATGTATTTCACTGTTCTTTCCTTTCTGAAATTTCAAGCTTCTTTTGTTTAGAGAATTTCCTTTAGCATTCTTTAAGAGAAGGCTTACTAGTAACAATTTCTTTAAGTTTTTCTTCTCCTGAGAATGTATTTATTTCACTTTCATTCCTAAAGGACATTTTCCCCAGATATAGAACTCATGGTAGACAAGTTATTTTCTTTCAGTTCTTAAAAAATGTTGTGCCACTACCTTTTGGCCTCCATGATTTCAGATGAGAAACTTGCTGTTGTCCGAATTGAAGTAAGGAGTCATTTCTCTCTGGCTGTTTTCAAGAATTTTTTGTGTTTAGTTTTCAGAATTCAATTACGATGTCTCTTGGAGTGGATTTCTATGGATTTATCTTCATTAGGATTTACTCAACTTCTTGAATCTGTATATTTATGTCCTTCACCACATTTGGTAAGTTTTCAGCCATTATTTCCTTGAATACCTTTTTAGTCCCATTCTCTCTATCTCCTTTCCTTCTGGGACTCAGACAATATGAATGTTAGCTCTTTTGTTATTTTCTCTGAGGTCCCTGAGTCTCTGTTCATTTTATTTTAGTCTGTTGTCTCTTCATTGTTCAGATAGTAAATTCTATTGATCTGTCATCAAGTTCATTGATTCTTCTGTCATATCCACTCTAATATTGAATCCAGCCAGACAGTTTTTTTTATTTTGGCTGTTATTTTTTTCAGTTTTATAATTTCCATTTTGTTCTTTTTCAAAAATAACTTAAAGTTCTTTCCTGAGATTTTCTATTTTTTCATTTGTTTCAGGATAATTCATAATTTCTATTGAAGCATTTTATGATGATTGCTCTTAAAATATTTGTTAGGTAGTTCTAACATCTGATTCATCTTGGTATTGGAGTCTATTGATTCTCCTTTCTCATTCAAGGTATAAAATTTTCCTGTTTTTTGCTATAACCAGTGATTTTTTAAATTCTATTTTGGACAGCTAGGATACAATATTATAAGACTGCAGATCCTTTTGGATATTTTGGGTATTATATTATGAGACTGGATCCTGTTTAATCTTCTTTGTTTAGCAGACAATCTCCCTGTTGAGGTGTAACATGGGGACCAAGTAGGTGTGTGTGTTGTTTCTTGCTAGATCTGCTGCTACTACTCCAGCAAAAGTAGAACACAGACTAATGCTTCCTAGTTATTCCCAAATGGGGTGTCAGCTCAGCTATCTGTTGGACTCTGCTGACACCAAGGAGGGGAGAAGTGGAGGTCTGATATAACATTTGTTGCTGAAAGACCCCACTGACTCTAGGCCCTACTTCCTACCACCTCATTTCGCTTAATTCTGCCTCCTTGCTGTCAGATACAGGTGGAGGTCCCACTGTCTGATGGACTGTGCTGGTACTATCTTGGTTAGGGAATTAGAGCACCACTTGGCAGAGTAGGGGATGGAAGGCAGGTCCCTCCTCAGCCTTTGACACCACTTGGCAGGAATCGAAACACTGCCTACTTCTACCAGGCAGTGGATAGAAAATCAGTTCCTTGTTCTTCCCTGGACACCACTGAGCAAGGGAATTAAAACACTACTGCCTTTTCTTAGGGACAGATGAGAGTGGATTGAGGTAGAAGATCCACTTCCTACCAGGAGTTAAGTCTTATTCCAGAATAACTAAACCCAAATCTCTGGGGATAGAGCATCAGCACTGGTATTTTTTAAAAAGCCTTCAGTTCATTCTGATATACAGTAAATGTAAGAGCCTTGAGTCTATGTGGAGGCTGAAGTCACCAAGGATGATAAAAGGAGCTAATATCCGTAATGAATAAGGTGCTGAGATTGGAGGATGACACAATAAGGTTAATAGGAAGCAGATATTTTAGGAAGATGTAGTTTTAAAAGAGGAGGAGCAAGGTTGACAAAGAGGAGCAGGAGGAATACTTGGGCTACTTCAGGTGTGTCGGGAAAATAACTTTTTAAAATTTTTTATTCCTGTGAGAGACCTGTAAGGTCTGCTAAGTTCCAGTTGAACAAGGATGTGAAAGGAATTCTGAAGGAAAAGGTTGAAGATTTAGAGAATTTGCTGATGACAGATTTTGGTTGATGTAGGGCATGGTAAAAGGGTTTGAGAGGACAGGGGATAGAGACTGGATCAGATTAGAAATATTCCAAGCAGCATGGGACAAGTGTCTGGGTGAAAATGGATATATGGAGGCTTCAAGTGGTGACTTGAGGGAGATGCAATAATGATGAAGTTCATCTGATCATCAGTTAGTGGAAGATGAGCAAAATTCAGATACAGCCCAGAGTTTTTCTTTGGTAGATATGGGCTCACTGGTAGATATGAAATCCTGTGGCAGTCTAGGTAAGTGGCTCTCCCATCTGGGAAAGGTGATCTGATGACCTGAGGGTAACCCTTTTCCACACAGTCATGGCATTCCTGTGTCGGCACTTTGGAGTAACCCACCTCTTCCTGTTTCCAGTCCACAGGAAATTTCTCTTCTCTCCTTTGTTATTCTTAAAGGTATTCCTCTCTCTTCCCAACAACCCTGGGGCATATAATCTCTTAAAATGAATTCATGATTTTACAAAGGCTTGAAGAGCAACATATTTCAAACAGCTTGCTTATCACCCTGTAAAAGTCCCACGGTTGATGAAGGACAATGGCCTAGTTATCTGCTTGCAACTGGAAAGGAGGGAGGCGTTTGCAAAGCAAAACATAAATTAATGTCTTAAAATTATTACCCAGATTCACCATACAGGAAATACTTAGTTCAAGCAAATGTTAATTGAAAACCTTCCTTATTATAAGGAATCTCCATAGCATTTATTGGAATCTAAAATTATCTTATATATTTGTTTATTTTATTCAGTCAAAAAATATTTGGGGGGTACTTTTTATATGCCAGACATGATTTTAGGTGCTTAAGATATAGCTAAGAACGAGACAAACTAAGACTTTTGTCTTAGCGAGATTATATCCTTGTAGGAGCAGGTGGACAAAAATCCCATCAACCAATCAAGAAGTAAACAAGAAAAATGTCAGGTAATGATCCTTTTATGGGTCCTCTCATGGAACTCTTACCATGTGGTAAATGCTACCATTTGCCCACTTTCCAGAACTTTAAGTCTTACCTCCAATGAATATGCCTGGACAAGTCTTGACCATTTCTCCCCTCTTTTATGTCCATTAAGATATTATTTATATACACTAAAATTGACCAATTTTAAATGTACAGTTTGTTGAATGCCTGTAATTGTATAGAATCATGTTACCACCACAATAATCAAGACATAGTCTCCTCACCCTAAAGTTTCCTCATGTTCCTTTGTAGTAGATCCGCCTTAACCCACCACTAGCCTTGAACAACAGTTGACCTGCTTTCTGGCACTATAATTTTGCCTTTTCTAGAATTTCATGTAAATAGAATTGTACAGTCCATAGTCTTTTGTATTTAAGTTCTGTCTATTTTTATTGACTCTGTAGCTGTGATTTAATTAGCACCAAACCATTGATTCAGGAAAGGTAACCACATTCAGCTTTATCTACAAAGGTATAATGTTTGCAAACTAGTTATTTTAAAGCCCCCCAAAACCCTCATTTTTGTTAATTGCACAATAAAGCACCGTAGGGAAATGCTCATATAATGCCTAGTGCTATGAGATTGATGGCAGGGATATTGTGGTTCTTTCTTCTAACTAGTCTAATTATGTCACAAAATCCTCTCCCCCCCAAAATAACCATCATTATCATCAAAATAATAATAATAATGAATAAGAGCATTTGAATGCTGTAATATAATATCCATCTCTCTGTGCTTAGCCAAAACCATGTAAACTTTTGGCACATCAAGCCGAAGTCATCAATATATGGATATAATTTTGGAAAAAATGCAAGTTAAAACTAGAGTAACTTTTCAACTTACATAGATTTGCTAAATATTTCTATGTTTTCAAAATAGAACTTGTTGCATTTTTTACAACAAAATTAGTAAATTTTTACCGTCAGAATTTGGAAAAGGTACATACAAAAAATTTGTGTTCATTTATATTTAAATATAATTTTGTTCATAGCTGTATATATTACTTCTCTACTGAATATTATGACATGAGGATTTTGTCATCAGATTTTCTGCCCTTTCACTACACTATTGCCACACTGACGTATTCTTTCCCTTCAGTATCTTGAAGAGATGCTAAGCACAGAGGACTAATGCTGTTACCCTATAGATTTTTCAGTGTTTATTTCTTACTGAATTCATGGGTATTGGGTTCCACTTGCTGGGATCAAAATATGGGCTAAGCATATGGCACATCGCACTGCTCAGCCCTGAGGCTCTTTTCTCTGAGAAAACAGGAATTCTGTTTTCTGAATCTCTGATTCACAGATGGGTAATAACAGATAGCTTGAAGTTTAGACAATGGAGAGATTGGTCTGGCTTTCCAGTGTTGGGCTGAAGGCTTGTTGCCTAGTGGTGTGAGGAAAACATTTCTATTTTCAGAATGATCCTGGCCTGGGACAGAAAGGCATCACAATATGCAGTGAATCTGGTGAGGGAGCTCCCAAGTTGAGAAAGAGATTAGGGAACTAATCACCAAAAGACAACCTCTTCTTTCTTAGCAAAGGAATTTATTTTGCTGTTGCGTCTCATGGCCATATGAAGTCATGGAGGATTAAAAGAAGACAGGCAATCTTGTGGATTTTAGTTCCTTTAATCATAGAATTTTATTGCCTGACAAAGCTTTAGATATATCAGACTCAGGTGGGTTGACACAGCTATGCCCAAGGCCACGCAGGAGAAGGAGCTGTCCAGCACTCATGTGCCGACTCCCAGCTCTGTTCTTTCTTCTGCACATGTTGCCTCTCCATGGCTAACAATGTCGGTCTTTTCAGGCTCTATGGAAATATTGAATTTCCAGTTTCTTCGACTCCACTATCTCGGGAAGTTGTTGTGGCATTGATAGAGAGAACTTTCCTTTAAAAAAAAAAAATGGGGATAGTCATGTGTTTGATCAATCCTAATTTTAGTCATTATCACACAAATGAAAAATGGCCGTTATAATGAGAAATACTTTCAAAGTAAGCTACAGCACATTGCTTACTTGATTTTCTGATTTTCTTTCAAGCTTTGTTCATTTTTTCATTTCAAATGGACTCATTCATATAAAAGTAGAAAACATGACATTTATTTTCTTTTTGCTTTTTCTCCCCAAATCCCGCCAGTACATAGTTGTATATTTTTACTTGTGGGTCCTTCTAGTTGTGGCATGTGGGACACTGCTTCAACATGGCCTGATGAGCGGTGCCATGTCTGCGCCCAGGATCCAAACCGGCAAAACCCTGGGCCACCAAAGCAAAGCACATGAACTTAACCACTCGGCCCAAATTTAATTTTCTTAAGAAGAAAACTAGATAACATTGGGCTTTGACATCATTAAGCTCATTCCACTAGGGCCTTGTCATTTCATGGGAGAAAAGAGAAATGGGTGGAGAATGTTGAGATTTGCAATAGAATTTAGTAGCTAGCTGCACCTCCAAAGAAGAATGCATCTCCATGAAGCAAGTGGTTCTCTCAGTGATTTGAGGCTGGATTAGGATGTCCTAATCCAGGCGTGTACCTGTAGCTCTAGGTTGAAATGGTGTCACTGGTTTTGTTACTATGTATACTTACCCACAGATCGTTTCTTGAAGGGGTATTATTAAATTATTTCTGGAAAATTGATGGCTTTAAGGAAACTGCAATGTCTTTACTGAAGGAAGAATTTTTCCTCTCAGTGTCAATGTTATTTCCTGAACTTGCCTCTGAATATGGCTTACAACTGTAAAACTCAATATTTAGAATGGCTTTGGATCAGAAGCAGGTCCCAAATGGCTATCTGTCCAATAAGGTTCTTTAATATAAGGAGTGTTAATAGAATGTCTGGAGCTGGACGCTCACATTTAGAAAATCCACCAGTAATATTCTTGCTACCCTTTGAACATCCGCTGATGATCTGTGTGTCCCTCACAGGAAAACCAACAAGAACGAAATTGCACATTTTTTATTTTGGAGTGGGATTCAGTAATAACCTAATTATGTTCAGCCTCACCTCGTAAAGGGACTCTCTAATTAGTGGATAGAAGTTGTAGGGAAGCTGTGACCTTTTGTTCCTTCTTTTACTAATGGAAAAGGCCTTTACTGTGTGAGGGTGGTCATAATGAGATCGTTACTGAGATCCACTAAATAGCACAATAAATATATTCTGACTACCGTTGGTTTTTCTGTGAAACAACCAGAAAACTATTCTGTTGACTTCAGCAGATGCTCAGACTGTGGTAGACTCATCAATAATATTCTTCCCTTTAAACTTCGGATTCTTCCCTAAGTTTTCCTTGTTTAATGGAGATCACTGGAAGGATGGGAACTGTTTTGGCATGCTTCTAGTAATGCTGCTCCCAGGAAAAATAGAGAGATAATCAAAAGGGGCGTGTGTGGCCTGAGTTTCACTCAAGAGGAAATGCAGACAATGTCCATCAGATCATGGACATTTCCACAGTCAACTTTAATAAAAGATGCCGAGTTAGAAATTACAGTGGTAAGCAGTAAGTCATAGCAAAGGAACCTCCTGAATCTGAAAAAGGATGTAACCAATTGAAAACAGATGGGTAATAACAAAAAGACCTGCTCTGCTGGTTCTTCCCCAGGCTTTGAGCAGGGTCAGATAGAAGCAAAAAAGGTCATTAAAAAGATGCATGGCAAGATTACTAATACTACTTGCAATCTTCTTCCCAATACCTCTTGGATCTATCAGCTTCTTTCCAACCTACTGCCACTATCTTGCTCAAAACCTCCATTATCTCTCCAGTGGACTTCTTGCAACAACCTCCCAGTTGGTCTCCAGGCATCTACTCAGCAGCTAGAGTGATGTTTTCAAAATGCAAGTCAGATTATAGTGATCTCTCATACCTTCTTATGTGGCCTGCAAGGCCTTGCGATGGTTTAGGGGTCCACTAGTTCTCAGCCCCAGTGAGTTTGTCTCCCAAGGGGCTTTTGGTAGTATCAGGAGACATTTTTGGTTGTCACACTAGGGTATGCTATTGGCATCTAGAGATTATGCTGCAAAACATCCTACAAGGCACAGGATGGATCCCCATAACAAAGAATTATCTGACCCCAAATGTCAATAGTGCTGAGGTTGGGAAAACTTGACTGTAGGCCCTGCTTACCCCTCACCCTTATCTTAGACCACTCTCCCCCTGATTTATTATGCTTCACATATGCTGGATTTCTTTTAGTTCCACAAATTTATCATCTTATCTTCAATTCTAGTCCTTTGTAATGCTATTTTCTCTAAAGGATATGTTCTCTCCCCTACAGCCCCTCCTACTCATCATAGAAACATTACTTTAACAGTCCCTTCCAGGGGCCAGCCAGTGGCATAGTGGTTGGGTTTGCAGGCTCCACTTCAGTGGCCCAGGGTTTTTGGGTTTGGACCCTGGGCATGGAGATGCACACTGCTCATGGGGCTATGCTGTGGCAGCATACTGCATGCAAAGTGGAGGAAGTTGATACAGTTGTTGTCTCAGGGACAATTTTCCTCAAGCAAAAAAGAGAAAGATTGGCAACAGATGTTAGCTCAGGGCCAATCTTCAACACGCAAAAAAAGTCCCTTACACAAGGAAACCTTGCCCAATGTCCATCCAACCTCTTATACACTAACAAGTGTGGTTAGGATTGCTTCCAAACCTGGGTAGGGCTGTGCCTACAGACAAAATCTTCAGTATTGGCAGCTGGCCAATGGGAGAGAGCCGTTATGGCTAAGTGCTGATCCTTTCTACCTTAAGTTTTCTGTTTGAAATGATTATTAACTAACAGCCTTTTTACTCAAATAAATATCAAGTACTGTCTATGTTCCAGGAATTGTGTCAGGTAAGGGGGAAAGGAAAACAAAGACAAACATGATATGCTCTCACATTGTTTGGTATAATGTTCAAAGTGCTATACCAATTAAATGAAGAGGAGCAGAGGAGATAATGACTAATTTGGTGTATATTGGTGTTCATAATCATAAAATAAATATTTATTAAGTATCTGCTAAATGCCAACTCTTAAGGAATATCCAATCCCGTGGAAATGATAGCTAATCTTACTGGGATTTACAATTCCTTCCCATGTGTTACACCTCATCCATTCCTCATACTTTCCCCATGAATTAAGAGTTATAATTAGCCCCAAATTAACAGAGGAGGAAACTGAGCTTTGGAGAAGTGAGTTGAATGGAATGAGATTTCTTGAGTCAAGGTCTTATGTCTGACCTATTTCATTGCTGTAACTTCAGTGCCCAGCACATAGTGGGTGGTCAATATATATCTGTTGAATGAACGAGTAGCCTTCCTTGCCAAAGGTCATAGCTTATAAAGTGATGAGCTAAGATTTCCTGCCTTCAAAGTCCATACTCATTCTTCCATTTCATGGTGCTTCTGGCAATCATAAAGCCACATTCTTGAAATGGCTTCATTTCTGCCTTCACTTAGTGTCTCTCTGTCTCTGAGGTGGTTAATCCATGAGATATAGGAAGGAGACAAATAAGAAGAAAGGGGAAAGAGAGGCATGTAGGCAAAGCAAAAGGAATGCTCATGATTCATAATTCCTCTCTCTCCTTCAGCTAATGGAAGCCCCTGGAATATAAGGCTGATTCCTTAATGAATCCCTTTGGCCATTCTATTAATGGCAAAGAGTATTCAATTTTACACAGAAGTTATCTTACAACAGAGGAAAACTTCCACAGCAGAAGGAGAGTCCTTTAAGGCTATGTTTCATTTTCACAATCATAGACATAAATTTAAGTAAGTGAGATCTCTCCTACTAGATGTGAAGGCTTTGATGGTTTTATAAATCCCATGATATGCCTTTGCTGTTAACTGTAGTTGAATTTTCAAAGCAGGGTCAGGAAAGTTAGCAAGGTGGAAATTATTCAGAAAGATTTTTTTTTCCTTAAATGGCTGAGTAAGAGTTCTATTGGGGAGGAACATTATGGGAGTTATATAGAGAATATGTGAGTAATTGTAATAGTTTCAAGAAGATATACACACATGTATACACAAATATATAACATCATTAATAACTCATTTTTAATAGGTGAATACTGAGAATGAAAATTAGTCCTGATATTTGCATCCTATTATTCCAACCCTGGACAAGTCATGGGAGTAGTCTGCCATTCATAATTCCAAACTCTTTTTTTAAGTTACAGTTGTGAGTTGTGAATGTTACAGATAGTGGGGATTGTACATTGTACCAAAATTGATATGGTTATGATTATTTAATCTCAAAGTGATAACTACTACTGGGCAGTCTTGTCTGAAAAGCTCATAGGCATCAACTCTGTAGGAAGATGTTGATATAGTGTCTGGGGATAGGCTAGTAGGAGCTGCCACATCCATTTTCCCTCCACTAAAGGAGTTTAAGCTCCAAACCTAAAACTTAAAAAAGGGAACTCTAAATGTAATCGAGGAGTTATGTTTGCCTGTTCCTGCCTGTCATAAAGATCATGACTGTAGTAGTGTGGTACTTGGTACACTTTTAGAAGATGAGAGAGAGCTGAGCCCAAGCCAGGACTGTCTTTAGAGAGAGATATGGGAGAAGAGCCAGAGACCTTTTTCTTTTTAAATCTGGGGATGTACGGAGGAGTTCATGGAAGTCCAAAACCAATTCTAAGGAACTAAGGCAAAGTCAAGTGTCACTTACTTGGATCATTGACCAAGAGGCATATCCGATTTGAGAAAGAACATCAAGACTTCTCCATGGTGGTTCTCTGCATTTTGTGTCATAAGTGCCAGTCATGCTGAGAGGTCTCTTCAGGAAAGTATGAACGATACCAGAATAGAGTCTCGTCCCCGGGGCTCTTGGTGGGAACTGGCAAGAGGGAAATATGTTGAGTTTCTGTTCACCTCTGCATTAGTTTTCTAGGGCTGCCACAAAGTATTACATACTGAGTGGCTTAACATAACATAAATGTATTATTTCACCCTACTGGAGACTTGAAGTTTAAAATCCAGGTCTCAGTAGGTCTCTTCTGTGTGCTCTGAGGGAGACATCTGTTCCATGCCTCTCTCCTGGCTTCTGGCGGTTGCCAGCAATCCTTGGTGTTCCTTGCCTTGTAGACACATAACTCCAGTCTCTACCTCCGTTGTCACATGGCATTCACTCTAGTCTCTGAATCTATCTCTCTATAGGGACACCAGTTACTGGATTTAGGGCTGACTCTAATCCAGTGTGACCTCATCTTAACCTGATTACATCTGCAAAGACCCTATTTCCAAGTAAGATCACATCCACTGGTACTAGCAATTAAGACTTCAACATACCTTTCTGGGGGACACAAGTCAATTCACAACAACCCCCTTCCCTATCTTATGCCAGTGTGTCTTCCACCTTTCTTCACCAAGCTGGCTAGCCATCCTGACATCAGCTGGGATTCACCCGGACGTTGCATGACTTGAGCATGCATTGAAGCTGTCTCTCCCATATTGGACACTGTCTGGATTGGTGCTCACCTGCAGCAGGTTGGGTTAGCGATGTGGACGGCTGGCCTTTTTTCTGCTCAGGAGATAGGGGTGAGAGGGTGCGGGGAGCAATGCTAAGCTAGTTGAATCATTCCCAGCTCCCTCCCAGATTTTATTGATTGCATCTGTGCTTGTGTCTATTCGCAGCAGAGAGGCCTCAGCATGTCTCTGAGCAAAGGCTATGCCATTTACGAAAAATTTGCAGTCATTTGGCATCCCCCTTTTCACATCTTTCTTTGTTCTCTATTGCACTCAAATTCAGACAAAAAAGAAAGGACGGAAATAAGTACTTGCAACTGAACACCAATGCTATCATGTTTGAAGTCCCTGTTGCAATTCCCTGTATAAAGAATTTTTCTCTCTCAGTAATACTTTTCAGGACCATGAGATTCTGAAAGGAAGGAGAAAGGTTTTTCCATTGATTGCCATGTAACTTTGAACTTATCACTATTATTTCAAGTTCAGAGGTTATAATCTCTAATGTTAATGCATGGCTCATAGGCGGACAGTATACCAAGATTCCAGTCTTTTCTTATTTTGAATATAACTGAAAGAGGGAATTTTGCTGTAATAGAAGCTGTAGAAGTAACTATGCCAATCCCACAAATCCTATGCTCTTTCAGATTAATTTAATAAAGCCATAATTTACAGCTTACTATGTAATCTGAACTTAACTTTTTATAGAATAATGAAGAAAGTTCAGATTTTGAAGAAAAAATTTTTCTGCTGACATGGAAATTATAAACTAAAATAGAAGAAAATTGTGCCCCTAAACTATACCTAAATAGCAAGAAGCAGATAAAATGCTTTCTGCTTTGTTAGCATCTTCTCATTGTTACTACAGCTAAAATATTTTTAAAGAGAGAGTTATTTATAAGAAATCTTTTTAACACAAATAAATTTCTAGGCATTGGAAAAGCCTTTCTTCAACTGTCTGCTAAAATAGAGATCTTAAGAAGGAAAAAACCCAGGAAAACCACATTAAAATTGACACGGAAAACACCAGATCCCATGAACATATTCCTGTCTTACCAACCTCCTTATTTGTATTGTGTTACATTTCCTGCATGGCAATCTTGTTATTGTTTTAATGTACAGACATACAAATCTATTTACAGGAATAAGTTCAAATACTAATGCCACTAAGTAGAAAGGAGTGGTTGTTTCTGAATCAAGGATTTAGCAACTCTGTCCCTTAAGACCATTCCAGGACACAATGCAAAGCACAGGCACGTCTGAAATCTGAAAAAGTGTTCAGTGTACCCTCCGTGGTCAGCTCTGCTTTGGAAGGAGGTCTTTTCTTTCTCTGTAGGAATAAGCCATCGGCTGGCCTCCTCACGTTGGCATTCTTTATTTGCATGTGCTAGCCTTTTTATTGCAAATAGGGCTCTAAATCTTACTGTAGAAATGGATATTGGACTACGTGTGAGCCCATGTGCGAGGGAAGCTATCAATAATGTTAGTTATGAAAACCTGATCATAAGTGTTTTTAGTCCATTAGCCATTTCACTTTATTTATGTCCCCTTTCAGGCAGGATTTGAAGCCAATATTCAAAAGATGAAGTTTGGATGAAGAGCAACACAAGAGGGTATAAAACACTGTCACATTTTTTCATGCTAGAAAATATTTCTTCCTTATATGATTTCTTTAAACAGCTCCTAACAATAAGTAATCTCTGGGGGAATAAGGAGTGCAGAATGAGGAGCTGGGGCCAAGGATAGGTATTAATTCATATCTTCTATCTACCCACCTACCTATCTACCCACATATTCCCTGTCTATCATTACATTTAATTATTTTTTACGAATGTTACCAAATTTTTAAAATTATTTGTTATGCCCCCAATAAATGTACCTATAGGCAATTTTGACATATTTTGCTCCATTTCAGCTCCTCACAGAAATTCAGCTTGTGATTTATTAATAACATCCTGTTTGCTCTTATTTGCTGCTTTATCTTCCAAATAGCATGCTGTATGAACAGTTGAACCTGCAAGGAGAGATTGTTTCCTGTGCCTTTCTTGGGGTACAGTGGCTGTCAACTGTTGAGGTTGCTGTGTGCAGTTACCAATTTAATGTATCCCCGAAGCCAGTGCCCGATCCTGCTGCAGCGAGGAGTGCATGGGAATGTCAGCCCATGGACTTCTCTCTGTATATCACCCCTGCTGCAGGTAACACGGCTTTGACAACCAAGAGCTTTGGTCAGATTTCATGATGCCCAAGGAGAGTGAGGAAAGCAAGACTGGCGAGGAAAAGGATGCCTCAAATAATCTAACTTTCTTTTATATCTTGTGAAAACCCATAATAATATAAATGCAAAGGAGAATGCATTTCCACCAGTCGATTAATAGGCATTTGGGGGGGGTCTTTTAAGAAAAGAAGCAAATGTTTGGTCTACTGTCCCGAAACAGGAAGCGATATTGTAACTGAATGTTGGGCCAAATGCCTCATTTCAGCTCTGCACAATAATAGTGAGTCTGATTTTTACATTAGTTTCCGTTAATGACAATGCAGATATGATGTTTTAAATCCCCCGCAGACCCAAATGAAAGCGAAGACCAGCTCCTTGAGTCACCCAGTTCTTCTCTGTGGAATCATTTCTAATTGAATGTTAAGATCAAAGTTTTAGTTTATAAGAAAGAAAAACAAGTGCAGATAAATAGTTATTATCTGCCATCCTTATGAAAATTCATGACCTGCAGTTTTATCAGAGACCCTATAAGAATTCTAATTGTGAAGTATGCAGAGCTATTAAATGGCGAGTACGCTTCAGTCTCTTGATAAGAAGTGAGTTAAATAATTGTCCTGTTTAACTTGTGCTTGTTAACCTTTAAGGTCAACTAGTTTGAACATACGTTTAATGAAATCCTGGAGCCAGAATTTATGATACTGCTCCTGAATGTTAAATTGGACAATTTACATAAGCAGGACATTAACCTTCCGAGCACTAAATAGCATTTTAGCACTTAGCCGCTGGGGACAATAAGGAACATGTTCTATATATTTGTGATTAGCTTGCCTGGAAACTCTCATGATGACCAATTGGCCTACCAAGTTTAGCAGCATAATTAAATGAATGGACTCAGCCTAAGTAAATTATCAGTGCTGTGTACAGTATATCATTATAGTCCGAAGGAAAAAAAAGATATGAATAATTTAATAATACATTACTAATTTATCAATGCTAAGTGACTTCGAGGAGGCTCTTTGTAGTTCATTGTTTTAAATTTGATATTTGATTTACTGCTCATGTGATTAAAATTGAACCTATTTCATTTCTTACCAGCAATATAGAGAAGCAGTAGATTTTATTTATTTATTTTTTTGAGGTGAGAGGTGTGGTATTTTCTACTTTGCCGATATTAGGGAATACCTACGACTGTGTGCTGATTAGCCGGTAAACTGGTAATTTGTCACAACCTGATGTATGCAGTCCCCACTACTTGGTAGCCTTCCTGAAGGGAGGGCACTAACCCCTGAGGTGTTCATGAGCCCAGCTTGCAACACAGCAGCAATTATCATTATGGTTTGGAAGGGTCAAGCACCAGGGAATGCAATTTGCGCTTCACCTAGGGATATCCCTGCTGATTGTGGATAATCAATCCACTGAGCTGATGATCTTGGAGCTGCAGTCTGTAAACTCAGTCTAATTTTAGGGTGTCTTGAACTCGAATGGCCAAGTACCTATTTTGGCAAATAGTATGTCACCCTGAAGTCAGCTGGGGCCCCTGCCACTCAGACTTCTAAGGCAGATCTGGAGCAGATCTCAAACCATGTCCCTGACTGTCGTTCATTTTATTTCTTCATTTTATTTCTGAGAGGTCTGGGTTTTTACTTCCTTGTGCTTCTTTCTTACTCTCACTCTCATTCTGCCTGTCTCTTTTGTCCTGAGAGACCCTCTGAATGTTGTGCTTAGTCCTTCTACTGGCTTTCCGCAAACTCTACTCACATCTGCCATTTTGTGGTTTTAGTGACAAGTGATGAGGTGGAGTCACATGCTGAGCCCCCGATCTTTTGCTGATCTTTGCCTTCATCCTTTCTTCTCTCCTCTTCACCTTCTTCAAAGGAACAAGACTCTTTCTCTGTATCTGACTGAGGGCCCTCTGAGGTTTACCTTCTACTCCAAAGAATCATCCATGTATTTCTACAAACAAATATTCTCCCCTTTCAAAAAGGAAAATCATAAATGTTTTCACATCTAGTTGCAGAATAACAGGAATGTGTTCCTAAACAAAGTGAATATTTGGTAAATATCTGGCTGATCTGCTTGAGGTGGCAAGTCAAACTATACATGAAGTCTTCCCTTCCAGACTACATGGCTTCCTAATCTGAACCAGAAGCTGCCTCACCAATAAATAACAACAACAGCAACAATAATAATAATTCCTTACAATTTTACACTTTAGAGATGCTTTACTGTATATTATCTCATCTGATTCTCATGAACCTGTGAGATGTAGGGTAAATACTATTATACCAACTTCCCATAAGTGAAATTGTAACTAGAAGATTAAGTACCTTATACAGAGAAACTCTGCCCTGCTGGTTGGTGGCAGAGCCAAGTGCAAAATTTATGTATGCTTCCAAGTCCAGCGCTTCTGGATTAACATGGCCCATATGTTCTAATCATTGTTTAGATCAAGAAACATTGATTGGGACCGGCCCCCTGGCCGAATGGTTAAGTTCATGCACTCTGCTTTGGCGATCCAGGGTTTTGCCAGTTCGGATCCTGGGTGCAGACATGGCACTACTTATCAGGCCATGCTGAGGTGGCGTCCAACATAGCACAACCAGAGGGACCTACAGCCAAGAATATACAACTATGGGCTGAGGGGCTTTGGGGAGAAGAAGAAGAAAAAGAAAAAAAGAGAAGATTGGCAACAGATGTTAGCTCAGGTGCCAATCTTAAAAAAAAACAAAAGAAACATTGATTAAGTACCTATTACCTTTTATTAACATTGAAATACTTTTAAGTAATTTAAAATAATTTTAAGCAATTTAAGTAAACCCTTAAAAAACAAAATTTGGGGCTGGCCCTGTGGCCGAGTGGTTAAAGTTCTGTGTTCTCCACTTCAGTGGCTGGGTTCGCGGGTTTGGATCCTGGGTGCGGACCTGCTCCATTCATCAGCCATGCTGTGGAGGTGTCCCATGTACAGAATAGAGGAAGATTGGCACAGATGTTAGGTCAGGGCTAATCTTCCTCAAGCAAAAAAAGAACAAGAACAAATTCAACTGAGTAAATTTGAAAGATCTCATTGGCTTTGTTCAAGGATTCATGAATTGAGCAGCATCCCATCTAGCTGATAGAAAGGAGCTCTGAAGAGCTGTAGAAAAGCAAAGAGGGGTGGGAGAAAGGAAGCAGGATGAAAAGCATGGGGGGCAAGGAAGTAATTAGCAAAGGTGGCTTGTTTGTGGCAAGGCCACCTTCCTTTGAGGACAGCAGAGGTCTATAAGGCAGATTACCTCACTAACGCTGACCAGGAGACTCCAGACTGACTGGTTAAGATTACATTCCTTCGAGAGGCTGAAACTTCAATTAAGTTAGGTGGTAAGTCTTAGTTTGAAGACATGGTCTTAGCATGAGTGACTCCATTTTGAGCCTGTTTTCTCTCTTCTTTTAATAACACACATGATAAAATTAATTAGACCAATACAAATAATTACACAGTAAAAAGTAGTCTTTCTCTTTTCTCTGAATCAGTTATCCTCTTTAGAGAAAATTCCAGGATTTTATAGATACTTCTAGTGATATTCTATCTTACATAAGTTTGTATGTCTAGCTTTTAAAAAATATTTGGCAACATACTAGACGCACTTGACAGCACCTTGATTCTCGACTTAACAATACGTCTTGGTGATTGACTCATATTGGCACATATTAATCTATTTAATTTCTTTTAATGGTTGTAAAGTACTGTATTGTATGTATTTGTCATAATTTATTTAGTCCTTTGGTTCTATTTAAATTTTTTGTCTTTTCCTATTAAAAATATTAAAATCTTTGTAATACATTATTGTATACAAAGTCAAGTCAATTTGGAAAATTAATTTCTTATTGGAAAAGAACCACTTCTGGTACTATTCCTGGCCATGCCCTGGTTACTCAGCCTGGTGCCAACCTACCCCACTGATAAGATAGTAGACTTTCCTGTTAATGTATATTCCATTTTTATCCCAGTTGATTCAACTTCATTCCATCTTTTCAAACTAAGCTGTCCTTGGGTTAGATAACTAGAATTAGAAATACAGCAGAACATTAGGCAGTTAATTGGGAAACAAGATCTAGCCAAGGTACAGGCAAACCAGCTTGATTTTTGTCTGGACTCTGGAATAATACAGACCTTGATTCAAGTGGTGGCCATACTGCTTACTAGCTGGCAATGTGGGCAATTTACCTAGGATCTGAATCTGCTTTTTGCATCTTCTCTATGTGGCTAAGAGCAGCACTGGCATCCACAGAATTCGAGAGGGATGCAATGGCATAATGCTTATAAATTCACTATTACTGGCTTACAGTAAAAATAAAAAATATCTTAGCTATTATCAGTTATTAATATTATTGAAACTTTCCAAAATAATTGATTAAATAGCTGAGTCAATCCTAGACAAAATTTGGTTGTCTATTTTTAATTTTGAAACTATTTACCTCAAGCTATTACTTGACAATTGAGTGCTAATTGGTCCAAGTAACAGCCAGATAATCTTTTTGAACCTAACATGGTTTAGTGCCATTTTTAAAGTAGATATGTTCCAAGGTTTAGCACCCACTATATACATATTATTGGGTGAGAAAAATATTACTGTTCAAGTGAGCATTTCAACTGTGACCTTATAGTAAGATATTTTATAGGTGTGACTTCTTAATTATTTTCTTTCTCCGTTGCTTTTATTATTAATTTTGTACTGTTCTGTAATGTGAAAGAACTCAAAAAGGATGCTTGGCTTTCTGAACTTTGGAAATCCTCTCTGCCCCCTTTTTTATGTAGTTGGGGAACGGAAAAATAGAATCAAGTTGCTTCTCTCCCTGATGCCTAGCTTGACTGTGACAAGCTGGAATCCTCCTAGACTTCTCTACGAGAACAACTCAGATCCAAGGCCCTCTGGAATATTTGATTTCCGCTTGGATTGTACCAGCCCTCCTCAGAGTATGTAACTTTGCTTCTAGATGTTCCAGTAACTGACATTTGGGGATAGTTTAACACAGTGAAAAAAGTACTTGGATCTGGAGTCAGAGGGGCGGAGTTTGTTTCTTATTCGACTGTCTTCATACCCTGGGTGAGCAGTTGCTGAAGCCAGCTTCTTCATCTGTCAAGTGTTATAAAAAAACTGACCCTACTTACCTAACAGGAACAAATGAGGTGATGAGAGTTTCTTTGTGAATAACAGAGCATGGGGCAAATTTTAGTGATTATTGTCATTATGATTATTATTGAGACTAGAAATACCATTCAGAGAGTCAGAGATAGTATCTGAGACCAGCAAAAGAAGTCTTATCTTGGGGGCCGGCCTGGTGGTATAGTGGTTAAGTTGGCATGCCCTGCTTTGGCTGCCTGGGGTTCGCAGGTTCAGATCCCAGGCAGGGACCTACACACTACTCATCAAGCCATGCTGTGGCGGCATCCCACATACAAAATAGAGGAAGATTGGCAAAAGATGTTAGCTCAGAGCCAATCTTCCTCACACACAAAAAAACAAGAAGTCATATCTTGTTGGCATAGGAGCATCTTTCATCTCCAGAATTAGCTGGCCCTTTTGTAATACTTCACATTCTGTTAGGCAAACACCTTGTCAGTGTCTGACCTCCTAGAGCTTTTCTCTTGGCAGAACTCTCTTACTCCAGGGTCCAGCTTGAAACTTTATAGATATTTGTGTTGACGGTATGGCTGAATGATTTTCTCACCTTTGTTAGCACTCAGGTAGTATTCTTTCAACTGGGTCAGCAGAAACAGTAAAAATTCAGTTTATTTCTCTTTAACTCTTTCCATTGTCTCCCTCTGAGCCTGTCTCTCAAGGGTCTCCAACAAATCGCTATGTATTCAGAAATTCACTAGAACAACAGCCATATCAAGATGAAATGAGAAAGGTAACTTGCTGCAAAGAAACCTTCTCAACTTTATTCTGCTTTCAGAGCTAAATAGGTGAGCTTTATGGATTAGCTAAACTGACAATCCCCTCTAATATGTTTGGTACTCAAGAGTTGAAAGTGTCACTCTTGGCTTAATTCTTTTTTTCTCCTAATTCTTCTAAAATTCTCAGTTGTACAGGGTAATTTCTGACCAACAGATGCTGTAAAAGAGTATTTCCATCTTTGTTCCCACCCTTCCTTTTTGGAACACATTCTCTGGAGAATACATCTGTAAGTTAATGTTTTTAGAAAGATTAAGTATGGAGAATGACTATTGAAACAGGTAGATTTTGGCACACAAATATCTATTTGGGAATCTGTGGTGCCCCTAATGGTTACTATGTTCATCCATTTGTTATTAGTGCTGTCATGTCCATTCTGACTCCTGGTGCCCCTGTTTAGAGCACAGTGGAAACTCTGCTCAGTCTTTTTTCCCCATCCCCTCCCCTTCTGGCGCTATATCAGACAATGATCTGCTGATATTCATAGGGTTTTCATGGCTTTTTTTTTTTTTTGGAAGTGGGTGGCCTGGTTCTTCTTCCGAGTATCTCTTAGTCTGAAAGCTCCACTGAAACCTATCCACCGTGGATGACCCTGCTGGTTTTGAAATCCTGGTGGCATAGCTGTCAGCCTCACAGCAACACACAGCCGCCATGGTAGGACAAGTGACAGACAGGTGTTGTGGTTCCCTGACTGGGAAATGAACCCCAGGCTACAGCAGTGAGAGTGCCAGAACTCAACCAGCCCACCGGGGCTGGCTGTTCACCCATTCGGATAGAGTTCATCTGCCTTTTCCTTTTTCTATTGCTCGCCAGACACTAGAGGAACATTAGTTTCAGGCTATTTTTCAAATGATGCAAATGATTTCATGACCCTCTTCTTATTAGCCAGTATAATCTTAGTAGAGCTGCTTTTCAATAAGCATCTGATGCCTTCATAAGCAGATTTCCTTGTCTCTTATTTACCGCTCTTCCATGTTCCCTGTATTTTCTTTCTTTTCTTGTCTTGAAATAAATTAGATAGTTGGGCAAGGATAACCTTACATTATTCTCAATCAACACTTGGCTAGAAATATATACAGACATTTTTTTATCTATAAGGACAAACTCAAAGAATTTGAAAAATGGAAGTGTTGGTGTAGCCATCTGAAAGATTTGAAACATCCTTTCGACTTTATTGCAACCATCACCCACTTTTTAAGGACCATACTTCCTGTTAAGGAAGGAGAAGAAATTTCTCTGACAGATTTTCCACTCAGCCTTCTTCAAGATAATTCCTTTCATTGCTTTGGAAAGTCAATCACACTAACAGGTACAGTTATTCTGTGCCTGCCTTGGGCTAAATAGAGCAGGTGACAAAAACCCTTTCAGGTTGTCAGGTATTAATGTAAAATACCCCTAGACCTTACTGCGTATTCATCTTCATCTAGTTGACTAATGCTTTTCCCATGTTGTTACATGTTGGTAAATTAAAGAAACCTTCCAGACAGTTCTGTCAACAGTTTACTGAAATGTACCTCATTAGTGAGGTTGAGCTGTCACATGAGTGTAATTTAATCCTATTGAATTATCACTCAAAAATGCCTAAGTGCTTGGTTTTTATACACTGGATAGAAGGTTTGCTACTAACACTGTCACATTTCCAGTTGATGAGAAAGGAAACAAGCAAAAAATATGCAGGGTCCCCTCTGTCCCCGCCTGCCCCTCCTCGATATGGTGATATGTATGTCAACTCCCAACAGAATATTATGTTTCACCGTAGATCAAAAACATCCCCATGGATCATTTTCTTTTCAAATCTAAAATGTAAAGAGTGAATGCTGACGGCTCTCTCCTTTATTTTCCTGTCCACCAACAAAAGGAATCATTGATACAAAGGCCGCTCTGACTGAGGAGTTTAGTTTTCAGAATCTACGTGCAGTGTTTCTCTAATGTTAGTAGGACTCTCTATTGTAAGATATTGTTTGTGAACTGCTGTAAGTGGTAACATGCTTTATAAATGGCAAAATAGCACGTAAGATCAATTATTTTTCTTTAGTTAGAGCTTCATTGTGACTTTTACACTATTCTGAGGTGAGCTGTGTCACAAGAAGGATAAGAACTGATTATAAGAAATGAATGCAAGCTGTGTGGTGCACAGTAGGAACATTTGTTACTCTCCCCGTTGTAGAACACATTTGTAACTATTTTCTCAGTTACCCAGATAATTGCTATGATATAGTCAATGAGTGAATTTGTTAATTGTTGTGATTTGTCAAGTTGATCAGCCTTAGCTATAGAAATTGAGAAGAATCTCTTTAGTAGTTAAAGACAAAAGGCCAAAAAATATACAGGCAGGTCTACAGACATTATCCTAACTTATCAGAGATACACTGGGAGGGATCTATCATATTCATACAAGCTAATATTCAGTGTGTGCCATGTCCTATACTGTGCATTTCACGTGGATTAGTTTTTTCATTTCTCTTAACAACCCTAAGTATTTGGCTCTATTCTGATCACCATTTTATAGTTCAGGATGCTACAACTTAGAAACGTAGAAACTAAGGTTATCGAGCTCACAAATGTCAGAATACGAATTTGAACCCGTGCACTTAGCAATTATGCAGTATTTTACTAACAGCTGCGAAGTCAGTCAAATCCTGGTCATAAATTCTGGATATTCTAACTTGTTTCTGTGGTTCTCCAAAACAGTGTTGGCCACCAGGCAATGCTAGTTCTGCTGTTTGCATTTGGCTTCCCAATTATTGGGAAGCAAAGCTGCAAAGGTCTGTGGTTGTTTTCCTCTTCTGTCATAGTAGATTAGCCATGGTCCTAGAGTGGGACGATTGTGCCCGGCAATGCAGGTCAGGGGATAATGAAATAAGATCCTGTAGCTTGTGGAGGCCTGGCTAGTGCCCCCGTGACAGCACGCTAGACCTTACCTGCTTGCTGTGCTTTTATGGGCATGAGGATTGTAAATTATATGGCTGCTTTCTTAGCCCTCTTACCTTTCTCCAACCTCCCTCCACCGACCCTCCATGTACCTGTCAGGCTTCACCAAAGATGCACTAAATTCTAAATGGTGGAAAACTGACTCTGCATAACGGGTGGGTGACAAAGGCCATGGAGCCTTCAATTCCCATTCAGTCGGCAGCCAACTTTGTCTGAAAAATAAAAAGGGAAATGCCTGGGAGAAAAATCACAGAAAGAACACATATTTTCATACTTAATTTTTCCTCTAAAAGTAGAACAAAGGCCATAAAATCAGACTGATCCATGTATATTTCTTCTGTTGTTTCTACTGATGGAATAAAACCCAAAAGCCACCTCTGAGATTGCTGTAAACACAGAACTCTTATTGATTTTAATATCTAATTTATATGGGAGACACAGAGGCAGGACATCTTTTGGTGATTTTACCAAATTTATAAGGTCTGGGAAATTTTATTCAGGAAGCAAAAAAGATGGCGGAGAGAAGTTGGGTCAGAAGTACTGAGTTCCAGTCCCACCACTATTAACTTACTGGGTAACACAATATTTGAAAGATTAGATTAGATCTCAGAGTTTCCTTTCAGTTCTAAGATTGTAAGTCAGCTCCATAATCTTATGATTATTTGGGGGTAAATATAAGCTCACTTATCCACCATCAATACCGTATTACAGTCTTCTCAAAATGAGATCCCCAGACCAGCAGCATCAGCATCACTTGTTAAAAATGCAAAGGCTTAGCCTCATCCCACACCTACTGTATCAGAAACTCTGATGATGGGGCCCTGTAATCTGTGGATTAACACACTTCCAGGTGATTCTGCTATGTGCCCAAATTTGAGACTCACTGACATAATACCTTGTATTATGGTTCATTTATAGCTATGTTTCTCCCTGTATTTTTTTTCAATTTTTTGGATGTTTTTTTAAAAAAAGATTGGCCCTGAGCTAACATTTGTTGCCTGTCTTCCTCTTTTTTTGTTTTTTGTTTTCTCCCTGAAGCCCTAGTACATAGTAAGTCCTTCTAGTTCTTCTGTGTGGGATGCCACAGCATGGGTTGATGAGCGGTGTGTAAGTCTGCACCCAGGATCTGAACTGGCAAACCCTGGACCACCAAAGCAGAGTACACGAACTTAGCCACTATGCCACTGGGCTGGCCCCTCCATGTATTTTATGATAAGCTTCTTGGAGCAGGAACTGTACTTGTTTTTCTCTATCTTTAGTGCAGAGATTATGAGTGAGGTGTGGTCTTTGCTTTCCCAGAGGTTATAATCAAGTAAGGAACATAAAACTAGCAACTCTCACTGTATCAAAGAGAGAGGATCCGCTTTATTTGTCATTCTGAGCATCATGAGTGTGGGAGTGACAGACACAACTTTGATGCCCAGCTTCTCCCTGTCCATAACTGGTAATACCCACAAAGACACAAATGAGCTTTTCATTTTTGCCTGACAAAGTTTAATATATCTTTGTAAATTAAGAATCATAAGTGCTAACTTTTGATAACTAAGTACAAAATGCAGTTTAAAATTCATGTTTACTGATCAACTAGCTCAGAAATACGTTTGATTCCCTAGAAAATTATCAACGTGTTGATACCACATTTTTGGACATTTCACCATGTTTTAATATAGGAAAAGGAAGTGAAGCTGATATGTCAAGCTTTTTGATAAAGTTCTCATAAACTCCACAAGTGAAGAATAAGTTGCTGGGGGCTGGGGCCAGCCTCGTGGTGTAGTGGTTAAATTCACATGCTCCACTTCAGCAGCCCAGGGTTTGCGGGTTGGGATCCCAGGCACAGACCTACACACTGCTCATCAAGCCATGCTATGGTGGCGTCCCACAGACAAAATAGAGGAAGATTGGCACAAATGTTAGCTCAGTGACAATCCTCCCTCAAAGTGAAGAGTCCACCCTGAAAGAATGCTTGTTTCTTTGTCACTCCTTGCTTCAAACCACATTAAGCCAAGTCACAATTACTCTTAAAACTGATACAACTTCCAGATTTTACATTGCCCTCACCCTTATAATAAAAGTGAGCATGCCCTTTCTGTGAACTTGTTAACAAAAAATAAGAACCAATGATACTATGTGTTTTAGATGACGTAAGAGTTAGTGCACCAATGTTATTCCCTTCAACGTCTTTTCTTTATCCTACTATTTTTCTTAATAACTTGCACACGCACAAATTACATGCACACAATCATTCATCCTATTCATTCATAAAGTGGTCATGCCTATTCCACATTCCAAACCTTTATTCTATCACACCTGGTCAATTATGTATAACAATCTTTTGCCTGTTTTCCCACCATCTGTTGCTCCATCTTCAATGTTCACCTCTTCTTTTCTAATCCCATGGTTCTTATCTGCCCTCAGAATCTTCCAGGTTTATTGCATTAGAAGACTGAGGGAGAAGTAGCATTCTTCACATAGGTAGGAAATTTTGGAAGATACTATGGTAAGAAGCTGGGTAGAAAGGACAATTGGGGACTTACTGTATTTCAGGTGCCAGTGGGACAAACATGTGGAAATCATTTTCAACATGCAGTTATCAGTAGAGAGTTAGGGCTCCAAAGGGAGATTTTTGTGTGACGAAATAAGAATACACGTGGTAGATAAATTCCAGATGTTGATGAGATCACTAAAGAGATCGAAGCAAAAGGAAATGAGAGCTGAGCATGGAATGGGTGCCCAATAAATATGTGCTGTTTGTGGTGTTTTTACTGGGAAATTTATTGCTAGTATCTTTGTCATGATGGTCCTGACCTGATCATTTCACGTTGGGAAACTCTTTCATTCCTGGTGTTCATTATGGGTTCTAACTCTCCACTTCAGAAGTTATTTTAAAAGGAGGTATTCCTAGAAACTTTCTCTCAGATAATCAAATGGCAGCTCAGTGGATGGAAAACATCCAAACTAAACACCTAAAATAGATTTTAGCCCTCACTCATCTTGTGACTAAGAAAAGAAGTCTCCTTTTTGTAGAAGGAACATCCAATAGGAGCTGCAATCGGGGAAGAAATGCTAGAAGGGACTTCAGGGTTCATCGCTGAAGCCTTGACTTGCTATGAGAGGAAAGTGGGGAAAAGGAAGTTTAAGAAATTAGTGCCAGGCCTCCTGCTTATATTGGCAGAGATTGCAACCCATGTCACCTGAATGACAGATTTAGAGAAAGAATCTTTACTGGAAGTTCTGACAATGCTAGGAGTGCTCCCTGGAGCCAAAGGATCAAAATAAAGACCGATTTCACAATCTCAAGTTAAAACTTTAACATTTCAATTACATTTTTACTTAATTGAAAAAGTAAGGCAGGGTCAGATATAAGCTAACTGCTTGACTTGGTGTCATTGTTATTATTTTTTTCTTCAATTTCTTTTTAAAAGAGGGGGTTGTGGTTTGGAATAGGTAATATTAGGTCACGTTTAGCTCCAAAAATGTGGCATTTTATAATTTTTAAAAACCGTACTGCACTCATATAAGGAAAGACAGGAATACCAGCAAATTAAGCACTAATACTAATGCTAAAATTTCCTATTTATAAAAAGACTCAAAATTCTTAGCCAACACAATCAGCTGTAAAACGAAGTTTTTGCTTGCTTTGTTCTGTTTTGCCAAATCATACCAAATAATGGAATTTTTCTATTTAGCTTACTATTCATTCTGATAATCCCTATACGCAGCTCTTTTTAAAATCGATTTATCATGGATATGGGTGATTTCTAAAATCTAAAGAGCCGTACTATAATATTCAAAAGAAACCTTCAGACTACTTTTATTTAGAACAGATCAAAAGTAATAGTTTCTGGGGCTGGCCTGGTGGCGTAGCGGTTAAATTTGCACGATCTGCTGCTGTGGCCTGAGGTTCATCGGTTTAGATCCCGGGCATGAACCTGTGCACTGCTTATCAAGCCATGCTGTGGCAGGTGTCCCACAGATAAAGTAGAGGAAAATGGTCATAGATGTTAACTCAGGTCAATCTTCCTCAGCAAGAAGAGGAGGATTGGTGGCGGATATTAGCTCAGGGCTAATCTTCCTAAAAAAAAAAAATGATAGTAATAGTTTCTTCTTTCTTTGTACTCTGATTTTTTTTGTTAGGTTGATGTGTGTTTTAAGTGTGAAAGCTCAAACTTCCTAAGCACCTAATTCTTCCTTTAAAAAGAATCAATACTACCTTCTCTCTTGCCCTCCACCACGCGAATTGGTGGTGGGGAGGAAGGTAGCATGTTTTAGAAATTAAAGAAATGATTCTCTCTAATATTCTCTTCCAATTCTGTGGATAAGTCATTGCAACTGATATCAATGAAACAGCTTTTATTTGTAGCCAGAATTCAAGAACACACCAGTTATTTGGTCATCTAACATTATTGCATTTATTTGTTTATTCATTCAACACATGTTTTTGAGCCCCAACTTCTGTGCTACGTAATTTGGGTAAAAAAAGTATGATATAACACCACAGTTGCTTTGGGGAAGAAATGCTTGTATAGGCAGGCTTCCAGAACTTCTCAAAAGCAACTTAGAGCAAGATATGAAGGAATTACGAAAGTAAGCCACAAAAGGAAAAAGAGATGCAATTCCTTCATCATTTTCTTTGTCAATTCAATTTATAAAATCATTAGGAATCCTTAAATATTTTGACAGATTTCCAAATACTCAAAATATGCAAACTGATTCATGATTATAAGATTGGAGAAAGTTTTACTGTGCAACGTGAACATAAAACAATGTTTTTAGGAAAAACAAAAAACAGACATTTATTTAAGAGTTTCTCCTCTTTTCTCCATATAACACACACAAGACATCCCTGAAAATCAACAAACAATCAGGGTCACCTAACGAAGGTTTTGGTTTCTTTGCTTGCCATCCAAAAAGGGTAATGAGGCTGCAACAGGACAGAACAGTACGTTAGGAGCAGGCTTGGTGACTCAGAGCAGCCCCAAAAGAAAATCTTCACCCACTGTCCTTCACATGCTCAATGTGGTTGTATGGTTTACCACAATTCTAGACTTGTGTCATAACAATGCTTTTGGAATTAATGTTAAATCTTTTAGCAAATTCAGCATACAAGATCTTCAAACATGGTGATAATATAGTGTAGTGAGCAGAATAAAGATTGAGGTTAAAAGACTCAGGTTTAAATCCTTCTATAAATCTTAGTTTTCTCTTTTTTAAAATAAGCATAATAATTCCTACCCTACAAGATTGTTATGAAAATAAATAGGTAAGCAAGTAAATTGTCGTATATACCGCTAGTTCTTGGCTGAAGATGCTTTGTGCCCCGTTTTCGTCCTCTCCCCCTATGGACATTTGGCAAAGTCTGGCGATATTTTTGGTTATCACAACTAGAGAAGAGATATCTACTATGTAGTGGCCAAGGGTGCTGCTGGACACCCTATAATGCACAAGACAGGCTCTACAACAAAGAATTATCCAGCTCAAGTGTCGATAGTGTGGCAGTTGAGAAACCCTAGTAGGCACAGAGCACATAGCAGATGGGCAGGAAATCATGGTTAGTACTATTATCTACAATATCTCAATACTAGATCTTATGTAAAACAGAAACATTGTGTTGGGGGGGGAGGGTGAATAGACTAAAATATTTCTCTAGCCCTTATAATAAATTAACTCCAAGATTTCCTTGGAGATGTACGCAATCAGTTACATAGCTTGAATACTATTCTCAATAGCTCCAGTGACATTCAAAAGGGATCTAGGCTAAGATAGACCTCTATGAATGTATGAAGGAATTTTTCTGTCCATATTATCATATGTCAAATAGCAAAACCTCTTGATATGCAAGACAACTAAAACTTAAGACAGGCATAGGCTGAAAATATAATTTAAAATGGTTTGTCAAGGTAGGTGTTCCGGTATGTTCTGTCTTGCATCTCTGCTATGATTGTCTGGTTATTTCTTCTTCCCCTTTCCCCCCAGAATTACCATGAAGGGAGATTTTCACGAGTTTTGGGCCTTCTCCTTCATAGCTCCCTTCCTAGGACAACTAGGCTTTGGGGTCAGTGGGATATTGCAAGTCCAAGGACTCATGAAAGCCTTATATTTTCTGTGCTTTCCCATAAACATAATGACATTCCTCTATCTTCTCTATTATGGAATTGTTCTGTGATGTTCCCCTGTAGGAATTTTTTCCCTGGCAAATGAAAAAAATCACAAAGTACTTGGAATGCATTATAATTGGAATATTTTTTGACATACCAATAAAACAACTTTTTAAAAAACTTAATCCATTAAATTAGATTCTGAATTTTCTAAGAAGGATCTGCATTAAATTACGTTCAGTTTCTCACACATCATTTTTAGGGTTTTATTTAGATTTGACATCCTCGTGTACAAGTTTCCTTCTTCATTTCATCATATGACAATTTTTGACATCTCTCTTATAACTCCTTTCCCAACTTGCCTCAACCACCCACAAGACAGTTCATCATTTCTGCCTCACTACAGCTATTGCACTTGGTATACATTTCTACTATCGCTCGTGTCCGTTCTTCTATTCTCTTTCATACTCAATGTTGGTTATTCATTTACACTAGAGTTAAGACAGTGGTTGTTTTATTACTCTTTGTAGAAATACAAATAAAGCTCCCAATAAATATTGGTTCAGTGAATAAAGACTGACACACAGTCAACTAAGTTATGATGCAATTGTCGATCCCCAAAGAATGGTTTGTTTATGCTTTCTTGTCAATGTTGACTCGGTCCTTTCTGTTTAATGTTAGAAGCTTTATGACCATGTCAAAGGTGGAATTTATCCATAAATAGCACCAACTCTTTAATCACATCTAAGTTTTGTAGCTACAGGAAGAATCCTGAGAATAAATATTATTAAGAGTTTGTATCTGTCTTGAACTCCTTAAAGTCCATGAATAGGTTACAACATTGTATCCTTGATAAATATGAAATGAAGTGAAGTGAAGCAAAATCTTAATTATAATAAGGGAAATCTCCACATGGTGCAGGTCATTTATTACATAGTTGTGTACCAAATGGCATGGCCCAAAAATTCCTTGCCAAATATTTAATTTTATAAAATACTGTCAAAATAAGAGATTTTGATATCTCAGTATGACTTTTAACTAAATGTTACTCATTAAAACTGAGAAAAAATTTTAGGCTTGCCTTCAATCCAACAAATATTTATTGAATACCTACTATGTGATAGACACTATCCTAGGTACTTGGCATATAGCAGTGACCAAAACTTCTGTCCATAAAACTCACCTTCGATATATTCTTTTGCAACCAGAGTAGAGTAAGATGGAAGCAATAGTAGTTTGCTTCCTAAATAAGTTAAGAAATGTATTGTTTGCACTTCTCTGATATATTTAATTATTTGACGATCTGGGTGTCATATGAAAGAATTAACTTAGCACAGAAAGAAGACATGAGTTCTTTTTATATTCTTTCCAAATAGTTGAGACTGAAGAGTTTGAAAGCTGTTTCCTAGAATGTTTTGCTGATGATTTGGTGAATTCCCAGCTAGGATGATTTTGTATTCTACTTTGCAATTTACTATTTTACTTACATATAATCACTGTTCATTGTCTTATAGAAATATAACAACAAACAGTTTATCTAGCCATACATTTAGGTGATATATTCAAGTTTTAATCTTTTGTTTTAAAATAAACACATAGAGAATTTATCTGAGGAAAGGGAAAGATAAGCAGGAAAAAAAACTTACCTCCGGTCATTAGTGTAAATCCAGTTGTCCATACATTATGGGGAATTAGTCGCTTTTTAGAAAGAGCTTTTAATTGCTTAATCTAAGTAACGTGGGCAATGGCATACGTGTTTTATTTTAGGGTCTATCTAGCCCACTCAGAAAATGTAATGGACCTAATTTTCATTTAGTATAGGTCTGTGCAGTTCCTAAAACATCTAAATGGCTATTAATTTAATCAGGTAATTTAACTATAGCTCTAGAAAAGGCCACCAGCTAGTTGTCACGCAATGATTATGAGGATGACATTTCTATCCCATGATGCCAGAGGCAGACTTTGATACATCATTTTCTTTTTGAAGGTTAAACTCAGATAACCTGCCTTTGGCATTTAATTAGCTACATATTAAACACTCTTTTAATAATAAAATGATTAAAAATTTTATTGCTTCTCAAATGAGGCCCTTTTAGATAGATTTAATGACTTGGTTAGAGCTCTGTACTTTGTGAACCAAACCTTACTTAGGCCAGTATGTAGTAATGATATGCTTTACAGCTTGCAAAATCTGTATTTTATTCAAATGATGGCCATAATCATTTTGGATAAAACTTATAATGCTTTCTTCTGTATTTTTAAGTCTAACTGTTAAATGTCATTGGAAAGTAACCAGAAACCCGTTGATTCAAAATTTCCAGGAATTATCAAGTTCAAGATTAATAAAGAGACGATGAAGTCTGCTTAATGTGCTGAATCTTATATACTAATTGTTTACCCTTTGAAAAATCATTTGTCACCATTGAATACCTCCGAAAAAATAATAAAGCTATTGTAGGAATGATGGAGAAGTGTGAGAGGACTGCAAATCTCCATCCATATTTTCAGTTAATACTAGCTGTTCAACGAAAACGGTTATCAAGAGACCATTCACTGTTCGTCTTTATCATGAATTGAGGGGGACACGGGGGAGTTAAAATATCTGTAAAATAGGTTGAAGAGACAGAATGCTGTCACGTAGAAACACGGAGTAACTATAGTCTGAATAAAAGTGACCATTTTACTTATAGGCACTCATTTTTAAACATTTTTATTTAATTTTGAATTTACTTCATTTTTATATATGCACAGATTTTAAGCACTCAGCTCAATGAGATTTGACAAAAGTATACACCCATATAACCACCACCACAATCAAGCTATGGAACAATTCAATTTTGCCTAAAACTGTCTCGTGTCTATTTCCAGTCAGCACTCCCTATGGCTGCCTGATTATTTTGAATTCTGTCGCCAGAACTCAGTTTTGCTTGCTTTAGAGCATTGTGTAGGTGTAATCATACAGTGGGCTTACTTCTTTGGCTCAGCACATTATTTTTGAGATTTATTCAAGTTTTTGTGCGTACTATGAATTTGTTCCTTTTTATTGCTATGCAGTATTCCGTTGTGTGAAGACATCACAATTGTTTATCCATTTACCTGTTCATGGACATTTGGGTTGTTGCTAGTTATTTACTGTTATTGATAAAGCTATAAACATTCTTTTACAATTTTTTTGAACATATATTTACAATACTATTGAGTAAATATCTGAGAGTGGCATCACTGGGTCATCACAATACCTGTATGTTTAATTTGAGGAGAAAGTGCCAATACCTTCACTTTTGATGTAGTTCTCAATGAGCCTACATCGACTCCTTTTAGCTTAAAAGATAAAAGGATTCAATGTGGGGCCGGCCCGGTGGCGTGTGGTTAAGTTCACATGTTCTTCTTTGGCGGCCCGGGGTTTGCCTGTTCGGATCCCGGGTGTGGACCTATGCACCACTTCTCAAGCCATGCTGTGGTAGGCATCACACATATATAGTATAGAGAGATAGGCACAGATGTTAGCTCAGGGCCAGTCTTCCTCAGCACAAAAAAAAAAGTATTCAATGAATAATATTCAGTGCAATGAATGGTACAAGCGTGTTTAGAATTTTAATGGTGATTTTCTTCTGTCTGTGGATGTGCAAGTTTTCTCTTTGTTGATTTGACAGAGAAGCCCTTCCTCACTTCACATCAACAGATTACTGCTTTTATTTCAGGTTTAGGTAAATGCAGATCTTGTTCTTTGAGATTTTTGTTGTTAGAGAAAATAAGGTAAAAAATCATAAGCACACAAATTGTTAACCAAATTAAGATGAGAGATAAGAAGAGGCCACCTGTTACATTATGAAATGTATCTTCTTTGTTCATTGAGGAAATTTATATGTAATCAAGCTTTGCAGATGGCAATAACTTTGGTCATCAGGATCTACAGACAGCAACATGTTACTAAATGATGTAAGAAAATCTCATTTCTCTCTGCTTTGGAATCCAACGTAGCTGGCCCAAATTCTGATTTCAGATCTCTCTTTAACTTCTTCAGTATAGTCAACTGAAATTAAGTGAGGTCCCAAGAAAAGATTTTTTTCCCCCACTAGACTTATTATTGTAAACCTCCCCTGACTAATGGGCTTGGATTTCTGACATCCATGAGTCTAGGGAGAGTACTTTCCAGTAGCCGACTTCTTAGTATTTTAGTCATTCCATCTAAATTTTGTGCTAATTTCCTCCTTGATAAATTGCACATTTGAGTTTCTCTGGCCAAGAAAGATAGAGTTTTTGAAAAGATAATCAAGAGGTATATGTACATTTTTATATTAAAAATTATTGATTTTGTTTCATCAGAGAACAGGTATTTATTGGAGAAAAACTTGGAAATGTGAATATTCAAAAAACAAAAACTAGCTGTAATTTTACCACATACAGCCATTTTTAATATCACAGTCGATATTCTTTGTTTTTTAAGCATATATATCCATTTTAAAAGCAAAAACTTATTTTATTCACTAAGCAAAATATAAAAATATCTTTATAGTCAGTACATATTATCTACAAAATAATTTTGAATATTTGAATTATACTCTATTGTATCATAACAATACAATATGATATTCATACAATATGAGATATATTGGTTTCTGTAACTCATCTCATATAGATGGACATTTATATTGTTTACAATTTTATTTTCTTATACACAGTGATGAAGTAAACTTCCTTGTAGACAACTAATTTTGTATATTTTAATTTTTTTCCTTAGGATAACTTTCTATAAATAGAATTGTACAATTAATAGATATCCATAATAAATACTTTTGCTTGGCAAGTTATTTCTATGTGAGGAGCAAGCAGACTTGAATATAGCTATTCTACTATTAATCTTTGTTACTCGTTTTTAACTTTTTATGGAGTGTTTTGTTAGTCATAGTACAAAAATCTTGAGAACTTTTGTGATCTATAGAAATTTCCTTGACCTTTGACCTTGTGAAAAAAAATTCATTCTAATTTGTCCCAATCAGCAGAGAGTAGATTCCTGTTTACATAAAATCTTTATCTTTAGGGTAAGTCTATGGGTAAGGTCTCTTTGAGTCAAATAAAATGGTCTATCTTCTGGATTCACTTTATTTTAACTTCACTCAATTATCTGCAGCTCCTTCTTGATGCTCTAGAGCCACTGCCCAACAAGGTAGCCACTGACCACATGTACCTAATGAGCACTTGAAATGTGGCCAGTCGGAATTGAAACTTAGTACAAAAAAATGTAAAATAGCCCATTAATAATTTTTATATTGGTTACATGTTGAAATGATAATATTTGGGATATAGGGAGCTAGATAAAATATAATATTAAAATGGAAGTTGCCTCTTTATTTTTACTTTTTTCAACATGGCTATTTGAAAATTTTAAGTTACATATGTGGCTCTCATTTTATTTCTGTTGGACAGAGTTCATCTAGACGTCTATTCCCCTGCTGTAGAAAATATAAAACAGGTATTGCTACATGATAATTATGTGTTTTCATGGTTGTGAACTGAGACTAATTTCAAGTGGTAACTGATCCACAATGGTACCCTAAAATTGACCTCTGGTGAGTGAGGGAATGACTGAGAGGAGAAATCTTAAGCTTTCTTGAAGCCCCTAAGCTCCATGGATGGCAGGAGACCAATTCTCCCCAGCAGCATTATAGACCCTCTCCCTGCTGAAGTTCTGAATTGTTGAAAAGCATGGTTATACCACTTTTCATGAAGATGAATTGAGGGTGAGTGGATACAGTGAGTGGCGTTCCATTCTAGCTTCTCTTTTCTTGTTTCAAATCTTGATGATCATCATTTCACATATGCATAATTTGCATTTATCCTCATGTAATCTCAATGCAAAAGACAAGGATGAACTCACGTAAAGAACTAACCTACCCTGAGGTAACTAGAGACTTAAAGTTTGAAGGTAGAACTCTACGTGAATCGTTGTTCATGTACTGTCTATAATTTTAGAATGCAGTGGAGAATTGAGGCATATATCTTTCCCAAAAAAGAATAAACGATCAAACAAAAATTTGTAGACAAATGATTGAATGACCCAAATTAGGCATTTGGTTTGAGGCATTCATATAATTTCCCCTTGTGTGTAGACACTGCTGAAAGGCAGGCTGTATGGCATAATGGAAACATGCATGTTTGGTGAGAAGAGTAAGGAAGGTTCTCTGACTTCTAGGAAAATTCCCATTTACCTTGGGAGTATTTGGGGCATGTGCCTCATTGATAACGACTAAAAGTATGTGTGTGGAGGATATACTTGCAAGAGTTACAGAAAAAAAGAGAGAAAACAATTTTACCCAATTTCCAATAGGACTAGAGCTTTAATTTGCTCATCCATGTAGAGGATGCTCTGTCAAATGGAAAGCTTCCCCACCCCCCACGTCACCCCTAAAGTTACTCTGTTTAAAGACATCTCTGTTTCCTTAGACTTTTTTCTATATATGTAATGCTTGTTGACAATGTCAAATTGAGACTTAGACTGCCTATATTTTCCCCACCAAACAGAAGCT
The DNA here is from genome assembly GCF_021613505.1 of Equus quagga. Lineage (NCBI taxonomy): Eukaryota > Metazoa > Chordata > Mammalia > Perissodactyla > Equidae > Equus > Equus quagga. Next base: position 46,249,812 of record NC_060278.1, read on the forward strand.
ATCTGTGCCTCCTCTGAACAAGCTGTATCAATGCATTTTAATCATGTTACGTCTTCATAATACCAAACAACTCACAGATGTGTGAAAAGACTAGTTAATCAACAAGTTGCTTGTTCTGCATAAAACCAACTAGCTGGTGTGTTTGAGTAACTGGACTGGGTACTGCGGCTGTTTGGGGCTGGGAACTTTCTAGTCCTAGGTGAGACAGAGAGAACTCTTATTTCCTACTGAAGAAATGCTCATGAATATGACAACCGAATTTCTAAACTGCGGCATCCATAGCTCTTTGTATACCTTCATCAATCATAATTTATATGCATAACCGTTTAATTGTCAGAGACGTGGGCAGTCTCCTCAATGAGGCACTATGGCAGGGCAATTAAGAGCAAAGACACTGGAACCAAACTGGCCTCTTCTACCTACTAGGTGTATAACTAGGTACTTACCATTCTGTTCCTGTTTCCTTTTCTTTAAAATGGGAAATAATAGCATATATCTCATGGAGTTGTTCTGAAAATTAATGAATTAATGATTTTACAGTGCCTTGAGAACTGCTTGGCATATACAAACACTGTTAACTGTGTGTTACATATTTAACACTGCAATTTAGAAAGTCTCACCAGTTCAATGGATGTTACGGACGCCACAGTTCAGGAAGATGTCTGCTGTTACACCTCAGAGCACCTAAGTTTCTATAGCGTTGGATGGACTTAGCCAAAAGGAACTACAGGTAATTTCCTACAATCTTTCCACAAACTACTCAAGATGAGTTCTATCTATTCTTGATGAGAAACGATTTTGAAACAGGGACCTAGAGTCAAAGTACTCTGTTCTATCTTACAACGGCACACTTTTCTTCTAGGGGGGATCATTTTGTAGAGAGCTGTGCAAGTTAGCCATCCATTTGTGCCTATTTCTGCAACCTAAGCTTGTGACACGGACTTAAGACACTCAATAAATAATCATAATAATCATAATGATACTCACAGCTACTATGGACTGAATGTTTGTGTCTCCAAAAGTTCACCTTTTGAAGCCCTAATCCCTAACATGATGGTATTTGGAGGTGGGACCCTTGGGAGGTAATTAGGTTTAGATGAGGTTGTGAGGGTGGGACCCTTATGATGCAGTCAGTGCCCTTATAAGAAGAGGAAGAGGACAGAGTCCTCTCTCCACCAAGAAGGATACACCATGAAGGCAGCCATTTGCAAACCAGGAAGAGAGCGCTCACTAGACACCAAATCTGCTGGCACCTTGACATTGGACTCCCCAGCCTCCAGAACTGTGAGAAAAAAACGTTTGCTGTTTAAGCCACCCAGTTTACGGTATTTTGTTGTAGCAGCTCAAAGTGACTAGGACAACAGCTAGCATTTCTTGAGCATTTACTACATGCCAGATACTGTTCTAAACACTCTTCATATATTAACTATTAACTAGTCCTTACAATTCCATTAGGTAGATACTATTATTATCTTATATTGGGATACAATAGAAAAAATATGCATAAAGTGTTGGTTCAACACATGTAGGCAGTTTTGAACAACATTTACCATGTCTCTGGGAAAGGATGAGGTTGAAATACATAATAATCCAATCCAGGGACCACTGTGCAGTGGAACATAAGCTTTATCTTGGAGAAGAATTGCTCATGCTCTGGAGAGTCAGGATAGTAGTGGTTATGAGCATCAGTTCAGGCACTAGCCACCGGGGTGCCTCTTACCCCTGGGAGACCTAAGGCATGCCGCCTAACCTGTTGGAGCTTCAGTGTCTTCCTCTGAAAAGTGGGGATATATTAGTCACTTCCTCCTGGAGTTGTTGTAAGAACTAAGTGAGTTAGATGCGTGGAAAGCAGTCAGGATAGTGCCTGACCCATGGCGAGTCCTCAATAAGTGTCTGGTGTGCTGTTACTTCTGCAGCTCTGCATCTCATTTCTACCACCTCCTGAGGGCTTTTTGTTGAGGTGTATTGGCCTTTTATTTCTGGTTTTCTCTCTGGAGAATTGTTAGGGAGCTCTCAGGATTTCGTCAGGCTTGAAGAAGAGGTTTAGTGTAGAAACAGATGCTTGTTATCAGGCTGGCTCTGCAGGCCACTTGCTTCTTTCTCAGGACAGGTGTGGTCCAGAAGCCCAAGCAGCGTTTTGTCCAAATTTTTCTTGGCTTGGATCAAGTTGCTTCAGTATACCAACCTTTCTCACTTTTGGCTCAACATCTCCAACTCTACTTGCCTGCAAACTATAAATCAGCTTTGAGAACATGTTTCTCTCCAAGTCTATAGGAAGGAAAAAATAGACTTGCTATCCTCATCATGCCTGCGGTGCCTCTTTCTGCATCAAAGCTGGGTTCATTTGCTTTCCAGAGCAACAGGAGTGCCATTAGTGCAATTGTATTATTATATTTCTCTAGTCAACAAACATTCCCAGAGAGGGACTTGGGTACTGGTTAGATACAAGCCAAATGTATATTTAATGACTAGGTCCATATTTTTAGTTTCCACTGTGACATCCATAAATTGAAGATGTTTATTAAATTTGATATGAAATATTTTTCTGTTAAAGTCTGGTGATTGATTTGATTTGTATACAACTTGGAGTTTCAAATAAACAAAGTTGCAGCTACTTTTTAATGTGAACATCAGGACTGGTTAAATAAATTGTAATGCATCCATACAATGGAGTATACTACAGCCATTAATAAAGCAGTCTTGGGAATATATTTATAGACATGTAAAGATGTTCACAGTATGTTCTTAAATGAAAAAAAGACAAATTACCAAACAATATGTACAGTATGGTCCCAGGGTTTCAGAAAAATATCTGAATGTCTAGGCACCAAAGTATTAATGATTATTAATTTAAAGTAGCAGGAAATGGGAAATTTTTGTCTTTTTGGTTTTTTGACATGTTCTCATTTTTATGCAAGGAAAACATACAATTTATAAAAGACATTGAATCAAACTATAGTACACAAATACAAATAGCTAGTCATTGACAATTTTAGTTGATATATTTATCAACACTTAGTTGATGTATCTATTTGTAAACATTTTGTTTTAAAAAATTTAAATATTTAAAAAATAGAGCAAAATAGTATGAATTAATTATTCGAAAAGTATTGCAATTTCTTGAGTGCCTACTACGTGTGAGGTGCTAATTGTATAATATTAGAGTTTTTAGCATAAATATTATTATATCCATTTTATTGATCAGGAACCTGAATTCAGAGAAACTAAGTAACTTGCACAAATCCATGTAGCTGGTAAATAAAAGAGCAAGGAGTCAAACCCGGTCTCATGCTACCAGTGCAACCTGCCTCTCAAAATGAGAACCAAAGGAATCAAATCATTTTTCCACTGTTTCAGCTAACATATTGCACATCTCTGATTTGAACCTGGATCTTGCTGACTCCAAAAACCCAAGGTTTCTCTACTACACTGCTCTGTCTTCATGTTTGCTGCTGTCCTATTGGTCAAAGCCAGTCATGGCCAAGTCTAGAGGCAACAAAGGAGGGGACTAAACCTGGGTGTGGATTTTGGGGAGGTGTGATCCTTAGGAGACTTTAATAACAACTTACAGCAATAAGGAAGTTTCAGAGAAAAGTAGCAAAAATGGTTGTGGAAATGAGATGGGAGAAAATTATTTGTTATAAGAAGATTGTCACAATTTCACCCCTGAAAAGGAGCATGAAGACAGTACAGTCGTGCATCACTTAACAAGGATGTGTTCTGAGAAATGCGTCATTAGGCAATTTCCTCATTGTGCGAACATCATAGAGTGTACACACACAAACCTAGATGGTGTAGCCTACTGCATACCTAGGTTATATGGTACTAATCTTATGGGACCACTGTCGTATATGCGGTCCATGGTTGACCAAATCATTATTATGCAGTGCATGACTGTAATATAGATAAAGAAACCTGAACATTTTCATCAAAGCCAGAAATACCATGAAAAGAAGCCACTATTTGAAATTAAATCCCAATGAACTTTAAGCAAATTTTAAGAACTATGATTTACAACTTCAATCATCTAGTAATAAAAATTGGGAGGATTCAGTATTCTATGAGAAAGCACTGGCATGAAATAAAAATTAAATAAGAAAGAATGTAAACAAATGTATGTATGTTAGAACTATAAAAGGGATTTAGGGTAAGCAAGAGTTTCCAAAAAATTATCAAAATCATTTTGGGGGACTGTGAAGCGTATGCTATGTCTTGGCTACACGCTCAGGGATTGTTCTGTAAAGAGAACACGTGAGGTCCCAATTTTCTCAAAAGATGGTCTTGTAATAAACACTCTCAAATTCCTTCCTCTGAATTTCTAAAATGCCATAATTGTTCAAAAGAAAACTAAATCCTTGATACTGTCTAGAAACATCAAACTTCATCATAAGAGGGACCTGGGTTCACATCTTGGTTTATTTGCCTACTAGCTGTGAAAACTTTGGGCAGGGTAAGGCATTTTTCCCAAGCAACTCCCCACTTCATCCTCATCCTTCATCTGGAAAATGGGGATAAAAATATCAACTTCACGGGGGCTTTGGTAAGGATTCAATGAAACAATCCATATAAAGTCCTTAGCACAGGCTTGTATACAGTAAAGGCTCAATAAATGATTATAATTGTTACTGACAATTTAGTCTTTAGTGTCCGTGTTGGTGACAGACCCCTTAATGGATGGGCCACAGTCATAGCTAAGTATGACAATTCCTGTTCCTATGATTTTGTAGATTTGAAATTGATAAGAAAAACAAGATGATTTATTATTGAGGCAATATCATGTGTTCCCTTGTGCTTGAAAATTGCATCAAAGTAGAACCATCTGTACACAGTTGGAAGGTAGCTAACAGCATACAGGGATACAACAAGGAAACAATGATGGTGAGGATAATAATAATTCTCGTTATCGTTTACTGAGATCCCACTATGTTCCAAGCACTGTTCCAGGTACTTGTGTATATTATCTGACTTCAGCCCCACAATGCTATTGTTTTAATTTTACAGATGAGGAAACTGAGATTTTGAGAGTTTAAATTACTTATCCATAATCGGCTTATAAGAAGAACCGGTATTCCAGCCTTCTGCTGTCTGAGTCCCATACAGACTTGACAGTCTAGTTAAAGATAGATACCCTACCTTAATTATCATTATTGTCTCCTCAAGTTCTTTTGAGAGAATAAGAGAGTAAGTGAATGAATGAATGAATAGTAAAGATAATGGAATAGAAAATGTTTAGGACGTTAGCAATCAGATTTCTAACATGTCATTAAGTTGAAAACAAAAACACACACCCAAAACTTTCTGAGTGAAGTTGTCGATCTTCAGCAGGAACAATTGGGATAATTGGAACCGTCCACGTTTGAAATTGCCTTTGCTAAGAGATGTGGTTTTATCCTTCTCTCTCAAAGAGGCATACGTTTCTAAGGGCTTGCTTATTCTTGCAGCTCATTTCTCAACATTAATAATGTATTAATCGGGAACCTTTGGTCAGTTTAGGAAAAAACATGTTAAAGGGCTTTATGGTGGGGAGGAGGAGATTGTCATTTTGGGTAATTTTCTACCGAGCTCTTCTTTCTCTGGGCTTTTGGATGAGTCATAGGTTTGTCCAAGGAGGCAACTTGCAATTTGCAACCCTGCCTTGTTGATGAAATCTGTTGTATTAAAACCTGCAAATTTATCTTCAACTGAAAAAGTGTGCAGCATTTTACTTCTCTAATATTGCTTTGGAGTCACTCTGTTTTTCTTGCCTCTGGCTGTTTTTGCTCTATCCTTACCTAATGTGATTTATATGTGTAGAATATTCATGCCACTCTTGCCTAAACCAACTTTCTTTCCTCCCTTTGTCTTCCCTGTGGTAGAGGTATTCTTTTCATATCAGTTTTGTGACTTGTGGGAGGAGTTTTAGTTCTTTTTTAAATGTCTGTACACTCTGAGTGTCTCCAGAGGGTCAAACAAAGACTCTTGATGCTGGCCATATGTCTCAGTTTGAGCGAAGAGCTAGAGATGGAGGGCAAAGGGGAGACTTTCTACGTCTCTGTGATTTCACAAAACTCATTTCTGTACTTTGCTGAACAGGAAGAAAGTCTCCAAGCACTAGCAGATCAACAGACACGCTTTTTTTTTTTTTTTTTTCAGACTAAATCCTCACTAGAGGAGAATGACATCCTGGTAAAAGACATCCCCAAATGCCAAGTTCTTGTGTTGGGATTGTACTACCAGTAGTCATTTTCCTTCTAGTAGTCTCACATACTTCCAGCCCTGAAGCAAAGTGCCCCTCTGCACAAGGGTTGAAATTGCTTCCCAGTTGCGGCCGTAACAGGGCATCGATCCTCATCTGTTCCCCACCACTGAATTCTCCACCGCGCGCTGGAAACAAGCAGCACCCCTCCGACACCTACGGGACCTGGCTTGTAGAAGTAAGATTGAATGGCTATTAGAAGGGGTGACGGGTATAACCTAACACTGCACAGAGAGACCATGGTAATGAAGTAACACAGAATCGTAGAATGGTAGACCTGGAAGGCTCCTTAGACGTCATCCTGGCCAACACCGTCTCTTTATGGGTGAAGAAACACAGGTCCTAAGAGGTTAATTGACTTATCCAAGGTCATGATGTGAATTATTGCCCTTTTATTGTTCAGGTCATACTTAAACAAAAATTTTTTTCCAAGGTTTCTAAGAGTTCAGAGTTCTTCAGCTATGGACTGGAATGCTTCCCTTTAGGTATCTTACAATTTAATTATTATACACTTAATATCTTACAATTTAATCAGAGATTTAGGAAACATAAATAGCAAGAGAAAAAATGAAATGCTTGATGTATGTATTTAAATACTGTATGTAAAAATAATTCTATTGAGCAGGTGTCTTAAGCTTTATCTTAAGGAAACTGATGGCTATGGATTTGTCTTAATATATGGAGGGCCATTAATTTCTTAAGAATTGTAAAGTAAAAGTGCTAAATATGAATTTATGCCTTGTGATTTATACCCTCCACATATATCGCCAGTCTTCTGGGCGTTTCAGCAGCTATCCACATCACTGAGGATAGGCTAATGACCGTGAAAAAGTCTCTTTGAATCTTGGCTCTCGGAAGCCCGGCTTCCTCCCTTCTTCCTGGTTTCCTCATCTCTGATATAAAGTGGTCAGATCAGATGGTCTTTAAAGTGTCTACAAATGTTCACCTCCCATGTTCCCTCAATTAATGAGCAACCGAAAACGAAATGCAAAACCCTCCAGATGTTCTAACAGATTTACCTTTGGATCTGAGAAAAGTCCTAATGCACCTCAATAGTTTCAGCTTATTTTTTGAGTGGTGACTTACCATTGGGAATTTTATATGACATTCTCCACTAGAATAACTGGTTTTAAAGCAGTGCACTATGGCCCTTGTATTTCCAGGACAGATTTGGGTTAAGTATCACGAATTCCACTGAGTAGAACAAGATTTTAGGATCAGAACCATCAAACTCAAGTTATACAGGAATAGTAGTTCAATTAAATGTAACACATATTTGACAATTCTCATCAAACCGATGAGCCCCTTTTGTCTATGCATCAAAATAATTGTCGGGGGTAAATAAGCACTTATTGTCCTTGTGAACATTTACATGTTTCCTGCTACAAAATTGTTTCTAAGGACACAGTAGCATTAGCAACCACTGAAAGCCCCAAGCCAACAACAGCCACTTAAATACTTCTTGTGAATGGTAGTACTCATATTTACCGTTGCCAGGTACCAGCATCTCAAATATGCTTAAACAACCTTTGCCAATGCAGCTTTAGCCAGTAATAATAGCTAATACTTATTGAGTGCTAACTATGGACCAGGAACTAGGGAACTATACTAAAAGCTTTGCATATATTATCTCATTTAATACTTCCAATAATCTTAATGAGGTAGGTACTGTTATGATCCTCATTATTCAGATAAAGGAACTAAATATTAGCAGCTTAGGTACTTTGACCAAGACACAACTAGAAAACAATAAAGCTGAGATTTGAAGCCAGTTAATTTGACTTCACTAGCACTATACAGTATTGCCTTCCTGCTGGCAATCTTCTAGAAGACAGATTATTTTTGAGTTGCTTTGATAAATATACTTTATGGAGGAGAATACAGACTGTGTATTGTGTGTGATGGTGGTGGAGGTCGATGGTGAGGGGATTGTTCATTTTTATTGACTTTACCTGGTGGTATTTAATTCGAATCATGCCATGATTTTTGGCAAGTGCACATTATGCTGGTCTGCAGGATCACCAGAAGTAGAGATGGGCATGAAAGGGTTGGTATGAGCCCTTCCTTCAGAACCTCCACCTGCAGACACAACCGTGCATTATCCAACCCAGGTCTGAACTGCAGCTTCAGAAGCCATTTCATTGTTTAAATTTCTGATCTGCAGTGTTGTATGAAATACTGTTAAGAACTCTGTGCTTCGGGATCTGTGGAATATCAACACATTTCCAAGCCTAAATCTAAAGTGATGGTGCTTAATAATTTATATGACTGCATTTCCCCCCTCTTGATGTTGTTAAAAATAATGAAATAGAGAACCCGCACTCTCCGAGAATGTAACAGGCCAATTTATGATTCTAATTCTCTGTTTGGTCATCTGAAATATACTATTTTAGCAGCTTTATGCCTTTCACAGGTATTTCTTAAAAGCAATTCCTACTTGCATTACTGTTCCGTAAATGTTTTGGCTTGAAAGAGAAAATGTGTCCTTCAAACAAGTTTATTTCTTTCAGGGCTACTTCGGCGTGTGAATTCCTTGGTGCTGACTACCCGGGGTTTTCTGTTATCATCTTCTCAGGGTTCAATTCATTACCCCTGTTCATTATTCAATTTGTTGAGCTTTGAGCACCTGAATAATTGAAAGCTATGCAAGTATTATAAATTATATTGTCCACGTTCATAATCTCCATTTTAGAGTTTATAGCTTCACTGTAAAAATTCACTGTGTTGGAACCTTACACACAAGGTCTTACACTGAAAACAAATTAATTTTATAAATATATTTTTTTCTTCCCTAAACTCAATATTTGTCAAATCTTACATTTTTCAGTTATGGTTTTTATGGCTTTTACTGCCACAGCAAGACCAATGAAAAGGATGTTTTACGTGTTCACTTATTCATTCTTCTTTGCAACAAATATTTATGGAATGACTATTCCTTTGACAGTGGGAGGCTGGGGCTAGGTCAGCCTCTTGTCTTTGAGAAGAATGAGATGAAAAGCAGGCTTTGCAATCCTTTAAGTGATGGCCTCCACCTCCTGAAGGCATTCCAAAAACAAAACAAACAGAAAACCCAAAAAAACATATTCTCAGCAGCCCCGCCTCTGTAGCCTCTGCCCCTTGGCTCTTCCTGGTCCACCTAGCGCCATGAGGACTGGAAGATTCTCCAGCCTCTTAGAGGCAAGGAATCCAGTTCTTTGCTCTGCAAATGAATATTGGAGTAAATTTCTCAATGGGAGTAACAGATCTGTGCTTTGAAACTTAGAAAAGAAAAGAGAAAAGAGCATGTGGGTGAGGTTTAAGGCAATGATGCCCCTAGCTGGAAAGTGCCCAAACTGGAAGGCAGGCTGCAGGCTCAAGTCTTGTGGATGCAAATCTAGTGGGATTTTTAACTTCATCAGCACTGCCTCTACAGTGCTAGATTGATTAATTGATTGGTTTTACCACAATAAAAATAGCTTTAGTGTTTTTTCTGCCTAATTATAAAAGCAATAGCCAACATTCTCCTTGTAAAAGTTGAAACAATGGATGAAGGCATAAAGTAGAAAGTGAAAATCATCTGGAACTGAATTTGTTCAATATTAGTTCAACAAGCATTTCTGGAGCACATACTCTGTACCACTTGGGCGTGAGTAAATAGTGGTGAATAATACAGATGTGGTTCCTGCCCTTAGTTAGCAGAAAATTCATGAAAGACACAAATAATAAACAAGCAAGCAAACAAATGAATATACATTGCACTTTTATGAAGGCTGAGGGCAGAAAATCGTGATGGCAAATCAACAGGGGAGGTACTCCTTACATCAAGCCGTTACGGATGATGTCTCTCAGGAAGTGACATTGTAGGGGACAGCCTTCCACACTGTTTTCTATGTATGTGTCGACACATTTTTACAAAAACAAGATCATATATGCATATTGTTTTGCAACTTGCCTTTTCAATATAAGCATGTCAGTGTTAATCTTCCATGTAATAAGTATCGATTGAGAGTATTATATTGTATGAATATATCATAATTTAAAAAATCAATCCTCTATTGATGGATATTAATTTTCTTTTGCTTTCATACTCATTGCTGAGATGAATTTCCTTCGCTGTATCTCTTGGGGCATATTTACCATTATTTTTTAGCATAAAGATATAGAAATGGAATTTCTGAGTCAAAGAGTATGCATGCTAAAAGTTTAGTATGTGTTGTCAAAATACCATATGAAAATTTGTATCAGTTGAAATTTCCTGCAACAGCTCATTCAAGTGGGAGGCAGCATGGAAGGATAATCATCCAGAGGTCAGGCATCTGAGTCAGGCTGCTGGGTACAAGCATGAGCTGCGTGTGACTTTGGACAAATTATATTACATCCCATTGTCTCTGTTTCCTCATCTAGAATATGGCGTAATAATTTCTGGGATTGTTGTGAAGGTTAAAGGAGATAACCCATATTATGCATTGAACAAACTACATGGCTCAATAAACATTAGGTATTACTATTATTTACCCCATACACTTGTGAATACTGGATATTATCATTTTCTAAATTTTTACCATATTTTAATTATAAAAAGTAGTGTGGGCTTATGGTAAAGAATGTCTCCAAGCACCTTAAAGGATATTGACATGATTACCCCTCCGTCATCTGCTATTCCACTCCCCAGAGATAAGCACCGAAAACTTTGTAAATTACCACTATAACTCTAAATTAAATGCCTACACGTCACTCAAAAATATCAATTTCACCAAAATCTCCAGATAGACCTTTATGAAAGAGGAGGAATTTCAGTCCCCTCCTCTCCATGTGTACCTGATTTTTGTCAGTTTATTTTCCAGTTCTTTTGTTTTCACGTTTATCTAAAAACAGTATTTCAGAGTGAGTGCCTATGTTGTTAAAAACTTAGTCTATCAACATTTACATTTCCCTTTTCATATTTGTCTCCGTAAAATCCACCAACTTAGATAAACCTATTATTGCAATGGGGCATCCAGCAATTGCAGTCTATGTTCACAGAGTGTCCCGGAGCCTGGTTTACTGGGACAGTGCTGGTTTACACTTTTTATGTAAAACTGGCCCTGAGCTAACATCTGTTGCCAATTTTCCTCTTTTGTGCTTGAGGAGTATTGTTGCTGAGCTAACATCTGTGCCCATCTTCCTCCATTTTGTATGTGGGATGCCACCACAGCACAGCTTGATGAGCGGTGTGTAGGTCCACACCCAGGATCTGAACCTGTGAACCCGGGGCTGTCCCAAAGCGGAGCAAGTGAACCCAACTTCTATGCCACTGGGCTTGTGCCCTCCCAATGTACTTTTTATGGCACCCTGCTTGATTTCAGAACTACCTTGTTTGGACAACAATTTCCATGTCCACCCAATTTATAGAAAGAATGTGAACAGAGGGGGGCCTTTCCCAAGATTGATATTGCTGGCAGAAAAAAGCATCTAGCAGGCTCTTGGCCACTGTGTCTCTATTCATATTTTACTGACTAAGAGAAAATACATTTCCTTTGCTTTTTAAGGTTTCATATCTCTTCTTGTGGGCTCCCATATTTGGGGTTTGTGTCTCTTTATCATGCTTGATCTAAAGGGTATCCCACATTCAGCACAGCATTCTATTCAAGGTGGTATTTTGCGTAACAATTTTGAGATGGTCAGGAGAAGAAGAATCTAATTAGGATATTTATCCCACAGTAGATTAACCACTACCTTGTTAATGTTATTTTCTTATTCCTTTATAAACTGTTTCAGGTTCAGAGAAAGGTGAATAGAATAATAATAATTAAAAATCTCATTCACACCATCCAGCTTCAAAAGTAAAATACAACCAATACATTGGACTTCCCAGTGCTCTAGCTTCCTATATACTCTCCATGACTGCAGGGTTCTTTCCTTAGCCCAAGGCAACCACTCTGCTGAATGTAGCGCTTTTCATTTCCACACATTTAAAAAAATAATTACAATGTGTAGTATATAATACAATAGATAGTATTGCTTTCATGCTTTAAGACTTTATATAAATGATGTGCAATTTGATTCTTTTTTCTCAATATCCTCTTTGGGAGAGTCCTCCACCACACTTCTTTTCTATTCTACATCATTGCCTTCTATGATTATACCACCATTTATACATTCCACTCATTTTTGTTCTTACAAACTATACTCTGCAATTTGTCATTGAACATTGGTGACCATAAGTGTAAGAAACACAGTCGCTCAAATGGTTTTACCAATTTCTACTTCCACCAGCAATGAAGAAAATATTTTACATCATTGTAAAACTATTTATTTGCAGGAAATCAAGCAATCAACTAATGTTTATTGGCCATCTTTTGTAAATAAGGTGGCTGTCCTAGGCATTGATGATAGACAAAAAGAAATATAAGGGAGTCCCTGTCATCTGAGTTGGGGTAATAAAATATATATGCACAGCTGAAATTCTTTACAGACAAATACACTTATTAACTACTACATGCAAATGTATCATCTTAGGCAGTAGGAATATGGAAGTGATACGGAAGGTAAGATTTGACCAGAAGGGTAAGAACAGAGATGGAGAGTAATTGGAGAACGTCCCAGGAAGAAGTGTTGTGAGTGTCCTGAATATTCCCTTTGCTATTCCTCCTCTTGTACCTTCTATCCAGTGGTGAATATAAACCACATTGATGAATTTTTCCAATTACTGAGGAGTATAACTCAGAAATAAAAATGTTTCATAAATGTTAATAAATGGTTTGATTACTCAAAGATTTTTTTATTCTTGTTGGTAGATTCCAAAGTCTGAGACAAGATATATATTTAAGCAAATATGCTTTTCATATCCTAAATGCACTTTAGAAAATTCCAGCTTTCTATGTATAGATACTTGTTTGCTAGAGAACAAGAATTGTTATAAGAAGATATCAAAGCTACTTATTTTTTATGGGATTTCTGCATAAATCTTATATCTATAACCTGATCTAATGACATAAATTTTAGCAGCTTGTTTCTGTTGCACCTGCTCTGGAACCAGAGCTGTCCTACAGCAATATCCAGGAGTGGAATTGAGCTATTTGCTGGTGTCATAAATAAGAAAGGATGTCATGGCTGTTTTCATTTGACTGAGCAGTAATGGAGTTAATTATACTTTCCGTCTCTTTGTTTTTGATCTGTGTGTCCAAAGTCATCTAAGCTTTTGGGAGTTCTTATATTTTAACTCTTCCCTTGTCTGATTGGATTTCATAGCTTTGGGGATTTCACAGCTATCAGTTATTACTCTCTTTCAATTTCTACCTTTCGTTTGTAACTGTGCACATTGTGATTCACATTAATTCTTCTTCAGAGGAATATGAGACAATTCTCATTATTATTTTGTACTTGATATATAATTTTTAATTTGAGCATTTTATATAAATTGTCTATGGAGAAGAAAGGATGTTAGCCCAGTTTTATAGTTGAGACAGGCACGGGAAAGATAAGTGATTTCTGAAGTGCAACCTAGAAATCCAATGAGATAGGAGTGGATTTAGAATTTCCTTAGGTATTTTTGTTAAGATTAAGAATCACTGTCGAAAGGGAAAAGGATTTCCATGATTTTTCTGCCAGACCATTTTTATTGAGTTGAGAGATTATGTAAGTAGATAAAAATACATGTCATATATATATATATATATAAACATTTGAAGAATTCAGATAAATTTTCATCTTTATTGATATTGTTTGTTTGTATCTACATAATCTGTAATACTCGGATTATTAAATCAGTATAGATACTTGAGTTTTAATTAATTATCCTCTTAATTTTCTGTTATGTAGATATTCTCTAATTTAATTGGCAGCTAAACTCCTAAAGAAGAAAATTGAGGGAAAATATTATTTGCACATTTTATTCTTATAACAATAAATACTAAAATATTTAGAAATAAGGAGATTTTTGATTTTTTGCTTCTATCAATTTCTGGACAATTTGGATAGCTGAAACATACAAAAACAGCACATATTATTCTCATATATACATACACACGTGTACACACAATATACACTAAAAATAATAAAACAAATTTGCAATTTTATGATTTAATTAGATTAAAATGTGATTTTGGTTTTTAATAGGTACAACCACCTTTTGGTAAGTTTCCCTTGATAATGAACAGCTTCACACAAAACCTTTCTGATGCATCGTACAGGTTTTGATTTGTTTTCAAAGATGATTTAAACAATTCCCAAGCTGCTTATTTTTATTCAAATTAAAAATAGTTCGGGAATCCTGACACAATTGTTTCATCTTATCTTTTGTCTCCTGCACAAGTAACTTTTACTGTTAATCATACTATTACCATGGTTGCCATCATTTTTATGAAAAACCTATGAGTCAGTTATTTTCATCATGGGAAGAAATAGGCTAAATGCAGGAGAAGTGCACTAAAATAGGGCTGGGACTCATGGAAGGATTTTGTTGAAATCTAGGTGAGAACTTGAGTAGGAGTGCGCTATAAGGTAGAAAAAGATCCTTTAATTTTTGGCCTGAGAGTTTCCTTAAGAATTCATGTAATTCTTTTTGTAGGCAGGAGTGCAGAGGGGTTGGGATGGTATTAGCTGTCAAGGATTTTCTACAGAGCTGCAGAGGATATTTTTTCTCTCTCTGGATCCTGAGGTATGACCCCAGTGACTTCTTTTATCTTTTAGAGTTTTGGTAGGAATTTTTGTTGGTGACTGTCAAGTTAACCCTGAATTCACCATTACAGACCCAAGTGCTGTTAAGGCAAAATCACTTTGATATGAAAGTAACCTGGGTGAGATTCTGCCCCTGGTCATAGGACCCGCTTGTTTAATGAAAACCTTCTGATATGAAAAAAAAGAAAAAGGTGAGGGGCAGTGATTAGGGATTTTGGACTAATTTAATGGCTTAATTTCAACATGATCACGATTAAATTGGATCTGCTGTTGAAAAAATAAAGAAAGAAAATACACTCACCCAGAACACTTCCAAAAGAGTGGATTTGAAAAGGAAAAACCAACCAACTCACCCCAGGGCCCCAGCCCCCGCTAAGGTTCAGCCTCAGTGTTAAACACATTAACATGGAGGAGAGGTGTGTGTTTCTTGCTCTGTAACAGGCACACGTTTCAAACATAGGATTCAACATATGAGATTTGAAACATCTTTGGCATTTTGAAAAAATTTACAAACTAGAATCCCAGCTTGTTGGTTTTCTGAGTTGTTTAGGAAGTCACCTAAAGGAAAATAAACATTCTCCGTGTGTTCGATGAATGCTACAGAACTTCCGTGCTTAAAAGTGGATTTCACTGAGCAACAGCCTTTTACTAAGGAAGGTCAAATTTTCTTCTCTTTGGAGTCTTTCAGGCTCCCAAACCAGTTTGCATATTGAGCTTCCCAGAACTATTTTCAACCACCTGGAGCAGCTGAGCATGAAGAACACCATTCTCGATGTCTTTAGCTACAAATTGGTAAGCATATGGGCTCCAGAGGCCTGGGGAGGAGGGGCCCACCCCTCAAATCCAGTCTGTTTATGACTGAGGAAGTTCTGATCAAGTTGACGGTGTTAAAGACTCCAACACGTCAACTCCATTGAAGAGCGGGACAAGCTATTGTAAATAGGAACCATCAAAGCATTAGCCATTTCGGTGAAATGAAGCAAATCAATTGTTTCTCAGAAAGGTGCCTTTCAGATCTCCTTTCGCAGCTTCTGAGTTTCTGTATCAAGTTCACATGAAAACAACTTGTGCTAATGGGATTTTGGCTCAGGATCTTGGAAGGTCAGTGACTTGGCCAGTAAACCATGATTTCCTTTATCTGTGACAAAACAATCATCTCACTGTTTGAAAGCTATTTAAAACAATTCAGTGACATTAGCAATAGGATAAAAATGAAATAGCTGAGAGAATTGCAGTTACTCAGGTTGTGAATTTGCTTCTATCCATCCATTGCCTTTTATTTAATATGACATTATTTTTTCCCCCAAATTTGTTATGGTTTATTAAAATTAATATGTGTCAGATGCATGTGGAGGTGTATAAATACCACTTTTTGAAATCAAAACATCTTTGGTTAATCTATTGGAATTTTGCATTCAGTAAATAATTTCAGCTGCAAAGAGGATGCTGAATGTGGCTTCTCTATAAACCAGTAAGGTAATAATTACTATATGGTATTCTGATTATTTCTTTTAACACATTAATTGAGTGCCTCCTATGTAGCAATCACTGAACCAGACATTCTCACATGTTGTCTCATTGAATATGAATATTATCCACATTCATATGCTATGAGCTTCTAGAGATCAGAGATCTTGTTTTATAAATCTTTGCTTATACTTAGGACCTAGAAAAGTGCCTGGCATATAACAGGTCTTCAAAATCTTTCCATTAGATAAACATAAAAATTTGTAGTTAGCTTTTTAGAAAATTAACTTCTGGGCTGAGAATTGGAATTCAAGATATTTAATCTTTTGGAGAAGGCAAAAACAAAGGAATAAACTACAGAAATTTCTTTTTTATGTGGTTGCACCAAAATTCTGTGTGTTTTAGAAGTGTTACTTTTAAATTGATAAGGGACAGGGGCTGTCCCCCTGTGTAGTGGTTACGTTTGGTACCCTCTGCTTCGGTGGCCCAGGTTTCTGGATTTGGATCCCAGGTGTGGACCTATACCACTCATAAACCATGCTGTGGTGGTGACCAAAATATAAAGTGGAGGAAAATTGGCACATTTGTTAGCTCAGGGCTAGTCTTCCTCAAGCAAAAAAAGAAGAGAGAGAGAAAGATTGGCAACAGATGTTAGTTCAGGGCTAATCTTCTTCAGCAAAAGTAAATAAATAAATAAATTGAGAAGGGGCTGAAATGAGAGGAAGATATTTCATCTAAACATTATATTTATACTTATATTTAAAACATTATTTAGTATAAAAATTAAGCAACAGTTAGGTAAAAGATTTGGGATATTCCTTTGAGACGAGGTACATATTAACTAAAACTAGATAATGAGACAGAGAACACTTGACCCAAAGTCAAAGAATTAACTCTCTCTTTTTTTTTTTTTAAGATTTTTTATTTTTCCTTTTTCTTCCCAAAGCCCCCCAGTACACAGTTGTATATTTTTAGTTTTGAGCCCTCCTAGTTGTGGCTTGTGGGATGCCACCCCAGCATCACCTGACGAGGGGTGCCATGTCCTCGCCCAGGATCAGAACCAGCGAAACCCTGGGCCGCTGAAGCCGATCGCCCGAACTTCACCACTCGGCCAAAGGGACGGCCCCCAAATTAAGTCTCTTTAAACTGATTAGATGTTAGTTTTGTGCACAATCTACCAATATAGACAGGTAGATAGGTAGGTAGCTAGATACATACATACACACATACATAGATACATAGATAGACAGAGAGAAATTATATTTTTTATTAGGAGCCAGGCACTAGGCTAGGTACTGCTGAGGTTAGCATAGAATTTGAAGAAGGCAAATTTTCTGCCATTAGAGCATTCACAATCTTCTTAGCCTGGAAGCAGACAGTAAACATATTTTAATTCAAATCAAGTAGATGATGGAGGTGTGAGATGGACAGCATGGTGGCACAATCCACCGAAAAGAATCGAAAGGACAAAAAGCCCAAAGTTCAGTGTGGCTGGAAGAGTGAGGCTGTCAGCCACTTTCAGGTAGGGTGGGGAAGAGAAAGCTTTGTTGAGGTCTATAAAACCTGCTAAAAGATTTGTTCCGCCAATTCTCCACCTCAAGGCAAAGAGAACTTCTCAAAAACCTGCCTGAAGGAGCCGCTTGATCTGAAGAGCATTTTAGAAAGAGCCCTTGGCTGCAGCGTGGAGAACAGACTGGACACCAGGTGTGTCTGTTATATGATAGTAAAGGTGTGAAGGAGGAGAAATGGAGAGATTTGAGAAAAAAATTATGAAAGAAAAGCTTCAAGAAGGACTTCAGGTTTCTGAGTTGGCAATTAGGAGGGGATGGAGTTATAATCTACAGGTATTAGTAGCACAGGAAAAGAAATCTTTTGGTAGGGAGGAGGGTAGCATGAATGTGGTGGTAGAAAAAAAAGAGAGATTAATTTAATTTTGCATCTGTTGAGTTTAAGGAGTCTCTCAGACATTCAAATGAAAATATTCAGCTGTTTGTAGATTAGAAACAAAATTTGGAAGAGAGAAATTGGAAGTCATTTGGCATTCTCTAAATCCGGACTCCACTAGAGCACGCCCTGTTTCAGCTCCCAAGTGCCCTGTGAAACTTAATTCATCTAGGAAGTCTTTATTTTTTTTTATAATTTCCCCCCCCCCCACCCAATCTATATCTATTTAGTGTCGATGTTTTAGAACATAACTTGAAATTCCAGCTTTCTTAGTTTTCTGAAAGAGGACATGAGTGGAGTCATATTAAAATAGAGACGGGGCAGCCATTTCAGAAGAATTGCCTCCCACAACTTGTTTCCTTTATCTTCCAGCTAACCAC
Source organism: Equus quagga (assembly GCF_021613505.1). Lineage (NCBI taxonomy): Eukaryota > Metazoa > Chordata > Mammalia > Perissodactyla > Equidae > Equus > Equus quagga. Next base: position 46,268,475 of record NC_060278.1, read on the forward strand.
CCCAAACCACCAACATCCCAAGAAGTCAGTAAGGACAAGAATATCCTGTTGTGAGGACTGGTGGAACTGGACTTTGCTGGGGACCAACTCGCTAACCCATCAATGAAGTACGAGTCTAGTCTTTTGCCTGATGACTGAATCTCAAGCCCGTCTATGAAGGGCAAACCCAGCCTCACCTCATCCAGCACTAATGAACTCTTCCGTAATACAACTCACCTCCTCCTCCCCTTTTCCCATAAAAACCATAAGCCCCTCTCCTGTAATCGGGACACTATTTGAGCTTCTAGCTGAGTCTGTGTCTCTTGAATTGCAATTCTAATTCCTCACAGAAATGTCTGTTGTTTGAATTGTAGTGGATTTTTCCTCTGTCGACACTTTCTGGCTGTGTGACATGGGCAACTCAATTAACCTCTCTGCATCTCAGTTTCGTTATCTGTAAGGTGATTACATCATTGCTGAATTAAAGCGTTGTCATGAGGGCTAGATGACAGAATATATAAAATGGTTGGTGGAAGATATGACATTGCAATAGCTTAAAAATGGCTATATTAATATTAATAGGATAAATATTGTTGACCAGGAGTATACAGTAGACATTATAATTGGTCTTTCTACTAAATCTTTTTCATTCATTGTTCACAAAAACCCTGGGAGGTAAATATTGTAATTTCCGTTTTATAGAAAGATAAGTGAAGCTCAGTGGTCAATAGCTAAAAAGTTGTAGAGCCAAGATTAGAAGCCAAATTTTTAAATTCTTATTTCTGGTATTTTATTTGCTCCCTTACGACTTCTGGAGATTATATGTTGTTGTCTATTTCCAAAAAGCCTCCAGTTTTGTGCTGTATAGAAGGATGCTCTGTAAATACAGGGAACAGATTCAGGACAACGCAGAATGTTTACTGAGCTCTTATATACCAGGTGCTGTAATGTGCACTGGGAATCCAATAATTCTTGCCTTGCCATTGATATCTTGGCACAGCAAGTATTTTTACAGATAACTATAATGCCGTGGGGTCTGTGCTCAAATAGAGGCAGAGGAAAAAAAAGGAAAACAGCACAGCAAGGAGGGGACAATTTATTTTGTCATAAGTTTGGGCATGAAAGTGAAATAAAGTCCCCCCCAAATTTTTAAAAAGGTGAAATCCACACTGGCCTATTTTGGAGAGTTTTATGCAATATAAAAGTAATTTTTGATCTGTATCTTTATTAAATTTGGAAGGCCATAGTTGCTGTTGTCAGAGAGCCCCCCCCTTTTTTTTCTTTTTTTTGAGGAAGATTAGCCCTGAGCTAACATCTACTGCCAATCCTCTTCCTTTTGCTGAGGAAGACTGGCCCTGAGCTAACATCTGTGCCCGTCTTCCTCTACTTTATATGTGGGACGCCTACCACAGCATGGCTTGCCAAGCGGTGCCATGTCCGCACCCGGGATCCAAACCCGCGAACCCCAGGCCACCGAAGCGGAATGTGCACACTTAACCGCTGAGCCACTGGGCCAGCCCCTGACCAGACTATTTTAGAAAAATAATCTGACCACTTTAAAAGATCCAGAATTTTGTAAACTCAGATTCAATGAGTATAGAATATGTTGAAAAATCAAATAACTCCCATGATGGCCCGAATTACTTGATATGTGATCTTGGGAAGCTACTTAACTTTTCTTTTGTTCCGTTTTCTTATGTGTGAGATAAAGTTGCTCTAAAAATTAAGTATTAGGAAGAGACAGTGTAATGGTAAAGGCTCAGACTCTGGAATAAGCCTGCCTGTGTCTGAGTCCTAGATCTATTGCATACTAGCTGTGTGACTGTGGGCAAGTTGTGTAACTCCTCTGTGCTTCAGTTTCCTCTTGTAAAATGAGGGAAAAGATAACCTGTGTCAGTTACGCCAGTACAATTTAATGAATCGTTTGCCATTTCTTCACTGATTCAAAAGACCGCCTTTATCACATATGAAAATATTTCATAAAGTGGGGAGATTTGGGGGCTTTCTAATGTATCCACTGCTCTGTCTCTTCATCAAGGAACCAATGTGATATTTCGTTAGTTGTTTTAGCTTTATAAAACATAACCTTAAATACGTAAAAATTCAATTATCCCCTCATCATGCTCTCTCTCTCTCTCTATATATATACACACTCATACACACACACACACACACACACACACACGCACACACACTCATACAAAGATTTTGCTAGCGTATTCTTTGTGGTAAACTTAGAATCATTTTGTAAAGTCACAAAATAAAATCCAATTAAGTTCGACAGAAATTTTATTAATCCACAAATTACTGTAAGAGAAATAGACTATTGGATCTTACCAGCTAGAAATAAGTCAATTGTTTTCAAGTCTACTTTCATATCCCATAGGAAAGTTTTGTGATTTTTTTCATAAAAGCCCGTATCTTGCTTGCTGTACTCATTTCTTACTCTTTCTATATGTGTTTGTTGTTAAGGTGAATGGAATAATAATTTTTCTATTATTTTTCTGATTAGTGCTCTTCTATGGAAATATTGCTGATTTTGACATTTATTTTGCAGCTACCCCCCTTTTGGAATTGCCTTGTTATATCTAATAGTCTTTTAGTGGAGCATATCTGACTATTAACTGGATTTTGCACTATAACTTCTTAAGAAAGAACTGAAATTATGTTTATGGATTATTGCTTAAAAAATGTAGTTAAATTCCTCCGAAGTATATAGGTTTAAAAAATAAAAACAAAGGAACATTCTACTCCACAAAAGCTTCAGGAATTTATATTAAAGTATTGAAATGAAACGATTTGTAGTTAACATTTTCAGTAGAAAATGTAATTGTACTCCTTCCTATAATTAAATGTTTCACACTTACTAATGCATTTTTTCTAAATTCTAGAATACGCTAATCTTTTCTCTGCCATGTTTTGTCCCTTATAACTCCCTGAATTATAGAGAAATGAAAAGCCCATTAAATGGTGTGCATTAGCACCTACTTCTATAGGGTTGGCTGCAGACAGTGAGTAGCTGTAGGACTCATCAAGTTTGATTGCTTTGAAATCTGAACACAGGATTCTTTTAATGGCACTTATCTATATAAAGAAATGATACTGACCTAAGAAACAATTCTTTTGAAACAGGTTAATGGCAGGAATATTAAACCTATTCCAGAAGCAGTGTGAAAAACAAAATCTATAAGAAGAGAGAAAAATTCGATTAAACGGAAAATATAATATTTTTATTAGCTATGAGAAAAAATTGAACATCATACTTCTATATTATTATGTCCAATCTAAACATTGCTTTGCTAGCAAACTAAATTGGACTTTCTGACATAGTTCTCTTTGGAAAACTGTTTCTTCTTTTGGGATTTTATTAAGCCAAATTATGACTGAACATTAAGAAAATACAAATGATGTTTATTCTTGTAGGCATTGACTATAAAGATATCAGTGAAGCATCCACTGAGTATCTAGGTCCCAAAATTTTAAGATTTGGGCTTGCGTACACAAGTGGGTGAGCCATGCAATGTTTTATTTATATGCATATAAGGAGAAGGGCTATTTTATCTCTGCTGGCAGGTTCCAAAGAACTGAGTAAATTTTTGTTATGTGAAAAAAGGAAAGATCTTGAATGCCAAAGTTGCTATGAAGCAATGAAAGGAGGCTAAAGGAATACGTAGGAAAAGTCAAGAGAGGTATCAGAAAAGATTTCTGATATTGATGCCATCAGAAAGTCATTTTGTCATTAAAACATGTAAAGACATTTGGGATTTAACTCTGCTGTAGTAACTGAATTTTATTTCAAAAGGCACTTTCTTGGTTTTTATATTTCCTTAAACCTTCGAAATTACAGCATCATAAAATATCAACATAGCACATTCTTATATGAAGTGAAGGGGTATTTTTTAGGTTTTTAATATATTTGATAATGTATTGCATAAGAGATTAATTTTAAGACAATGCATAATTAAATAAATTTCGCACAATAAGGTCTGTTATTCCACAAGACAAAAAGCCTGGCTCATTGTTATGTTTGTTCTGATTTATTCCATCTGGATTGTTGTCTCCACGATTGGATAGCTAGTTTGAGGACACTTTTATATATTCCATTACCTATCACAGTATTTTGTGTACACTAGGCACTGAATAAGTATTTTTGGTTCAAAGAACGATACTTCCATTGGATACTTATCCTCCAAGGTGTTAGACATTTTAAAATTAAAAATTTAGTTTGCAACTCAAATTACATGAGTTGAGATCAATGCTTTATATTACATGTGCTTTAATTAAAAATATTCTGTTATAAATGTTATAGCATGATATGAGATTTTCTACTACATGATACATATGCTAGCTGCTATTATTTCTAAGACATATGCTACATAATATTATTTCTAAGGCATGAAGTTGTTTTAAAAATGTGTTTTGAATGAGACTATAACACTTTCACACTTTATTATATTCTGCATTATATTTAAAATAAGTATCTCTCTGTAATGAAATTTAAATATACTAATCTGTAAAAATATAGAAAGCCCTCGGGCAAAGGGCTATCTCACCTTAAGATCCATTAAATATTTTGCCTTTAAACAAATCCTTGGAATCAATAGTATAAGTCACAAAACAAATCTTTACTGAGTTAAAATTATCAGTCATTCTTGGTCGCTCATTCCCCCTCAACCTTTATATCTACAGTATTCCAAACTCAAATTATATCAATCTCTAGGTGAGTCACTCTGTCCATTTGGCCAGCATATCTGTATTGCACAGGCAGAGCTTCAGTGTGGAGGACTTAGGGGACTGGAGAAAGTCAATGAAACCTATGGAAATTCTCAGTATTCTCAGACACAGCTGCAGCTGTTGTCCACGTCGGTAGATGGATTAATGCACAACGTCTTGGATGATTTATTAAAACTACCTCCCAGTTCTGATCTTGTTTGCTAATACACTCTCGAGTCAATAATTCAGCCCATCTTAAATTACTTCCTTATCTTGATGGTAGAATTGGCAAATATAACAGGAGGAATAAATGAAAAATGATTTTTAATTGATCATGTTACATGTGTATCTCCAGTTGGTACTTGCATCAGTACAAATGAAATTTTAGTGCCCAGTATAAAAGGCCAAAGGTCTTTTTAAATTTACATCTATTTTTTTAAGCCAGTAACTTAAAAAAATATATCTATTCTCTGCTTTTTCCTGAAGGAAATATGAAAAGATGTATCTAAGTAATTTCTGACTACATGACTATAAAAAAAGACTTACAGACTTGGCCCTTTGCCAATAAATAATTCCTCTCCATTATTGGCTACTGTCTATTTTATGAGCTTTGACTAAGCCACAAGTACTCCAACAGCATAAAACCCTAATTTAGTAGAAGATGCTAATGAGAGAAATGTCTCCTACATTCTACAGGCAATGAAATGCTCTTCCAGGTAACATTATTATGGTGTTTGCATTTTTTTATTTTCACTAATATCCAATCATCCCCAATGAATTAATTGAGATCCAAGAGTAGTAAATGTACAATTATCTGACATACATACACAGCTAACAAGTATAAAATATTTGCATTATGCGCCATCCATCAGGTTTATGTTATTTTCCATGTTCATTATGATTTTAGGCTCAAATGTCAACAACCATTAAACTGGTAAAGATACTGGTATGCACACAGTTGTGTGGTAATGAAAGCTTTCAGATTCATCTGGTTTCAACATATTAATAGAGTTTAAAATATTATTTGTTACTTTAAAAAATGCATGAATAATTCTGATCACTTCAATATAAGAATAAACAAATGTAACAGATGAATTACTTTTATTAAGGGAACTGGCTTGGGCAAGAACCTGCTATTTCCAGTTCTAGCTGTGTGGTCCTTTCTACCATGAAGACTTTCCTGAACATTCCTGCTTGGCTGATGGCCCCTCCTCTGTCTTTCATAACCTATAACCGTTTGTAAACCTTTTCATAGTTCTGATTAATTTTATGGAAATTATCTATTTTTGTAACTCGCTGGCCTATATTTATTATCTTTATGTGTCCAGTGCCTAGAAAAGTACTTGAGTCCAAGTTGGGTTCAAAAGAAAGAGAGACTGGGGAGAAGTCATGCCGTTGGAGGTATCTATAGGATAGAGTAGAGCACAGAGAAGGCTGGAGTGTTGTGTGGTTATGGCCAGGGAATTTAAGACTTCCAGGATTGTGGATGTGGTGGAAGAAACAAAACAAAACGGAAAAAACAACTCCATAGTGTGGCCGTAAGAATGTGCAGTTAAAGAGGAGATGAGGTGAAGGTCATTGGCATTTAGAGGTCGTGGTAAATGAATCAGCCTGTAGAATGAGGGGCAGTGCCTTGGAGGTAGGTTGAGATGAAGATGATGCGTATTGGTGTGGAGTATACAGGATGGAAGATGCTCAAAGTAGAATGTGCTCAGATATGTATCCTTAAGGATACTTGAAGGGGCTCTATTACTGTGGGCTTCATAAAAACAATAACAAACATTCACAAAGAATGATGGGATCTGTGCTCTAGATTAAGAATCTCTTCCACCTCCACCCCTCAGATCTACAAACACCCTATATGATAGACCCACTAACAACTCCTTTTGCCTTTACTTACCAAACTGGGGTAACCCTAATCTAGAAGTGGATGAGAAAAAATGCGTCTGGTCTGATTTTACATGAATTATCTTTTTCCCCTTACCATCTTGATTCTGTATTTTCTGTTGATTTTTCTCCTCTGTAACCTGTCCTGGGACATCTGTTTTCTTGTATCAGGAATTTTATTAATGATATAGAGAATTCTTGTTCTCTTTGTGTAATGTTGTTTGAACTAAGACTGTGAGTAGAGTCTTTTTCAGTAATTTATCTCTTGAGTTTTTAATGGCACAGAACATGAGGGGATGACTTCTGCAAAGTGCTGGTTGCAGTTTTTCATTAGGTCAAACACTGGCATCTCTATCAGTAGAATAGTTCTCTCTGTAATTCTCTAATTTAGGGGTTCTTAGCCTGGGGTTCATAGAAGAACTCTGGGAATCCATGATGATATCGGCAAAGTTATACATGTGCATTTTCCAAGTGGAAGGCCCCTAAATTTCTTTAGCCTCTCCTAAGAGTCAGGGGAAACCAAAATGACCTAGAACACTCACATCTTGTCCCAAGCTGCACTTCAAGGAAGGGCTCTGTATAATTCTCTTTTCCTTGAAATAGAGCAGCTTCCTGTTGCATGTGATCTGACACAAGCCCATCTCTCACTACTCAGAGGTGTGGACATTTCTTAGGTAGCAACAGCAACAACTCAGGCTTCTAAATCTAATGATTTTGTCTTTACTTTGAAGTAGAGTAAAAAGACCTCGTTTTCTGGATACGCCAATGAGTAAGAACTCACTGTCCTCAATGAGCTTATCATTCAGAATATAAACTACAAGCTAGATAATAGAAAAAAGAGCAAATAAGAGCTTAATACAATGGGGCTGAAATGTCACTGTTGGAGGACAGTGAAGGAAGGTAGAGACTTTGGAAAGAGAATGGGCCCAAGGAAATGAGTGGGAAGAGGAAGGAGAGTATTGGGAGATGGCTGGAACATTCATCTTTGATAGGATTCCAACCATCTTCAGTCGTAACTCTATAATAATCTGTAGAATATAAACTGTCTTCCTTTCTTTGTCCAATCCTGATTCTTCAAAGGCAACCACTTTTCACTGTATGAGCCTTGATTCTTGATTGAACAACTGGTAACAGCATCTTCTGATGCCCCATCACAACAGATGAGTAATTTAATTCCCTTATAAGTTTCGTCTTTCCTCCCTTCTTCCGATTTCAGCTACTTATTCTCTGTGGTACTTCTATTGGTTATTCTTCCCACTTTAAATAATATACTTAAACTTCTATTTTTTACTTTGTCAACTTTAGACACTGTCTTTTGACTTGCCATGAGAAGGTGCAGACAACCCTGCTCCTGTGCTATCCTTCACCTCGCTTTCCCATCCCCACCTCCCAGCTTCTCTCAGCTGTACCCTGACTTTTATACCGTCAGAGTTTATTTTACAGAATAGTGCCTGTGAAGTGCATTTTTGATCTCCCATGTTCTTCTTACCCTTGTTCAACTTTGGCTGGGAATAGAACTCTTGATTCAAAATCACTTTCCCCTATAATATAAAGTATTTTTTCTGTGTTTTCCCTCTAAATACAATATTGTGAATAAAAACTCTGTTGCTAATTTAATTCTTGCTTCTTTGTAGATAATCTACTTTTTGGTAGATATGCAATTTCATGTAACTATATATATATATCTCCTATTCATCTAATGGGCTCTTTCAATGTGGAAATCATGTTTTATTTCAGCTCCAGAAAAATTTTATTGATTTATTCATTTGTTTGTTATTTAGTTTATTCTATATGTTCTATTTCTATTTTCTCTGTTTTCTTTTTTGAACCCACTTTTTAATGAATATCAGATTTCCTTAGTTGCTTCTCCGTAGCACTTGATTTTTATCTGCGTCATTTTCACCTCATCAGCTCCAAGAGCACAGATACTGTGTTGCTTTCACTGCAACATCCTTGGTCCTTGCCTGACTCAGAGTAGTTATGCAATAAATACTTGTTCGACGTGTGACTGAATGAATTTTTCCATCTCTTGTCTTTATGCCTTACATTCTGGAAATTTTTTTTGGCCTCAACTTCCAGTTTTTCATTGTATTTTGATTTCAGTAATTATTTTTTAATTCGCAAGAGCTCATTCATTTTCTTTCATTGGTCTTTTTCTCAAAGAAGCTTGTTCTTCTGTGAATCGCAGGATTGCCTCAGCTCTCTCTGAAGATACTAATTGGAAATTTGTAAGCTTTCTCTTCTATTCCCTGAGTTATATGTTTCCTTTAGCATCTTTTATGCTGTTTGATTTCCTCAAATCACAGAGGTGGTTTTGACTCTCTTTCAACATTTTTGACTGAATAAATGGTTTTATAAATAAAGGAAGTTTGAGTGGATTTCCTCTGACTCTTTGTAGTTGATTCTCCTCCATATATATTTTATTTGAGAAAGATTTGGCTAAGTACAAAGTTGCTTAGACAATGAATGATGGTAGAAATCTAAAACCAGTTGTGCACCAGGACAGTGTTTCTCAAACTTTAATGTGCATACATATTACCTGGGGAATCTTCTTCAAATGCAGGTTCTAATTCAGTAGGCGTGAGCTGGAGCCTGAGATTCTGCATTTCTAACAAGCTCCAAGTTGCCTATGTTGCTGCTCTGAAGATCATCCTTTGAGTAGCATGAACTGAAAGTACTAGTATTCCTCTAGCTTCTTTCTCACTTTTGAGGATTTTCTTAAAACAATCAAGCCCAGACCTGTAGATTGTGGGATCTACTTAATTTTAACTCATTTTAAAATGCGGGGATTATTTTGAATTATACTTGGCTATATTCCACACGAATAGGCTAATGATGATCATGACATAACCCAATAAACACCAACGGGAGAACAAAATTGTTTTAGGTCAGCAAGTATGTGTTATGGAAACATTGGCTTTGTGGACATTAGGTACGATCAGTCTTGTCAACAAATCCTTGTCTCTGAAGCTGGAAGACTGGTTGATGGAATAAAGGAAGCAGCTTTTGTTATACCAAAACCCGACAATGTCTACATTCATTTGGAAACTCATCATTTTATATAAGAAGAATAGAAGTACATGCATCACTCATATATAGAAAAAACATAGGGCAAGTTACTATAGGGTTAAAAATGAGTATGTGGGCAGCGAAAGTACGTGCCACTTTTGAGAATAAAAATGGTGTGTACCTTATTAAAAGCCGTCTGACAGGGTCAGCAGCCTAGTGAGAGAATACCTACCAAGAACAATTTCAATTTTAATAGGTTTTACTATGTATTTCATAAGCATGCCCATTGAAATTGAGTCATCAAAGCCTTCCAGTTCCTCCCAGACAGATTTTAGCCTGAGAGCTTGGAGTAATTATCCCACTGGATGTTAGCCTGTGTAGCTATTTCAGCCTCGTTCATCATTTCAAACAGCTACATACTCTGCCTGCTAATTTCTTCCGATGGATTAGCTGCTCTCACTTGTCTATCTTTTTTTATTTCTGGGGGGGTGAAATATTGCCTTCTTCCCATGTTTTAATAAGCTGAGCAGGCATGCACCACTGCACAGCTCCTGACTCTTATTTCTTACAGCTCAACGAATGATCTTCTCGGGGAAGAGCTGGGTGTAAATGTGAAGGTGAAAGCTTGGCCATTACTACCTGCAGCCTGTAACCAGCTACTTGAAACAAGGGCTGAAAACACGATTCTGAGCTGGTCTGCGTGTTTCTGTTTATGGCACATTCTAAGCTGCTCCCCCTCCACTGTATTACTTATCTTCTGCTTCTTTTGGACTCTGATTTTTATTCCCAACTCCCCCACCCCCACCTCTGTTTTTCACCTCTCTTCTGCCTGTGTGCCTCCTATTAGAAAACCACAATGCACAGAACTATTCATTGCGGGATATAACTTCCTCCGTTCTTCACAATAATGACCCCATTTGAGCTTTTGAATTCAGGAGTTCAATGATTTCTTTATTCTCTGACCTCCTAGAGAGAACACACAATTTCATATGCTGGAATATCACTCTTTCTTAGGTAGGTGTTAAAAAACCAGGGACCTGGTAACCAACCAACCAAAGTTTTAATCCTGTCTCTGCCACTTGGAAGCTTTGTGACCTGGTGTAAGTTATTCAACCTCTCTGAGCTTCAGTTGCATTTACCGTATAGTAGGTACCTCAGCACACAGAACTTATTATGCTTCTTTTACTCTAGTAATTTAACAAATGGGTTTTTTTTCCTTGTACTTGCTGTTGTTGTCAATTAGCTGTTAGGGCTTTGACAGCTTGCAATGGATCCTAAAAAAACCCAGATGGAATGAAGGCACAAGCTGAGGAGCCTTGCTTGCTCAATTCACACATCTAGTCTGATGTTCACGGCCATCTTCACTGAAAAGGTGTCTGAAGCTCTGTAGTACCAGTCTAGGTGACTCCACTTAACTCTCTCCCATGATCCCATTGGAGCATCTTGACACAGGTTTGAAAGACACATATTTTCCCTGGATTGAAAACAGGAAAGTGACCCTAGAACCTAAGGTAAAGAGGACAGCGGATGGACTGCTTCCTCAGATAAAGTCTCCATACTGATAAAGGCCAACTCAATGGGGCTCAATCTTCCAACTGTTGGAAAAAGCCAGTCTCTCGAGAGCTGGCAATTTAAAGAAAAGCTTCTTTTACTCTCGGCCCCAGACCTATAATGTATTTGCTGATAAACTGGAGATGGATCATTTTTATCCAGCTCAGGAGGAAGTGCAAAAGACAGTAATTGGTAATTCTTAGAGAGAGTGGTGCAGCTTTCCAGTCCCTCTCAAGAGATTTTTTGGAAATGTGATATCATTTGTAATTATATTAATAAGAGCACTGGCTGGGATCAGAAACTTGGAATTGGTAGAAGTTTTTTTCCTTCAGAAACATAAAGCTTCCATATTCTTCATTTACATCTAAATGATGTAAGTGGATAAAATCTTCATCATTAGAGAATGACCTTGATGTTAGGATACACTGATATTATAGATGATGGTCTTCTTTGAAATTTTGCAAATTTTTGACATTAGTTATGGTTCAGTGCCAGTATCATGATCATTAGTGTTGAGTCAAATACTTTTATATTCACTAGGTAGTAAGTAAAATGACTTTTCCAACTACTTATATATATTTCATCCAATGAGATTTTATATATATATATATGTGTGTGTGTGTGTGTGTGTGTGTGTATTTCATCTTCACTTTGTCACTCTTTGTGGTCTCTTCTTTCCTTCTCCCATTTTTTGGGCAATGGGTGAAGTGAAGTGGAGAATGGGTATTGATACTAGCAAAGAAAGGGCATAGTCCAAAGACCCAGCTAGAGACATTGACTCATCCTGTGGGTCCTTTGTTCATTTTGTTGAGGAAAATTCCCATTGTATGTGTTACTTTCTTTACTTTTATTTTCTTTCTTTCCCCTCCCTCACCCCACCAATTTCAAAGCACTTTTATTATCTTAAATGAAGAAATAAAACTATGTCAGACAAACTCTCCTTTCAAAAAGGTGGTAGCTTTACTTATTTTGTAGAGCCCAAATTCTACAGCAGAGAAAGATGGTGAGTGCATACATATACCTTTATTGTGAAGGCTGACCATTTGATAACTTAAATGAGAATCTATCCATAGAATAAATGTTTCATAAAACATTGAATCTGTGTCTCATCATGTTAACATATATGAGGGATTGTTATAAAAGATTGAGATTTTAAAGCAAATTTATCTGATCCTGTCTAAGCAAATGTGTGTCATCCTTAAAAATGGTCTCTGACTCTGAGGATACCTACAAGAGGCAAGCTCCATAGATATTTGGATATTTAGACAAGTAAAACTTCAAAGGATGCTACTTGTGCTTACATCCTGAAATGTGACTAAATGAGTCACTTTAACCCAATACGTTATAAACTCAATATTGAAGGCTGTGACGTGTCACTGACAAACACTAATGCTTAAAATGAGGCTGAGGAAGTGAGTTCATACAAATGGTTAAGAAATAGGAATAGATAGAATTGCAAGGAATGATTGTGATAGATGTTCTCTGATTCAGACATTATGGCTTGTCTTATAAACAGGTTTTATCATAAAGGAGGAAATAAGCATATTGCATAAAAGTTTGAAAAAATGTAAATAAGTGAAAAGTTCACTCATTATCGAACACAGAAATAACATAACAACTATCAGTGTTTGCAAGTTTTCTTCCAAATTTTTTATGTGCACATATATTTGTATTTATTTAACAATTTTAATGAAACTTCGCATGACATTTGATGACCTTATTTTTCCATTTAAGCATTCTCTTTGTTTTTACGTAGTCATCATAGTCATTGGTATAAGTTAATGTGATACATTCCTTTGTAGAGATGTTGCACAAGTTATTTATTCTTTCTATTAATGGGCATCACAGTTTTTTTCCAGTTTTTAAGATCATGGATAATTCTGTGATAAATTTCTTGGTACATAATTTTTCCTACAAATTGAGTATTATTTCTTGGAATAAATTTTGAGAAAGGATGTTAATTTCCCAAATGATAAAAAAGTCTCAATTTTTAAGAAAGAGATTATTAATCCATTCTAGTTTTAGAAAGCTTCAAAAATACAGAGGGATAGGAAGATGAAAATAACAATTATACACTATCTTACAAACTAGAAAAATAATCACTAGTAGCATTTTGGTATGTTTACTCCAATGATTTTTTCCTATGCATACATGTACACATATCATATGTATGATTTATAAAATTGAAACCTTATTGTGTATACAGATTCAAGTTCTGCTTTTTTTAAATTTCGCATGGAGTAACAAGCATTTTCTCAGATCATTAGTTTCCAAAATATAGTCCTAATGGATATACCATTATTCATTAGTCATTTCTTTATTGTTGAATTTTAGACTGTTTCCAAATTTTTGCTGTTATAAGCAATATATCTTTGTACGTATCTCTGAATTAGGATAGGGTTCAAAAAGTCATATTACTGGGTCAAAGTCTGTGCCCTTTAGAAGTTTATATTGCCCATCTGCTCCCCAGATGAGTCATATCAAAATACACTCTTCCTGGCTGTGTATGAAAGCCCCTGTCTCGTTGAACCCTCATATTATTAGATTTTATTATTTTTAATTATAGAAGTGAAGAATGACAACTCATTTTAAAATTTTTCAAGCTTTCTTTTACCACGTGCTTAGTTTCCTAAATTGTTTTTCGTAATAATGATTTTTCATAAGAATCTACATGCGTATTAGGAGAAATCCAGTTACAAAGATAAAAGTAATTATTGCTAAAAAATGTCCCACCACTCAAATATAATACTCACATTACCTTAAGTTATCATCATTCCAGACAATCCCCCACAAGTATACATTTTTTTAAAACCACTTTATAGAGGTATGATTGACATTTTAAAAACTGTCCATATTTAATATACACAACTTGATGATTACATGCATGAAGCTATTACCACGGTCAGCGCCATAGACATATCCATCACCTCCCAAAGTTTCCTCCTGCCCTCTTTATCATTATTATTTGTGTGTGCATGTGTGTGTGATAAAAACATTTCACATAAGAGCTACCTTTTTACAAAGTTTAAACCTATACTGAAGCATTGTTAGCTGTAGGCACTATGCTGAACTAGATCTACAGAACTTATTTATCTTGCATGACCGAAATTGTGTGCCCTTTGAGCATCATCTCCCTCTTTTTCCCTCCCCTTTGCCCCTGGCAGCCACCATTTTACTCTCTGCCTCTATGAGTTTGATTATTTTAGATTCCACATTCATTAACTGACTGAACATCATTGTCCAAAAGTTTTTGTTTGTTTGTTTTAAAGTCATAGGCAAGGGTGGCCCCAGAAACTGGAGGAATAAAGGCAGCCATCCCTGGGGTTATGAACCACCACCTCTCATTCATAAATGTGACTTCCCTCAGTCCCAAGCTCCCCAGAGCTTCCTCTGTGGTCAGTCCTTCTATTCCCATTCTCAACACTTTGAAAGCATGAGATATTCCTAAGCATGTACATTAAGTACGCAGTTTGCCAGGTCTTGAGCACTGTAATGCCGCGCTATGAAAATTTTTCCATCTGACATGAAGTTGTATCATTTCTCTACATCCCATCCTTTTGAAACATGGAGTAGTTTAGCATATGTGTTTTTTCCGTGTGTTCATGTCGATCTATTTCATTACGATAATATCTGTCATTTGTGTAGAAGTTTATTGTTTTACATTGTTTTCATATCGTGTTCATCATCATTTTTTATTCTGAATACACTAGTATTGCCTCAATTTAAGATGGCTTAATCAGTTGTCCAAAGTCATATAAACTTCTCTCTTTTGCCCTAATTTTGATCTCATAGTACAACACGTCAACCTATTTTGATTCTAATAGTATTTTATTTTCCATATAGCTTTAATATTGATTGCAAGCTCCTCACAGATTTTTGTCTGCTGTGTTAGCTTTATATTGTGTCTTGGACAGTTTATAAGGATTTATACATAAAATATTGGGTTATATGAACAGTGGTGATAGAATTGCTTTGAGTTTGATAAGACAGGCAGTTAATCACTTATTGATTATGAAATGTATTTCAAGTTAATTCTTTAAATTGCAGAATATGGAAGAAATTAAGGTAAATATGTTGCCTTAGATCGGAATATAATGCTTTTTCAGAATCTCCTCACAATTCATAGATATTTGGGCTGGAAATGGAAAAGAAAGGGAAGAGGAGAGGCTAACATTGACAAAGACATTGAAATTAAGAGAAAGAGAGGTTTTTCTTTTTTCTTTTAAAATATAACATATAACAGTGCCTAAAGAAAAGCACACTGAAAGTTCTTGGATATGCCCATTCCATTTACTTGCAAACTCGTTCCTTTTTATTTCAGGACTTCTGAGGTCCTTTCCTTGCTACAGGTATTAGGAATCAAACAGCAGTGTCACTCAAACGAATTCCATGTAACATGTACCCTATTTGTAAACTTTAATAGTATTTTCAGAGAAGTTTAATAAGAACACAATTCAAGTGTAGTTTTTAAAGAGCTTTGCTCTTGGATTAAGTATATGAAATCGTTACCTAATTATTGGGAAGTAAACCTCGGAAGAGTAAGAATACTATCTGAGTATTTTGAAAACATAGTCAGTGATAGGGGGCTACCCTAAATGAAAGTGATCCCCATCAGAAGAGTCAAAGGACAAGTGACTGTCCTTTCCATTTGTTTCCTTAACATGGAAGCTATCTCAACATATCTCATATTGCCCCTAATATAAAAAGTAGAGCATCAGACTCCATTCTATGTAATCACATCTATTTGAAATCTACTTGAAATACATAGAATGGAAACTTATGTATTCATATCTATTTGAAATGTCATGGAAGCCAATATTAGAAGAAATTCATCATATTATTTTCACTTACACTTGCCTATGTTTAGTGAACAAGATCATACATTTTGGTACGTAGTTACAAACATTACCATAAATACCATCTCTAACCAAGTGATCTTGGTGACAGCTGGTAGGTCTAGCCAATGTCAAATTGTTTCAAGTTAAATGTTAACTGACTAATAGGAAATTTAATAAAAAAGTAAAATAATATTGAGGGAATTGTGAAAGATAAAAACATCATAATATCAGGTTTAGGACTTCTGTAATTTTTGGTCTCCAAGATCTTTTACCAATATTAATTAATTAGTATTCATAGTACCTTGGAAGGTAAACATTATCATCTCAACTTTATATAAAATTGAAGAATAAAGGTTAGGTGGTTTCCCTCAGTCTACAGAGGGATTGGATTTTATTTTTTACAAGGAAAAAGAAAATGACTATTTAATAACAATATTAAATAAGATAAAGGACATGGAAGTCCCTATTTACAACATCAGGCACATAGAAGGCTTGCAGTAAATGTGTATCGAGTTTTTTCATCATTATACTAGTTAAGGAGACAAAAAAGTTCAATATATATTCTTCTCTTAACCTGCAATATATATATATATACATATATATGATTTTGCATGTATATATATTTAGTTACTTATTAGAAGAGGTAGAAGAAAATTTGAATGAAGTTGTTTATTCTTTTCTCTTTAGAAGAGTTAGCCTCTTTCTTTGAAACAAGAAGGGAGTTGTTATGTTTTTCAACATCTTTGTGGAATGAGGTTACAGATTATCTTTAATACCTAATGACAACCATGTTGATAGCAAACTGTGTGGTAACTTAATCAAGTCAATAAAGAATTCAGTAAATCATTAATAAGCTTCATAGATCTAATATTGCCACATAAATGGCATGGTTGAATTTTTTCTTTTTAATCCAATTGGCTAAAATTGTATCTAAATTTATTGGGAATTTTAGTGTCACGTTCAAATATTCTTCATGTCAGTTGTTCTTCCTTGCAGGTAACCTAAATTCTTTATGATGCTCTTCCTGAACACTAAAAGACCCTTGTTTTTTCTGGTCTCTGTTGGGCACATGCCTGGGAACAGGGCTCAGTGGACCCTGAGTGGTTCACCCCAGAGCTGCCAATCTGACTCTGCAGAATTCACTTACCTTTCATTCTTACCCTCCTTTGAGTTTAATAGCATGGCACTCTCCTGAATATTTCCTGCCTTCTTTCATAGTCAACAAAGATTGCTTTTTGCTGTGTTGTTGTATGAAAGAAATGAAAACTTCTAACAGTTCTTTGGATAGTTCCAGCCCCCCCAAACTCATCCCCCACTCCTTACATGTTCAGGTATGTTATTTGGTTGAGATATTTATAAAGTTTACAAATTCTCCCTAGGCTGTTTGGATCCAGTTTTTGCATGAACATATATTATTTAGCAGAAAACAACCAGATCAATGATGGAGATGCAGGGTTCAAGCCAGTATGTCTGGATGGACCTGAAAACTTCCCCTGGAGCAGTCAGCAAAGTATCAAAACAGAGTCATCAGGAAGCGGGGAGACCTAAGCCCAGTGAAGCACCTCCCCAGGGCCAGGAGGAAGGCAGACTGCAGGGTGGGTCACACCACCCTGGTGCAAAAAGCAGCAGAGGTGGCGAGGCCGCAGTTAAGGCAAGGAGCATAGGCCTTGACTTTCCCTCTAAATTTCTGTCATTATTGTTGCTGCAGTCAGAAAGCTCAGGTGTGAATTCCAATTCGAATACTTTCTAATATTTAGTAAATAACTCTGCCAAGCTACTTCATCTTTCATCGCCTCCATCAGTTAAAAATAAAGAATAATAGTCATAATACCAATCACAGAGTTGTTATTAAGGATAAGCAAAGTAATACATACAGAGAGCTAAGAATTGTGCCAGGCACGTATTATTCTCTCACTAAATATTAACTAATGATAATGATAACTATAATGATAGTGATATATTTTATGCACAGTTTACAAAAATAGATGAATGACTTAAAACAGATTTTTGGATGCTAACGAATAGTAAAAAAAAGTGTATAAATGCTAAAACTAAGAATAATATCATAAGCATAGTCAGACTCCAGTATGAATATTGGCTGTGGATATTTATTTGCTGGATCAAGAGAATCTGTATCATAGAGCTTTCACTCAAGTAGCTTCTCTGACAAAAATGTATAATGATGAATTTCATAAAATTAGATTTTATTGCATGAAGGATCAATGGAAAATAGATTTATCTGTTGTCAAATTATAGCATGAAACTGTCACAGTTTTCTTATTGTCTTCAATGCCTCCCCGCCTAAAACAGCCAGTGGTCTCTCTGGTAAACAAATCGAGCTTTTCCAGATCAACTTCAAAGTAATGTTCTCCAACACAAAATCGTTGAAAATTGCAGGAAAAATTGGGTAAGAAGACCAAATTACAAAAGCATCCATCCTTGCAACAAAATCAGCACATGTTACATTGTAGCCACTAATTCTGTAAAACCAGCCACAGTATTAGCGATAAATACATTCAGGGAGAAAGTTGAATGAATCCTTTGATAAAAATTCCTTCATCAAATGAAACTTGAATATCAATGCCATACTTTGCTATTGTTTGTTGGTGCTATCAGATATCTCAGTTCATAGTTGGGTAAGAATACTCTTGAGCAGAATGTGAATCAGCTTTTGGCAAATATAATGTTTAGAGGGACGAAAACAGATGAGTTTTTTCTCTGATCATCAGTGAAAACTCCTGCTGGAAATTTTTGGTTTTAGCTAGTTATTTTGTGAGTCCGATGTTTTCTGGAAAAGGTGAGTTGGCATCAGAACTGACACAATGTCCACTCTGTAGTGTTTCAGTTACTATTGCTATATAACAAATTGTCCCAAAACTTTGTGGTTTAAGCCAAAAGCCATTTATTTATATTTCATGGGTTTCATAAATCAAGAATTCATGAAGGTCTCAGGTGGGCAATCCTTCTGGTCTGCATCTCATTGACAAAGGTCATGTACTAAAACTCAGCTGGTGGATGGGCTCACCTGGAGGGTCCACAACAGCTTCATTCTCGTGCCCGGAGACTTGGTGGGGTGGCTGCAAAAGAATCTGTGGCCTTTTTTTAATAACTTCTGTAAGCATGGAAGGGCGTTGCCAGGAAGATGAGAGGTTGTAACTGCGCGCCAATCAATGTGGTACTTTATTTATAGAGAACAGATAGAAATAAACAATTCATCCTCTGATTTTGGTTTAAAAATGAAAGAAATAGTGAAAATTGAGACTATAGTTAGACTGTAGTCACTAAATGAACAGAAGGGAAAAATAACAAACTTACCTTTTCCTTATAAACCTATGAGGGCTTAGAGGGGAAGGTGCCTACATGAGATTTTGAAATATAGTATGTTAGAAAAAACTTTCTTCATGACGCCACTGATATTATTAACGTCTTCCCTGTGATTTCAAATGGCTTATTCCCATGATATGTTCAGTATCTTGAGTTGCCTGAACTTAATACTTTTGGGCTGAATTATTATAGCTTTTATAGGGAGCCCAAACATTGGTAAAAACAGGTCAGATGCCAAGGTTTTAGCTCTTTTTCAACATTGATTTTTGTTACTTAGGAGACAAAGAAATTAACGATATATTATTGAATTTATTTTTCAATATTTTATTACAAAAACTATCTATGTATTCAAACATAGAGATAAGTTTAAAGAATTATAGTGAAAAAAATCATATATCTGACACCTAGATTCTACAATTAACATTTTACTGTACTTGCATTTTCTTTTTTGGTTGCATTTCAAAGTAGGTTGTAGACATTCATACATGTTGCCATATTGGGCTTATTTTAAAAGCACATCTTGGTGCAGCAACAAACTACGAAAACATTCTTTCCAGAACTGAACGCAACCAAAGGGATGTTTAAGATTTCACTGGCTGAAATTTCTCCAGTTGAAACACTACCCTTCCAGTTTTTGAATACAATATGTGTGCCTAGCATCGTACAGAGCACCAGAAATAATTTACATTGAGAATTCACTCCGTGACTTTGTAGTTCAAGTTTAATGGCAGTATCCATATCTACCTGATAGAGTCACTTGTTTCAATTTCCAGTGATCTGTAATTATTAGTTAAGAATTTCTAGTTGAGAAAGGAAAACAGTAAAATTTTTTTTAAAATTCTTAAAAATTAAAAAGTGAAACCAACTGGATATGAAACCTGGAGGTACGAACTTCTATTGTTACCCAGTATAGAGAACTTGGTTAAAGATTGCAAACAATATTATAGGTCCAAGTGATATGAAACTATTAGTATTCAATTTTAACTGTGCTTTTAGATTTTTATTTTTTAATGACTTGTAGTGAAATTTTAAATAGGTTCCTTGACAATAGTGAGGTGTGCACCCAATTTCCTAAAGTCTTTGGGTGCAGCTTGTATTATATCTAAGGCCTCAAAGAATAAAACATTTGACATAATTGTTCAAGGGTTAGTAATTCATGAAAGTGATAGAAATGTGGTCCTACTGACATATGGGCTCATATTATACATTTGCAATTGTATATATCAGGATATCTCATCACCACAAAACTAGCTTTTAAGAAATAATGGAGGCTTGCAAATGTGAACATCTGCTTCTTTATTTTACACTTACAAAAGAGAGTATTTAGTGAAATGAAGGAGAAATGAAGTCTTTCTTTTCTCTCTCTGTCTCTCTCATCTTCCGTAGTGGTTGAATGGAGGCATAGAAACAATTATCCAGATACCTAAGTGCCCCAAAAGGCTCACACTCAGTAAGAATTTTTTTTTTTAATTCTTAGCTAATAACCTGACCATTTTGACAAAATGGCCTATTGAATAATCTAGGTTAAAAAGTTGAGAATACACTATATACGTATAAGTTGTATATATATATATATACACACACACAAGTATATAGACTATATTTTATCTATCAGATCTGTATACTTATATATACATACATATATATCTGATAAAATCAATAATATGTTCGAAACAATTGACCGAAAGGAAGTTTCAGCCTTTTCAATAATACTAATACTTGTTTCAATGTTTTGCTTCATCTTGCTTGGGTAGACTCAGTTATATGACCAGGTTACTGAGCTCGGTAGATGACTTTGGCAGGTGCATGTGCACAATTGTTTTAGCAATGTGTTCAACATTTTTACCAATCAGAAGAAGAATGATGGAGCCAGAGGAGATGAAGTAAAAGATAAGAGAAACCTTCGGTTTGTTACGGGTAAAGTCTTTTTCTATAAGTACACTAGTTCTTTTGAAAGAGCTATCTAAATTTCACACTCACTGCCATTTCTCGATCCATATAGATTGTAGGCATATGGGGAAACATTGTGGCCAAATTTTCTCTTTCTTAAAAATAAGCTATATCGTCTGTCTTTCAGTGCAAGCACGAAGATATCTTAATGACTATGAAATCAAACTCTGCCAGCATTTAATTGCATTTGAGAATGCGGCATATCAATTCTGACTTAAAAGAATAATATTACATAATATAAGCTCATACTAATGTGAGTATAAAAATATTCAATAGAAACTATAGATTTTGCATAAAAGTATTCCAAGGGTTAAATCAATAGCATAGTGGCTTCAAATCCTTGCTTAAAATATGCCCTTCTTAGGGGAAAAAAAAAAAAGAAAAATGATGGGTATTCACATGATTGACAACCTTTCCAAATAGAAGTGTTGCTATAATTAAGCAATAATGTATGAGTGAGTGTACATTATGACAAATTGGAAGCTTGGTTGATTAGATTGAGCATATAAGCTGTCAGTATAATTATCATATTTTAATCATTTTTCTCCATTTTTTATAACAGCATTGTCTTCAGCCTCATTTGGTGCTTATTAGATTGATATTCTAAGAGGAATTGTACAACATAAAACATGTCCTTAAACAGGATGAACTTTAGATAAAGCTTTACTTATGTCTATAAACATTTATAATGATTGCGCTTATGTTTCTACGTTCTTCCATCTACCGATTCAATTTGTAGAAAGATGAAAATTTCTTTTTCAAGATAAAATGGATAAACGTGAGCATATTTGAATCTGTGAAATACCACTAGATTTCAACAGAAACATGTAAAATATTTATTAAAATGCCCTCAAAATGTAAGGGTTTTTTTTCTTTCCATTGCCTGTCCTATCTGTAGACAGGTCATTCAAATGGATAACGCAATCCTTTAGGGCGAATGTTTTGCTTCTATTACTTGATTTGACTCTAATCACAAATGCTGAACACAGAAAAGGAATTTGGTGGCAAAGAGGAAGGTGGAGGGTATGGTCCAGCTGCTGCTTACTAAGGGCTTCTCATGCAACCAATGAGCGGGGAATCCTAAGGAAAAGGCAAGACAGCACTTAGTATCCAAGTTTTAAATACAAAGCCTCTAACTGGTTATTCTGATGCTATGATGTGGAAATTTAGGAAAGACATTAAGGGACTTGAATATTAATGTTCATTTCTCTGCCCCAAATCAAGGTGCTATCTCAACAGACCCAGCGATCTATCCTTGTAACATGGAAAGGACTTCCCAGGCTCTCGGGTCTATATTTTTGTCTTCGTGAGGCACGAGTTAGAGTGGTTTGAAATATAGGATTGGGAGCATATAAGAAGGTGCACACCTAGAACCTGGTGCAGTCTCTATTTCCTCCAGTTTTTCGGGGTTCTAAGAGCACACCTCTCCAATTGGGTATGCCGTTACCTCAAGGGTGTGCGAGCTACACTATTGTTCATTTATTCCTAAATATCTATTGAGGCCCCCAAAATGGGCCTTGTTAAACACATTTGTTGCCCGGAAGCAAATGATAGGACAGTAATATCCTCACTACCTTGCAGTAAGAGCAGTCAAAACCATTAGTCAGTCAGCATACCAGTGAATCCAGCAGTCTCAGGCAATAGGTCACTCTTCAAGACACCCAAATATCTGTACTCCCAAGCTGTCTTTCTGTTGTACACAAGCACATTTTTTAAAAGATTTAGAAATTATACTGAGAGATTTTATATATGTTGATCACAAACTAAAGTTCTGGTATAGTCTTAGGCAAATAGACAACTATAGTATATTATCTGGTACTTACAAGTTAGATTAATTATTAGTCCTACTCAAGACGGAATTACACATGATGCATAGGTTACTATGTGGAATTGGTAATATTTTTACAGAGGCATAGATCAATTCACAAATCTGAACATTGGACTGGTAAGAAGAGAGCAGAAATTTAACTCAGAACAAAGGCATATAAGGAATAAAGAATGAACAACAGTTATTATTATTCAGACTTGATATTCTTCTGAGGTTTGTTATGGACTGAATCTTTGCGTCCACCTCAAAATTCATATGTTGAAATCCTAACGCCCAATGTGATGCTACTATGAGATGAAGTCTTCAGGAGGTGATTAAGTCATGAGGGTGGAACTCTCATAAATGGGATTAGTCCCCTTATAAGAAGAGACAGGAGAGATCTTTCTCTGTCTCTGTCTCTGTCTCTGTCTCCTCTCCACCATGTGCAGATACAATGGGAAGATGGCTACCAGCAAACCATGAAGAGGACACCAACCAGACACTAGATCTTGTACTTCCTAGCTTCCAGACTGTGAGAAATAAATGTTTGTTGCTTGTCACCCAGTCTATGTTATTCTGTTATAGCAGACCGAACTAAGACAATGCCTTTATTTAAACTTTTGATTTGAGTATGAATATTATTCTGTTTTCTGTAGATTTACCCACCAAGTTGAATTCAGAGGGACATCTGATTTACTTTTTTTAACCACGTGAATAAGTTTGATTTCTTTAGCAAAAGCTTTCCAATTATCATGTTTATTTTTCAGATCTAAGTCCAGGATCCTAAAATATGAGAGTGTCTAGTAAACATGTATCTCCACTTTAATGTGTCTGAGGCTTGGTTTTTCCATCTTTAAAATGAGGATGCTCTATCTATCTCATGGAGTTCTTCTGAGAATTAAGCTATAGTCCATGCAAAGTATCAAGCATAGTATGTGGCCTGGCACACAACAGATATTCAAGAAATATTAGTACTTTTTCCCCTCATTTTACATATAAGGAAACTGAGACCATGAGAGGTTAAATAGTTTGAATAGAATCCACTAGCTAGTACATATCAGAGTCAGAATCCTGTATCTTGTGATCTCACTGAATCTTCATTTCAAATCATAATTATTTTTAAACATCTATCGTTTCTTACCAAGCTCTCGATTTGCTTTTTCCCTATATTTCAGTGATGTTTTAGAGGGGAAAAAAAATCATGTTCCCTCCATAGCTAGCTGTGTATCTTTGTGAACTCTGCTTAGTCTATCTGTTCCTTTGTTTCCTTATCTGTAAAGTGGAGGTAATTATAAAACCCATTCTTGGGGTTGCTGTAAGGAATAAGTGAGATAATCCTGGCAAAACACTTGACACATTGCCTGCCACATAGTAAGCCCCCAACAAATGTTAAGGGTTTTGTGAATCTCTACTAAGTGCCTGACTCTGGTAGGAGTCATCAGAGACAGAGGAATGACACCATTTCTGCTCTTCACTCGCGCATCATCTCCTGGAGAGAGTAGCCACAGTGATATGCATGATGGATTGCACAGTGAGATAACTGTGGTCAGCGTGCCCCGGTGAGCACACTGGGTGGCTTGGAACTCAGGGTAAGGCAGTCCAGGAAGGCCTCGGAGCAACAGAAATAAATGTGGCTAGCCTCAAGGAACCAGGAAGCATATACAGGTGACCCGGGAAGAGAGAAAGCAGAATGGAGAGAGGCAAGGATGCCTAGGAGAACGTAAGAAGGTGGACCATTTCCTGGAGGTTAGAGGTGAATCTTGTGATTGGAAATGTGGCAAAGCACCAAATGATATTGGCCTGGGTTTTCAGGCCAGATTGTTTCTGGGGGACAAGACTAAAACTGACAACTACCAGAGGTAAGTTAATCTTGCCTATTTATGAGGCCTCTTTGAAAGTATGTAATACGTATGAGTTTGCTTATAAGGTTAAGATTTGCTTCATTAGATGTTCAATAATGAATGAATTCATTGATTAGCTTGTATAATCAAGAAATACTTAATGAGCACATAGTATGTGTCAAGTATGCTAGACGTTTAGGCTACAAAGATGGATAAGTGAGTCCTCAAGATCTGTCTATTTGTTAACGTGGAGAGGCTGACTTGAAAGACAAATGGCTTCTCTATTAAACAAATTAGACTAAAAATCTAGTTAACACAAAAGCTTTCATCCAAGACAGTTAAGACCGAAAGACCTTAGCTTTGCAATCTAAGGAGTTAGTTACCCACCAATATCTTCTTTTCTAGGTGTTTGGGTTGATAGGTTTCAAGGCCGAGCAGCCCTGTTCCATCTTTACCCAATATATGCTTATGGTGGAAACAATCAGGTTATGTTGTATAGATCCAGTTAAACTGTACAACATGTGGGTTAGGTAGGTGTTAAAATGGATTGAGTATTCTACAGATAACCACTAAATCCTTGAGTACTTAAACAAAGATCAAACTGAAAACCTTAGGAAGTTCATCTGCTGATATTAAACAAAGCTTGGTCTCACAATCATATTGGCTAGAACAGGCGTCCAAAACACAAGAAAGAAAACAAACTCTTTGTTAGCAGTTTATGCTTTCCCAGTAACATCACCCAAGTCCATGGGCAATGAATCTGCCAGCGTTAGGGCAGATGAGGCTGGTTGTTGAGGTTACACAGTCAAACGAGCTGCTTAAACATCCTTTCTCCATTTTCCATGTTGCAGAAAGGTTTGTAACTCATCTTTCATTTAGAAAAAAAAAGGGTTTGTCCGCTTTCCAGTGCTCCATGCGTTCTCTCTGTGGTTGTGACACAACCAGTGTGATGTCCTCCAGAATTGTTGTTCTCATCCTCTAGTACATCTGAATCCACTATTAAGCTCCCTAGAAACACTGGTATCTAGATCACAACTTGAGAGATTCTATTCAATTGGCCTGGAATGGAGTCCAGTAATCTGTGATTTTGAAAAAAGATCTTACGTGAATCTGGTGCCAAGTTCAGTAATCGCTGCTGTGTATTATGCGCAAAAACACCTCTGTGAAGAACCTTATCAAATGACAAATATAATTATAATGGATCAGTGTCCGCAGAGCTCATATTAATGTAAGTTGGGCATCTCTCAAGCTCACAAGGAAAGATTGTGTATGAGTGTCCTTGACCCCTTACAATAGCATTGTTAGGGCAGTTTACCACTTGGTGGAATAAGTTACTGGCTGGACACATGATATGGGATAAGAGAAGAAAAGGAGCATTACCATGGGATTAAATATTTTGTTACTGGAATCTGGAAGTGATACCAGCTGAACACAAGGTTGACATAAGGGCAGCCATATTGTAGAAAAGAAACCATATTGTAACTTTGAATGACCTCTGACTAACTAACCCAGCTGCATACGCACCCTCCGGGAGACCTACATGCTCTGTAGATTTTATGATCCCTGCTTTTGCATGTACCTCCCAGCTGCGCTAGGACAATAATTTTGTTCTTTTGAGTTTCTTAGGAATGTGATGACTCTTAGACAGAGAGTCTGTCTGGTGTGGCTGCTCCCAGTCTGTAACACCAGAGGGTCAACATTCCTAATCCCCTCCCCTGTAACCCACTGGCCCATGTAAGTGCTTCAAGAGTCTGTGCCCCGCTTAAGATGATTCTCTCAGAATTAGTCGGCCACCTTTTCCTTTGCTAGCAAGCTGTAATAAAGTTCCCTTTCTCTGCCACCATCTTGCCTCTTGGCCATTGGTTTTTATCTTGTAGCGAGCAGATTGTGCCATTTGTGTGGTAACAGCAGTATTTTCTTAACGAGCTCAAAGCATTACACAATTAGAATTTAAATTGAGCAACTTCTCAGCAGCAAACATTTCAAATCTTGCAGTAACAGCAAGGTAGAAAAATAGAACCATTAGCTGAGCATCTACTCTGTCCTCCAGGCAGCTCTAGGTGCTTGACATTCATCTCCAACTGATCCTCACAGCACCATGAGATAGGCACAACCAGCAGGTTTTACAGAAACAGAAATGAGACAGGTTGAAGTGGCTGGCCCTAGGCCACACAGCTAGTAACTGGGAGAAAGAACCAGGGTTCAAATCAGATTTACCTGATGCCAAAGTTCATGTGATCTTTTCCATTCATAAGTAGTTGGAAAGGAAATGAAGTACTACTGGGAAAGGAAGTTAACAGCCATTTCATCTGCCTAGTCACCCCCATAATAATAACAATAATGACTATTATTATTAAAAATTATTGGAAAACAATTCCTTATAACATCTAGAAACAATAAGCAAACTGAAAGTGATGGGTGGATATGTTCATTATCTTGATTGTGGTGATGATTTCAGGGTATATGTATATGTCAAAACATATCAAATTATGCACTTTATGCAAAATTTATTGTATGTCAATTATACTCCACTAAATCTGTTAAAAAAGCCTATAGCTACACACTGGTTATGTCAGTTGGTTAGATAGCAGGAACAATAAGCTCACAATTGAAGTTTAGTTGAGATGCATCGTTGAGATGACTTCAGAGTTCTCTGTTCTTTGAACAAATCCACCCTCTCTTAAATGAAGGTCACTAGTCCAAGGAAGAAGAGGCGAGGCTGTGGATAGATTAGAAAAGTAATTCAAGGACCACTCCTGTGCCTGGCTGCACACCTCTCAGCCCACCCCTGACTTCACAGCTGCTCAGGTGACTGTTGGATGCACCGGGATAGTGTCTCTGCTGCAGGCTCGCTCTACTTTTTGCCTTAAAGCTTTCTTCACAGTCTGCTTAGAGCATGTGCAAACACGGCTTACAAGTGTAGAAGAGTTATCAACCCCGGGGAAATTCACAACTTTTGCTGAACGGGAGTCTGTGGATAAATTTCCCCGCTTTCCATCTTTTAGTGGACAATTGTGAGGCTCATTCTGCATGGTGCTCCAGAGGGTCCCAGTAGGATGGAGCCCCAGCCGCCCACAGGGATTGCTAATAATGTAGCCTGGATTGGCTTTTCTGCTTTTCCTGACTCACCCTCCTTGCTTCCTTACTCATGCTTCCTAGGATCACTTCTTAGATCAGTTACCTGCACCCAAGCCCTTGTCTCAGGAGCTGGTCTCAGAAAAACCAAAGGCAACATCCTCCTCTGATTCTTTTTTATATAGTTGTAAAATTACCTGCCAATTTTGTCAAACAATAGCTCATGTTTTATTTACATCATCTGTAGGTTACGAGGTGGCACAGAGACAAAAATGTACAATATTGAGGGCTTTGTCTATAAGGAATGTATATCATGTGTTGTACACGATTACAGCAGTATTCAACTCACCTAGGTTTAGGATTATATGGTTTATTGTGTATGTGGTTCACCAAAGCCATATTAAACAGTAGA
The DNA here is from genome assembly GCF_021613505.1 of Equus quagga. NCBI lineage: Eukaryota > Metazoa > Chordata > Mammalia > Perissodactyla > Equidae > Equus > Equus quagga. The sequence continues at coordinate 46,296,861 of NC_060278.1, forward strand.
ATTAATATATATTCTTTAATAGGCAACAGTTTGATGTTGTGATTAAATAAAGGATTATAAAATTTTCTAATAAGTCCAAAAATTGTTAACATGAATGTCATCAAACTATTTTCGTAATGATGTTACTGGTTTACCAGAATTTACTGAATGAAGTACTTTGTGGTTTGTGGCTTAAATGGTGTCTACATAGAATAGTACATCAAGTAAGAACTTGGGCTGTGCGTTCATATTCCAGCTGTCATATATACATATTAGCTGTCATCTAAGTTGCTTAGCTTCTCTGTGTCTCAGTTTCCTAATCTATAAAATGGGATAACAATATCACCTCATAGGATTTTTGAGGATATTAAATGTGATGGTATCTATAAAGCACTTGTCTGATTATATTTTATGAGTTCAATAAATGTTTACTAACAAAGCACACCATTTACCCTGAGAGAACCCCAAAAATCCTATCCAAAATTCTAATACTAAAGAATTATAAATTTTTTATTTTATATAATCCAACCTCATGAGTATTAGCTTATTTCGAAGATGTTCCATGCTGCTATTTCGTGTTGTGCAGACACTGCATTAAAACTTGAGGGAGGCTTTTCAGATGCCTTGAAAGATCCGTCCTTGAAACAACTTGGACCTCAAAATATCACAAAGTACCACATTGCTAATGGGACTCTTAACAGAATTCAAAGGACATATGCATCAACATGCATTGCAATTATTTTTGTTATAGGCTAACAAGAATATTTTTCCATTTTATAGATTTAAGTAAAGTGTTTTATGTTTTTGTCCTGAATGGATGCAGACTTGGTTATTCACGTATATGTTCTATCTTTGTTGATTTCACTGTTTCTTAATTTTATATTTACATCTAAAATTTTACTTCTAGCTTGTGAAACAGTGGTGTTACACTAAACCAGGCAGGGTTATATGGTATAGTTCCTTTATGACTCTAAGATATAGAATCAACATTTCTAATTTATAAACAACTTCAGGTCTTCAGAGAAAGATGGAGATTGCCATGAACTTCTGGCAAATCTTCACATTAAGTGACCAGAATCTACTCTCTTTTTGCTATTAAAGTGGCATCCTAATTTTTCTTCTGTATAATCCCACATGGTAAGGAATCTAATATTGTAATTCCGCACGCACAAAGGTCTTCTCTTGTCCACCTGGGTTTTCCCACTCAAGTTTTCCAGAATTTGGCTAGAGGTTCAAGCAATATCCTGTGTCCTCCTATAACATTATTCCGCAGATTTGCTAGTGAAATAAAATACTGCTCTGACCTTTTTAATTCCCCTGACTTTTTACAATCTTGGAAATTTAGCACAACAGCAGGAGTTTAATCATATTCACTGATGTAAAAGACAAAATAAGGCACCTTTAAATTCAGAGGGAGATGTGACCTTAAGGTATCAAAGCCTTCAGAGATTCCCTGGCTGTCCCTAGGGACTATGCATTGTACTTCTCATGATGCTTCGCTCGTCAAGAGCTAACTCATCTATCCATTGCATAGACTTGAAGATATAGGCTACAACTCCTGCATCTGGGCCACATTTTGAAACACACTTAGAATAACAATTATATTCTTTATTCACTTTTTCTTTACTAAGAATGCATTTATTTATTTGTTTATTTTTAGATTTTTTTTTTTTTGAGGAAGATTAGCCCTGAGCTAACACCTGTTGCCTATCCTCCTCTTTTTGCTGAGGAAGACTGGCCCTGAGCTAACATCCGTGTCCATCTTCCTCTACTTTGTATGTGGGATGCCTGCCACAGCATGGCTTGCCAAGCAGTGCTTAGGTCTGCACCTGGGATCCGAACCAGCGAACCCTGGGCCACCAAAGTGGAACATGTGAATTTAACCACTGCGTCACAGGGCCGGCCCCACTAAGAATGCATATTTTAATTATTTAGAATGATATTCATTCAAAAGTTTCAAAGCCTTTGATTTAATGTTGAAAATGCATCCTGTTACATTGTATATTTAAAGTCTGTGCAATACCACAGACGATTGCTAAGTGATGTGTGATGCTAAATATTCATTTGTTTACATGTGTATCCATGGGTGAACTGATTCTTCAAGTCAAACTGAATGGTTAGTCTGATTCCTTGTGGGTTTAGCAGTGCCTGATCATTGAACCAAGTGTCATTCTATGTGTTTTTTAGTCTCAATTGTTGTGCAGTTCGGTTGATGGATGAGATGGCCTGAAGAAAAGTAAGAAAGAAAAAAAGAACAATGTTCCTCACAGAGCCCAAAGTGACAGAGCAGATCAGCTCTCTTAAATTCTCTGTCCATACAGCCATTGTGATCAAGGAGATGGATGAAGAAGCCTACCAGCTCTGAGCTGTTTAGGTGTCAAACTGATAGGAAAGAGCAGTCCTCACTGTGTTCCTGCACACAGTTTTGAGAGGTCGACAGCTAACACATCTCTCCACCTAGATTTGGGCTTCTGTCCTTTAGACGCATGCAAGTAATTGTCAGTTTACATTTGAGATGAGAGTTGGCTTTATAAGTAGTCACCTTTGAAAAGCAAAACGCTGGATGTTTCATCTTCCATATGACTATTTCAAAGTCTTACGTGGAACTCTGCTATTGAGCATAGGTGTGTTAGTGAAACTGAGAAATTGTGATACTCATTTTCTTTTAGTTTGCAAAGACTGAGTGTATTTTGTGGATTATCCTGATTACAGTGGTACAGATCAAGCTTGCTGTCTTTCCACCTCATAGTTTTTCTTCCCAAGAGAATGTGTGTCTCCCAATAGCCTGTATGGTCATAATTAGCCCCTCAAACATGAGTCATGAAAATTGACACCAAAGAGTAATGGGAAGGAGAGGTGGATGGACTATAGAGGGTTTAGTTTTAGACCTGACATGAGTTGGCTCCAGGCGTATCATAGTATGGATGCTTCAAGAAAAGGTTTTTATTTGTCTTTATACTATAAAACAGATTTCCAAGTAAATCATTAATTAATTCAAACATAAGATATCTTAACATTAACAAAAACCAAGTATAGGTTGCAAGAATACACAGTTAGTGAATTTATAATCATCTTAATCTTTGATAAATATTTAAACTCTACAATATCATATATTCCTGATCATTGACCTAAAGATTCTTGGCAAGGGAGTCCATTCTCTTTATTTAAAATTGCTTGTCTCTTGGTTGAGCTGAAAGTACCGGGAAAAAAAAGGGGATGTCATTGCTATGATCTGAGACTGGGAAAATTCAGGCTCCATAAATTTGTTTTATTTGATTTAGATTAAGCAGTAGATAATGTAACTGGACACAGTTGACAAGAAATTTTTTTTTTATTGAAAGAACTAAAGAAGAACAAGTTCATTAAAGAAAATTTAGGGGGAAAAATGGAAACACAAGCAGAACATACACACAAATAATTCTATCACCCAAATTACAGGCAATATGTTACTAGCATTTTAATATTGCTATTTGGACTTTTTGAATATGCCAAGCTTTAAAAAATACAGTTGTGTTATTTTATGTATGCTTAAAAAAATCCTGGTTATGTAACCTAACATCATGTATCAAGACACTTCTACATTATTGTATGGTCTTCACAAATTGAATAACAATATATTCTTATACGTTCTGTTTACAGACATTGTTATTTGCCTATTGAATATCCTTTCTCCCATTAAATCTTTGCTGGAAAAGCCCCAATTTGTTCAAGTGTTGATCCTTCCCCTGCATGATTTAGGGCAGAGCGATCCCTGGAACACCTTGAATTGGGTTTCCATCAATCATCAATTTGTCCATTGATTAGCTGCAGGGTGGTATGTGACCCATTTATGTCCAATGAGACATAACAAGAGGTCTACTGCTTTGCTCATAGCTACATTTCAAGCATTTAGACTACTGGCTGCCATCTATCAAGTAGTGAATAAATAATTGTAGAATGAATGAATTTTAAATGCTAAAGAGTTTTCCATTCAAAATAAGAGTTCATTGTAAGAGACCTTTCTGGACATTGCTGTGTCAGGATGTAATTTCCAGAACTGCTGCGGTCATCTTGCTGCCAGGGTAGGGACGAAGCCAACCCACATATGTGATAGACCTAAAAGACCCAAAGAAGCAGGAGTCCCAGCCATCCTTGCAGATCCCTGACTTCCGGATTTCTTGGGATAGTAAATTTCCCTCTTGTTTAAGCCAATTTGAATGAGAGATTTCTATAATTTACTGCTGAAATAATCCTAACTGGTATATGCTGTTTTATATCAGGATTTTCCACCTTTTTTAAGTAATACATTTAAAAGAGTATATAACAGGCCTCCCTTTGGCCACCTACCATTATAGGACATAATAATAAAATCTCTGGCTAGATTTAATGAAGCAGTAGATGCTGATTTTTAAGAGATTATACTAATGTGATATGTATTTTATGAAATTCCATAATATTTGACAAATCACAGTAAGACACGATAGATACTGCTATAATACAAATATCAATGGCTGGTGGACCTTTCTAGAGGAACAGAATTCTGAATCTCAGCCTTCACTGCTTTTATAGCTGTGCATAGAACAAGATTATGCTTCATTACCTCCATTTTGGCACCAAGTTTCTGAAAGTCATTGTTGTGGTTATCTATTGCTGCATAATAAATGACCCCCGTATTTAGTGGCTTAAAACAGTAACATTCATTTTATTGTTCCTCGTGGTTTCTGTGGGTTGGGAATTTGAGAAGGGCTCAGCTGGGTAGTTCTAGTATGGGACTCAGATGGCAGTCAGATGATGGCTAGGGCTGAAACAGTGGCAGGGACGGGGCAAGAGACGCAATCGGCTGGCTCTCTTCTGTGGTCTCAGGGCCTCTCCATGTGGTCTCTGCTCCTGGACTGGTTTAGGCTTCCTTACAACATGGTGCCTCAGGCTAGTCAGACTGATTACATGGCAGCTGAAGATTTCTAGAAAGAAGCAAGCCAAATGGAAGCTACATTGCCCTTCTTGATCTAACCCAGAAGTCATGCAGTATCGTTTTCCATTCATTTTATTTTTGCAAGTGCCACAAACCTTCCCAGAATCAAGGGAGAGGAAATTATGCTTCCTCTTTTGAAGGGGGAGTACTAAGATTCCAGAAGGGCATCTGGGTCAAGAGATAATGTGTTGGTCACTTTGGAAAATAAAACTTGCTACAATCATTAAAGATCTTTCTGTGTGGCTTATTTTTTCTTGTTTCTTTTTTTTTCTTTTATATTAATTTTGCTGTTTTCTTGTTATGTCCGAAATCTGTGGAATGACCAAAGCTGTAGGACCCCCAGAGTTAAGGAAGTCATTATTTCTTTCCATGCAATTCCAGGATCATTTGGATTCCATAACAAGGATCAAACTAAGTTCAGAAAGTGAGAGAATGGAAGAGAATCATGGTGTAAATGAGCATGACTTTGTGTTGAGACAATATGAAGAGAACGCTGTGTTCCAGTATGAGTGACAAGAAGTGGCATGCATATTCGAAAACAAAAATATTAAGATGGAAGTTAAGCAACAAACTTTGGGGAAACAAGTTTTAAAAGCAAATCCTTATGACAGCAGATAATTTCCATCCTTCAAAAAATGTTCACTCTGATTAAATCTAGCTATAAGTATATGCCATACATCTAGGCATCTCCATTCAAAATTTTATGATCAACAACTTTGTGTGATATGGCTGATGACATGCATTATTTAAAGAAGCTGTGTATTTGATTAATGATCTAAATGTTTATAAAGCAAACCTTTACAATAGGAAATTAAAAGTACATATTAGAAATAAGAAAGTGCTAGAAACACACAAGACTATGAGAATCACAGATTATTTTATTAGGAATAATATGATACCATATTTAGCAAGCCAATCTAATCTTTCAAGAGATCACAGAAAAATAAGAACAAAATGAAATTCTAGTAGATGGTGGTAACATCCGATCTTATATATAAGGAAACCAAATGTAATGTGCTCTTTTTGGTAGACTTTCCTCTTGCCTTGTGGCTCCATGGAGCCCCTACTTACTATGCTATCGTATCTAGAAAAACACACAAATCCAATTTCGGAAGTGTTTCTATGTATTGTACATCTTGTGAGGGGAATGCAGGAGCGTGTTACGTTGTACATCTGTTTGTGTCAGCACAACTTGGGGCTGCCTCTCTTCTAGACCAGATTTTACTTTGCTTCTTTTTGATCTTGTACTTCTTATTCAAGCATTGTGCTTAACATGTGTTATGAACATAACGTGTTTAATTATCTGTCTCTCCCATTTGACTATGTGGATATGACAGCAGAGATTGTTCCTGTCTGGCGCACCTTGCAGACTGAATGAACAATGTCAGTAATGTTTTATTCAAAGAGGAAAATAATGTATGTGTGTGTGTGTGTGTGAACACATTGGGAGAGTAATTATGTAGAAATTGACCTGCTTTTGTAGTTCCATAGAGGAGATCTGGTGTGAATGTATCAGCAAGACAGCTTTCAAGTGATGAAAAGAAAGATCTTTCTAAAAACAAGAGCTTTCCAACAATGGCTCAGATTGCCTCCGTATGTGATGAGCTTCCTGTCATGAAAATACAAGCAGAAGCCACACAGGTATCTCTCAGGGATATTATGGAATGAGATTAAATGAACTCTAAATTCCCTTCTAACACTATGAATCTAATCCTAGTAATGGATCAATTCCAAATCGAGTAGATAAGGGAAAATTAACACTTGTTAAGCACTTACTGTACACAGGCATAGTTCTAGCCACTGAGGATTCAGCTATGAACAAGGCAGAAAGGTCCCTGTCCTCATGGAGCTTAGATTCTACTGAGGGAGCTAGATGAGAAACAAGTAAAAAAACTCAAATATAATTTTATAGTGTTTAGCGCTATGGAAAAAAATAGGCTAATGTACAGAAAGGGACTGAGGTTGAGGCCAGATAACATTAGAGGAACTAGCAAACAAGAAAATATTCAATGCTTCATATAATCTGTATTAGTTCTAGCAGTATTTTTATAAAAACAAATATCCAGGACATATTTAGTCCTGGCACTCCAGAAGGTAATATTATCTCTGAAAACCCAGTTCTGTATATTATGTGGATACCAAAGAGGGGAGACACCAACCCTGATCCGGGGAACTTACAACCCTTTGGGAAAGACAACTATGTCATTAGCGAAATAGCTAAATAGTAAAACAAGGATGTTGATTGCAAATGAGAAACAAAGGGAGTAAAGATCATACAATATAACCAGAAGGAAAAAATAATGTGGTCAGGAGTGATCAGGGAAGATACGTAAATTAAGAAGCCTCTAAAAATATGTAACTTTACAGTAAAATCATCAGAAAACCAAATGTTCAGATTATGGTTAACATGATAATGGAATGCCTATTACGGGCCCACGTATTTGGTCTGTTACAAATTTCTGACATGCTTCTGCATGTAAAATATATCAGTGCAAGCTCAGGGCCCATTAATATGTGCAAATTTTCATGGAGCAGATGGCATCTCAATGTATAAACATTATCAATGCAGGTATTAGCAGCTAAAACATTACCTATTTCATGTACCTACTTCTATAACACAGACCCCAAGGATTGCCTAATGGTGAAGGTTTGTGATATACGATTCTCATCTCTTTCATTTTTTGGTCCAAAGAAAAGAATTTTCGAAGCCTTCACACATCATGTGACTGTGTGTGTTGTAATAATTTATCTTACTGCTTTCTCTCAAACATGGATAGATGCATCTTGGAATTCTATATTCTCTTTTAGGAAAAAATTACTGGTATAGGATGAAAAAAAGAAAGGCACCTTTGCATTCATTCATTATTTAATTTTTCATCCACAAAATAATCATTGAACTCCTACTCTGTGCCAGGCACTGAGAAGGAGAAGACCAGCAAAAACTGCTATCATCTTTGATCCTCAGACCTTTGCAAATAGCAGAGAGCTCACCCCATGGGGAGCCAGGCTGTTTTGAGGGAAGAACATGGACTCTCTATCCAGAGTCCTCAAAAAAGATATTCTGGAAGAAAGATATATTCATTTCTATGAAAAAGAAAATTGGGGTATTTTTATGAATAAAATGAACACCAACATTTATTAGTGAACATATGGACTTGTTTTTATTCTAAAATACTTTGAAATTACTTCACATAACTTATTCACAAGTCTCTGCTGAGAAAGAATTCCTATCTTCAAAGGACTTGGAGAGTTCTCATACATAATGTAATCGCATCAATAATTATTTAATGTGAGAATAAAAAGAAATGTCTCCAAAGGGAAAAAAAACTATGATTTTTATTATTTGATGTCTTCCTAGAATTACTTGGGCTATAAGAACAGAGTGATATTTTGTGTTATTGTTAAAAATGTTTCTAGCTTTTGAACATTCTTTTGAGATTCTCTTCAGTTTATGGAAATATCAACATTTTATGAATAAATTAATAGAAACGATTTTCTGTCTTTGATTGCAGTGGCAGGGGCAACCTCCCATCCCCACTACTGAGTGTTTCTGAGTATCTGAAATGTCTTCCTGAAAGTTCATTCAGCAAATTCACAAGAAACTATGGATTCAATCTCCTGCACTACGCAAATGGCATCAATGAGGAAGACCGATAACCAACCCAGAATGATCATCCACTTGATACACTAATTCAGTTGAAAGCTACAGGGACATGAAGAAGAGCCAGATGTTGACCTTATAATACTATTTCTTGCCTGCCACTACAGAAGGATTCATGAAGGGTTACAACAGAAACCTTTGCATAGATCAGCGGCATTCTCTATTCTGTGTCTTACCACCTCTTAGATCAAGACATCAAAGAGCCACTCTAGAAACAACCAATTTAGCACTAAGATTTTGCCTATACATGCTGAGCAAAATGGGAATTTGAGGCAATTAGTGGCATATGTTTTTTAAACTACTGACAATTTTCACACTGTTTGGTCAAATCTTTTTTTTTCCTCCCCAAAGCCCCAGTATGTAGTTGTATATCCTAGTTGCAGGTCATTCTAGTTCTTCTATGTGGGACACTGCCACAGCATGGCTTGACGAGCAGTGCTAGGTCTGTGCTCAGGAGCCGAACCAGAGAACCCTGGGCCACCAAAACAGAGCGTGCGAACTTAACCACTCAGCCAGGGGCTGGCCCCTGGTAAAATCTTTTAAGAAACAAATTATGCAAAAGCTTTCCTCTGTGGCTATTTCATTTCACTTTGAATCTGAAGAAGATACCAAATCCTGCATTAATTCCTAGTTTTGTATTTTGAAATTTAAGGGTAAAAATGAAAGTTTCTTGTTTTTCTGATATGGCCATATTTTTAAAAATTATTTGAGGGACATGTTAAAATTAGAAGATGAAATATCTTAGACAGATCTACTTTATGAAATAATATTACTAATTTTATTTTTAAAATTTTTATTATAGCTTACTGCATAACTTAAGCAGGATTAATTTCGCATGCTATAAACATATTCCACTGTAGTGGGTTGTTAGTCTTAGCACATAGGGAGTTATACCAACTTTGTCATTCTTTTCGATCATTTTGATAAAAAAATAGTACTATGGGTTAAGAGGGTATTATTTATCAATAGTTTTGTTCTATGAATTATCTTTTTAATGGTTATCAGAAACTAGGATTATCTTTCAACTGAAAGTTTAGGATCTTTTTGTTGTCAGTGTCACTCTTTGTTAAAAATGACTTTAACTTTCTTGGTGAATTTTTAATTTTTTCATTTGTTTTTTAGAAAGTTTTAGAAAAAGTTCATTTTGATTCCAAAGGTGTAGCAGAAAAATAACTTTCCATGGATCAATTTGATAAGTATTAAACTAGCTCTAAGTGCATATTCATTTTTCTTTAAAAAATAACTGCTGATCAACATTTTTATCCTACTGGAAAAATATCTTTAACACAAACAATATTTAGGAAATGTAAATGTAAAAAGGGACTCATTAGGAGGGGGCAAAAATGATATGTAAAATGTCTAAAGGATAGAAAAAAATAAAAGAATTTCTTATAATTTGGTTTTCCTTGTATAAAAACCAGGAGGTGTGTCACAAGAGCTCCCTTCTCTTCCGATGGTCCCCCTTCTGACCACCAGATGTCAGACTTTCACTGCAAATTTAAATTCCTTCATCACATATTAGACACCGTGATCTTTTTATTTATATATGTTCACTATTCAGCAATCACTTCTCTTTTTCAACTCCAGCACGCGACTTAAAAACTTGCCTTTGAATATGAAATCGTAGACATTGATTTTAGCTGTTTCAGGCATACATTTACAGTCTGTGTAAGTATTCCTCTTTCAGTTCGCTTTTGTGAGTTTTGTATTTATTTTGAGATATCTATTTACAGTTATACACGCACAGCAATAATAGATCTCTTAGGTTTAAAATAAAAATGACATACATATATGCCAAAACAATGAGGCCATAGTTAAAACAAAATGTAGAAAAAAGGAAAATTAAAATTTAAGAATATCAAAATACAGTTTATTTTTGAGAAAAAAAGTGGGAAGAAAAGACGATTTAAGTATTATCTTTTTCACAGAAAATCTATTACATGGGCATTATCTTCTCAGAAATATCTATAATATCTATGCTAAAGTTCCTAATTTTCTCATCAGAGAAATAAACATAATTTGATTTAGCATATTTAATTTAACATAATTTTAGCTGGCAAAAATTAAACATCCGAGTACTATCCTTTTTTTTGTTTTGTGTATACTATGGCCCAAAGGGCTAAAAGTTATTAAAATATAAATTTATCCTTTCACTGAGTTATGTACAAAGTGTGGTGAATATGGAAGTAATTTAGTATAAGACTTAATTCCATGTTTTTAAAGAAAGATGTTTTTTATTTCTGTGCATAATGCCTGAAATGCTTCAATAGAAATACAGTATAAGGAACAATATGTAAAAATAATCAAAGAGCATTGGTATTACAGTTTTTGTGTGTATTAAGATTTGCAGTTTAATATTTACTAGTTTAATTACTATCTGATTCTATGTGATGTACAGAAATAATTTCAAGAAGTGTGTAATTGGAACAGGATGAACCAGGAGAAACCATATCTTGTTTTGATCATTCATGTTTTTAACACATAAACCCTGTCATAAGCATAAGCATTAATAATGTTAGTAAATTGTAAGGACATATAAATATGCCACTATAGTTTCTGTTTCTGATTTGCCATTTACAACAATAAAGTGTCAAGTTACTAAGCAACTAGTTACAGCAAATTAACAGAAGACAGTTATCTGAAGAGAAAGGAAAAGAAAGAAAAGCAGAGACTCTGCTGGAATGTGTGCATGAGGGAACTGTCTTACTTAAACCGGATCTCCTTAGCCTGTTAGAATCTGCCTGCCTCTCGGCAGTGTATCAAACATAAGGAAATTAATGTTTTTCTCTGTCTTCAGTTCTGTTAAAACTTCACATTCTCTCGTTCTTCCCGGTTGAAAAGTATCAACTTCCCAAAATTGCCGAGACAGACAACGACTTGTCCTGATTTCTTGTATGATAATCCCTTGGTTGTTTTTTATTTTTAAAGAGTTTGATGAAAATAAAAACCTAAAAAACTGTGTTTCATTGTTCATATAGTTATTTGTCAGTCACAAATGTATTGCCATTTCCTGAAATATGCTTTTGGAATCTTCCTCTTTTTAACATAAGCTAGACATATTTATTATCAATTTTTGTCTTTCATGCTGCTAGTAGACGCTCCTGTTTTTAAAGCCTCACGCAATCGGACCTCTTTTAATGACTATGCACATATTTCTTAGTAAGTGAATAAAACTTTGCTTTCACGTGATAGTAAGTACTTAATCCTCATTATTGCGACTATGCTGAAACCCTGAATACTTGTTAAAGATTCATTTTATAATCTTGAGGCTGGTTTGGCATTCAGTGATTTACGCAAGGGCTTTGCTTACAATAATTGATTCATTCCATACTTAAAACCCACTGATCTCATTACAATGATGGGAAGGCATTTTAGCTGTTGCAATTTAGACTTACATCAAAGGAGAAAAAAAAAGAAAGAGGCACCCTCTACCCCCTTTAGATTTCTGCAACACATGAAAGAATTAGGTCATATGTATCAAAATAAAATCTTGGTACTGACCTTTCTAGACTCAAAAGGTTGCCCTGGAAATATAAAATAATGAAACATATTTCATTTGAGCAATATTTGCATATTTGAGAATGAAAATATTATCAACTTTATTATCTTCATGCACCTATTTTTCCATGAATAATTTTACAGTATTAAAGGGACTAAAACACAGTTTTGAACTATAAATCGTAACATTTAAATCAGTGTCTACAGACTCATCATCAGTCTTAAGAATCCAAAATATGAAATGTAGCATTTTAAATGTACTTGCTGAATAGTATGGACATGCTGGCTTCTTTTTAAAGGTATACACCATATTTCTTTATATACTATTCTATGAAAACAAATAAAAAACATATTTTAAAGCCAATTGATCACATTAACTACGCATCAGAACACTTCTGTATTTCCGTATTTTGGAGGCTTTGATAAAAATGCAACTTGTCCTAAAGAACCCATGGAGAAACATTCCTTTATATCCTAATATTTTGAATATTTAAGAAGATAGAGACTAATTGGTGAAGGAAATATTAGTTATTAAAGGCAAACAGAAGTAGCATTTTTATTTCATAAATCAGTTACAGGCTATTAAGGACAAAAGGGAATACTGGGCATCTCTTCTATTTTGTTCATTTCATTGAACTTTCATTATTGTTGCAAAGATAAAAAACAATAATTATGATTTATAACATCGTAATTTTATTCACAGCAGGAAACATGTTTATAAAGTGAAAGGGATATTTTTACAAGAAGCATTCTCAAGCACTTATGATGAGCCACACGAAATAAATAAAACAAAAATTAGGTTGAGTGTACTTCAGGTTTATTGCTTATGAAACATACTCTTTAAGCTAATATAATCGTTCCCCTGAATTACCACCTCTAGCTATGGGAGGGCATTTCTCCGGCGGGGAAGAAAGAAACTTTGAGTTTTCCTGTCAACTGTGAATATTCTTGATTTGGCTGATGGGAGTCTTGATTTCCCAATCCTAATATCTTCAAGTGCAGGGAAATCTAATTCATTAACTTTTTCAAACGTTTTAAAAGTTTCCTTTCATCAGGGACCATTTTGACCTTCTTTATCCATATGACTCCAGAGATCAGAAATACAAATGACAATAATTGATACCCATTAGTTAGTATCTCAGAAGCCCACTCTGGATGACTGTACACTCTAAAGGCAAATTATCTTTGTACAAAAAATCCATATTTTAAAGGAACTGTTAAACACATGATACCATGATGACAAGTATTCTAAGATCAATGTAATATCAGTTTTATATGTTTTGATCTTAAAAAGTGAGACATAAAATATTTTCTAAAATTTTGTTTATAGCAAAATGTAGTTTTAAATACCCTCAGAAAATTTACTTATCTCTCTTCTCTCATTTTTGTGTTTAAGTCAAATATTAAAAGCAAAGCCATGTCCTAATAAATATCCAGTTTTCAGCACAAAGGATAATTGTTTTTCTTTAGGTTACTTCAAAATTATAGGACAAGTAAATCATTTTCAACCTGAATTTGTGTGAACAAAAATGAATTAAATTTACATATATGCTTTTTTATACTGAATAATCCCTTAATAATTAAAATATAATTATAAAATGAATTCTAAATAATTCAAATGGACAATATCAGATGCATTTGTCAAGAATTTTTGGTCATTAACCAAAAGTATTTTAAATGATTATTTTATTTCCAATACTAAATTAAAAGGTTTACTGTTCATTTATTACAAAATCATCATGTTATAAACCAAATAATGCTGTATATAGCATTAATAGGAACAAAAGGGGATTTTTGTGGCTCATATTTAGAATATATTGGAATTTGGGGGAGACAGTCAACAAATAATTTAAAGCTTTTTAAAGATGAAGACAATTTTTCAAGGTTACCTATGACTTTGGGTGTTGTTATTGAATTTTCTAGACTTTAAAGTAACAGGTTTTTGGTTTCATTATATTCACCAAAGGAGAGGGATACATAAATTGGAATTTTTTGGACCTTTAAAACAGAAATATTAATATAAATGATTACTGTTACTTTCCTTATCCGACTGAAAGTGACTTCATTAAGGTGAGAGAAATTAACAAATGTCAAGTTCAAGTTTTTAAAGTAAAAAGGTTAAAATTATCTAGGAGATCAATTTTGAAGGACAATATTAGTAAGAATAAGTATAAAAATCTATTGTTTTAGAACTGAATCTATAAGAGGTGACTATTACGGTGGGATAGATATTCTTAAAAATTATCTGATTTTCTATTAGCTATGCCTGTCCCTTTTGTCTCATATAGTGTTTAGATTTTATATACTCTAATATATATTTTACTGAAATTATAAAGCACACATTATCCTTAAACAAATATATAATGTACTAATTAAGCAAACATTTCAAACTACACTAGTACTTAAAATGTCTTTAGAAAAAATAACACAAAAGATCTTGAAAGATTTGCATTACCACAAGCTCTTCATGGACTAAAAATATTTATTCATTGCACATTTTCATATTCAATATTTTGTTGAGACAGAAGACATCTATACATGGACTTTTGTTACTCTGTTATAAAAGATTTCCCCCTTTTCAAGACTAACTAATATCGTGAAACCACACTCCCTTCACTTCTATAATTGCAACCATTAGTAAACATTTGTGTGGCAATTATATTACAAGAAGCAGCTAGAGTAAATACAAACTTAACAAATTCTGGATTATGTTCTCAATCTGCACTGCAGTTTTTCTTTCCACTTGGTTCTATTTCTCACTTTCCTTATTTATTTTCTTAACGACACCTTCCCAGACCTGTCCAAAGTACCACAGTGGTTCTGATCACAACCACTGGGGACAGAAACATTTTCTACAGCCAATTTAGAAGAACACTGATTTATTTGGGGTGCTTTTTCATGTCACTCTGTTTTCATCTGCTCCTTACTTCGGACACTTACATCATTTCCCTCCTCTTTCAGTTAGCTGTCGATTTCATTACACCCCCCTCCCGGAAATCAAACATTAAGCCCCTTGAAGGATACTCCCCAAACTCATTCTGTAGATGGATACATTAACTGTAATTTAAAAATTGAGTTTTTTGTGAGAGTTGGCTTTGTGATTGGGTGTCTTAAAAATCTCTCTGCATTGAGAACCAGAGTATTCTTATGTAATCTTCCTCACTCCTCATGATAACGCCAAATAAAGTGGGACTGAATATTTTTGATAACTTAAGCGCAAATAATGCTCCATGTTCTGATGCCTATCTCCTGAACAGAATTTTAAAGAAAAATAGCATGCAGATAGTAACCCCTAAAGATGGTTTAAAATTTTTTTCTCATTTGCATAGTAAGATTTAATTTCCATCCCTTAAATATGACGAATTGCTGAGATTTTCTCCAGTTAATGCTTTTAACAGCTCCCAATAAACTTCATTAATCAGGCAAGCTCGAGGCCCAATGTGTAGCCTGGAAGCAGCTAATTTGCTTGATGAGACCCCGACTTTAGTGAATAAACAGGTGGATAATCTGAGGGCTTTATGGCCTTAATTACAGTCTAATCAGTTCAGCGGATGGCGGGCAAAAAAGAAAGAAAAAAGGTGGTTGTGGGGGTATGGCTCAAAGCCACTTTTCCTAAAATAGCAGACAGGCACCCTTTCTTAAGACACCTCAATTACTATCTTCCATTGATCTCTCCTTCTATTTCCTCTTTTCCCGCTTTTTCCCCTCCTTTCTTTTTTTCTTTCAGCTCGGCCTTCCTTTTCCTTAACCTCTATTTCGCTCCTGCTGCTTTTTCGCTGCCTTCGCGTTTCCCCTGGACCCACCCGCTTCCCCCATCTCTGGCTCCGCACCTCCGCGGATTCTGGTTTCTTCTCCTCCTCGGGCGGTGGGGTCACTTTGCTCCCCCTCTCCTCGGCTGCTCCCTCTTTCTTCCCCTCCTCCCCACCCTCGCCTCTCCCCCCATCCTCGGCGCCTTCCGCCCCCCCTACCCCCCCGCTTCCCGCTGAACATCCTCCCTGTCACCCGTGGGCCGCCTGACAAATCACTTCAAGGGCAGCCGAACTTTGAAGGACAAGACAAAGCTTCAGCATATGGTCCAATCCCCAGATGTTTGTCTTTCTTTCTCCTCCACTCCCCCCCGCCCCCTTCTCGGGGTTCGTTGGGAAACCCTGCCCATGGCAGCCTGCCCCGCGCGCCCCGAGCCCCCACCTCCAAGTTCAGCGGCGACTGAGAAGTCGCCTAATTCTCCTTTACGTCTTTTGTTTCGCCGGCCTCCCTTTCTAGCTAATTAGTGGGAGGAAGGCGAGGTTTCTTTGAACCTCATGATTTATATTTAACTCTGCAATTAAAGTAAGTCTCCTGGTCAGTTAACACGTCGTGGGGTGCCAAGGAGGGACCCCGAGAGGCTGTCGGAGGTGGCGGGTGCAGCGAGAGGAGAGGATGCTGTGGGACAGTGATGGGCCCCGGGCGAGGGGCCGTCCCAAGACGCCTTCGCCTCCCGTGTCCCGGCGGAGACGTAGGCTGGGGGGCCGCTCGGGGTCCCTGCGCTGCCGAGAGCAGGGAGCCCCCCGAAGCAGGAGGGGAGGGCGCGCAGCCAAGTGGCTGATCCACGACCTCTTCCCCCTCTACCCCACGCCCCCATTCCGGGGCGCGCTGGTCCTTCCCCCCTCGCCCCGCAGATCAACTCCCGCTAAGCCAGGGCAGTGGGGATGGAGGAGACACCCCCAGTTTGGGCGGATGGAAGCTGCGGCGCCTTGAACTGCCGGGGAGGGGTCCTGCCCGGCGCGGCCCCAGCCGGCCCCGGCTCGGCCCAGGCCCCCTGCCGGGGAAAGTGCGCGACAGGATGGGGAGCAGGGAGAGGCCGCCGCCAGGCCGGCGAGGGAGGGCTGGGGCCGGCGGGGCTCACGAGGGAGCGCCCCAAAGCCTCTAGATAGTTAGCCGAGCCCGCCGGCTCGTTGATCAGCCTGCATTTCTCCCCCGTTTCGGACCAGCCTGACTTCCCACCCGCTTTCCTGGGTTTGGCTGATGCCCCGTTGCAGACAGAAGAGGCTTCGGGTCTAGAGAGACGCGCACATCTGAGCAGAACAGCTCTGGGGCGAAGGAATTGTGTTTCACTGAGCCCAACTGCCCCGCAGTTTACTTTATTCCATCCCCTCCACCTCTACCCGCTTCACAGTGATCGATCCGTAAGCACCCAGAGAAAGTCAGTTTCCCCCCCTTTCTTAATCAGCTGTCTCTATCTATTTACAGCCACGCAACTTTACGGGCGGTGGGTCAACAAAGGCGCGCAGAGCGGCGAAAAAGATTCTCCGCAGTGGAAACAATGAAATAAACGGGACGTGTGTGTTTGCATACACATTGCCCACTGAAATCCGATTATCTTAGAACAAGGCAGCCCTCAAAACGCCGTAGTCATTTTATTTCTCCGTCATTTTAGTTGCTTACATTTAAGAAAAGTGGAAGGTAATAATACTGAATAGGAAAAATAAAAGGGCACCCAGCAAACAGTTTACTCTCTTCCAAAAATTTTTTAGAAATCTGAGCGTGTGGTGACGTCTGGTTATGCAGAGAACGGTGGTTTAGACAAAAATGTAAATTCTAACGCGAGAAACTGAGTTTACATATCCAGATTTGTTGTTTTTGTTGTTACTGTTCCTCCCCCTCCTCCCCTTTGGTGGGGAGAGTTTTCAATTAGTGTGGTGGGTTTTTTACTTTTTTATTATTCTCTGCCCTCCAACGTTCTTAATAGGTCGTATTATTGTAACAAAAGTGTTTATTTAGTCATTTAAGAAACCCAAACTCAAATTATGTGAACAATGCACACAATAAAATATATTATCAATATTTTATTCTTGTATAATAGAAAAACATATGGTTCTGCACAGAAGGATCGACTCAAATAAAATATTGAATGCTGTAAAACAAGCAGTTTAAATTATATTTTCGATAAATGGCTGAATTAGCAGGAAATTAAACTGTATACTGTAATTGCAATTTCTTAAAAACAGATATGGCACTTAAACCATTTAAATAACTAGATTATGACATTCAATCAGAGGTTTCCAAAACAACTGCTGGAAGAGCTTAAAAGATGAAAAAATATTTTTTTCCCTGCTATCCTAAACTAAGTTAGATGGGACGGTCTTTTTGGACAATAGGTGAGCTCTGACCTTTTGTTCTTTTTCTTTTATGTGATCATAAAGGAACAAATGTCTGTTACGCGACTGGATGAGTGAGACATCTCCAAGAGAATGGCCACGGTCAGCAGCCTCTACTTATCTAAACTAAATTACAGCTTAATAATATTGCATCCTGCACTGGACCGGTGCTCTCGCACACCTGAGCAGACGGGAGCATTTTGCTGCCTAATTTCTCTTTTGTGTTATGCCTTGATAACCAAAACACATTATTATTTCTTTTTCAAAATACAATGGGAATCCCTCTTTCCCCACCCCCCAAGTTCTGAAAATTCTCAAACCGGCCCTGGAGAAATGCAAACGCACAAAGCGACAGGCGAAGCAGGCCCTGTGTTCAGCACTCAATCATTTGCTGTCACAGGTGCAACCAGGATGCATTATCCTGCCATGATTGATAGAGTGGGTTTGTGCAGACTGGGGGAGCTGGGGAGGCTCAGATGGGGTCCTGTCATTTGGGTTCCATTTCATACTACCTGTAGGGAAAAGGGAAGTCTTTGCAAGGATTGGTTGTTTAGCGAGTTTTAAATTTTAGTTCCTCATATATAATAGAAAGGTCGTATTTTCTAAAAGTTAAATATCGATGTAAGCTTATAGAAGTGTAGCCACCAGCTAATTTCCATAGTTACAGTAAGTATGTAAAGTTATCTTCTTCAAATCTTAGTCCTTAAACAGAAAAAGCTCAAAATGTGTTTGGGTTATACCCCCAATGGCTTAAGTATACAACAACCTAACGTTAAACTTGATGTCTATGTAATAAGGTTAGAAAATGGACTTAGATCCTTCGCATCCCTTTACTAGACAGTGAATTGTGTCATTATAGGCCATTCAGTAATACACTAACCATAGAGAATATAAGATAAAGTGGAAATTTTCATCATTATAGACTGTGGCTATACTTCCTTTTAGCTAGGGACCAGATTTTTGAGTTTGCTTTTGCTATGATCAGTCAAGATCTTAACTAATTAATGTAAGATCAAAGTTGACAACGAGCTCACCAGTGTTCTTTGAAACTGTAAAATCTTCTAGGTCCTTCATTTCTTTTTGAAATGGCTAAAGGCAAAACAATTTGCATAAGGAGGTCCTAGATTTTAAAATGTACAACTTCTTTCATTGGGATTATTAAGTAGATTTCACTGATGCCCACAGATGTTCACGCACCCACTGCAACACTTTAATATTTTTCCTTGTGATTTTTACATGCAGCCTGATGGACTGATTAAAATGATAGAACAAGAGTGGGGGAGCAAAAGAGCCTTTAAAATTTGTCTTTTTTGACATCAAAATATTCTTTAATATCAATACCTCTGAATTTTATATTTTAGCAAACAGTGTTAGATTTCTCCTAAAAATTTGCAAACTTAATTATGTTCCCAAACATCAATTTATGCTTTGTGTATTTTTCTTAAACTGGCAAATTGTATATAAAAATAAGGATAAATACTTCTCTAGAAAACAGGCCTGCACCTATAACACACTTTTCTTTTTATATTTCCCCTATTATAGCAACAATCTGGCATGATACAACAGTTTGAAAAGCTGATGGCTCAAATAATCAATCATTCAGGATTAATGTTTATATAAGAACATTTATGAAGATATATTGATTAAAGGTAACATATACTGCCATTTTCTCTTTTTCAGAAGAATTGGAATGAAGAGGGGCATAAAATCTTAAATGTTTTCTAGTAAGCTTTCAATGGCAAGAAAATTAATGGACAGACATTATTTAAATAAGCATAATGCTGAGTAATTGTATAGATTACTATATTTGTGGATCTATTGTATGTAAATACAAACAATGTCAATCACTATCTTTAAAAAAAATGTGCATTAGTTTCTTTTGGAGCAATGTTATTAAACAACAATGAAAATCTCCCCAGGACTTTAAGTATTATTTGGAGGGCTTTGAAAAATTGTAGCTATTAGGATAGTCCATTTTAAGATGCTCAAATATAAAGAAGCAACTTTAAAATGCACACCACTTTATTGTAATTAGCATTAGGCTGTACTAGATTCATAATCAATTCTGTCTGTTTTCTTTTATGTTAACCATCATGCAAGACCAGTAGTTATAAAGTGTTCATGATGCGGAATGTTCCTTTAGCACGTCATTTATTATTATAAGGTGAAAGACGTCCTGTTCCTTACATTACAATACCACTGTGTTAAGATTCTTATTCAAGAAGAAATAACTTTTATGTATACATAGAGAGAAAACTGCCGTTTGCTTGAATACCAGCGAGTTTCAATTCTGTGTTGAACTACGTCTATGGCTTACAAATAAAATAGATACAGATTGACAGATGATTATAGTGAAATGAAAGAAACTTTGAGAGAAGGTCAAGGAAACTCTGATTGGCTTTGGGTGTGAGTATGTGTCTGTCCTTTTCACACTGGGTTTTTGACAGTAAGTGTAGACATAGACCCAAAAATTGACCGGGAAGCCAAAATGAGATACCACACAGGGGAACAAGTTAACCTCTTTTTGCCTTTATAAATATATGATGCAGGCAAAAACAGATGCAAAGCTGCCAACGTGGCCACTAGGTGAGCAAGCCAAAGAGCCAGAAGCTATAGCAGGGGAATGTTTTTATGCTCTTTTATGCTTGTGGTGAGATCACCTGTGAAGAAAAAGTGGAGAGGTCTTACTTCTAAATAATAAGGGATATTATTCAGTGGGTAAAAGTGTCAACACATTTCTGTCTTTCTCTCAAATCACACACACACACGTGCACACACACACACAGGCACGTTGATGGGAGTGAAGGAGGACAAGGAATATTTAGAAAATATGAAAAGCTGGAGTTTAAAAATGCTTTTGGTTAGCGTGAATAATGCTCCATTTTTGTTTGTTTGTTTCAATTTCTGCTTCTAGGGCTGCAGAATCTGGTTCTCAGGTTCAATCCTCCTCAAGCACCTTTTGGATGAAAGGCAGGACACAGCCTTTAAAAATGTGTCTAGAAGGGAGTTGAGTGAGCCAGCTAAAGAAATCACACCATAATTGAGCTCTCCATCGGAAAGCCACAATTCTCACTTTTCTACATCTCGTTTCCCACCCGGTAGATCTCAGTGCAGCTATTTTTTGTTTAATGTCTTATAGCTTTTGATTCTTCACAGCTTCTAAGGCTAGCTTTGTTTTTCTGTAAGGTATTGTGCACAAAGCTTGTAAATGCAATTTTTGGAAGTAGACTGGCACAACAATTTACTACTAATAGTATTAATAATAATATACATAGGATTATTTCTGAAGTGAAAGCAATATAATTAGTAAAATAGAGAGTACAAGAAAGACAGGACTCAAATGCCTGTCCGAGAAGAAGATAAATAACATGTAACCAAATCAGAATACAGACATCCATTCAACTCAATGGATAAATTCAAAATATTAGTCTTATTATTTAAAGAGTAATTTAGAAAAATTACGAGAGCTACAGTTCTAAATTGTATATAGAAATTGAATACAATAAAAAACATTTAGGTGGAAATGGGATTTTCTAATTGTGTCGTTGCAACTTATTTGCGTCAATAATAAACTAGATTGGCAGATAAGCTGAAAAAATGTAAACTTGTGACTATTCTGAGGGAGTTCTGGCAGAGTACCATTCAGAGAAGCTGCACAAAGTGTGGCCTGTGGCTCAGCAGTACCAGCATCATCTGATACCTTGTCACCTGGAGCCCCAGCTCAGACCTGCAGAATCAGAATCTTGCATAGCAGGGCCCCAGAATCTGTATTTTAACAAGCTTGCAGGTAATTCTTAGGCATAATAAAGCTTGAAAATCACTATCTTGGAGTGTAGCAAGATGTTTTAGTCTTTCTCAGAAATGTATTTTCCTGAAATAGTTTATTCTCTAAATATATTTATATCCGATGATATTTCTTATACAAGAAATGAGAATGACTGGAAAGTCTTAGAAATTTGGGACTTCTGCCTAAATTAAGTTTATGGAATCTCTACCTAATTTGCTTAAGTTGATGTCTTTCAAGTTAGATAAGATACAAATTTTCCTATATTAGTTTTAATAGCATAAAGCACTGGTTGCTAAGTTATGATGTCTAAATGAGGTAGTTTTTTTTGTGTTTTTTTGTTGTTGTTTATAATGTCTATACATGTAATCAGTAAAGGCTCTGAGCAGCCAGTCATAATTTTTGATGGTCTGTTAACAAGCCTCTTTCTCTTGTGTATATCACTTCCCGCCTTGGAACACAAAGGAGGTGGGAGGACAGCAGAAACAGTAGAGAAATAAAATAGTCTGGGCAGTGGGGGTGGTCTGACAAAAATTACAAGTGACATTCTTGGGAATCACCTTATCTCATCAGTCAAGACTGAGACGCCTGTAAGAGGACTGGCAAAGTAATGTAGATTTGGTCAATAGATGTTTGTTGAAAAGAAGTATGGTGACAATCTGCTCAGAGAACGCTCCATCACTTCTTTTGTCTGTCTTCTTGATACAGGAGATGACAGTGACTTCTGTACTGCAGTCCAATGGTGCACTCCCTGCCGATAGAGCCAGCAAGCCGTAGAGCATGTGCTACCACTGCCTGAAGAAATGATGAGTTTGCCACTGTGGAATCAAACCATGAGGGCGTATTGAGTGCCTGCTCTACACCAGCACAGTGCAAGGCGTCAAGAAGAAAAACAGAGGGATCGAAGCACTCTTTTGTACCCTCAGAAAGCTTTTGACTTTGTTGAAGAGGAGAAGGTTGCTTACTCAAAAAATAGGAAATCTAAAACAAGTAGTGTCTATTTATCGTAAATGCAAATTCAGTTC
The DNA here is from genome assembly GCF_021613505.1 of Equus quagga. NCBI lineage: Eukaryota > Metazoa > Chordata > Mammalia > Perissodactyla > Equidae > Equus > Equus quagga. The sequence continues at coordinate 46,319,896 of NC_060278.1, forward strand.
AAAGAAGATGGTGGTGCTCTTGGTTGCAAGTAATGGAATCCTTAAGAAACTGGCTGAAACCCAAAAAGAATATTCCGCTCACAAAGCTGAGTAGTCTTTGGACTGGCTTCAGAAAGGCCTGGGTGGCTCAGTGATTCACCAAATGTCTCATTTCTTTCCTTCTCTCTACTTTACCTTCGGCAGTGTCAGCCTCCTCCTACGCCAGCTTGCTCATAGTCCCAAGCGGTTTTCTAGAAGCTCCTAAACCAGTATGGTTGTTTGTGCAGTAGAAAAAGAGAGCATCTTTGTTCCAGCATTTCAGCAAAACCTTAAAAAATTTTGTATGCCCATCCCTGACCCAAATATGCCATCTTGGCAATTTAATACACTAATTAGCTCAGCCCACATCTCAAGTCCCATTTTTAGAGCTGAGGATGGAGTTAGCATCCTTGGAGCCACAAGCCTTGCCAACCCGAATGTGGGATTGTTAAGGAGAGAATGAAGGTTGAGGAGGCAGACAACAAACATCTAATATAAGGGGTAAATAAAAGCTGGAGTAAACAAGGAGTACTTCTTGTAAGAGGTGGCACCAGACTGGCTCTAGAAGCACTAGTAAGTGGAGGGAAAGAGAATACTCCAAGTAGGGGAAAAGGAAAAGCAAGCACAAAGTCAAGAGTGAGCATGGATAATGGGATCATGAATCGGTCCTGACAACACCAAAGTATTCATATTGGAGAGGATAGGAATTAAGTTTGGTTGTTTGGGGTCACCTTCTACGGGAGAGACCAGCTTGAATTAAAGGGATAAGCAATAGGGAATTATTATACATTGGCTGAGTGAAGGAGTTACAGAGTAAAAGTATCCACTTATACTACTTTGTTCTTTCTCAAATCAATTGCATGTGTCCATTTCTTTTTTTTAGCAAACAATAATGTGTGAGATGCTGGATGTACAAAGATGAAAATACAGAGCCTGCCCTTAGAGAGTGTCCAGCCTAGTAACCTAAGACCATGTAACACCATGCCAAACGACCTTTGCATTTTTTTACCCCACTAATGCATTTATTAAAAATAGAAAAACACATGATAAAATACGATTTTATATTTTTCTATAAAATAATTATATTCCCTGAATCTTTAGGTTTCTAGGAAAACATACATTCAGATTTAAAGGCCTTGCTGGGTCTTCTGTTTGGCCACGGTAAAATAAACCCTAATGAGCCGTCGGGGTGAGGAAGGCCCTGAAGTCTATGCTGCGAAGGGATTCGAGTCATTTGGGGAAAATGACAAACCCAAACTTCAAAGAAATGTCCTACAAAGGAAGGGGCAGAGCCGGGAGAGAGCTCCCGTGTGCTCGTCGGAGGAGCCCTCGTGTCTGTCAGTGGGCGGGGCAGCCGGGCTGCCACGTTCAGCGGGGACAAGTGTCAGGCGGTGCGGTGGCAATGACGGCCGGTGAGTGATTGCACCATCAGCTTCCTGCCGCGATCCATCATGCGGCCCCAGCCGGTGACGAATCACATTCTCAGCAAGGTGCTGAGCCCAGCAACATATCATTAAACAAGGTTACCCCCGGCAGATTTGTTCCCGTGATCAATCTGGTCAATAACCGTTCCACCTCACTGTACAATTTCTCCCCCACCCCCCACCCCCGACCTTACAACATAAACAAGTATTATGAAAGCACTTGCAGAACAATGCGAAGCTTTCCGAGGTCTTCGTTTATCCGGTGGCATTCCGCAAGCTTCTTTAAAAACCCTTATAAATCATGAAAAATAACCTTTACTACAGGATATATCCTCAGGCCAGTGCGCTACCCTAATTCCATATTTTATTACCTGATACGGACTGATTTTTTTTTTCTTCGATTGATTACTGAATAGCACTGGGACAATTTCTTTTTTTATTTCCCCTCAAGTCTGCATAGCTCACTAGTTTCTTCCCTTAGGAGGTCCCAAATGAGATAGAAGTAAAACACTCATTGCTTTTACTGCTCAACTTTAATTCTCAGGTTTTTCATTTAACTCTTCCCACGCCTCCGCAGACAAATTGCTCAGCGGTGTTGACCACTTGGCTAACAGAAAATATCTTGACTTCCTTACAGTGTAACCGAGACTGGTAAATGTTATAACTATTAGAATTTAGAAAATGGAACAGGAATTTTATGAGAAAAACCTGTCCAGTACTCCCTGCTGGTGAGTTTGAAATAGAAAGTCCTGGTACACATAGGAACTCAAAAAAAGAAGAAATCCACAAATACGAGTGCTGACTCCAAAAAAGAAACAATACTTTCCAAATGGAATCCATCCTTTTTTAACTGAGTCCCCTTGAATATTCGGAACTTATAGTTTGAAGTTTATATTTGTAGAATTAAAACCATATATGTATATGAAAAATAGACACATTGGCGATCTTGGCCTTCTTGAAAACCGGAAGAGTTTAATTAGATAACCTAACTGATGGTGGAGAAAATCACAAATCTGAACTCGAACTTCTTTCCAATTTCTAAAACTTTCATTACTACAAAAATAAAGTTTATTCTCAGCCCTACCTTTACGCAAGGCCACCCTGCCACTGTCCAGGGAGAGAGAACAGATTCCATTTTTAAATCTTTCCAGAGAAGTGTTTCTTAAAAGTTCTTTTTAAGTCATTACTTTAAACAGAATAATCCATATAGAAATTCAAGTTGCCTAATGTATGTTTCTTTATTCTTTTCTTCAAATCCATTTCCTTCCTTCTTCGTCTTCTGGGTGGAGCTGAATTCCAGCTGGGTGTTTGTCTCTGGTAGAACCACCATTTAGGTTAAATGGTCAAGTTTATCATAAGTTAAGCATTCATTGGTGGAAGTTAGTTCCCCCTTAGATGCTCATGGTACAGAACATACCACTGGCTTGATAAGTCCGAGACTTACTGCCAAGGAAAAATTTAGAGAAAGTGGAACTCATTGTTTAGACTTCAAAAATACATTATTGTTTCTCCTTTTAATGTGTATTTCCTAAGCACTAATGGAATTCACTCCTTAGATTATTGTTTAAAAGTGTTTACTCTTTGGTCTATTTGTGAATATTTTTGGAGTAATCCTTGCCAATGAAGTTGGTTGTAAGAAGAACATCTGACCTATATTGATTACCACTAGGAAACTGATTGTCTACTGGTGTAGATTAAAAGCACACATTGTCTCTTCAGAAGATGTGTTAGTCTATTCTGTTCTGTCTAATGTGAGTGCCAAAATCTCCTCAGGAATATCATTTCATATATCAAGGCTGATGACATGATAAAAGTGTTATAGATTGGTAGCTCTTAATCTGCTTATAGGAGAAAATTAGGGAAGATTTGTAGTAGGTCCAGGTCATATCTTTAGTTCACCAAATATTTATTGAATACCCATTGTGGGTAAGGCACTGTGTTTTAGTTTTTTCTTATAATAATTCCCTGGTTACAGATTGCATTGCTCTGTTCAGAAGATACTAAATCTGAGTCATGTAGTAGGACTTAATTTGGTTAAAACCCAGATGACTTATGGTCTAGACACAATATTCATGGCAGCTTCGTAATGGGCTTAGGTGGTTCTTACGGTACAATAATGCAAAAAATTGAAGGAAGCTATTGCTTCCATAATATGCTATAATTTGACTTAGGCTCTGCATAGATATAGTCATCAATAACTCAGTAAAAACAATTTCACATCTAAGCATCGGCTCTAACGACAAAAATGCCTAGACTCTTGAAAGCAAGGTGGGGAAATACAATGCATTCTTTCTGTTATCCATTCTGTCTTTTGCTATTGACTTAACTAATGACGTAAACTCAAATTTAGAAGGACATAAATAAAAAGTATGTTTAAATGAAAATATATTAGTTATAGGTGGCTTTAAAGAATATTTTCATAGCATTTTTGATAATGTTCACAAAATTATTTCAGCAATAATAAATATCCAAATAGTGTTAAATAATAACATTTTATTTTGAATTCAATACAATTTTTCTTTTTTTTGGTTCTTCTTCTTCTCCCCAAAGCCCTGAAGTACATTGGCGTATATTCTAGTTATGAGTGCCTCTAGTTGTGTTATGTGGGATGCTGCCTCAGCATGGCTTGACGAGCAGTGCCATATCTGTGCCCAGGATCTGAATCGCCGAAACCCTGGGCAGCCCAAACAGAGTGTGCGAACTTAACCACTTGGACAGGGGGTCGGCCCCTCTATTTTTTTAGGTAACATCTGTGCCCATCTTCCTCTACTTTATATGTGGGACACCTGCCACAGCATGGCCTGGCAAGCAGTGCCTATGTCCATACCCCAGACCCAAACCAGCGAACCCCAGGCCGATGAAGCAGAATGTGTAAACTTAACTGCTGTGTCACTGGGCTGGCCCCAATAAAATTTTTCTTTTAATCACCCTGAATTAGGGATATTTGTCCCTATTTAGGAATCATGTAGAACTTCCCCACTTGTGTGTGTGTGAGTGTGTGTGTATATCTTTTTATGTTTCTCTGGGTCCCCATTGGGAGCCCCAGTGTGTACCTCTCACAAATTAGATAGTTTTCAAAATCCCTCCAATTCCATCTTACATAAATTTTATTCTCAGTGGAAATATCGTAGGAAAGTCAATCAAATACTTTAGAGAGTCTATCGTGACATTTACCACTCCTTTTACATTTAATTCCCAGTTCACAAATCTTTCCTAGGAATTCCACCCACCTGAAATCACGTGTGTTAGTGGGAATGCATTGTGAAGCCTGAGAGTCATTCAATGGCGGTGACCATGTTAGTTGGCTTCCACATTTGTTTTTCTCTGGATCGTTCCCTTTAGACACTGTATGGTCAACACAACATATCAAGTAAGCCTTGAACCTTTGCCTTAACAGAGGTTGACCCCCTTTCTCACATCTGATACGTTACCAAGTGGCTTGATGCAATTGGCATAAGTTTCAGTGCCAACCATTATGCATTGTAGACCATTCTATTCTGGCTATTTTGAGTTATGATTTCTTTTCTGTAATAAAATTTCACATGCATCCTTAGGTAAAACAAAACAAGCCTCTTTCTCTGAGAGAAAGAGAAATGGGTTTAGCCAAGCAAGAATGAAGCTCTGGAGTAGCAGTGGGTAGGGAAGACAGGATTTTTGTTGGGTTGGATTTTAAATTTCCTTCCGGGCTGGAGGTGAGCTTACCTGGGCATTGCAAGTGGTAACTCAGCGCTATAGAGAACATGATCTTCCGAGGTTTTTGGTTGATGCTGATAAAGAGATGAACCTAGTTATTTCTGAAAGACTTTGTCTTGGGTTTCCCATTTTGGAAAATGCTATTCTGGTCACAATAGCATAGGCTTAACCCTTCCTAGTTTCTACCCGGTGAAGCACAAGCACAAGTAGTTAGCATTCAGAGGCCTAGGCCCCTCTGATAGTATAATACCTGCTGGAGGTTTCCCAATAAACATTATGCCAGGGTTAGAGTCCTTCAAATGGTAATGATCTTACATGTGTTCCGATTATAGGGTCAGACAAGGTACCTCTCTCTCTCCAATATCAGGCAGCTGTGTGGAGTTTCTGTTATCATTTCTGGATAGACCTGAGTGCGCCATGGCAAAACAAGACTAATTGAGAGTTTCCGTGTGTCCAATCAGCCATGATGCATTAAGATGGCTAAACATGAACAGCAGGAACCTGTGAGTTCAGGCTCTTGCAATTCATCTCACTAGATAGAAAAGGTGCAGAAAATCGCATCTCCTGAAACACTAAATAAATAACGCTTGATTTTGCCATGTACTTGATGTTTTCCTTGCTTGCTTCATTCAACAAATATGATGCAGGTCTTCTGCAGGCTCTGTGATAACTGGAGATTTTTAAAAGACACAGCTCCAGAAGCTCAGAGTCTAAAGCAGTAACCAGAGGAGTTACGAAATCATCCAGGATTATGTGATAAGTGCACTGACATAGGTATCCACAGGTGCTCTGAGAGGGGGAGGTAGGGAGCTATACTTTCACCATCACAGCAGGAATGGCTCTGTGAAGGAGTTAATGCTTTAATGTAGGAGACTGCCATCCAGAGAAGCAGGCAAAAGGAACAGCATGTGAAGAGGCGTAGATCTGGAAAAAGCCAGCCTCTCTGTTCCCAGCCCCAGAGGAGTGCAACAATGCTGGTAAGCTTGGACACAGATTGCCTGCAGAGAACAGCTGAGAGATGAGGCTGTATCAATGGGCAGGACCCACCTCCTGAAGAGATGTGCTGAGAAGTCCAGTGGAATACTGAAAGAGAGCAAAGGAACCCATCAGTGCCCTTGGAAAAGGATTTCCCTCTTCCGTGGAAAACTTTAACCCAGGGTACCAATAAATTTTTTTTAAATGTATTTCTCACAATATCATAATTGTTAAAGCAACTAACTCTCAGTTTCAGCCTAAGACACACAAATCTCTGCTTTATTGAGGTTTATAACCATTGTGCCCATTAAAGAAGGCATCAACCCATTATATCTGAGAATCATCAACAGAAATAGAAGTAAAGCCATAATAGAAACAGGCAGTCATCTAAAGAAGCAAGAAGTGAGTACCAAGTGAAATGAAAATGGGCCCACACACCTAGTAAAATTATGCTAAGAGGGAAAATTGCATAAATCTGTGGATATGTCTTCTTCCTTCAAGAGATATGACTGTCAAAAGGATTTGAAAGGACATACCAAAAAGTGGGGAGGATATTGTCAAGGGGATATTGTCAAGGACAGTTTCAAATGGATTTCTTGTGATGGAGAACCAGTCTGATTCTCTCAGTTTGTTAGCTCTTCCTCCAGTAACCCCGATGAAGAATGGGACCCTTTAAGTCGTGCTGCTTCTACTATGAAAGCAGAAGTAATTCTACTTAAGAACCTTCAGTGAGTGTGCTGGGCTGGGCACGGGTACTGGACTCAATGGTTAGCATGATAGACACACATTTGGTTGGAAGATGGTCTCCAAGCCAACAAAAGCAAAAGCCTTTTACCCACCCTTTATGACTGCGATTAATTGAGGAATTCTTCTAAAGAGAAGATATTGGAATCATAGATGAAAGATCACACATTTCCATAAACAGTGTGTTCGAATAAGTAAAAATTTTAAACTATTTGGCCATAGACACAAAATCCAAAGTGGAAACACGGACATCATGCAAAAGGATAAATAGAGGACATTCAAGAGCTGACTTCTTGTTTACATTTCAATTTCTTAGACACTATTTTAGGCCAAATTCTGTGTGTTTCATGTGTGAACATTTGGAAGGATCAGAACAGAATTTATTCACGAAATATAAGCTTCTGTAACGTACTAAATATGGATAATACAAGTACATTATCATTCATTCACAGGCACTAATGACTCACTTCGGGATTGATGGGCTCAGAAAGGTAAAATATTAGAGTTGATGACAGAAAGTGAACAGAACTGTACTACTTTGGCTAATTGATTTTCTCTGCTGCAGATATCAGTTTCCTGTCAGACTTAAGTCATCTTCAAAGCACAACACGCACATATGTACACATGCATTTATGTTCATTCATTAGTTTATTCCAAAACTTTTGAGATTCTACTATATTTCAGGTGTGCCAAGTTTGTAGGAGTTGAATATAGTAATTCCTGTCCTCATGGAATTTACATTGGGGAAGATGGATACAAACAAACACAGGGGAAAAAAGTAATCCCAAATTGTAATAAGAAGTCTTATGAAGGAAAATAGCAGATTGTTGTGAGAGAAAATCGTCCATGTAGATTAGCTATTTTAATTTGGTGGATTGGGGAATAACAGTATATCATTGTCCTTTATGTGTGGTGAAGAGTTCTGTTGGTGCTAATGTTCTTATTCTTTGAACATGTCCCTTTAGTCCAAATTATAATTCATATCTCATAGAATCAATAAAACTTATTTCACAGGTGCATTTTTCAATTAATTTATTTGGAAAATGCTCTACATTCAGAAACAGCACCAATGGAGCAGCCCCAAGCAACCAGCCCCAGTACTCCTACTAAAGTTACCTGAAGTTCAGTATTTTTCATGAATAAATGCTTCTAATTTGGTTGTTTGCTTTTGGTCAATTTCCGGAACATTAAAATGGTAGTTTTTGGCAATTTTTGTCCAGTTTTATAATTGTTTTTTGTGGGAGAGAATGTGTTGATTTCTTCACTTTGCCATCACCTTTATTACTTCCATCTTGTCCCCATTGAGGAAAATTTTAATAAAACCTTCTCAACTTTTTATTGGGTGATGTGGGGTGAATTGTGTCCCTCAAAAAGATATGTCAAAGTCCTAAAGGCTGGTACCCGTGAATATGACATTATTTGGAAATGAGATCTTTGCTATTGTAATTGAGTAAAGATTGGGGTTAGGGTAGATCCTAATCCAGTGACTGATGTTTTTATAAGAAGAAGGAGAGGGATGTTTGGACACAGAGAAGGAGATACACACGGAGGGAAGATGGCTATGTGAAGATGGGAGCAAAAATTGGAGTGATGCAGCTACAAGCAAAATAATGCCAAGGTGTGACAGCAGCCGTCAGATACCAGGAAGAGGCAAGGGAAGATTTCCTCCTGGAGCTTCAGAGGGAGTGCGGCTGTGCTGACACCTTGACTTTGAACTTCTAGCCTCTAGAAGTGTGAGAGAACAAATTTCTCTTTTTTAAGCCACCCAGTTTGTGATACTTTGTTAGAGAAGCCCTGGGAAACTAATGCATAGAACAAGTAAAGAAGAGCAATAGGGAAGATATAGATGATTTAAATAACACAATTAACCAGAGTTATTTAATCGATTTAAAAAGTGGACTATCTCTAATAAATAGAGAATATGCAGTCTGCTGCATACATATGATATTTGCAAAAAATAACAATTTCTAGACTATGAGTCAAGTCCTAACTAATTTCAAGGAATCAGTATGATACAGACAATTCGACTGAACAATCATTTCATGGATGAAGAAAAGAGATGATAAATGTGTAAACATCTGAAAAGTTGCTCAAATTCCTAGTTGCCATATAAATGCAAATTAATTCTGCAGTGAGATACCATTTTGTACGCGTTTGACTGTCCAGTGTTAACAAATCTGATAATACTAAATACTGGTGAAAATATGGATCAAGGGGAACTTCAATACATTGCTCTGGGAATGTAAGTTGGTATGCCAATTTGGAAAAAAGTTGGCTTTATCTTGTTATGTTGAGCTTTTGCATATATGATCCAATAATTTTAGGCCCAGATGCTAGAGATCCTGTTATTCACGTAAACCAAGAAACACACATGAAAATATTCATGACTGCATTGTTCTTACTTGCAAAATCGTGGAAAGACTCCAGAAATTTGTTGAAAGGAGAATGGATAAATAATGTTTCATCACAGAGTGGAATATTATATAGCAGTGAAAATGAGCTTCCACTATATGCAATAACAGGAATGAGTGAATTTTAGAAACATAGAGTGAAAAAAAGCAATTTCTTAGAAGACATACAGTTTGATATTTTCATGAAACATGGAGACGAGTAAACCTTTAGTAATAAATTGTTTAGAGACATACATATGTGATAGAACTATAAACATAAAAAAAGAACAATTCCAAAGTATTTTTAGAAACAAAAGTAAAGGAATTATATTTGCCGAATTTGCTTTGGCAATGGTAACCACGGAGGTGGGGGTAATGCAACAGAGCAAGAGCACAGTAGCAAATACAGTAGTATCGTTCTTAAGTTGGATAATAAATTTAAGGGGGTTCATGTTATTTTTGTTTGGCCTCTTAAATATATTTTTCTGTGTATTCTTTTGTATGTATCAAATATCAGATTAAAAATTTTGGCACAAAACAAAATCTGAACATCATCCTCACCACAACAGAAACTTATTGAACAATTCTTACATATCTTTCTCTAAAATAGTAGTCGGGTATATCCACCATTTTTTGGGCTTTTCATTTCCATTCTCTAGCCACATTATAGCCTAGGTTCTTTCCTTGGATTGCCCCTCACCCTTTCAAATTCTACATCCAAACCTGAAAAGCCAAGCCATTTTAACAATCTATTCCGGTATCTGTGCCTTTCATACAACAATTGAGACTGGACAGTGGCAGGAATAACCAACTAGCTGTTACTTTTTCTCTCTAAAAACATCATGTTCACTTTGCATTCTAATCCATAAATGATCCGTGCTTCATCCAAAATAGTATTATTTTAAATTACATTAAAATTTCAGGTAAAATTAATGCCTCCACAATATGCACGAAGTTCGTCCAGTGGCATCCATTCCTGTTTGGCAAGCTGCACTGATGGGGTCAATTGAGACAACCAGCTCCAGCAACAACATTTTATCAATATTTTAGATTTTAGTCAATTTAATCTTACAATCTATTTACTCTTACAATCAATTGTAGAATGCGTCATTCCTTATAGTAAACGTTAAACTGAGAAATTGTCTCTTTTTTTTTTTTTAAGGGAAACAGGCTCCTCTCCTGTTTGTTCTTTTTTTTTCCCTTTTCCCCCCAAAGCCTCAGTACCTAGTTGTGTACAGTTGTAAGTCCTTGTAGTTCTTCTATGTGGGCCACCACCACAGCATGGCTACTGACAGATGAGTGCTGTGGCTCTGCGCCCAGGAACCGAACCAGGACTGGGAGCACGTGGAACTTTGACCACTAGGCCCTCAGCGCTGCCTTCAGAAATTGTCATTTTTGATGGAGTAGTGGAGGTTTGTGAAAATGTGATAGCAGAAAAAATAGTGTTCAAGCAAGGACTTCAATTGCTTATTTCTAAGATGCAAAATAATAATTTTTTGAAATCAACTTTATTGAGGTATAACACATTTAATAAAATGTTCCTCTTTTAAGTGTGTAGTTTGATTAGTGTTGACAGAAGTATCCACCCATGTAACCAGTATTGCAATCAAGATATTGAATAACCCGAGATTGTCCTGATTTTCCTTTACAGTCAGCCTGCTCTTTCATTCCTGGCCCCGGGGAACCACTGATCTACTTTTTGCCATTACATATTACATTTTTCTTTTCTAGAGCTTTACATAAATAAAAGCACACACCATGTAGTCTTATGTCAGGCTTCTTTTGTTTAGCATAACGTTTCTGAAATTCATTCATGAGGTTTTGTGTATCAATAATTTATTCTGTTGTTGCTGAGTAATATTCCATAGCAGGAATATTCCACAATTTGTTTATACATTCACCTGTTAAAGGACATTTGGGTTATTTCCAATTTTTGGCTATTAAAAATTAAGCTGTTTGGAACATTTTTGATGATTAATGATGGCCAATAATATTGAGTATCTTTTCACGTGATCATTGGCAGTTTGAATATCTGCTTTTGTGAAAAATATGTTAGAATCTTGTGTGAATCTTTAATAGTTTTTAGTTATTTACTATTATTTTTAATAGACTTTATTTTTTAGAGAAGTTTAAGTTCACAGGAAAATTGAGAGGAAGGTACAAAGATTTTCCATACCCCTGCCCCCATGCATGCATAGCTTCTCCTACTATCAAGTCAATTTTTCTCTCTTTTTTTTTTTTTTGAGGAAGATTAGCCCTGAGCTAACTACTGCCAGTCCTCCTCTTTTTGCTGAGGAATCCCGGCCCTGAGCTAACATCTGTGCCCATCTTCCTCTACTTTATATGGGATGCCTACCACAGCATGGAGTGCCAAGTGGTGCCATGTCCACACCCGGGATCCGAATCGGCAAACCCCAGGCTGCTGAGATTCGGAATGTGTGAACTTAACTGATGAGCCAGTGGGCCAGCCCCTCAAGCCAATTTTTAAAAACTAGATTATTATCTTCTTATAATTGAGTTGTTCTGAAAGTTCTTTTTCAATTCTAGATAGCAGTAATTTCTCAGATATAGGTCCAACAGAAAATATGGATTTAAGTCTTTTGGTAGAATGTTTTCTCCCAGTTAGAAGTTTTCCATTTTTAATTAATTAATTTATTTTTATTTTTTTGGTGAGGAAGATTGGCCCTGAGCTAACATCTGTTGCCAATCTTCCTCTTTTTGCTTAAAGAAGTTTGTCACTGAGCTAACATCTGTGTCAATCTTCCTCTATTTTGTATGTGGGATGCCACCACAGCATGGCTTGATGAACAGTGTGTAGGTCTGTGCCTGGGATCTCAACCCACAAGCCCCAGGCGGCCAAAGCAGAGCTTGCAAATTTAACCACTATGCCACTGGGCTGCCCCCATCCATTTTTCAATGGCGTGTTTGAACAGTGGACATTTTTAATTTTGATGAAATCCATTTTATAATTTTTTTCTTTTATGGTTTCTGCTTTTTATATCTTATCTAAGAATTCATCCTACTTCAAGGTTAAAAGTGTTCTCCTATGTTTTCTTCTAGATGTTTTATGTTTGGGTATATGACCCATTTCAAGTTAATTTCAGCATATGGTATGAAGTAAAGATTGATATTGATTTTTTTCACATGAATAGGTAGTAACATTTGATAAAAAGACTATTTGTTTCTCATTGAATTGTCCTGCTACCTTTGTCATACATCAATCGCCCATATACTTGCAGATCTATCTGGATTCTCTATTCTCTTTCATCCATCCTTATTACATGAACAACACATTGTCTTAATTACTGCAGCTTTATGGTAAGTCTTGAAATCAGAGTAGTGTAAGGTCCTTGACTTTGCTCTTTTATTTTCAAAATTGCTATGGCCATTCTAGGTCCTTTGCATTTCCATCATAAATTGTAGAATCAACTTGTCAATTTGTATAAAATCCTGCTGAGACGTTGATAGAGATTGCCTTAGATCTACACATAATTTAGGGAGATAATATATTCACAATATTGAATCTTCCAATCAATGAATATAGAAAGTCTTTCCACTTACTTAGATCTTCTTTAACTTATTTCAGCAATAATTTGAGAGAATTTTCAGTGTATAAATCTTGCCTGTAATTTATTAAACTCATCTACATATTTCATGTTGTGATTCTACTCAACAATTGACTTTTCTTGATTGATCTTTCATTCTGCAACCTTGCTAAATTTAGTTATTAGTTCTAGGATCTGTTTTGTATATTCCTTATGATTTTCTGTTTACATGATCATGTCATCTATGAATAAAGACTGTTTTTACTTCCTTTTCTAGATCACATGCTTTTTTTTTTTATCTCTCTCTTGCTTTATCGCACTGGTTAGGACTTCCAGTGCAATGTTAGAAGTAGTGAAACTGGACATCCTCGCTTTCTTCCTGTTAGGGAAAAGGCATTCTGTCTTTCACCATTAAATATAATGTTAGCTATAGATTTTTCTTAGATGCCCTTTAACAGGTTGAGGAAGTTTCCTTTAATAACTAGTGTGCTGATAATTTTTATCATAAAGGGGTGATAAATTTTAAATTTTATCAAATCTATTTCTGTGTTTATTGAGATAATCATACAATTTTCATATTTATCTATTAATATGGTGAACTACATTGATCGACTTTTAAATATTAAACAAATCTTGGATTCCTGGGATAAATTACACTTAGTCATGATGTATTGCTGTATCAGTCAGAATTTGACAAAAGGAAAAGAAGCACTGTAAATCACGTAGAATATGAGGTTTATCATAGGAATTTGACTTTATGTAATCAAGACAGTGAGTCAAATATTTTTTTGATGGCTCTTACTTCTATCTTTGGTGCCGGGATTGGAGAACATGAGGGAAGAGATTCAGTGAGCACTGGAAGAGTCCTGGGTTTGGCGGCTGCCCAAGGAATTGCACATGCTGGCCAGGGCTTCAAAGAACCTGAATTCAGGAGGAGATCTGGCGGGACCTGAAGAATCTGCAGGTTTAGCGCCTGCTTCTGGAGCTGCACCTTCTGGCCCTGGATTCAGAAAAGTTGTAAGAGGTGATCCAGTGGGAACTAAGGGAGCTGAGGGCCCAGTAACTTTCCTGCGCCAACAGGGTGAGCTAGCAGATCAACGAGAGTGTATGTACTGCAAGAGCTCCAAGTGTGGCCAGATCAAGCTTTCATGCATAAAAGCAATATGGTTGTAGCTCCACTTCCATGCCAAATCTCCTGCAAAATGTCTCTTCCAGCCAAAGCTAACTGAAAATTATGGAAGAACAAGAATTCTGGAAAATGCAGTTCCAACTTAGCTCAGTTGATGCAATGCAAATTCACCACAACTATCCTTTACATATTGCTTGATTCGATTTAAGACTATTTTGTGAAGAACTTTTGCATCTCTACTCATGAGGAATTTGGTCTGTAATTTCCTTGTCTTGGAATATCTTTGTCTGGTTTTGGTTTCAGAATAATACTGCTTGACAAAATGATTCGAAAAGAGTTCCTCCTCTCTTTTTTCAACAGTTTATCTATTGATAGATTTAATATAACATTAGTTTGTTTATTTTGTTTTTCTCCTCTGTCCCTTTGATGCACTCCCATCATTATGAGGATTGGTTTATTTGCTTTGAACACTTTTTTACTTTCTGGCACTACAAGATGCTCAAGCTCCATCTTGTATGTTTCTGCCCCAGTCCTAATCAGCCATTTCTTCAAGGAAATCCTTGTTCCTTTTATTGGAGAATGGTATTAGAAATCAAGATCTAGGTGCCGAGTGTGCTCGTTCTTATGGGAGTGTCATTGCTTCTAAGCGCTCTCAGCTGAAAAAGCAAAGATATATGTGAGTTTGTATTAACCCACATATAAATATTTATCTATAAATATTTCTATGTGTAGAGATTTGTACCTATATTAAGCTAAACATGAGTTCATGCTATCTCTAACTCTAATCCATTATCATGTGGATTATTCTAGCATCCTCTTCTTACTGTTTTGTAAATTCCCACTCCAACAGTGAGAAACCTGGCTCCTACTACCTACTATTCATTTACTAGTGTTCAATTCCATTACGCATCTATAGAGGTATCAGAATTATTACCTCATACTCTTGAGAGATGCAATTCATCAACTAGAGTACAGTTCTTTTGAGTTCTAAAGACTGTCTTTATTTCTAAAGTTACTTAGGTTAGTACTTTTCCTCCCACACCCTTCAGGGAGGTTGTCTCATGCATTTGTAGCACAGCCAGATTGTTTTGTTATATTCTGCATTCTATCCTGGTATTCCTCGAACCTCCTAAATGATTTTTTTGAAAATTTATATAGGTTATGTTAATGTTCATTCTTTGGGCTGTAGAGTTCAATAGCTTTTGACAAACGTATAACATCGGGTATCCACAAGTACAGGTGTCATATAGAACAGCTTCACCACTAAAAATTTCCCCAAGCTTCATCTATTCCACCCTCCCACCATCCACTGACAAACCTCTGGCAACCTCTGATCTTTTAATTGCCTTTATAGCTTTGTCTTTTCCAGAATGTCATGTAATTGGAATCATAGTACATAGACTTTTAAAATTTGCTTCTTGAACTTAAAAATTCACATTTATGATTCATCCATGTCTTTTCATTACTTGATAGCTTTATAGTAAGTCTTGAAATCAGGTAGTGTAAGTCCTCCAACTTTGTTCTTCTTCAGTATTGTGTTGGCTAACATGGGTCTTCTGCCTTTCCATATAAACTTTGTAGTTATTTTGTCAATATGTATAAAATAGCTTGCTGCGATTTTGATTGGGATTGCATTGGATCTAGAGGTCAAATTGGGCAGAATTGACATCATAACAATACTGTGTATATCAGTTCATGACCCCACAGAATCTCTCTTCATTTACTTAGATCTTCTTTGATTTCTTTAATCAAAGTTTGTTATTTTCTCCATATATGCCCTGTACATATTTTGTTAGATTTATACCTAAGTATTTAACTTTTTTGGTGCTATTGTAGATGATTTTTTATTTAATTTCAAATTCCAATTGTTCATTGCTGGCATAGATCTTCATTTTTGAAAGATATTTTCAGTGGATATTGAATTCCAGGTTAACAGTTTTTCTTTCAAAATATGGTTGCATGGTGTGAGCCAAGAAGTTCATTGTCATTCTTATTTGAGTTCTTCTTTATGTAATGGGTCTTTATCCTGGTTGCTTTAATATTTTTTCTTTATCACAGATTTTTGGCAATTTTGTTATGATTGTCGTGGTGTAGTTTCTTTGTGTTTATCCTGCTTGGGATTTACTGAAGTTCTTAAATCAGTAAGTTTCTAGTTTTCAACAAATTTGGGAAGTTTTAACCATTATTTCCTTGTCTAGTCTTCCTTACCTATTTTTTCTCTATCCGTCTTTTCTGGGATTCTAATTACACATATGTTACATTGTTAAAATAGGTTATATCTATTTTATATTGTCCTATAAGTCACTGAAGCTGTCTTCATTTTTTCAGACTTCTTCCTTTCTTTTGTGCTTCAGTTTGGATAACTTCTATTGATACCTATACAAATTCACCAATCTTTTCTTCTGCAGAAACTAATCTACTATTAATCCCACACAGTAAATTTCTCATTTAGGATGTTTCATTTTTCATCTCCAGAAGTTCTACTTGGTTCATTTATATATCCCTATTTCTATCCTCATTATATCAATGTTCTCTTTTAAATCATTGAGCGTATTTACTATAGCTGCTTAAAGTCCTTATCTGCTTGTTCCATCATCTCTGTCATTTCTGAGTCAGTTTCTATTGAGTGATTTTTATTCTGGTTGTGGATAGCATTTTCCAGCTTCTTTGTATGTCTAATAATTTTTATTGGATGCTGAGGGCTGTGAATTTTACACTGCTTAATTCTAGAATTTGTTGTGTCTCTTTAAAGTATGTTGGACTTTGTTCTAGTCAGAGTTAAATTAACTGAGGATCAGTTTGATTATCTCAAGGGTTCCTTTTTAGAAATTTTAAGCGAGGTCTAGAGCAGGGTCAGTAAATTTTTCTCATGACGAGTTAGGTAGTAAATATTTTAAGCTTTGTGAATTACATCCAATCTCTGTTGTATACCCTATAGCCTTCTTTACTTCCTTCTTTTCCTCTGCTTCTTCCTTCTCGTCCCTCGTTTCTTCTTTTTACAACCTTTTAAAAATGTAAAACCAATTCTTAGCCATACAATTCTTAGCCGTTTTTTGGTATGGGGAGGCCATACAAAAAAAGTTGTGGCCTGGATTGGCCCTTCGACTATTCTTCATCAGTCGTTGATCTAGAATATCCTTTATTCTAGAACTGGTTTAGCATCACACCAGAATGTGACCTCATTGGAGTCTCCGGCAAAGGTGTCTCTCCATCCTGCGTGAGCTCTAGGAATTGCTCAGCATATAATCCTTGAGTCGCCATTTGCCTGGCCTCACGGACCTTTATCTTGTGCATTGTAGTTTAGTATTCAACAATAGATTCATGGGACTCTATGAATATCTCCGAGCTCTTTCTCCACACAGCTCTCTCCTTTCTAGCCACCTCAATCTTCCCAAACTCTGATCTGCATCTTCTCAACTGAGTGAGATCGCCAAGCTCTCTTTGGGATTTCCTCACTGCTCCACAGACCGGAAGAGACTCCAGACAGAAAGCCAGGGTGTTTGTATGGTTCACTTGTGTTTATTTCCCTTCTCTAGTAGATCATAGTTCTGCACTTTCCAAAATCTACTGCTTTATATGTTTCACCCCCCCAAACACTTTTCTAGTTGTTTCAGTTGGAGGGTATGTTTGGTCCCAGGTACTCCAACGTGTCATGAAATGGAACTTCTCCACAAGTATTTTAAAACACGTCTATATTTCTTGAAAAGTCAATTCAAAAAGAAATATAAATTTTGATTATTGCTTTTTAAAAGTCTCTATTCTTTCTGTTGTTATAGAAGAACAGACTGGTACAACTTCATCCTTAGATAACTACAAACAGCTAGATTAAAAAATCTTTGAATCTAATCATTACATCTCATATTGTGATCTTGAGCAGGTCCTTGCCATTTTTTCTCTCAGGTAAGTCAAGACTTTAATTTTTAATATAGACTCTTTTTTCATATATTGGGATATCAAAACAGTAAACACTTAAAAAAAAAAAGAAAAAGACAAGTGAGGTACTATGAAAACAATACACACAATAAAAATGAGAGATAACATTTGTTGAAACAGGCACTATGCTAAGCATCTTATATACCTTACCTCATTTAATCCTCACAGCATTGTTATAAAATACTTAAATCCCCACTTTATAAATGTGAAGATTATGAAACTATGGTTTTCACTCTCCCCTAAATGCCATGATCTGTAGATCTCAACTTCACAACTTTTGATTTCATTAACCAAGGTGCAAGAAGTCTGACACAGGTTACCTTTGTGATTTTGCAGACAGTATAGCTTGGTAACAGCATAAGCTAAATCCTAGCTCCATCTTTTACTGTACACACGATCCTGGTAATTTATCTCTCAGTACCCCAGTTTCCAAAGCAAACGATAAGTAATAACGGAAGTGTTCTTTTCAGTGCTTATATGCTCATGTTGGCAAATTTGTCTTCTCACCTGAAAGGATCAGTTCCAATGACAGGAATGGCAGCTCTGCGAGGATGTAGAATTATGCAAAACTCTGGCAAAATGTCGTGAAAACATTCTGGGAAACCAGCTTAGCTTGCCTAATGACTTATCCTCTTGGGTAGCTGGACTCCTGGTCTCAATGCCTTTCCAATTGAAAATAAAACAAATTTAGGAAACTCCACCTTACTCCCTGTGGATTATTTATTATGAAATGCTTTCCAATTTAGCCTGCCATTCTTGAAGTCGAGCTGTGCTCTGAAATTGAGAGGCTCAGTAAAGAGTGAGGTCTTGCACTGTGGATGGCGGGAAGAAAAAGCCGTTGACACAATGCCTGTCTATCCTTCAGCTCACTTAAAGACACTGCCTCAAATGAACAGCATCTAGGAATATAATAATCCTGACTACTCTAGCTTTAAAGGTGAATTTTGCAATTTTTGAAAAGGTCCTTAGAATCACATTGCAGAATTAAAGGGTGTATTATAATTATCAATATCAATAGTAATAAAAGTTTATTAAAGGTCATTAAAATGAAAGGGGATGGCTCTAGATCCCATCAATCTGAATTGACTCCCTCCTCTTGTGTTAATTAGAAAACTCAGATAATGGTTCTATGGGGGAGTACAGGGAAAATTTAATTACGAAAGTTTAATGGGCCACTATCTACTTCCTGCCAGATTAAAAACTGATGATTTACACAATTTTAGATACTACCACAGGCTTTTCTAACAAAACATGCTGCAGAGTGATGTGAAAGTTTACTGAGAGCTTTCTACTCCTTTTAAAACAATCCCAGCAAAAGTCACATTTGCATGCTCCTTTTTTAAAAGTAAACCATCATAGAAGGTATATATTATGTGTTTACTAATGCTTACAACCCTAAAATAAGCAACAATCAGAAAATGCAGAGGTTTCCACAAATATCAGTTAAAAATAAAATTATATCTGTCATACTCTTGGAGTTAGAAAAATTCCATACACATTGAGGGGAAGTGGATGTTAAGCCACCAAGGAACAAAGATGTCTTATTGTTTCTGTCCCATGTTTTTCACTGAGAGTTCTCTTCCTTGAGTCTCAGCCATGCGTTCATTTCTCCTGATTGAGCCTTGCCTGTTACCAATACAAAATGATAGGCTTATGGAAAACATGGAATTTAAAGGATATGGATGCAGAGAAAAGAAGTAGACAGCACAGAAGAGGAGATGAGAAAAAGAAATAAGAAGCAGCCCATTCTTACTCCAATCTGCTTTTGAAACGGTGTAGCATGGGGTCATTGAGGAGTTGGTTTTTCAATCTGGCTTGGAAAATATAAAATATCCAGAACGCATCCATGAAATGTATAACTGTTCATGAGTTTCATGATGAATTTAGGATTGCTAGCAAGCCTTCTCAATCCACACTGTTCAATACAGGAGCCATTAGCCATATGTGACTCTTGAGCACTTGAAGTGCCTCCAGTCTAAATAGAGGTGGGATGCAAGTGTCAAATAGACACCGGATTTTGAAGACTTAGTATTTTTAAAGGGTTGTAAAATATTTCATGAATAATTTTTATGTTGATTACAGGTTGACACGATTGACCTATTGGATTAAATAAGATATATTATTAAAATTAATTTCATCTGTTTCTTTTTACTTTTAAAATGTGCCCAGTAGGAACTTTAAAACTGAATGTGTGGTTTATATGATATTTCCATTGGACAGCTCCTGTTTAGACACTTGATAATGATGCTCAGAGGAAAGTAATGGATTCTAGGATGGAACTCGATGGCTTGGAGGATAATTTTAGGGACCACTAGGGCTTATCTTTGAGAAAGAGGAGAGAGGGTCAGCTCAGGAACAGCAAAAGAGGGCAGAGAAGTGAGAACTGTGATGCCACGAAAGGTTAGCCTAGCGCCCAGCTAGAGGGGTCTGAACACGTTTCTGGGAGATACGGTAGCATTACATCATGCACATCTTCCACCTATGTTAAAGGAGGGAGAGAAACAGAGAAAGACATAGAGTGAACTGGAGAATTAAATAGAGCAGAAGATTCTCCACGTGTCTTCCATTGCACTCTTTGACACGTGCTCCAGAGTGAGCAAGTGTGAAGAGACTTAGGAACCCAGTAATTTTTCAGTCTCCAGTTCCTGTGAGCTTCCCATAGAATGAGAATCTCTCTTATTGTGTGCTGTTCTAGAGCTTAAAGAACACTAACCTGAACTAGCTTGTTTGCTTTGTGCCACACATTTAAAAATATCTATTGTTCCAACACCGGAGAAGACAGTGACTGTGTTGAATTTATAGAGAAACTATACATCTGCATAAAATATTATGGGTGCTATCTAAGGGATTTTTCAAGGCTAATTATGACTACACGTGAATTTCACCATTTACAATGACTTCCCTGTATGAAAGAAAGAAGTTCTTGAACTAAAGAAAAATCTAGGAAGTTAGTTATTGAAAAAAAGTTGCTATATTCCCAAACGAGTTCTACATAAATTAAACAGTTCAACTTAAAATATAAAAATACTAAAAAACAAAAAGACAGAAGGACACAATAGAGTATTTAACTGAACTTGGATTGGAAATGATTTTTTTTTAGTGCATAAAAATGCAATAGACAAAATCTCAAAAGAAAGGATAGATAAATTTGACCAAATAAAAATTTAAAGCTTTTGCATATCAAATAAATGGAAATAAAGGTCAAATAACCAAAATTGGAAAATCGTATTTTCATAAATATAGCTGAGTAGGGGTTAGTATCTTTAAAGTCTAAAAAGCTGTTACCAATAAGTAAAAAAAAAACATTTTAATTCCAGTCAGAAAATGAGAGGAGGGATATAAACCGATAATCCATGAGGGCAAAAGTACAGCAGGCAATGAGCATTTCAAAATCCAACTTTATTTGTAATCAAATAAATGCTAAATAACAAGGAAATGCTATTATTTTTAATAAAAAATCATAACTAGATGCTTAACCAAATGGTAATGCTTAAGTAAATTGTTGTATAGTCAATGAATCAGAAGTTATCTAGCTATTTAAAGTTATGTTTTCCAATTATTTTTAAGAAAAGGAAAAATGCTGTAAATTAAAAACAGACTCCTAAATTGTATATACTACATGATCCAATTATGTAAATACATATGTAAATTCTCATTGTAGCCAAATTTAAACAATAAAAAGCAAAATATTATTCACAAGTATAATATCTCTCAGTGGTATAATTACAAGTGATTTTTATTTACACTCTTCTATTTTGGAAATTTCCTAGAGTGAATTTGTACTACTTTTATTACACAAAAATTATTAAAGAAAAATATGCCAAAACTTTCCATGTAAACAGTGATTAAAAAGATACAAGTGATAGTAGCATCAAGTTACCATTTTTTTCCCTATTAAATTAGTAGTGAATAAAAGCAATGAATAAGTGTGGTTTGGTGAGATGGAACTTCTGGCAAAAATGTAGAGAACCGTCAATACAGTATGGCCACTTTCAGGAATTCATCCGAAGGAATTGACCTGAAATTTGGGCAGAGATCCATTGTACCAAGATGTTCATTAGATGCAATCGGCGTATAACATTGAAAACAACCCAAATTTTCAAGAGTGGTGAGATGAAGTGAGATTCAACCGTACAATGATCTATTAAGTAGTTATCAAGATGTTTTGGAAGTGCTCTTAATGACACAGGAGATATTCATGGCATTCCTTGAAGGGCAAAAATTAGAATGCAAAACCAAATATGTGATATAATCCCATTATACAAAATACTATATTTTATACCAAGAAAAGACTAGAAGAAATCATGGTGAAAGGTTAACAGCAGTTATATGTGAATTGTTAATATTATGGTTAATTAAACATTTTTTTCATTATGGTCAATTTTAATTTTTTCTTTATCATTTTCTGTGGTTTTCAAGTTTAAAAGATCAGGAAAAATATTTTAAAATAGTTGAGGTTTTTTTTGCGGCCAGTTCTCTAAGATGCTCCTCTGAGGTTGTGCTTGGGGGTCCAGGAACTGAGGAACCCATGAGCCGTTCAAGCAGAAGGAAGATTCGTTTCTAGTAGGAGCTGTGGTCAGGAGCTGTTGCCAGGAGGGAAAGCATTTGCTGTTGGAGAAGGAAGCCCTAGCCAGAGCCACAGGCTCCAGGAGCAGCTGTTGGAAGACTTTCTCCTTATTTCACAGAAATGCCTGCTGTGGAGCAATGCATGAAGTCTTCTTGTGAAGAAATCACCAAAGCTCTCCATTGTCCTCAAGAGTGGTATTATTCAAATAAAGAGGGTTAGCCTTCTTTTCTTCTACTTATCATCTTAGGGAAGAGTGAAGACTAGTCTTTTCATTTTAATTCTCTCTGCAGAGAGAAAAAATATTTTTCTTCTGGAAATCAGGTAATATTTGAAACCCACTCTGGATCGGGCCTTACAGATCATAAGCAATAGACTGGTGCTCAGAATCCCAGCCAGAATTGTGTTGCCATGGGAAAGAGGGTAAACAGAGGAAAAAATTACATGTTTTAAATGTTTATTAATTTTAATTGTCCTTTATTTATGAGCATGAGATGATTTATATTATATAGACAAATTGTCCCTAAAATGTTTTTGTCCAAGACCACATCAGCAAAAAGTATCAGGCAACACTCATATGTAAGAATTTTTACTCAAAAATTATATAACGGTCTAATATACTGACGGTATGTTTACTATAATATGTATAATGTGAATATAAAACCTACATAAAATAGAATTTTAAAAGGGATTAGATAAAGATGAAATTAACAATACTTAAAAACAATTTTTATTTTATTTACAGATGATATTAAAAGCACAGTATAATATGAGCCACGTTTGATTATGCTTCATTTGTTTTAAAATTTTTTGGTCAACACTTTGTAGCATAGTGATTTGAAGGTCTGGTTTTAAGATATTTATTTTAGCACAGAGTTTTAAGGAATGTCATTTCTGAGAAAGAGGTACCTTACAAAGACAGATAGATCCAAATGAAAGAAGTTCATTCTTGGCTTATCTTACTAAATCATAATACTCATTTTTCAATCCCAAGTTCCAATTATGCAAAGGTATTTATTGTTGGCAGAACTGTGGGAAACAGACACTCTCATACTTTGCTGGTGGGAGTGTAAATTGCTACAACATTTATGAAGTTAATTTGGCAGTATCTTTCAAAATTACAAATGCACACAATTTTTGATCCAGATAGTCAATCTCTCAGGAAACTATCTGCCAGCCATACTAGCATGTGTTTAAAAAGGCACACACAAAAAATGTTACCCAATGCAGTGTTGTTTGCAGTAGCAAAAGATCAGAAACAACATAAATATCTATCACTCAGGGACTGGCAACTCAATCATGGTATATCTATAAAAAGGAATATTGTGTAACCATAAAAAAGAAAGTGAAAAATCTTTATGTACTGATAGGGAACAATCTCCATGACATAGGAAGTGAAAAAAATTAAGATACAAATGTGTATGGGCTGCCACTATTTCTACCATAAAAGAGAAGTGGTGGAAAGGGAATAAGGAAGCATGCCAATTTGTCACATATGCACAGTATGTTTCCAGAAGCTTCCATGAGAAATTGGTACCTCTCATCATCTACAAAATGAGTATGGAAGGTTGAAAACAACTTTTAATACTTCATGCTCTTAAGTGTTTTAGATCTTGTACCATATGAAGGTATTAACTGTTTACAAATGCTTTTACAATATTAAAATGACCTTTTTTTATAAAATTTGCCACATTGATAACATCCTATAGCATGTAAATTGCAATATATTGCTGCTGGCAAATGAAGGGATAAGGGGTACACTATCAGCTCTTCCATTTATAGCTCTTCTGCTCTTCCCTCAGGATACATCAGGTTCCGTGTGTCCCATAAGGATCAAAGTGTAGGCAGTGCCAATCCCTATATTAAAGATCAAAGTTTCATTTCTTTTTTACAATTTATACAGAAAACAAATACAAATAAAAGTCATATTTGTATTATTTGCTCTACCAAAGGGATTCTCACAAAGCCTTTGGATGCAGGCATCTTGTTTTGGAGACTACTGGTTATAGACCTGTCAAAAGTCATGGTACCATTGATAAAACAGCCAACCAATAGCATAAACTTAGAGATAAGAATTTATAAATGTGTCTTAAATAGCCAACTTTTTCCACTATGTAAATTCTATGCAGCAAAAGCTATACACCAGTCAGTGGCAAGGGAACTTATACTTCAGAGGTCTTTGTGTCATCCTATTTCTGCAGCACATACACTAAGCACGAGCTACATTCAGGTCACTTTGGACATTACAGTGGAATAACTACTTTTGATTAATCATTTGAACATTGGAAATATTTTCCTTTAAAATAAAGAGACATTTATACAAAGGACAACAAAGGAGGTACCCCAAAGCAAAATAAAGAAACCGAAAAGCTCAGTTTGTGCTGTTGCCTTTTCTAGCTGGGTTCGAACATTCCAAAACTGAAGAATCTTGTGTTATAAATCCGGGGCTGGTTGTCAGTTCTAATTTAGGTAGCTGTGGACAGTTTGCCACAGCAGCTCTCTGGCCTGAAGCCGTCTATCTGGCTTCTGGACACCACTGTGTCAACAGCATGTCCTTGAACATTTCAGGTGCAGATTGAGTTAGTGGTTCACACCAGGGACAAGATACCAGAGACTGAGATACCAAATAAGAGAAGCCATATGATGACAGTAGATATTAGAACATCCTGTGGTGTTATTGTTTAAGAAGGTCAGTGAGTCCAAGGACTCAGATGGAGCACAGAAAAATAGATATGCCATGAACACTTAGTAAATATATTACCAGGAGTTTTTTCCAAAACATTTTGTCATTTTCTGGGAAGAGGAAGGAATACCACAAACAGCAAGAGAGTAAAAACTGAGGAGAGATGGTCAAGCATGCATCACAGACACTCTGCCTTCCGTATTTTTGTTTGCAGACTAAACTTAAAATTAAACAGATACTTCCTATCTTGTCTATTTGACCAATACTTAGTCATCCTCCAAGATTCATCCAGAATATAGCCTTCAGCTGTAGCCTTCCTCAAATTTATCAATCTTCACCCCAGTTCCTAAGGATGCAGAATTAATTCCTGCCTCTTTGGTCCCAGTAGCACTTTGGGAACAATGTCTATTCCTGCTCTTCGCTGTTGTGTTTTGGCTTTGTCCACATGTCTGCTCCCAACTGGAATAAACTTCTCAGGAAATAAATGAGCTTTAATCACATTGGATTTACATATGATCGTTTAGTGTCTAGTGTTGAGTCTGACACCTTTCAGTTTTTCATAAAAGTTGATTTTAGATTGAATGAATACATCCAATTTGATTTGATCATGTACACATAGAATTTTTGCCCCCCAATATTTTTTTATGTAATGGCTTTGTCTAGTCACCCGTTGAGCAACATTATCATGTTAGTCTGTGGACTTTTGTAATTATTGCAGCTATAAACTCTCCTTCCTGCATCCATAAAGCTAGGGATATATTTTTGGCCTATGTTTTAGTTAAGAAAATGGCTGGCACATAATAATCAATGGCAAGAATGGATTCCACTTTCTCTAGGCTACTGAATAAGCAAGAATATTTCCCCCCACCTCCAGCATCTGTAGTATTTACCAAAAGCTCCAGTAACCAAGGATGATTAGGACGAAAATTAAGTTGGCAGATTATTTTCCCTGTAATTTCCTGATTATTCTTTCCCTGCTTCTCACCACCCACCTCCAGACTATATCCTTTCAATTCCCTTTTTTTTTAAGTGCCTATCTCGTGTTCCATATGCACAAAGTTTTTCTTTTGTCTGGAAATCATTTGAAGAAAAAACAAATCTCTAGCTATGACCTCATCAGCATTTAAAGTTTATGAATATTTTCATTTGGATAGGAAAATCTTTGCCTATAAATCTTAAGGGAATGATTTTTGAAGATGAAAACTATCTTTGAGAATAAAAAATGAGATGTGGCATTGTAAAAAAAAGCACTGAACTGAGAATCAGGAGATCTGGATCCACCTATAACTGATTGAACCTTCATATTATAGATTCTAAGACATATATTTGGTCATTGTTTAATATCTCTGACATCAGGATGCATCTGACAATCTGTGACTTACTGTAGTTTAATTCACAGTGTTTTTTCTTTACCAGTGGTGCATAAAGTAATGGTGCATCTTACAATGCATGGCATTTTAGAGTCATTAAAACATGGTAAATGAAATGTTTGGCAATTCATGCATTCACACACTCATTCATTCCGCCATTTAATAAATGTTTATCCAGCACATGCTATGATCCACTTTGCTTGGTCTTGGGAGCTCAGGAATATTTCTATGTCAAGGTTTATAGTCACTTAGAGAGTGAGTCTGCTACCTGTTTCCTCATCACTAAAAAGAGAGAGTTGAAATAGATGACTTCTAAGATTGAGTTTAACATTCTATGGTCTTTGACAATTAAATTATATGACAGACCTTTGGAGATGTTTTTGGTGGGGGATGAAGGAAGCCTTTTTAATTTTTATTTGTTTCTGTACGGCTCATCATATTGGACAGTAAGTAAGTATGCTAATGTCATTTATCAGATACAGTAATAGCTGCTTTACATACATTTATTGATTTAATTCTTATACTTCTATTGGATAAGTATTATCCCCATTTTGCAGGTTAGGATATAGATGCTCTGAAATGTGAATTTAGTCAAGGTCACACAGTTAGTAAATTTGAGAGCTATAATTTCAATCTCGGTTTATATCACTCCAAAATTCATTCACTTTGACCCAATTCACCCAATCAAGAGGCTGCCATGAGCTATTCCTGGCTTACAAATTTTAGTTGAGCCCTTTTGGAGGCTATGTTCAATATGAAATCTCTTTTCAAGTCATTTTAATAATGTTACAAGACTTGATTCCAATTTCAACATATGAAATTGCAAAATGTTTTACAATTTTAATGTTTAAATAAATTTTAAAAGAACCATAAAAGTTCCAGGTTTGTCTAGTAGTCAAGTAGCTTTTCTCATAGTAAGTCTCTTAATGATAACAATTATAAGTTCTGGGATGGACAGATAGTCTCCATACAAGCATGCACCACATAATGATGTTTTGGTTGACGACAGACAACACGTATGACGGTGGTCGCATAAGACGAGCATCATATAGTCCAGGCGTGTGGTGGCCCTAGGTTTGTGTAAGTACATGCTATGACGTTCGCACAACGACGAAATCACCTAATGACGCATTTCTCAGAATGTATCCCCGCCGTTAAGTGACACATGACCGTACATATATCTGAAGTCATTGAGAAAGATCAAAAGCAGGCAGAAACTGGTAGAGATTTGATCCTTAACAAAAGAAACTACACTGGATGAGACCCAGCTTTATGACTTTTCTCCTGAGGGCATTTACCAAGTCACAATGCATGGCTCATAGAGTGAAGTCTGGAGGCTGTAGTCCTACTGAGAGAGGACAGAGTTTGAGGCTGCAGAGCATCCGGAAATTGAAGAGGGAAATCCCAGAATGGCTGGAACCACAGTAGGTGAGCCTCAAAATTTGTGTATAAACTTCCCTCAAATTTCTGGCTGACCTCTGAACCGTGCATGCTTGGAGCAAGACTCTAAGTAGACCAAGGTAAATTAACAGCTGAAAGGCTGAAAGAGCTGAGTAACAATTTGGTAGCTGCACCATGGTGTTTGGGGTTTGAGTCTAAAGTTAAAGGGAATTGGTAAACATCTCAATCTTTCCACTGAAAATTCCATATGGCCATGCCATAGGAGAAATGACAAGGTCCTGGGATTAATGAGTCACACTCGGACTAAAGGTAACACCTAAATAAATTTACCCTAACTGAACTTAAACCAAGCACCCACAAAATCAGGAGGATCACCAGTCAATTTACTTGCCTATGAGAACATAACACAACACACTTCAGAGGAAGATAATAACATTCTAGAGTCTCTGCAAAGTATCATCCGTGATGTCCACTATACGATAAAAATGTATCAGATATACAAAGAAACAGAAAAATGTAAACATAATTGAGAGTAAAATTACTCAACAGAAGCACACATACAAGTGACCTAGATGTTGGATTTAGCAGATAAGAATTTACCAAAAAAAAATGTATATATATATAGATATATCTATCTATTTATCTATATATATGGTAAATAGCTTAAAGAATCTATAGGAAAATATGGGTTTAATGCGTAAATAGACAGTGATTTTAAATAAAATATAAAAACTGAAAAAAAATGAACTGGAAATCCTAGGACTAAAAAATATAATATCAGAAATAAAAAATTGGATGAATGGGATTAACTGCAGAATGGACACAGCAGAAGAAAGACAGATTAGATATTGTCCAAACTGAATAAAGAAAGAATAAAAAGTTGAAAAAAATGAACAAGCCCCAGTGAGCTGTAGGAGAGTATGAAGTTGTCTAAAATATTTTTAATAAAAGTCCAAGAAATAGAAGAGAGAGAGAATGGGGCATAAATATATTTTTTTAAATATTGACTGAAAATTTTCAAATCTATTCTAAAACAGTAACCCACAGTCTCAAGAAACTGAATCAACCCTAAGCAGGAAAGTACAAAGGAATCACACATAGACACATCAGAGTCAAATTGCTGAAAATCAAAGATATGAAGAAAATTCTGAAATGAGCCAGAAAAGAAATACATTATTAGTTCCATGGTGAAGCTGGATTGTACTGACTCAGAACCGACTGTACAGGTCTTTCCTCAACTCTGTGTTCCAAGATGCAATGTTTGTACCTTGAAAGTGGGCAAGGTAGGGGTATTTACACCATGGAAATTGGGAAACATTACAAATCAGGTTCCTCCCTCCCCAGAGAGACAATTTTTAAATATCTACAAACTCACCACTGCATATTACATACAGGAGAGTGACAACATGAAGGATAGATGACTTCTCATCAGAAACAAGGTAGAACGGGATAAAATAGAATGCATTGCTGAAGTGCTAAAAAACTTTTCAAATCCAAAATTGTGTTTGGATGAACATATCTTTCAAAAAGGAAGGCAAAGTACAGGTATTTTAAAAAATGAAAGCTGAGAGACTTTGTCATTAGCTGAACTTCACTCCAATACATGCTAACAGGAGTTCTTCAGGTTGATGGGAAATTTGGATCTGAAAAGGGAAGAAGATCAGTGAAAATGATGAATATGTGAGTAAATATAAAATATCCTTTCTTCCTTTTATCAAATTCTTTAAAAGGGAATTATAAAATATTCTTACATTATGTATCAAGTGGGTAATATTAATTCAAGGTAGACTACACTTAATTAAAGATGCAAATTGGAATCCTTAGAGAAAGCACACACACACACAAAACCCCATAAAGCTGTAAGGAAAAGCCAGTGGAGTAGATAGAGAGTAATACTAAAATATTATTTGGTTAACCTAAAAGAACTCAAAAAGGAGGAACAAAGAAAGAAAGAATAGAGTAGATGAATAAAATGCTGCTGGCAAGATGGAAAATTTCAGCCAAATCATATCCATAATACATTAAATATTAATGGAATAAATACTCCAATTCAAAGATAGAAATTATCAGACTGAATAAAAATAAGACCCAACTGTATGCTACTTATAAAAGATGCACTTCAAATATAAAGACACAAACAGATTGAAAACAAAAGGACAGAACAACCTATACTTTGCAAAACTAATCACAAGAAAGTTGAGTGGCTATGTTATTGTCAGACAAAGTAGATTTCAAGAAAAAGACTATTGACAGAGAAAGAGGGTCACCTCATACTGAAAAAATAGTCAATGCATCAAGAAGACATAATAGTCTTAAACATGTATGAAGCTAATAACAGAGATTCAAAATACTTTAAAACAAAGCTAAAGGGAGAAATAACAAAGTCTACATCATAGTTGAAGATTTACTCTCCCTTTCTCAGTAACTGATAGAACAAATAAGCCACATATCAGTAATATATGGAAATTTGAACAATAGTCTTAAACTACAGGATTTAAGTGACATTTTTAAAATTGTGTAAAAGTGACAAGTATAAAGCTTGTCTTATACTTACCTAACCACTGCAGAATACACATTGTTCTCAAGTGCTCATAGAATATTCATCAGGACAGATTGCATACTAGCCAATGAAATAAGGTTCAATAACACTATACCAATTGTGTGCTTGACCATATTACTTAAGCATCAATAATAAAAAGAATACTAGAAAATTCTCAAAAATTTGGAATTAACCAACATACACTTCTAAATAATCTACAGATGAAAGAAGAAATCAAAAGAGAAATTAGAAAATGTTTTATTCAATGATAATAAAAGCACAACATATCAAACTTTGTGGGAACAGCTCAAGAAATGCTTAGCAGAAATTTGTTGCTTTAAAATACTTATGGTAGATAAGAGAAAAGTCGTAAAGTCAATGATCTAAGCTGCTACCTTAAGAAACCAGCAAAAAATTTAATTTAAACTCAAAGCAGAAGAAAGAAAAGAATAAAAATAAGAATGCAAATCAATGAAATAGAAGACAGAGAAAATCAACAGTCAAAAGTTGGTTATTTACAAAGAGAAATACAATTAATAGACCTCTAGCCAGACTCTTCAAGGAAAAAGAAAAGAGAGGAAACATGAATTATGTCTATCAGGAACAAAAGAGGAGGTATCGCAAGAGATGCTACAGACATTAAACTTTTTCTGTTTTTAGCTATTTTCTTAGGGCTCTTCTAAGGCTTACAATATACATCTTATATCAAAATCTACTTCAGATTTATACCAACTTAATTCCAGTAAGTTATAAAAACATTCCCCCTATATAGCTCCCCTTCTTTCCTCCTCTTTTCGTATATTATTCTTAAACATATTGCAAATATATATGTGTGAACTGTATTGCATATGTGTGTATGCATGTGTACTATATACATTATATACATATAATATATTGTATGTTAATATATTAATATATATATTATGTTATATATATTGCATATATATGTGCAATATATATGTTGCAATGTTACAAACCTAACAATGCATTGTTATAATTATTGTTTTATATAATTTTAATCTTTTAAAGATGTTAGGAGAAGAAAGGAGATCACAAATATATATGTACAGTAAGTGAAGAAGGAAGACATAAATATTCAATTATATGTCTTTTATCATTACCTACATAATCAACCTCATCAGAGCCCTTTGCTTTTTTCATGTGGATTTGAATTACTGTCTGTTGTCACTTCTTTTCAGCCTGCAGAACTTCTTTCAGTATTTCTTTTAAGGCAGATATGTTAGCAATGAATCTCTCAGGTTTTGTTTTCTGGGAATCTCTTTATTTCACCTTTTAAAAGATAGTTTTGCTGGACGTAGAACCTTTGGTTGATAGTGGGGTTTTTCTTTCTTTCAGCATTTGAATATGTTGCCTCAAGGGCTTTTGGCTGCTATTGTTTCTGATGAGAAGTCAGCTGTTAATCTTATTGCAATTCCCTCATATACAATGAGTCACTTTTTCCTTGCTACTTTTAAAATTCTCTCTTTGCCTTTGGCTTTTGACAATTTGGCTATGAGGTATCTAGGTCTAGATTTCCTTGATTTTACCCTACTTTGAGCTTATTTGGATTCTTAAACACCTTGATTAGTGTTTTTCATCAATTTGGGAAGTTTCCAACCAAAATTTCTCAGAATATTTTTTGTCCTTTTTTTCTCTCTCTTCTTCTGGTATTTCTATTATGTGTGTTTGTGAACTTAATGGTGTCTTACAGTTTTCAGAGGGTCTTGTTAATTCTCTTTTTTCCTTCTGTTCTTCAGATTGCCTAGTCTCTACTGATGTATAAGCTCATTGATTCTTTCTTCTCAACTCAAATCTCCTGTTGAGACCCTCTAGTGAATTTTTTATTCAGCTTATTGTACTTTTCAACTCCATCTTTCCATTTGGTTCTTTTTTTTTTTTCAGTAAACTCTTTCAGAACATTTTAAGATTTACAGAAAAATTACAAAGACAGTACAGTAAGTGCCCACATCCTGTTCTCTCTATTATTAATATATAATGTGCAAATTAATATATAATATGCAAAATGCAATTTATTTGCGTGTCTCTTTTTTGCCATTGTTGAAACTGAACATTTTATATAATATATTGTAGCAAGTCTGGATACTGATTTTATCCTTCTGTGGCTGGTTATTGTTTGCTTCTCTGTTTGTTGATTTGTTTAATGACTTGGTTGGACTAATTCTATGAAGCCTATTTTCCCTACACTGTTTAGCCTATGATGTCCTTGCTCAGACATTTTCCCCCGTGTTTTATCTTTTCTCTTTCTAGGGGTTGCCTCCGGTCAGCATAAGTCATTTATAGGTCAAAGTTTATGCTTAAGCTCCCATAGTTATATTTGCACCATCTACCACTGGATGCATGTGTCTTGGAGACCGCTTCCACAGTTCAGGGAGTTCATGATTGTGCCCTGCATTCAGCCAGAACCTAATAGCTCAGAGGTGCTCTCTCTGGTCACTTCTGAGAGAGTACTGCCTTGAGCATGCACACAATCTTCCAGGCAACCAGGGATGAGTGTGGTTTATTTTTAAGCCTGAATTTCTAAGAGTTACCCTTGGATCAGAGTAGCATATTGTTGTCCCTGGATTACAGTACTTATTTTTCAGCCAGTGGTTGGTCAGAGGTTGTACTTAAGTTTCTCAAGCTAGTAAGGCTTCTGCCCTTTGCTAACGGATCTGTGTGTGGTTTGGGGAATGCTTTCAAGTCTGCCCCATGTTCCTCTCTAATGTGTTCTGTGTGAGTGCAGCTTAGTGCATGCACAGAGGCTTCCAGACTCAGAGTTCACTGTGATCCCAAGAGGGCTCTTCATGGCCACTTCTCTTCTGGATTTCTGGTTGCACTGTGATTTTGCTTGTTTCATGGAGCTAGCACACTCTTCTTAATTGCTCTCTGCCACGGTCTTCATTGTCTTTGACAATGCCCTTGGGCATGGAGTTCTCTAAATTCTGTTCCAAATAAAGTCAGTCTCCTCAGGCAGAGCTCTGGAGCTTGCCATCCTTACAGTCTACCTCCCTTCCCTGGGCAGAACCTCAGGAACAACTTGGGGCAGGGTCAGTGGCCTACTTCTGGAGTGATATGACTACAGACATTGTAGAGGGGAATACTAGTTCCAGGTCTTCCAGGCTTGCCCCACCCAGATAAAATCTCTGGCCTACAAACATCTTGGGGTAGGGGATATGGGGGAGAAAGACATCAGATCCCAATAACTGATTGGCGTGCTGAAACTAGCACAGAGATTCTGCCCTAAGGGCTAGGAGAGGAAAGGGAGTCCAGGCCTCTGGGCCATTTTCACCGGGAATAGAGCTTCTGCAGCACAGAGCTTGAGGGTGGGAGGGAAGGATGAGAAACACTGGTGCCCTACCCCTCTCTTGGGTGAAACCATAGCCATAAGCTGGAAGCTGAGAGAAGCCTCTATAACATAGAGCTGGATGAAGGGAGGGTAGGAGCAGCACAGTTCTCACTGAGACATAGCAGATATGCTGGAATAATATTTCTTTATTCACTGCATGTTCTTAGGTCAATTTCTAGACACTTTATTTTTTTTATAATTTCACCAGTTAAATGGTTGCTT
The DNA here is from genome assembly GCF_021613505.1 of Equus quagga. Classification (NCBI taxonomy): domain Eukaryota; kingdom Metazoa; phylum Chordata; class Mammalia; order Perissodactyla; family Equidae; genus Equus; species Equus quagga. The sequence goes on from NC_060278.1 coordinate 46,353,872, forward strand.
TACTGAGGAATAGTCTGGCCAAACTCTTCACAGAGCCATTCTAGAAATACTGTCTCTACAGAAGTGAAATTTTAATATTGCAGTATTAGGAATAATTTTAGGCCAATAAATTGATCAACTTGCATGAAATGGAAAAATTTCTTGAAAACTACAACTTATGAAACCAATTACAAGAAGAAACAGAAATAACCCTATGGGTATATTTACATAAATGTATTTCCTTTAGATATGATAGCTATTGTAATAGCTGCCTAGTTGGGAAGATTTGAAAAAATATAGTGTATTATTTCTAAAATCATTTAAAGAGTTAGTCAATCTTTTCATTTAGTAACATAACAATAAATTGCATTTAAAAGGAATTTGAGACATGTTTTATAAAACTAAATCGTTTGAAAACCAAAGCAATGATTTATTGTTTTATCATATTTCTTCAAACAGATCTGAAGAATGATTCTAAGACAGCTGTTTCATACTTTTGCTGTTTCTGCTACTACCCTTGAAAACACCTTGAAACTACTGCTTTCAGACCTACTTAATCTATAAAATTAGTTGTGGGATATATGTTTACTATTTTCTTTGTTGTTCTAAGGTTTCTGGAGGCCTCCCTAGAGATGATGGAGTGGAGGGATACATGAAAAACATTATATTCTAAAAATTAACTGATAAAACATATGCAGTTTATTCTAAATTGCTCATTTTGTAGACTATTGCTACTCATGAAAAATGAAGTAGGGAATTGCCACCATTTCCCCTACAAAATGTGCCTAAAAGTTCCAAATATTCCTGTCTAAATGATCTAAATGATGATGCTAAAGTGGTATTGAACTTGGATATCTGTTAATTGCCTCAGTTCCCTGACACACTTTGAGTGAGGAGACACCACCTGAGAGGAATTAAGTGAGGTGGGTATCCTATTGGTACCTAACAGCTGCTCTTTCCAAAACCGGGAAACTGCATCATTAAGGATGATAAATGACAAAGTTGAAGGACAAGAGGTGAAATTGGCAGGGTATCCTGGAATATGGTAATGAAATGTTGTAATAGCACTTGGATTGGCTTCAGTAATTTTGTGTGCAGAAATTTCTGATGCATCTGGTGTCAACTTACTGAGTTCCATCTCCAAGAAGGAGTGATATTGAAAAGCTACTTGGCTCTTATTGGCAGTGATGGGGACTGAAGAAGAGTCAGTAAATAAACACATGAAATTTTTCCTGATGTTGAACAAAACCATTATTTGGGATCTCCTGTAACTTTTAATAGAAATTCTTTTTTTTACAAGCAAACTTCTATCAAAGATTCCTCAAGCCATAGTAATTGAATTTTTCACCCATTATTCCAGGCTACTGGGTTCTGTTGAAAGCTGGCTTTTATAATCCAATAGATAACTCCTTATTTCAGATTCATGTCATCTCAAGACATGATCAGCATGTCATCAGGCAAACTGAGCCAGTTTCCTCATCTATAAAATGGGGATATTAATAATATCTAATCCAAAGCATTCTTGTAAATATTGAATGAGCTAGTACATGAAAGTTTATAGTAAATTCTCAATATTTAAAATATTGCTATTGTTCTTATTATTCAACAAATTGATTTAAGATAACGATGAACTCAAAACCAAGACCAAACTCCACATGTCACTCCATGCGCTACAACAAACTTATTTCTGGGGAACAATCATCTAGTAATCAAAATTATTGAGTTTACTTATTTTTCCAGTGACAAATCATTTTTGTTGGACCAGCACTCAGTCTATGTTTCTCTCTCTCTCTCTCTTTTTTTTTTTTTTTTGGTGAGAAAGATTGGCCCTGAGCTAAGGTCTGTTGCAAATCTTGCTCTTTTTGCTTGAGGAAGTTTGTCCCTGAGGTACCATCTGTGCCTTTCTTCCTCTATTTTGTATGTGGGAAGCCACCACAGCATGGCTTGATGAGTGGTGTGTATGTCCACGCCTGGGACTCGAACCTGCAAACCTCAGGCCACCAAAGCAGAGAACTTAACCACCATGCCACCAGACTGGCCTCTCATGTTTCTCACAAGAATAAAATGATAACAGTTCTTGTCACATGTGTTGCTCAAGTCAGGGTACACTATGTATTCTTCTGATATAAGTAAATATCCTCAATCCAAATATGAAGCAAATTCATTATACATGACTTTTCCTCTCTGAATATCTGGCAAATTAGAGACCATCACTGTCTCATAAATGTTTTGATAATCTTCATGCATTCATTTTGTTTTGTTTTGTTTTGGTGAGTACTTTCTATGAGCCAGATGATGGCCTATATATTAGAGATGAAGAAGTAGACATAAATTATTGTTTTTGGATCATTATAGTCTAAGGAAATACAGTAACCATCACAATTTCATGGGGAAATTATGACAGGGGCCATGAAGGTCCAGAAGTGGGGTTCATGTGAGATTTCCTTAAGGACGTGACACTTGAGCTCAGTCTTGAAGACAAGTGAACCATGTAGTGGAGGGAAAGCGAGGACATTCTAAGAAGAGTTAAGGGTGTGTGTGAAGGGATAGAGATTCATGCAAGAGGTAACTGTTGAGACAAGGGAAATAGTCAGTGTGACCTGTAGGGTTGTTGGAAATGACAGAAAAGAGGCCAATAGACAAGATTGATGGGTGTAAACTAATTAGAGAATAATACCATATAGCACATGCTAGATTACTTGTTAAAGGCTGTGATGTTAAAGAAGTTGAAGGCAAGAGATGGCTCAGGGATGGGGAAAGCTTATGTAAGATGCTGACTGGGCAATGACTACTCCAAGACCTGTGACTCTCAACCCTCTAAATATGCCTCCTCTCTAGAAAAAAGATTATGAAGAGTTTACCATACTCCAAGATCAGCATAGGCCATGAGCTCCATGTCAACCCCAGGGACTCAATGCTTTCACCCCAAACTCTTGTGGACAATAGGGCAATGACTTTTCCTGTCCCTCTGGATAGCTCTTAGTGAAGGCAGCCTACGGTGAAGGTAGTTCCCTCCTTTTCCTGCACAGGCAAAAATCAGACGTAGCTTCCATTGTAACTGGTGCCTTTCTTCCACGTGTGAGTTCTTTTGTTCTCCATACAAGGGGAAACAGGAAAAAAATTGTAAGAAGAATAACTCACACTAGGATTGTTATCCAATTTCAACCTGTTCCGGCTCACAAAATTTTCTGTCTGAACCTCACAGACCTTTTTTTAAGCTATCAGAATAATGAAAATAAAATTTCCATGCTGCCCACGGAAATTTTAACTCAATACATTTCTCAGGACCTAGGCTTTACATGATGTGAAATTTTCCTTGAGTTGATGCCTAAGACTTCAATGAGTGATAATATATTAAGGGTCAAATAGAGTCACTAACCAGTCTGACCAATTCTTGCTGACTTAATCCCAAACTGATTAGTTTAAAGAACCCCAGGAAGTGTCTTACTTCTTGAGATTGTTGTTGTCACAAAATCTTAATGGTCCTTTCAAATGAAAATGTACCTCACAGGCCTGGTAACTGACCTATTTGATTCCAACATAGATCATGATAATTTGACAGTGTCACTTATTTTAGAGTCTGATTGCCTTCTTTGCCTCCGGGTGCTAGAGAAAAAGGGATTTGTGACTGAAAGGGTTAAGTGGATTTTATTATAATGTGCTCCTATTTCATTTCCCTCCCTTCAGCTCCTTCACAAAATGTTAATCTAATTGTGATACTATCATTTTGATGACAATATGACAAGACAGACAAATTTGATTTTATTCTCCACAGAGCAAAGCATATGCTGCTTGGGAAGCTTTGACAGAGAGAAGGACATAAAACAAATGGAGTTCATGAATATACAATTTTTATTGTACACAGTAGTGACATCCAAACTTCAGAGACTAGGTGGGTGAGACTGAGGGTTTACTATTGAGATTAATGGGTACGTAAAAAGGTGCCAACAGAGAGTACTACAGTTTATGTTAAAAATGTCGATGTGGATAAGAATAATTTTCTTCTCAAGATGAATGATACACTTAATGGCTGTGAGACATTTGTGCCCAGTAGCAGTTCCTCCAAAGTAATTTTTTGTTGTTATTGTAAATTATATAATCTTAACTGCAATTATAGTCCTATTTAGGGAAAGGTCAAGTTAGTGCTGTGGATGGTTATAAAGCAAAAAGGAAATTGGTATATGGATTCCCCTGTTGATAGCTTCTGAATGATTTCAAGTAAGATGATTTTTTGGGTAACTCTATTTCTCGTTTAATGTAATATAGCGAGTAAAGACAGCACACATTAACAAAACACAAATTAGATTTCTCTAAGTAAACATGTATCTTCTCAAGGAGTAGGGCGGTTGGAGGAAGGACAGTATGAAGGTTAAAGACGCCATGCAAACAGAGGAGACTCATTTCAAGAAAATCAGAAGAATGAGAAATATTGAGAAATTCTCATTGTGGAGTTTAACCTCTCTTTTTCAATGTGGCTTAACGAAGCACAAAATCCAACACAGTTCCTGCCCTTTTGCTTTAGCTTATTCTGATATGAAGTGAGATTCCACCCGCGTTGTCTTAAATCCAGATGAAAATAATTGTGTGAATATCCTGGTTGCGATGCAGTAGTTTGGGTCTTCATATGATAATGAGTAGACAGCGATGTCATACAGGTCAGATTCAAAGCTCAAAATTTATTCTTTATTTTACCAAGAAGAATAAATGCCCAGATCATGGTATGAAATGCAAAAGCAGTTTGTCAAATTTCAAAGACTTTTTTAAAAGACTATACATTTCCTAAAATTAAAGAACTAAAACAACATACTTGGATTTAACTGAGGTAATGTCTCAAGAAGTACAAAACTTTATAGTTTAACTACATAATTTCCTTCCCCTCAAGCTTCCATATGATTATGGTCCACAGGAAAACTGTCACAGAATGTAATGTTAAATGGAAAGGGCTAGATTAACTTTGATATTTAAAATCTTTTAAGATGATGTAGTGTAACCATAGTTTCTCCCATTTAATAGACATATCCTTTTGGACAGCCTAACATCTTTTTGGGAAAATGCCTCTCTTTGAATCAAGTAGGGCTGACTCTACTCCCAGGCTCTGAAAGTGGGTTTGTGACTCAGGCACGTCCTATCCATGCTCTAGCGGAATCTTTTACTGGAGTGATCAGGAAATAGTCCTCTCTTTTCTTCCCTACCAATCGGCCTGAATGTAGCTAGTGAAGCTCTTTGTCACCGTGTGAGGAAATCTGTGTCAAAATGACCCCCACATATGAGACAGCAAATCTAAGAGGAAGAAAAAGTGCACATGGGTACAGAGGTACTGGACCCAGCCACAGCTATGTGACCGTGAACATCCCAGTGACATGAGCCATCACATTTCTTTCTTGGTTAAGCAAGATGGAGCTGTATTTTATGTCCTTTACAAATGAAAATATCCTGAGAGATTCTTTAAAGACCATTTTTGCTAACTCTCCTCTGATATCCCTAATGTCTAAATGGATATAAATAACTAGACTAGAAATGAGAACAGCAGAGTTTGCAAATAGCTTTATCACTAACATGCTCTCTCCTTTGAAGAAAATTCATTTATCATTGCTCTCTAGTCCTTTTCACAAAAAATTCTCTTTTATTATTTCCTCTGCGTACCCAGTGTTGTGTAAGATCATGTCTACTGAACCAGCCAACAATAACTAAGTCATTTTCAAATAATTGAATATGCTTACAATTGGTAATCAGAGTTTTAGATTAGGGAAGATAGCAGTTTTTGTATTCTAAATTCTAAATTTCAGCCAAAAGCAAATTTGATGTTTTCATTGACCTGTGCTGGCTTAATACAAGACAGGTGCTTATACAATTTCCATTAGGGTTTTAAAAATATTGAAAATATCTCATGGATCCCTTTTACTGTCTTCAAAGTCACCTTCGGAAAACACAGCGTTGGACCATCATAAAGGTCATTTCTGGATTTGATTACATTTTCAGAATCCTCTTCAGGCTAGAACATGGAGGTCAGCTGTGTTGTTGGATTATCTTGGGCACAAACCATATACAGAAAGGTAATTATAAATGCAGTTTTGTCCCCATTTTAATTTGACACAAGTCAACTTCAATAAAAAAAAATGTTTTTAGTGTTATATAAAAATAGCCTTGGAGCTATTCCAGGCCACTTAGAGGCAAGGTAGTCCAGACTGGTGAGTGAGAAGCTAGATTCTGGAGCCAGATTGGGTTTGAATCTTGACTCTTGCTACTTACTAAATGTGTGCTCTTGGGCAAGATACTTGATATTATCATTTGTTCTTAGTCTTCTTATCTAAATTGCAGAACAGAATAGGATTAATGTGCGGAATAAATGAGTGAACATATGCAAAGTGCAGGTGTCAGTTACAACTCCACTCAAACCAGTAGCTGCACATGAGAATCACCTAGGGAACAGGAAAACAACTCGGTGCCCAGTCTGGACCCCAGAACTAATAAAATCATGTCTCTAGGGGGTGGGGCTCAGACTTTGGGATTTTATAAAGTTCTTCAAAGTTTTAAGCAAATTAGCATCACCTGGGGTAGTTTTTAAGCAGTATTGACACTGGGACTCTACTTCTGGAAGTCCTGACTTAATTAATCTGGGATGCCGCCAGGGATTGATAATTTTAGAAAGTTTCCAAGTGAATCGAATCTGCAGTCAGGACTGAGAACCATTAGGGCATGATGCTAATTACCAGAGGGACAAAAACCAGTAAGAACAGTTCTCAGAACTGGAGAAACTGGGGATCCCAACTGATTTTCAAGGTGCAACTCAGGCATGGGGGAAGTGTAGGACAACCAGCCAACGAGAACCAGGGCACATGATCAGAGCAGGATTTGAAAGAGAAAAAAATGCAAATGGAAGGCTAAACTTAAAAATTGTTGAAGAGTCATCTGACCAGGAGAGGACGAATAGGTGTAATCAAAGGGCAGTAAGATGGATGGTATGGCTGGAACAGAAGTGGAAAATGATTTGAGATGAGGCTGAAGAAACAGTCAAAAGTGAGGGGAAGTGAAGGCTTGCTAGCCACGTTATGAGTTTGCTGTACATCATCAGAATGGTGTGCATCAGCAGAAAGCCATTAACAACAGAGAGAACTAGGACCACCATTCCTCCCACGTATCCTCAACCCCCTTAACCAGCGTTCGTATTCTCCACAACTCTTGCTGCCATCTTATCCACTATAAATTCAATAAGTCGAGCCTTATGAAATAACTGATATTAAACCATTTTCGACCGGCAAAAATGTTAGTTTCATGTAGAACAATCTAATACTTATTTGGTTTTATTTCTCTTCCACGGGAACGTAAGTTCCATGAAGATGGGGATTTTTGTCTTTTCTCTTCATTACTGTGCCCTTAGAGTTTAGAACAGTGAGTGGCACATAAAAAATACTCAATAAATATTTTTTTAATGAATCAATTCTATTGAAAGTGCTCCCCGATTATGATAGAAAACTAATGAAAAATATCTATATTTTTGTTAGCTGGTGAGATGTTTGAATTTAAAGGATAAAGAAAAACATAATACATACTTAGGCAAGAAAAAGAATTAAAACAGATTTCCTGCGAAAGAGGAAAAATTCTGTTGGTGTCAGATTTCTCCTTGCATTAAATTAGCCAGAAACCCTTGGAACACACTTCCCAGAATTTTGATGGAAAGAGCCATCGCCCAAGAATTCTGTATCATGCTTGTTTTTCATTTATATGCAAAAGCAATGGAAAGATTCTCAATCAAGTAAATGAGAGTACTAAATAAAAATATACCATTCTCAAACTTTTCTGGAAAAAAAAAGTCTCTCAAAGGAAGACTGAGAAATGAATCATGAAGAAAAACTTAAGAACAGGGAAGACTTAATTTAAAAAAATAGTGCTGAGCAATGGAATCATAAAATGTGAATTAACCCAGTGCCAATAAGGTGAATATCTGCATAGAGTTCCATTCATATTAGTCATGAAATGATGCAAATGTTAAAATAATTTCATGGGGCTTGCCCAGTGGCATAGTAGTTAAGTTCATATACTCTGCTTTCATAGCCTGGGTTTTGCAGGTTTGGATCCCAGGTGCGGACTTACACACTGTTTATCAAGCCATGCTGTGGCGGAGTCCCACATACAAGATAGAGCAAGACTGGCACACATGTTAGCTCAGTGACAATCTTCCTCAAGTGAAAAGTGGAAGATTGGCAACAGATGTTAGCTCAGGGTCAATCTTCCTCACCAAAAAAAATTTCTGCAAGATACGTAAGCTATAAAATTATTAAAATCCACATCTAAAGTTCCAAATTAACTCAACAAAAACTTGGAGAGATAAAGAAGGAGGTTTAAAGAGCATTATTTATAATGATAGAGAAATACAGATATATATCTCAATTTCTGCCTCTGGGTCTGTTATTCTAAAACAATTTAAAAGGAGTAATACTTGGGGGATATCAAGATAAGTTCATTGACTTTATTTACATTCTTAAAAATTAATATTGTTTTTTACCTTACTTTTATATGCATAAAAATGGCTAATAAATGATACTACCCTGCCATACGTCTACCAATATTGATGGGAACCTACATATGTAATTTCTGATCTACATCATTTTTTTAAAGAAATCTACATACTATGGTGAAGGTAAATGTGTTTAAGCTAGTTGACCTCATCAATAGATTTTATGGAATAAAAATGTTAATTTTCTTTAAACTAGAGTCTGTGTGTTCTCTCATTACCCAGAGGGCAGTATGTGGATCCCCATCCCACACTAAGCGAGATGCTGGCAGAGAGCTCATGTAACTCATCATAACTTGCAAAGCGCAGTCAGGATGACATGGCTTTCCTCTGATGGAATGCCAAGCCTGGCCTCTTTCTTTCTCCCCTCCCCTTGGGACTCAAGTTGCTCTCATTAACCAAAACTTTGTGAAAAATGATCTCTCCTGCTATTTGCGTGTTTTAGAGTATTCATCAATATCCTGTGTGGTGACGGCTTTATAATGCAGTTGTGACAGAGCTTGAAAAATGCCAGTTCTATCAATCAATATGCAGTAGAATTAAAAAGCAATGCCTTCCCATGCTATTTTTCTCCCTTTGTTCTTCCAGTGTCCCCTTCTTTTGCAATAATCATTTTTCCATGTGCATGTTCTTATTGGCCAAAAAAGCTTCCAGTATGGGCAGTTTAGAAGTGAGGGCAATCCATTGTGGATGGACTTCAGTCAGCTTCCAGAATAACATCCTTGGCAGCACAGGATATCAATAGGATATCAACAACCTATTCCATTTCCTGTAGGATGTTATGTCTCTATTACAGGATGAATGAATTACAGTTGCCTACATCAAAACTCTATATGTTTCTGACTCTTGACTGGTTGCAGACTCCTTTAAGACTATATCTTCTTTGGTTCTGGAGCCCTTCCATTGTGTGCATAGTGCCAGGTAAAGAAATTAAAGCAGTTTTAAGGCAGGAAAAAAGTTTCATCAAATTTCATTTTTCTTCCTGGATATCTCTACTCCATCATAACTGCATCTCTCTGACATACACCATATGTAATTGGCCACCAAACCCTGATCATTTTGTCTTCTAGATATCTTTTTAAAAAACTGAGGTCAAGTATACATAAATGGAAATGCACAGATCTTCAGTGTGCGATTTGATAAGTTTTTTATCTTTCATCTATCTATTTATCTATTTAATCTATCATATATCTCTACACCTATATATGTGTATCATATTCACCTCAATCAACATTTGGAACATGCACAGCATTCCAGGGAGTTCCCTCACGACCCTTCATGGCCAATCTCCATCTCTTTCCCCCAACCCATAAGAAACCACAGTTCTAATTTCTCTCACGTTAGATTTTGTTTTTCCTTTTCTTGAAATTTTTACAAAAGAAATTATAGAATATGTATTTTTTTGTCTGGTCTTTTTCATTCAACATGACTTTTTGGAGCTTTATAGTTTTATATTTATCAGCCATTCTTTTCTTTGCATTTATGTTTATGAGGGATATTGGCCTGTAACTTTATTTTCTTGAAATATCTTTATTAGCATTATGGTATTAAAGTTATGTTGGCCTCATAAAATGAGCTGGGACATGTTCATTCTTTCTCTTCTATCTTCTAAAAGAATTTATGTAGAATTGCTATTGATTGCCTCTAAAATGTTTGATAGAATTCACTAATGAAACCATCTGGACCTTGAGTTTTCTTTGTGAAAAGGTTTTGAAGGATGAATTCTATGTGTTTAATGGATGTAGGGCAAATTGAATTTTCTATTTCTTCTTGAGTCAATTTTCGTCAGTTTTATTTTTAAAGAAAATCTGTCCACTTTAAGCTGTCAAATGTATTGATTATTCATAATATTTTCTTATTCTTCTTCAAACATCTGTAAGTATATCCTTCATTCTTGATATTGGTAATTTGTCAATTTAGTACTCTTCATAAAGAACAAGTTTCTTTATTTTCTCTTCTTTACTTCTTATTTTAGTGACATCTATTATCTTTATTTCCTTACTTCTACATATTTTGAGTTTAATTTACTCTTCCTTTTCTAGCTTCTTAAGGTGTAAGCCTATATCATTTTCTTGTATCTCTGACTTTCAGCAATTTGACTATAATGTTTCTATGTGGTTCTCTGTGCATTATCCTGAAAATTTCCAGCCACTTTTCTTCAAAGTTTTTTTTTTTCTTGCTCCATCTCTTCTCTCCCTCTGGAACTCAAAATGCATGCATGTTAGACTTCTACATATTGCCCCATGGGTAAATGAGACTCTGCTCTTTTGTGGTTGTTTTTAGACTTTTCTTCCTCTGTGTTCTTCAGATCAGATAATATCTTGAATTCTCTTCCAATACACTGACTCTTTTGCTGTCTTCATATGGCTGTTAGAACCTGGAGGTGTTTTGTTTTTTATTAAATTTCAGATGTTATATTTTCCAGCTCTAGATTTTTCCACTTGGTTTTCTTTTTATCGTTTCCATGTCTATGCTGAGAATTCCTATTTCTTCACGCACTACAACTGTCTTTTCTTTTAAGCCTTGGAGCATATTTATAATAACTCTTTTAAAGTCCTTGCCTGCAAATTCCAATACCCAAGACATCTTAGGTTCTATTTCTGTTAATTGCTTTTATTGTTTTCTTTCTTTGTTTCTTTGTTTGCTTGTTTCTTTCTTTTTATTGCAGTAACATTGGATTACAGCATTGTATAACATTCAGGTGTACATCGTAATATATTTTGAATTCTGTGTAGGTTACATCCTGTTCACCACCCAAAGACTAAGCATAATCCATGACCAGACACATGTACCTAATCACTCCTTTCACCCTCTGCTCTCCCCCCTTCCCCTCTGGTAATGAACAATCCAATCTCTGTTGCTATGTGTTTGTTTGTCGTTGTTTTTATCTTCTACTTAGGAGTGAGATCATGTGGTATTTGACTTTCTCCCTCTGACTTATTTCACTTAGCATAATCCCCTCAAGGTGCTTTTATTCTTGATTGTGGGCCATATTTTCCTGCATACCTAGAATTTTTCTTTATTCTGTGTTAGACACTTTGGATGATATGTTGTAGGGATTCTGCATTGTGTTGACTTCTTTTAATTCGTGTTCAGTTTTACCCTGGAAGACAAATTACTGGCAGCTCCTTTTGAATCTGTCAATCTTGGTTTTATTTTTTTGTTAGGGTGAATTTCTTTTGGTTTTGACTTTAGCCCTTGGGTGTGACAATATCCTCAACTAAATGTGTGAGAGGCTTTTTAGGTCTCTCTTCTCTGGCTGAGCTGGACCTCAAATGTCTCCCAGCCCTGGACCACTCTGATATCACCATTCGGCTCTCAGTCCCACAGTTGTCACTCTCTGTTAGGCCTGTTAGTCTCTCCCCATTCATGTACAGCTTAGCCTTGAACTAAGGGCTCGTGGTGAACTCCCAATACAGACTTTTAATGACCTTCCTCCAACCTTTGCACAATTCTTTTTTTTTTTTTTTTTAAGGACCAGTATTGTTTTTATTGTGGTAAAATATGCATAAGAGTTCAGCAGCCTTAGGACATTCTCCTTGGCACAATTCTCTTTTCTTAGAGACCCTGTCCTAGAAATGCCAGCCACTTCAGCAGCCTCAAATTCTGATCTCCCTCTCCTCAGTTCAGTGCTCAGACTGCTGCTCTGTTGGAGCTCTGCCTCCCACACTAGCAGTAAAGAAAGTGCCCCCATCCAGAGAGCTGTACCATTTATGAGACTTGCCTCATGAATTTCCCTTCTCTCAAGTTCTGTCTGTTGTTTAATACCTGAAAACTGTTGCTTCATATATTTTGTTCAGCTTTATGCTTGCTTACCACAGAAACACAGATCTGATAGCAGTGACATTATCATGACCAGAAATAGAAACTTTTCGGTTAAAGGTAAAATTCCTCAAATGAGCTGCATGGTCTTGTCTAAGTGAACCTCTTCAGCATCCTCTTGATCATCCTTGATCTCTCTCCGCCCAGCCTCACCAGATCTGCACATCCAGGGCATCTGCATACTGTACTTCTTCTGCCTGGAACTCTATTTTCTGAATTAACTTCTCCAGCACTCAATTCAAGCATCACTTTCTGGAAAAGACTTCTCTGATCTCCTTGACAAGGTCAGATCCTCTGGAAGTTTCCTTAGCACCACAAATGTCTTCTTCATAGTACTTATCATGGTTGCAATTTTACGTATCTTTCTAGAATTATTTGACTAATGCTTCTCTCCCCCAGCAGACTGTAAGCTCTATTTGGGAAGGGATCAGGCCTGGTTTTGCTCGTTCTTGTATCCCAGGGCTTGGCCTTAGCATGCACAGAATAAACATTTGCTGAATGAAAGAATCCCTACAGAGGGGTCCCTGGACTCATTGGAAATACCTTTAAATGTAGTTAATAAAATTTCTGCACATTGATAAAGATAGAATAAGCCAAAATAGATTCTATTGAGAAAATTTAGTATATTTACATAAACAGCTTTTGCATGAAGAAAAACTCCTTGGCTATGTCTACACAAAGTCACACTGTACAAGAAAAAGACAAAAAGTCCAGTAAACATTTATATATTTGGAAATAGCCATATGGTATCCTGTTTTACTTTTCATTCCCTAAATAGCTATAGATTTAAATCAGGAAATTTTCAATATAATTTTTGGATCTGGAAATCCAAACAGCTGAAATTCATTAGATAATTTTATTTGATGAAATAATTTTTAAAAAATGTGAATTGCTCTTTTTTAAAGGCTCAAACTCCTGAAGGAATCATCTGGCCTAGTTACAACGCATGCATTTCATTTGCTTGATACAAATAAGCAACTTTTATTGATATTATATCATGATTTATGCTAGGTTTAATATGAAAAATGTATTAAGATGAAACTTACTAAAATACCACATTGATATGCTATTACAAATCATATTACATTACAAGAAATTATAAACTTCATGAGACTGTACAAATTCTTTACTCTGATAGTGTTATCTTCATTTTGCCTCAAATGTTGCTACAAACGCAGTCAATCATAGCATAAAAATTTATGCTATATTTTAATTGTAATATTATTTATGTTACAAGATTTTCCTATTAGTCTTCACTTCTAGAATATTCCAGCAAGATTGTAAGAAACTTGAATAAAGGGACTATTATTCATATATTCATATAAAAATTATATGCATATGTGTGTGTGTCCTTTATTAACTAGCATGGAGATATAGTGGGAAAGCAAGAAAAATTTATTGAGTGAGTATTGAGGAAAAGCACAGACTGTATTAAGTGTGAATTGCACATAAAGCAACCAAGAGTCTCTTCAAACTAGGAACAGGGGCTTTTGATAGAAATGTCCCTTTCAGATTTCTTCTTAGCTGAGTTAGTTAAAAGACAAACAATTGGGTTTTGATACAGTGGAGAAAGCAGTGGATAAGTTGCACAGCATTTGGGTATTTTGACTGTAGTTCTTTACTTTTGTTTAGAATCGTGCATTAATAATAAGAGATCAAATGTTAAATAAGAAGTAAAAAATGAGAGGATTTGTGCACCAGAAAGCACATTTGGGGGCAAGTGAGATTCTGAGCGTCTTGTGTACTACATGTAATTTCACCCTTCCTACCGTAAACTAGAAGAGGTTGGGGCAGGGGTGTGGCTAGGAATAGAAATGGTAAGAATGGAGGGTGGAGACAGGAAATAAACTTTTTTTTCATTTTGTTTCGTTCTGTTTTAGCAATAGTTACATGTTAGACACTGTATAAATTACTAACCTAATTTCTGAAATATCCCTATCAAGTAGCTACTGTTATCTTTTTTGTTTTAAAGAGAGAAAACTGAGGTACAGAGAGACTAAGTAGAAATCAGTTATGAAGAGCTGATAAAGCAGACTTGGATCTCAAGATCAACTTGAATGAAATCCTAACACTTTTCTGGAATAATTCATTGGGAGGTTGGTCTTATTCTTTATTCTAAAATGTCTACAGTTTAACACTTTACCTGTGGCACTAGCTCTCAAAAGGACACTTTAAATCTCCTAGGTAAGTAGGATAATAGTATCCTAGATCTAAGACGTGATGGAAGATACAGGAAAAGATGACTCTCTGCTAACCAGGCTGGTCTTTGACGCTCAAAAGAGAATATTCTTGCTTTGTCTCTGAAGGGGGCGAACTGTCGCTTGAAGGACGTCCTGGAGACGAAGAGAACTTGGGTGTGAGTGATGGGCTGTCTTCCCTGCTCTTGTGGGTGCTCCTAGAAGCTCCAAGCTGCCGTGGGGCACCATCCTGGCTTTCCCTTTCTCTTGTAAGGTGCATTTGATTCAAGGTTAGTTTTCACAAATTTATAAAGGTCTTTCTGCAACCACAGATTAAATAGATAGTTGTTTCGCAAGCGCAGTAAACTGAAAGGTATCATATGTAGACATATATTTAAATTTCAATTCACACAACAGTTATGATTTCCCTTAGTTCACCTTTAAAGACGAAGAGAGCTCCTTGCAGATACATCTTAGTTATCCACATGAATGTTAGGTGTTTTCCAGCAAAGTTTAGTACCAGGCACTATTTATGCAGATGTTAGGAATAAAGCAGGTGAAAAATTTGTAACTTTTCTGTTAACCAGGTAGAAGGTCTTACACGTGACTTCACTTCTCAGTAGCTCAATATCCTCACCTGGAAAATGTGTGATTGGAGACATGTGTAGGTAACTGCTGAGACTTCCTCATTTATCCAGCCATTCCTATCCTATCTAAACTCACAGTTAATCGAATATAAATCAATTTCATTAAAAGCCTAAGTAAATCACACTTAGGAGATAAATGTTCCAGTGAAGTCCGATACTATAATCCCAAATCAAATATATATGCAATGTTTGTGTACGTGTATATATGTATGTACACACGTACATCTGTACATTTTTTGGTGTGAACTATGTTTTTACATATGTAAATGATTTGTTGTGTTAGCTGATAAACATCACCATTCCTACTCCTTCTGTTGTATTCGGAAGATTCTTCATCTGTGTGGTGTTGACACTTTTGTGTTTTCGACCCCAGGCTCAGCTCCCACATAATCTTGGAGTTGCCCGTACTATCCAGGGGAGCTATTTTTCAGCTATAGTTTTATAATAAGAGATGATCCGCATGACTTCAGTGTGTGGCTCAGAGGTGGGCACTTGACAGTTGGGTTAATGAGGGAATTTGGTTTTGGAAATGGGCCAAGGACAGGTAGAATTAGGGAGGTGGCTGAGGGAGGCGTGCTCTACCACTGAGGCACAGAGGAGACTGGTCTGAAAAAAGAAAAATGGGCAGATGCACAGAGAGCAGCAGAGATGTGGACGAACATAGAGTACTAAAGGTGTCCATACTTAGTTCCAACCTGTTCCAAAGGCCAGCTATGTCTGTGTCCTCAGATTCTGCAAGACACTAATATTTTTATAATCAATTCCTTTTTTGCTTAAGTTGGCTCCAGAGGAATCTGTTAGTTGCAACCAAAACAGTCTTAACCAATGTGACCCCCAGTCAGTCACCTTGTGTTTAATTCTCTCTATAAACAGTAAGTACTGTTATCTGTACAATTTAGATTTGATATGAATTCACTTTGATCAATGTATATGGCTACCATAAAGCCCTTCAAGATTACCTGCACTAAAAAATATTCTTTACTCCATTTTCCCCACCAGCTATTTTTTTTTAAAGATTTTATTTTTCCTTTTTCTCCCCAAAGCCCCTGGCACATAGGGGTCCTTATAGTTGTGGCATGTGGGATGCCACCTCAGCATGGCTTGATGAGTGGTACCATGTCTGCGCCCAGGACTCAAACTGGCAAAACCCTGGGCCGCCGAAGCGGAGTGCAAAAACATAACCACTCAGCCACAGGGCCAGCC
Source organism: Equus quagga (assembly GCF_021613505.1). Taxonomy (NCBI): domain Eukaryota; kingdom Metazoa; phylum Chordata; class Mammalia; order Perissodactyla; family Equidae; genus Equus; species Equus quagga. Next base: position 46,370,212 of record NC_060278.1, read on the forward strand.
CCCTCCCCACCAGCTATTGAGTCATTTCTTTGCAGGAAAACACCTGGAAAGAGTCGTCTATATTTTCTGTCTCCAGTTAGTGTCCTCCTGTTCTCTCTTATACCTATTCGAACTCACTTCTCATCCAACTTTCTATCTGAAGTACATTTGTCTAGGTCACTCATAAACTCCTTTGGAAAGCCCATCATTGATGTTCTGTCTTCATTTCACTTGGCCAATCAGCTTTGACACTGTGGATCATTCCCTCTTTTTTGGTATATTTTCTTGACTTGGCTTTCAGAACACCACTCTCTTCAAGCTTTCCTCCTACCTCACTGGTCGCTCCTTCTCATTCTTCTTTGCTAGTTCTTCCTCTTTTCTCAGGCCTCTTAATATGAAAGTGCTCCCAGCTCAGTCCTTGGTCCTCTTCTTTTCAAATCTGTACTAATTCCCTTGTTGATCTCATCCAGTCTCATGACTTTAAATACATCCTTATGCCAACAACTCTCAAGTTTACGTCTCCAGCCCATACCTCTTTCTCAACCTCCATATTTAACTGTCTACTTGGTATTTCCACTCGGGTACCTAATTTACATCCTCAACTCAACATATCCAAAATTGACCATCTGAAATCTGTGTTACCTGTAATCATGCCCATCTCAGTTGATAACTTCATCTTTGCAATTTCTCAGGTCAAATATCTTGTCATCATCTATTTTATGCATATTATGTAATCAGGAAATTCCACTGGCTTGGCCTTCTAAATATATAAAGAATCTGACCACTCCTTGCTTCCTCCATTGTTAGCACCCTGGCCTGAGTCACCATCATTTCCTACTCAGATTACTACAGTACTTCATTGCTGGTCTCCCTGCTTCCTTTATCTTGGATCCCTTTCAGTTTATTCTCAAAATGGAAACTAGAATGATCCTGTTAAAATGCACGTCAGGTGACACAGTATCTGTGCTTAAAAGCTTCCCATAGCTCCCTGTTGCCGCTCAGGAACTATAGTTCATATAATGGTTTGTAAGAGCCTGCTTGATTTGGCCCTTCCTTATCTTTCTTGTTTTTTTTTAATTGAGGTCGTATTGGCTTATACCATTGTGTAAATTTCACGTGCACATCATTATATTTCAGTTTCTTTATAGACTCTATTTGCTCACCCCCAGTAGTCTAGATTTTTATCCATCACCATACATATGTGCCCCTTTATGACTTTTGCTCTCCCCCAACCCCCTACTCTTCTGGTAACCACTAATCTGTTCTCCTTGTCTATGTATTTGTTTATCTTCCACATATGAGTGAAATCATATGGTATTTGTCTTTCTCTGTCTGACGTATTTCTCCTGGTATAATTCTCTCAAGGTCCATCCACGTTGTTGCAAATGGCATGATTTAGTCTTTTTTATGGCTGAGTAGTATTCCATTGCGTATATATACCACGTCTTCTTTCTCCAGTCATCCATTGATGGGTACCTGTGTTGCTTCCATGTCTTGGCGATTGTGAATATTGCTGCAGTGAACATAGCGGTGCATAAATCTCTTTGAATCGTTGATTTCATATTCTTTGGATAAATTTCCAGTAGTGGGATAGCCACATCATATGGTATTTCTATTTTAAATTTTTTTGAGAAATTTCCATATTGTTTTCCACAGTGGCTGCACCAGTTTGCATTCCTACCAGCAGTGTATGAGGGTTCCCTTTTCTCCACATCCTCTCCAATACCTTTTACTTCTTGTCTTGTTAATTATAGTCATTCTGACGGGTGTAAGTTGCCATCTCATTGTAGTTTTGATTGGCATTTCCCTAATGATTAGCAGTGTTGAACATTTTTTCACGTGCGTATTGGTCATCTGCATATCTTCTTTGGAAAAATGTCTGTTCATGTCCTCTACCCATTTTTTGATTAGGTTGTTCATTTTGTTGTTGTTGAGTTGTATGAGTTCTTTATATATTTTGGAAGTTAACCTCTTCTTGGATATGTGATTTGCAAATATTTTCTCCCAGTTGGTGGGTTGTATTTTTGTTCTGTACATGATTTCCTTTGCTGTGCAGAAGATTTTTAATCTGATGTAGTTCCTTTTGTTTATTTTTTCTTTTGTTTCTCTTGCCTGAATAAACGTGGTATTTGAAAAGATCCTTTTAAGACTGATGTCAAAGAGTGTACTGCTTATATTTTCTTCTGAGAGTTTTATGGTTTCAGGTCTTACATTCATGTCTATAATCCATTTTGAGTTAATTTTTGTATATGGTATAAGTAGCCAAAACAGTCGTGAGAAAAAAGAACAAAGTTAGAGGTAGCACACTGTCTGAGTTTAAATTATATGCCAAAGCTATAGTGATCAAAAGAGCATGGTCCTGGCAGGAAAAAAGACACACAGATCAATGGAACAGGATTGAGAGCCCAGAAATAAACCCACATGTCTATGGACAGCTAATCTTCAACAATGGAGCCAAGAACATACAATGGAGAAAGGAAAGTCTATTCAGGAAGTGGTTTTGGGAAAACTGGACCTCTTTCTCTTTCTCACTTCATTTCCTACTCCACTTCAGTCAGACTCCTACTCCAGGGCATTTGTGCTGTTTCCTCTCTCTGAACTATTCTTTTCCCAGATATCTGCATGGCTAACTTGTCCTTCAAGTATTTACTCACATGTCCTATTCTCAACGAGACCTATTTAAAATTGCAACTTTGTCACTCCCTCCTTCCCTGACTCTGTTTTTTCCGACTACCTCGCATACTATAAATTTGCCAATTCATTATGTTTATTGCTTATTGTCTTCCCTTATTAGAATGTAACTTCCACCAGGGCAGGGACCTTTGTCTTGCTCACTGATATATCTAATGAATAAATGAAAGGCAGTATGATATATTGAAGTACCTGGGGAAGCCATTTGGTTTAAAACTAATTCGGTCTGACCCTGTTTTTCTAGACAGGCCTGACGTGACCTGTTGAGCATGCACTGTACATCTGCTTCAAACATTTGCAACGTTCCAGAGCCAAGAAAGATGCTCTCAGGCATGTATACCTTTCCCCCTGTATCAGCATTTCTTTAAAGATAAGCATTTCTTCCCAGAAAATAAGGATTAATTGCTAACCTACCATGCTCATCTTGTGACCACTGACCCACTATGTTAGCAAAACATCTTATGACTATAGTGAAAGAGATATTTCTGTCATATTTGGTGTATGTTCCTTGTTCCAAGACAATATATAACTACACTGTACACTCTGCTTTTTCAAACAGCTTCCTTCTTTTGTGAAGGTCGTCTCCTGGGCTATAGTCCTCAAAACTGGCTCATATAATAAACTCACCCCAATTTTGATATATAGATTGATTACAGATTATTTGCATCAACAGATCCTAAGGGGCTAAAACAAGGTCCAGAAAATTGGTGGCAATCAATAAGTTTATTGTTAACTACATGACGAGGAAACCGATGCTTTGTGAATTCAGGTAACTTGCCCTTAGTCCAACAGGTAGTAAACTGAAGAGTTGGGATTCCAATCTATGTTTGCTTAGCATCACATTTGGGGTAATTTATACGATTCCTGCAGGGAAAAAGTACATTTAATAATTCGTTCCTCATCTATTAATCTGCAGATATGCTGGTGCAAATTACTTTTACTTATTTATGAGTTGCCAGGTTTCACTATCAAATGAATCTTCACATCCATACATCTCACCTTCTATGCTGGCTCCAGTGATGATGTGCTCCCTTTCCATCTGGCAGGAAACAAACAAAACAAAATAAAATACAAACAAAAACAGTTTTCAGAAATTGGATGCCAGGTTACTTCTGTTTTTCTGGTCTGCGTCTGCCTTGCAGAAGTGATGGAGTGGAGAGAAGACGGAATATGAAAGAAGACCTCTCTGCTTTTAGAATCCAGTTAAAGAGTTACATTAGTTAATACTGTTCTTCTTCTTTTTTTTATTTTTGGTGAGGAAGATTGTCCCCAAGCTAACATCTGTGCCAATCTTCCTCTATTTTGTATATGGGATGCCAACACAGCGTGGCTTGATGAGCAGTGTATAGGTCCACACCCAGGATCTGAACTGTGAATCAAGGGCCACCGAAGTGGGGCACCTGGACCCAACCACTATGTCACCAGGCTGGCTCCTACTTTTCTCTTTTTAAAAGTAGATATCCTTAGGGTGAGTTTTTCCCTTCATTCTCATGATAGTATGAATTTCTTTAACCATGTTTATTTTGCTCCGAACCCTACCTAAAAGTAGCCCATTTATGTTGGGGTTCAGGAGGGAAGCAAGTTTTGGGGAATGGTGCACTTCCTCAGGGACTGCCTGCTGGTGGTTTGTGAGAAAAGGAGGTATCACCCAGCTGGAAGGAAGTGTCAGAATGTCATGGAATAGGAGAAGGGGAAAACAAAGCAGATGGGTGATGACAAAACCAAATTTCCCCTGGTTTAACATTTTTCACTCTATTGTCACCAAGCCTCAAGATGTCATAATAGGTGTTGAGGCTTGCCTTCAGTATTTCCTCAGCTTTAGAAAATATCAGGGGGGATTTTCCTGCAGTTTCTGGGAGCAGGATTACTCTCTGCCTGCCCTCTGAGATTCATACAACATGCACGAGTGTACTCACCCGAATCCAGTTGGCCTGTTCATCAAACAAGTTAGAACTTACTGCGGGTAGGTGAAGCCCTGGTTTCTAACCCGTTTCTGATGCATATAGCTGTGGTATGTCTCCAAGTTCCAGCGTTCTCTTCTGCATAGCTAGGGGTAGGAGTTAGGCAGGGAATGGTTGCTACAGGTAATCGCCAATGTACTTTTGATTTCAAAAGTTCACAATTTAGCGATTCATGGGCAGTCCCAAACTTGCCTTACAGTAAGTCACCCGAGGTTGGGACGTATTTTACCTATTTTCCTACATATGTCTGTCCAGGACCGTCAAATGCCCACAGCACCTACCAGATGCCCGTTGGAATAATGTTGCCCCTTCAGCTCATGCAAGGAGTAACTGGGGGTTAAAGGAGTTCAAAAGCAGAATTTTTCTCACGTTTTTGTAGATCAAGACATATTTTTGAATTATATGTGTGTGTGTGTGTGTTAGGACAGTAGCTCTCAGGTTTTGAGATTTCATGAAAATGTATAAAATACAATAAGAAATGAGACTGACATAGATTTGTCCATTTTTATTTTTATCAATTAAAGGCATAACTTGCCCCCCCAGCTATATAATCTTAATTTCAAAAAGAAAGGGGAGTTTAAATGAATTAATTTAAGAAGAGTGTAGTGTCAGAAAAATTGAATAAATTTCTTTTCCTTATTTCTTCAATGAGTAATGAAACACTTGCCCTGACTGGAGTGCTGGGAGCCAGTACCACGTGGGATAAAAAGCAAGTCTGTCCCCACCTGGAGTTTATAGTCTACTTTAGGAGGCCTGTATGGACTTTTGAAAGGTTACATAACAAAACTTTAGTAATTGGAGCCGGCCCAGGGACACAGTGGTTAAGTTTGCATGCTCCACTTTGGCAGCCTGGGGTTCACTGGTTCAGATCCTGGGTGTGGACCTACACACCACTTATCAAGCCAAGCTGTGGCAGGAGGCCCACATACAAAACAGAGGAAGATTGGCACAGATGTTAGCTCAGGGCTAATCTTCCTCAAAAAAAAAAAAAACTTTAGTAATGAAACAGGGCAAGAATACAGCAGATGCATAGACACTATTTGATTAATGGTCAAAGGAATAGTACAGAATTAATAACAGGCAATAATCCTGTGAGTTGGAATTACAGGAAAATTAATTTACTACCAACTTTCATATTTTGTTGGTGCTGAGGAAAACATATAGATGGTTTCATTGTGTAAGATCTTTCCTTTAAGAAATGAACTGAGATGTATAGAGACGGGCACTGCTATTTCTGACATTATAATTTTTAACATACATATAGCATTTTATAGTCCACAAAAAGCTTTTGCTCTCTTCCATTCATCCTTCCATTCAGTCCATCAGTGTTGACTGAGGACCACAGCATCCCGGGCCCTCTCTTAGGCCAGACATGGTCCATGCTGTCTCCAGCTAACAATGGATTGGGCTGGATGCTGGGGAGGGATGTTAAGCAGGTTCCTGAAAAGAACATTTCAGGTTAGCTGAACCCTTGGTTTGGGGTTTGGGAAACTCCCACCTGAGGAAATAAAGTTTAGTTGGAGACTTAAAAATGATTATGAGTTAACTAGGTCATGAGTGGAGAAAAGAAGTTTCCAGAGAGAAGAAACAGCATATGCAAATACTCTAAGATGGGATAGAGCATAGGGCACTTCTGAAAAAAGGTTCACATGACTGGAGTCCAGAAGGAGAGAAAGAGCATGAGTCAGATGACGTGGGACCTTCAAGGTCATGGATGGAACTTTATCGGGGACATGAGAAGCTATTCAACGGTTCAAGACGGGGATTGTTATGATCAGATTTGTCTTTTTAAGAGATTGCTGGCTACACAGAGAGAAATTAACTGGAGATGATAGTGAAAGTAGGTACTAGAAAAATCCAAGAGAATCAACTAAAAAAACCATCAGAACTAATTGGAAAAGTCAGTAGATCAGAAAAGTAAAGCTCATATTTTTCACGTGCATTGTGAGAATCCAGAGGAGGTTAGAAGCATTTCTCGGGCTACACAGCTTGGACGTGGGAAGGCTGGAGACCGAAACTTCTGAGTCCAGGCTCAGTCCTCATCCAGATTCAACACCACGCACCATGCCGGTCTCTAAGGCTTGACTTATCTCAAGAAATATTTTATTTCAGTTTCGAAGTTACCTTCTTTAAACAAACCAAATGTAAGGAAATTTATAAACTAAAACGCAGCTGTTAATTTTTAAATATAGTTTTAATTTTTAAAAAAATGGTTTTTAAATGACCAGAGCCCAGGATGTCAGATAGTATTACTTGTTGCAAAGCTCAATGGATTAATTAATGATTTTATCTCAGTTACCTCTTGCTAATTAGTAAACTGGTCCTAAACCTTAGTGGCTTGAAAAACAACAATTTTACAGTGTTTTGTGATTTTATGGGTCAGGAATTTGAGAGGAGCTCAAGTGGGTGATTCTTTGGCTCCATGGAGCATTGACTGATGCCATTCAGTGGTGTTCAGCTGATGGTTCTGCTTTGAAGGGTCCAGGATGACTTGCCCCCGTGTCTGACCCCTTGGTGAAGATGGTTGGAAGTCTGAGCTCAGCTGAAGCTATCATCTGAGATGCTTGCTCATGGTCTCTCTAGCAAGATGACCTCAGGGTAGATAGACTTCTTGCACGGTGGCTTTAGGGCTCCTGTAGAGAATGTTCCCAGAGAGAGAAAGTAGCAGCTGCCAGTCTCTTAAGGTCTTCACTCTGAAAATGGCCCGGTGTCATTTCTCCCATCCATATTCTAGTGGTGGCAGCCATCTCAGAGGCCACCCAGACTCCAGGGCAGGAGACATAGACCTCACCTCTCTGTAGCAGAAGTTTCGAAATGTTCATGGCCTTCTTAAACCCACTGCAGACATTCCTCTTCTTATGTCAGATTTGATGCAAATTTTGGCAGTTGTATTTTACTTTTAATTCAGTTTCCTTTATAATTCCTATCTCTGTTTTTATGCCTAGATAGTCCTTTCCATTCTTAGATCAGTTAAGAACTTACTTATATTTTCTTCTAGATTTTAGAGATTTCCTTGAAAACAAAACCTTTTGAATACAAACAAAACGTATTTTGGTGTATGGCATGGGGTGAAGCTATAACATGATTTTTACCCCCAAGTTATGCTCAAATCTCCAAGTACTATCTGTTGAATAACGAGTCTCTTTCATGCTATTTTGTGATGTTTCCTTTTTCAAAGTGTAAGTTTCAACTTAACACTAGAATCTGTTTCATTTCCTTGATTTTTTCTGTCAATTTTGTGCACTTACCAAAGAACCGTAATTACTGTATCTTTCCAAATCAAAGCTTTTATAAACTAATAAAAAAGGCAAAACCCTAATAGAAAATATGCAGATGTGTGAAGAGATGATTCAAATTAGAAATGCAATATGTCAATTAATGAAATAAAAATTAATCTCACTGGTATTGTGTAGAAATTAAAAAGGAGCATTGTGATATATATATTTTGTCAAATAACTGAACTTATTTTTAAATGATAATACCAATGTTTGTGATAGCACGAGATGGAAATTCCTGCACATTCCTGTGAGAATAAATTTAGCAAAATGTTCGAAGAATCTTAAAATGGGGCACATCCTTTGACAATTTTATCCCTACCTCTAATTCTACCTCTAGGAATTTTTCCTAAGAAAATTATTGGAGACATGATCAAAGGATAGATTTACATAAATGTTTTCCATTCTGCTTTTTAGCCTAACAAAATATTAGAAACAAATGAAAATTTCCCCAAAGATTAAAGATGTTTTCATATACCTATATATTAGAAGAGTACTCAGCTATGGAAAAATAATGTTTTCAAAGAGTTAATAGTGACATGGGAAATTTTCTTATCATATATATATATATTTTTGTGTGTGTGTGTGTGTGTGTGTGTGTGCTGAGGAAGACTGGCCCTGAGCTAACATCTGTGCCAATCTTCCTCTCTTTTGTATGTGTGATGCTGCTGCAGCATGGCTTAATGATCGGTATGTAGGTCTGCGCCCGGGATCTGAATCCACAAACCCCAGGCCACCGAAGTGGAGCGTGTGAACTTAACCACTATGCTACCAAGCCAGGCCTCTTCTCATATAATTTTAAGAAAGAAAGGCAATCCTAATTTGGATAGAGGTGCAGGGGGAAGAATGTTCTTAAAAAGAATATGAGAAGATACATACCAAAATATCAAAAGTTAACATGTCTAAGCTGTGGAACTGTAGGTATTTTAATTTTAATTTTCCTTATACTATTGTTCTAGTTTCAACAATGTTTACAGTGAGCATGTATTATTTCTATAATATAAAAGACAATAACACAAAAAATGAATGAATATATTATGGAATGGTTTTACAAGTTTTGAGGCTAAGCAGAAATATATATTTTTTAAAAATATATATTTTTTAAAAAGAACCTCTATGAAACTTTCCAAAAATAACAGGAATTGGAAGTTAAATATAAAAGCTAAAACTACAAAACTTCTGGGAGAAAACAAGTGAGAAAATCTTTGAGAGCTTGGGGTAAGTAAATTTCTTAGGACATAAGCACAACCCATTTAAAAAATTGATAAATTGGACTTTATCAAAACTGCAAACTTTTGCTCTTAGAAAATCCCCACTTAGAAAATAAAGGGCAAGTTAAAGACTGGAAGAAACCTTTCTCAATACATATGTCTGACAAAGGATTTGTATCAACCTACATAAAGAATTCTTCAAATAATAAAACTGACCATATCAAGTGTTGGCAAAGATGTGGAACTAAATTCTCAATACATTGCTTGTGGGAAAATAAAATGGTACAACTGCTTTATCAAACTGTTGACAGTTCTTAAAGGGTTAAATACACATCTGCCATGCAAACCAGACATTCCATGCCTAGGTATTTACCAAAGACAAATGAAAACATACTTCCACATAAAGACTTATACATCAACGCATATATGAGATTTATAAACAATAGTCAAAACTGTGAACACCCAAATGCTCACTGTATTGGGTTGAATAGTATGCCCTGCAACCCCACAGCAAATTCATGTCAACATGCACCTGTGAATGTGATCGTAACTGGAAATAGGGTCTTTGCAGATGTAGTCAAATTAATAGGAGGTTGTCCTGCATTAGGGTGGGCCCTAAACCCAATATGATTGATGTCGTTATAAAAAGAGGGACATTTGGACATAGAGATACAGACACACAGGGAAGAATAACTTGTGAAGATCAGAGGCAGAAATTGGAGCTAGTCTACAATGCCAAGGACTGCTGGCCACAGCCAGAAGCTAGGAGAAAGGCATGGAAGAGATTCTTCCCTGGAGAGAAGAAGTCATGTCAACAACACGATTTTAAACTTCTAGCCTCTAGAACTGTGAGAGAGTGAATTTCTGTTCTTTTAAGCCACCCAGATTGTGGCAATTTTTTAAGGCAACCCTAGGAAATGAACACATCCACCAAGAGGTGAATAGAGAAACAGCATGTGGTTATCTACCCAATAAACTACCATTCAGAAATCAAAAGGAACAAACTACTTATAGATGCAACAACATAGACCCATTTCAAAATCACTATGTTGAGTGAAGGGCACAAGACAGAATAGTCTATGCTGTATGATTCCATTTATCTGATAGCCTTCCAAACGGCCAACTAATAGATAGTGACACTAATATATAGTGACCCACAGCCCAGAGCTGGGGATGGGAGGGGGGATGGGCTCTAAAGGACCATGGGAAATATTTTGGGGATGAAGGAGATATTCTTTTATTGTGATGCTGGTTTCAGGAGTATCTACCAATGTCAAAACCTATTGAATTGTACGCTTTAAATGTATACTTTAACTGAACTGCACATGTAAAGTGTACTTTAAGACACAGTTTATAATGCATAAATTATACCTCAATGAAGTTGGTAAGAAATTGCTGTGAGTTCAAATAAACCCAAACTATAGAGAATTCTACAAGAACAAAACAAGGCAATTCACTTGAGTGTCCCTTACCTTCTGAAGTTAAGAACTTGTAACTAGGGACTGCCGGGTGGTGCAGCAGTTAAGTGCTCATGTTCCGCTTCTGGGTGGCCCCCGGGTTCGCCGGTTCGGATCCCGGGTGTGGACATGGCACCGCTTGGTGCACCCTGCTGTGGTAGGCGTCCTACACATAAAGTAGAGGAAGATGGGCACGATGTTAGCTCAGGGCCAGGCTTCCTTAGCAAAAAAAGAGGAGGACTGGCAGTAGTTAGCTCAGGGTTAATCTTCCTCAAAAAAGAAAAAAAAAGAACTCGTAACCACTTTGTTTACCAATATTTATTGTTTAAAGCAAAAGATCTTCGGCTCTTTGGCTTATGTCAAGCATATCTCTGGCACCTTCAGCTACCATAAAGTCACACTGTGTTGAAGCTCTCTGATCGTTGCCAAGCTGATAGATGGATATGAAAAAATGAGAGCTCAGAGGAGACTAGCATGATGGTAGCTAAGCTTGCTGTGCTGCCAGACCACGAATGCTCCCAAGAGATGTAGAAAAAAATTATTTCAATATCTTCCATTATAACTGCAAAAATAGCTATTCACTTTAAAACTTGGAAGCATTTTTCACAAACACTCATGGCGCCCTGCCGTAAGGAATTCCAGTGTTTTCTAGAAGATTGTTAATGGAGCCCTAGCATAAAAGAACAATCGGTGGCCTTCCTATTATGCTGTTTCCTATGTGTCACATCTGCCTGTTTCTATAACCACACTAATTTCAAGAAACACGTGTGACTACATTTTACAGTAGGATGCATTGTCCAGAAGGTCCCTGGCTAGCCTCGTACAGGCGGCAGAGGTCCATCACACTGCTACAGTGGCAGATGGCAGCTTTTTTGAAATCGAGTGACATATGGTCTATATTCTCAGTGGTGAGGCGTGCTAGTCACCCTGTGGCTGATGGCTGCACCAGCCACAGTGCTCCCCTCCTCTGCTTCCTCTTGCACAGATCACTGTTCCTGAAGCCTCGTGTTCATTATGTCTCACCCCTATGCAGAAATAACACCAGAACAGACTAACAACATTTATTGTCGTGCTAGTTGCTTTCCCATATGTTATCTCATTCAGCTTTTGCAATACACCCATGAGGGCCTCGGGGACATGGCGACTTCTTGATGTTACTCAGATCACATTCCAATAGATGCCCATTTAAGGTATTCATGCAACATGCACCTTAGACAGTCACTAAGTGGTCTTTTCCTCTCGTATTTATCCATCTTGAGAGTCTGTGCCTTGTCGGTATAGACGTATCTATGTATTACTTTGAAATAAATAGTCATCTAGATTTTTTCGTGATTGTCTAATTGTCCCCTTAAGTAGATTGTAAGTACCTTAAAGCCCATTTTTCCATATGTATTTTTTTTAAGTTTCCTAGGGTGACTTTTGTAATCTCGGATATGGAAATTGATTATTGAATTGAGTTCTAGGCTTGTAAAAGAAAATGTTGGTGAATTTGCCTTGAAGGTAAGTTCCCATGACTGTAAATATGATACTGACCACCTGAACCTGGGTTGGGAGGACAATTCAGTTAGGTCATTGTTTTATTCAGTGGGCCTCCTGTGTGGTGGTGTCTGATGCACGAGGGGCCTCAGGAGTGTTTCTGCTATTGCCCCAGAGCTCCTTGTCCAGCCATAGTGAGAAGTGTGCCATCTCCATGAATGATGCTATGTTGGTGCCAAATGCTTCAGACAATCAAATCTGTCAGAACATGACAGTTCAAAGAATGCCAAGCCAATAATTTGAATGAGTATTTCTAGTACCTTCTATAAAATGGATCAGAGCCACAAATCCTTTTGGTCACAATTTAAGAAAAGACTTTCTTGGTCAATGGGACATTTACTCCCTGGAAATAAAATGTCCTATACCCTTGAGAGTGTCTTGGTACAGAAGTAGGGTGCTCAGCCAGAGATAGTAGCTTAGACTTATAACCCCAAACTCTCAATTGCTTTGAACCAATGTCCATCAGATATTTTCACCTTTCTCTTTATGGCTATTTAAATTATAGTTTCCCCATTTCGGTTCTACTAAATATGAATAAAGCAGGTGAAGTGTGGCCCCATTGGAGCATCACAGTGTTTGGGGCTGGTTGCTATCTTTAGCAGAGATGCTGGAATTCATTCTCATCTCATTTGCTGAGCGCTCTATCATTAAAGTGTCATTGAAAACTGACACCACTTAATTTTAGCAGCTTTCAATTCTCGTTTGCAGCAAGAATAGCTTTAAGTGGGGAGGAGTGCAAATTACAGAGAGAGGGATATTTTTACACCACACTCAGCATTTTATCAAACAAAGCAGGCTCCCAGGGAATAGACGACAATACATTATAAAACCAAACTCTCTTCTGATCCTGGTAAATGGGTATTTAATCTTCCGATTGCAGGCATCCACTCTGATGAGTCTGTAATGAATATACTGGCAGGGGCATTATCTGAGCTGGTCTTCCTACTCCTTAAAATATCCTTGGTTTTTATTTCGGGTGTGGTCAAAATTTGAAAAGAAAGAAAGAAAGAGAAAAATGCCTCAGAGCTCAGCTGTCCCCTGCAGGCCACAGCAGAACCTTTTCCTCTTTGCAAATTACACAGCTCTGGAGATTTTTCCCCTATTAATTGCATAATTGCTTTTCCTGCCAAAGTAATTTGAACCCTTGGGGGTTAAGAAAATCACTTACTGTGAAATAGTGGCAATTTTTAACCCATTCAGCTGGAGTTTCTTTGCCTAATTAAATGTAAAGAGGCTGTTTGCTGCCCATGGTGAATGTGTTTCTGATACTGCTCAAATAGATTTGCGCTGGAAGCTTCTGCGTATTTAAACCTTGATAGAATTATTACATTTAGCTTTCATGTCTTCTGGCTACTTGCATCTTTATTTTATGCAGGAGAAAACTGTTTTTAATCATTGACTGATCTCTAATATTTGTGTCTATCTTTCTGTACATGAAAAAATAAAGCCATCATCTGTTATACAGGCTATTTTGGCTGCTGGGAAAATACCTTGTCACCTGCTGGCTTTGAGAACTGCTCAACGAGTTTTCATAGAAATACAAGTTACTATTGCATGTTGTAAAAACTTGGGCATAGGGGCTTAGTGACTACTTCAAGGTCACACCTGAAGTCAACTTTTGTATTCCCAAATGATCCCTGCCTTTGCCTCTTTGTTTCTTACTTTAGCATAAGTCGCATTCTTGTATCATGAACCATTCATAAGAAACAATTTAACCCGAAGGCTCTATGATTCTAACTACTAGATATAATTTGGTGTTTTGAAAGATATAAATTTTACCTACAGCAAAGAGACTTTAAGAACTCATTGTCTACTCAGGAGAACATGTTTTGTGGCCTTGCAATGTCTGGGCCTAAACAATACAGAGAGAGGATGGCCTAGCTGGAACGTGGGCGACAAACCGACACAAGAGAAACCTCAGTTCATAGCGTTTCTTCCCAGAGTATCAGCTTGATACGTGATTGAAGCTGTTTAATTTCCACAATTTCCCCTTTCCTTTTACTCTTTTTCCTTTGCGCTTGTCTTCATTTTTTTCCTTTTTCATTTCTAGTCCTATTGTTCCATATATTCAACTACTGGAATATTTAGATGGCATTCAACTGGCAAAGCTAGAAGTTTTTAGGAAAGTAAAACTAAATCTTTTGAAAGAGATACAGCTCAGATATCAACTGGAATATAAAGGCATTGTACCTTCAGCATACATATTTATTCCTTCAAAAGAAACATTATTGGAAATAAATTTTTAGTGGTTAGCACTTATGGTAAAAAGTGAAGTTGCAGAGGACGGGAGATGGGGAGGGTTATATTTTTGGGTAGAATTTCCTCTTGAGCTGTTTGGCTATCCCTGTATAAAGAAAATGAGGCTCAAAAAGAAAACATGACATGCCAGGGAGGCCAGGAAAGCAAGGGCAAAGCCTGAATGAGAAACAACTCAAGTATTCCATTTCTATAATGTTGTCCATCCCAATAATTCAATACTACCTGTTTGACATAAAGTCCAAATATTCTTATATGTTTTTGTGTTATTTTAAATTACTAAATCGCAGTGTTAGCAATTACGATGAATGTTTTATGTTTGTGTGTTTGTGTGTGCATGAAAGTGTCTATAGATATTTCAGCTACCACACACTACTACTGCTACTTTAGGCTAGTTAGAAGGTTTCTGTTGTAGATAAATTCTCGGCATCTACAGTCTTTATTCACCGTTACAATTTCTTGACCTTCTTTAGGGCACGGACCAAATCATTAATCCAGGCTGGATTAATGAGTGGTCCTCCAGACCACTGTGCTCTTGTCATCAAGGAGATCTAAAGTAAAGAGGTCTACCTTTCCATCTACAGTTGCCTGATTTATGGAGGACAAGCCTCTGGCCTTGTTTCTAAATTCCATTCAAGGCATCTACACTAAAAAACAGGTAGGATTTGAGCTAATTGAGCAAACTGAGTTTTGGGAGAGATCAGAGGGATGAAAACACAGACGTAGGATCCTTCAGTGCATGGACAGGAAATATTGAGGAAGTGGATTTGACTCCAGCTTGAGGTGTTAGAGAGTAGACTGAGACTAGAGCACGGGAGACTTCAAATACGGGGCTAAGGAATGAATTCTTTACTTTCTAGGTAATAGAGAGCCTTTGAAGCTTTTGGAATGTGAATTTCTCAGAGTTTTGTGGTAGCACTAAGATGAATTCAAGATGGGAAGACCAGGGCCAGAGTCAAGGACACTGAAGCAGCTCTGCTGAGACGTGATGAAGCCCCACAATAGGGTTTTGGCAGTGGAAATGGAAATAAGAAGGTGGATGTTAAAGACATTTGTGGAGACAGAACTGATGGACTTACATTCTGGGCTGGAAGGGGAGAATACTGGGGAAGGGGAAGTCACGCTAGCTAGCCCTGGAGTTTCAAGTCTGTTTCACTAGCAGGAAGGTGATGCACTTAATAAAATTAGGAAACTCAGGAAGCTCAGAGAGGGAAAGTGTTTATTCGACTTTTATCCATAGTGAGTCTTTGTGATAACGAGATAGTGATGCCCAGTTGGTAGTTGAAAATAGAGACTAGGATGGAGCGAGAGAACTTCATTTCATCTACATAGAGAAATCAAGAAATTGAGTAAGGTTATTGAGTAAGGCATGGGTGACGGTAGCTAACTAAAACAGGAACCAAGGCTATGTCTTTCTTCTGGATGGACAGGAAGGAGAAGAATGGGTGAAATTAAGAGAAATATCTGAATGAGAGGGAGGGGGAAAAAAAAGCAGCCCGTGTCAAATGTTATCAATAAAACATGAGATTAAGTTAAATGAAGAGAGGAAGGAAACTGACAATAGGGATTGCAAAGTGTCCTGGAGTAGGCCCTGTAGGAAATCTGATTGATTATTATTTTAACAAGCATTTATATGCAGTAGTCCCCCCTTTCCGTGGGGATATGTTCCAAGACCCCCAGTGGATGCCTGAAATCGCGGATAGTAGCAAACTCTATATATGTTGTGGTTTTCCTATATGTGCATACCTGTGGTAAAGTTTAATTTATAAATCAGGCACAGTAAGAGATTAACAACAGCTAATAATAAAAGAGAACAACTATAACAATATACTGCAATAAGGTTATGTGAATGTGGTCTCTCTCTTTCTCTCTCTCAAAATACGTTATTATACTGTACTCACACTTCTCCTTGTGATGGTGTGAGATGATAAAATGCCTCTGTGATGAGATGAAGTGAGGTGAATGACGCAGGCATTGTGATGTAGCATTAGGCTACTATTGATCTTCAGATGGTAAGTCAGAAGGAGCATCATCTGCTTTGGGACCAGGGCTGACCACCGGTAACTGAAACCACTAATACGGAAACAGTGGATAAGGGGGCACCACTGTGGTGCTTACCATGTACCAGGCACTGCTATAAAAATGCCTTACCAATATTAGCTTATTTAATCTGTTTCACAATCCTAAGTGTTATCATCACCTCCATTTTACAGATGGGACACGGACGCTAAGAAACTCTCCCAAGGACAAGGATACACAACCAGTAAGCAGCAGAGTCAACATCACATGGTAGTCAAGTTCCAGAATCTACACCCTTAACCTCTGCAATCTGCAGACTTTCTTCTGATAGCCACCCACTGACTACAAACAAAGGGGATGGCCAGTAACCCAGCTGACACAAGTGAGTCATATGACTCCATCAGGAATGGAATTAATTGGTCCACTGTGGAATTCTTCCACCTTGTTCTGCAGCCCAAAGGCAGAAGCAGAGGAAATAGATATTGAATTTTCCAAGAGTTGGGGTCAGACTGGTCACTGGAATCTCAAGAGGGGCTTTAAAAAAATGCTGTATTCTGAGAGCTATCGTGGAGCAATAATATGGAAAAACTAGGGGTGAGGTCCAGGAATTTTTTTTAAAAGGGTCCCTCAGTGATTGTTAACAGGTACCCAGGTTTGCAAACAAGCAAACTTGGCAAATCCAGATAGAGGATGAAGGAGGGGGGCCATCAAAGGTCTATGTGAGGACTTCCTACACATGAATGGGAGCAGATGAAGGTGGATGGGCAGACTGCAAAGACAAGAAAGGATGGAGGTGCTATAGAGCCAGATACAGGGGGAGAGGACAAATTGAGTGGGGAAAAGGAGCAGGAGAGGAAGTTGTGATCAACTATAGGCATTCTTGATTACGATGGAACTGTGCCTTCCAGAAGTAGCTGTGCAGTTATATTAACCCCTTGTCACCCTTTCTAAAAAGAATTAAACATCTGTCCCAGAAACGGTCACATCTCTGCAAAGACAAGATGTGCAAAAGCAAGAGCAGTTCATAGACAAAACGTATACAAGCTGCAGTGAAGGAAGAGTCTTTTCAACAGGGCTTCTCAAACTTTCTGTGGGGAAAGAGCAGGTTTTTGTTAGTTTGTTTTAATTTCTAAACTGTTACTGCTTGATACTTTTGTAAAATAGAATAAAAATGAATGGCTAGAAAATGAATTTAAAAACTCAAATGCATACAAATACAACCTTAGATATTCTTATTACTAGATTCAACAAACAAAATTATTGTCAACTTGCTATCATCTTTCTAAAAACGCTCAATTGCTGTATCTTAATATCTCATCATGGAACGAACAGTTCAGAGCCCAGTTCCGGTCCACGGACCACACTTTCAATACCCCCAGTTACTCTGACCCTACTTGGAAATATGTGTTTTGCACTATTCCTATCAGTCTCTCAGCACACCCAGAGTCAGCTACGTAATTTCCATAGCCCAGTGCAAAATGAAAATGCAGGGCCCCTTGTTCAAAAAGCAGGAAAAAAGTGATATTAAATGTATTAAAATATAAAACTTTTCCCTTTCTTCCATGGTCTCTTGACTTGTCCTGATGTTATTTGTTTGTTATTGAACACTCTAAGCCAAGAAAAATTCAAATTTTAAATTATTAACATCAGTTTTACCATTCATCCTTACATCGTGCAATGCCACTTTTAAGTTCAAATATGAGAACATTTAACCATATGCAGAATCAGCAAAAGTACACATTTCATACTTTATAGCTTGAATATGTGAGTCTTTTGTTCTTACCAGAACCGTGGCTATGCTGTACAAAATGAACTCAACTGTATTTATTTCACTTCTTGATATGCATGTGTTCTATTAACACTCTCTATCTCTGACTTACAGATGATAAGAAAGGAAGGAATGAATTGAAAAGAAAAGGAACTATGGGTTGCTGTCTCTTTCTCTTTTCTTTTGTGTCATTTTCAGCTTAAGTAGGTATAAGGATGTAACTCATGTAAGGATATGATAGAGCTCCCTAGTTACTTCCATTTCTCAGAATGGCATTGCCTTCTTTCTGTGTTTGAAGCATTTCTGGTTCAAGTGAATGTAGCCTCTAATGGCTGTCAATACCCCTTCTTAATGAATCCTAGGCATAACATGCTTATCTTGTACCTGCCTTGCATCTTGCTGAAATCCTACACACCATGAGTCTACTGAAATTCAGGGCTCCTGGGGCATTGCAAACACTGTATCCAAATGGGATGTCAAGGAATAGCAGACACACATATTGTGTGTATCTCCTCTACTCACACTCATGCTCCATTGTCCCATCAGACTTTGGCTACAAAACACAAGATGTCAACAGCAGGACATTAAACCAAACTCAAGGCCCTTCTACGTCTTGGGTCACGTCTGACTGCATAGGTCACACTCCTACAGCACTTTGTCAAGAACTTTCTTAAGGCACCCATCATCCTCTGTGTTCTGTATGGTCAACTCTGCATATCTTCCTTGAGGGTTTTGATAGGTCCCCTTGATCATTATTTCACTTGGCCTAGTATTTTGCTTTATTTTATCAGGTCCTTCACATTACTGCCATGGCCAACTTTCTACACAAAAATCTCAGCGTATTACTTTCCATCTTAAAATTCTTTCATAGCTCTAGCTGCATTTAGGATGAAGTCAAATCTCTTTATTGAGACTCTATAGACTTTCATGATCTGATCCATTCCCTCCTCTCCAGCCTCATCTTCAGCCATGCTCCTACATGCAACCTATGATTCAAGCAGAGTCCCTTCCATAGACTTTCCTGCAATCTTGAACACATGATTTCCTCAGAACACATGATTTCCCAAGGAACCTCCTCTCATCCTTCTGTTGTCCCCCCCACCCCCACCCCATGGTTACATCCTCTGTATAACATGTACCGATTCTTCAAGATTCAGTTTTTGCATTATACCTTGTTAAGAATCTTTCCTAACATCCAGGTTGGTTTAGAAACTCTTCGTCCACACTGTTCTGTACCCCTGCAATGTGCCGTGGTCCAGCGTTGGCTTGCTATAGTTAAGACTTCCCCAAAGGCAGAGACTATGTATCCCCAGTGCCCCTCATTGAGGCTAACACTTAGTAGGTGCTGAAGAAATGCTTGTTGAACCAAATAGTGAACAATTAATAATGTTTGCTAATTTGGGTTATGTTTAAATCCCCTTCTGGAGAGGCAAAATCCCATCTTCTGATAGTCTAACTTAAAAGGGCTTCCAGAGTTATGTCTGTGTGTAATCACTTGTGCTCAGTTTTCACTTTTATGGCTCAGGATATGTTTTCACCTTCAACTTTTCCATCCATGCAAAAACAGCCCTGTGGATTTTTAGAAGAGATGCCTTATTTGAGATCCTGGAGAAGGCAGTGCAGTATAATGGAAGAAGTGTAGACATTGGGATTAAAGAAAACTGGGTTTCAATCCTACCTCAGTCTCTTAACAGCTATGTGGCTTTGGAAAAATTCCTTAATATCTTTGAGGGTCAGTTTTCTCATCTACAAAGGGAGATTGAAGATTGTTGGAAAGAGTAGAAAATATATGCATAAAACATCTTACCCAGAGCTTATACATAATAAGCACTCAATGAACAGTTATTATAATTATGCTGTGAAAGTTCTTATTCCTAAGTATATACCTCAGAATCTGAGATAAGAACCGAAATCAATTTAAAATAATGAATGGAATCCTAGAATGTTAGATCTGGAAGGAATTTAGGATTACAAATTTGATGCTTTATAGATCAGCAGACCTAGCCTCAAAGAGATCAAAGTGACTTACTTGCCTGGGGGTTTACAGCTAATAAGGACCAGTGTTGGGACTCAAGTCTTGGTCTTTTGATTCCAAGAGCATTGCTCATTTTCTAACGGCTGTTGTTAAAACTCCCAGTGAGGGGCCGGCTCTGTGGCCGAGTGGTTAAGTTCGCACGCTCCGCTGCGGCGGCCCAGGGTTCGGATCCTGGGCGCGGACATGGCACCGCTCGTCAGGCCACGTTGAGGCAGTGTCCCATGTCCCACAACTAGAAGGATGTGTAACTAAGATATACAACTGTGTACAGGGGGGATTTGGGGAGATAAAGCAGAAAAAAAAAAAGGAAGATTGGCAACAGTTGTTAGCCCAGGTGCCAATCTTTAAAAAAAAAAAAAACTCCCAGTGACAGCCAACTGTTTGGAGGGCTAATTACTGAAAACCTGGTCAGTCTGTGAATCTGGCTTCCATCCATTACATTCTGGTGGCCAATGCGCTCTTCCCTTACTGCACATATTGGCACATTATGTGTGTAGATCTAGAGAAAGACATGAAGCAATGAGAAAGAGGAAAAGAAGTGCTGGGAACCCAGAGAGTAAAGATCAAAATGTACCCTTTCTCCGTATTTTGAACCATTGGCATACACGGGGCCTCTGAGAAAGAGATGTCACTAGGAGGAATATAGTGGCAAGTCTGCTGTGTTTCCAATCCTTTTACTCTATGCTCCTGCAGCACCGAGCTTCCAGGCCCTTCGAACTTCATTTGTTTATGTTTTCTTGGATGCCTTCTGCTACCTTGCCACTCACTGGTGTCACAGTGGAACTCATTCTCTTGGCATCATGGCATGAAATGGTTGAGTAAGCCAATAGTCATCAGGGCTGGGCTGCTCCTATAAGCAAAAGTAACCATCCGACTCACTATTATCACATGCTGTTGAGAGAGTATATAGCAATGAGTCTAAAACTTGGGCAACTATAATGTGTGTCTTCGGAATATTGAATGCAGACACATAAATTCCGAATTTAATTCTATTCTAGATGTTGAAATTGAGCAATTGCAACAGAATTTTCCAAGAATTTGCATAGACCTTTTTTTATTCATTCTGATAATTTAACTAGAATTCCACTTGGTCAATATGTGATGTTTCCTAAATTTAGTATTTTATTTTGCATGATAAGGGAGCATGTATTGTGTAGACTTTATTTGTCTTTTGGGGTTTTTTTCCCCAAAC
Organism: Equus quagga; assembly: GCF_021613505.1. Classification (NCBI taxonomy): domain Eukaryota; kingdom Metazoa; phylum Chordata; class Mammalia; order Perissodactyla; family Equidae; genus Equus; species Equus quagga. Next base: position 46,391,592 of record NC_060278.1, read on the forward strand.
AAGTACCTGAAATCCCACAGCATGCTATTTATACATAATGTCTATTGTCAGACATGTTATAGATGAATCTGCTGATTTTTAAAAGCTCAAATAACAGGGGCTGGCCCCGTGGCCAAGTGGTTAAGTTCACGCACTCCGCTGCAGGCGGCCCAGTGTTTCGTTGGTTCGAATCCTGGGCGCGGACATGGCACTGCTCATCAAATCATGCTGAGGCGGCGTCCCACATACCACAACTAGAAGGACCCACAACGAAGAATATACAACTATGTACCGGGGGGCTTTGGGGAGAAAAAGGAAAAAAAAATCTAAAAGCTCGAATAACAGTTATCTGCCCCTCAAATGGGCTTAGTATCTTTGAATTACCCTTTGGAATTACTTTTAATGTAATGGGCATGGATTTGTACTGATCCACACACCTGACTCACGCAACCTCCTTCTGAAATGGGTGCTTGTTTCCAAGGGGGGCATATGGAGTTACAGGTAGTCTAGAGTCAAGGGACAGAATGAGAAAATTGAACTTCTAACTGTGGCCCGAAGCCCGCTGTTATAAGCAACTGAATCAATCGGCCAAAAAGGCCACTAAGGTACCACTAAACTATGATTAGGCCCCCAAACCTTGATATTGTTGATGTTTATTCATTTAGTGGTAGAACAACAGGATGTATTCTTTCTCTCCTTTTTCCCACGTCTGGCATCTGTGACCCCCTCTCCTTTACAAACCTATTGGAGAAAAGAGTCCACTGCCATGAACTCCTCCACTGCCTTCCCCTTCTGTTTCCTTTTTTTTTCAGGTATATTTTTGTTCAATCAATTATCCTTGAAAGGTCTTGCCGTTTCTTTGACTGACTTCTAGCTCCTGGTATTCTTCGATTGCTTCGTTCCATTTTGTATAGTCATCTTTTTATTTATATCTGTGCTTTTCGTATCAGTTGCTTCAAGACTTTATTTTTCATAATAATTTAGGCACCAAATATCTACTATATCATGTAAGTAGAACTAACAGTGTAGCCTCTTAATACTTTTATCTAGGGTATAAAAAGGATAAGTACACACCTTTAAAGCTTTGGAGATTATAATTTTTTACTTTAAGGTGCAGGAGTAGATGCTGAAGGGGTTCCTGGCTATTGCATTCATCCCTCCACTTTCAGTCGATTAGTATGACAAAAATAAGGGGACAGAGATGTCTACATACTAGTTTCTTTACTCTCTAGAGCTTCTGTATGACTATAACATGACATTTTAGCTAATAAGCTAGAACTAATTCATCCAAATGAGTGGTGCCCCCTTACAAGTTATCGCCTTGGGAATATACACATAAATTCCATTAATGCGGCAACACTTTATAACTCCTTTATTGAAATAACCTCAAGAACTTGAGAATGTCCTGGTTAATAGCAGTTGGTGATATTTTTGAAGATGGGCTTGTTTTTTGGAAATAGCCAAATGCCATGTAGGCGTAAAACGAGATGGATGATTTGATCGTCAGTGGTATAATATCACTCAGGTCTAAAAAGATATCTGACTCTAAAAAATGACACTAAGAATTCGAGGCATTTCATACAGAGTGAGACTTTTTGAGCAGTGACAGTGTCATCAGAACAAGTGGGTAGTTAAGTAAGACGACTGCTTTGACAGTTACCTATTTGATAGAAAGACTGGTGTGTTTGTTAAATTATAAAATGATTTAGATTCATAATTTATTACTTTCTTCACCTTTGTATAAAATGCTATATTATCTAGCATTAGACCAAAAGGATCCATCATTCGGCCATGATGAAGGCAGTCAGTCTTTTACAGGACCAGAGATTAAACTTCATCCTCCTTCCTTAGCTTTCATAACACTCTCTTGGCTTTCTTTTGCTCTTTGGTTTGCACGAGCCTCTTTTGTGTGTTTTGCTGGGTTATTTTCACATGTGAGTTTCTTTGTTTCTTGTACTCTTGTTTCTCAAAGAAAGCAGAAAGTTTCTCAGAGCAAGCAACAGCCATTCTGTTCACGTGCCTGAAGACAGAGGCCCTAATTGGAACAGCTGAGACAAGGGCAGTCTGAATCAATGAGAAGAATGTTTCAGTAGAAATGTAGCTGCTACCTTCCAGTATATGGAAAATATATTTTTGTTTTTCTTTGCGATTGGAAACTTTGTGGATCTACTCAAATTTTTGGTGAAAATAAACTGTATCATCTTATCAACATTTTTAGGTAATATAGATGATTTTCCCAATTATGGTTACATTACACTTGTCTCTTGGTGGCATCTCATTCGTGTAACAAACACCATTGGACTTGGTATGCAAGTTCAGCACTGACTCATCCTGAATTATCCCAAATCTTTCGTTAAAGGTGACTGCCTTTTGAGAATGTTACTAAGGCATATTTATTAAACGCTGTTAATCTGAGACCTTGATGTTCACTTAAAAACTTACCTATATCTGATATCCACCTCATTTCATCTTAATTTTAAGCTAGTAGGTATCATAACCTTGTCCTTGAAATGAAAATAATGAATTGACATTTTGCTTAAAGGTTGCCACCATTTTTCATTCATCTTATTACGTTTTCTTGTAAACCCTATAATAACAAGTTTGCTTAAAGTGGACAGGCAGAGCCACTTAATATCACACTGTGAATGTTCACCAAAACTCCATATTTCAGAAATGGATACTTGGATTCAAGTGTTAAATAATAATTTTTGTCCGATTTTTAATATGGCATTTGTTAAGTATTTCCTCTTCCAGTGGCCTAGATTCAAGATGTAACATCTCCTAACATATAAATGCCCTTAATGTTTGATTCCTTTAGTGTATAAATAACTGCAGAAGAAAAATTTCATAATGCACAATTGCATGGGAAAAGTCTAATTGGTTTATTGGGACAAGATAGATTTCATTAGTAAGACTCACACCAAAATCAACATTATGTAAATAGAAATAGAATCCAACTTCTCATGCAAGCCAACTTTTTTGTATAGCTGGTTAGGTTTTTCACATTTTCAAAATTCCATTGTCAATGTGTGTTCTATTTCTGAAGAAACCCGTGAGTTCAGCCTTTCTCCCGAAAGCATTTATCTTCTTCCCCTTTTAGTTGCGTGTGATTCGGCGTAAGTCATGCATGGCTTGAAATTCTAACATTTTGCTTCACTGTAGATAATATTTTCAATATTTGGATCAGGATATCAAAATTCCCTCTGCTCTGTTCTCAGGTTCCAGTTTTAATTCCTCTAGCATCCCATAGTTCATGGTTATTAGATTTTCCTTGGACCTTTATCCAAAAGGTAATACATCAACTATACAATGCACTAAGCTCAGCATACTGAAAAAAATACATGCTTTTGTCGTTGGAACAAGGCATGATACCCACATACATAAATGTATTTGAAATCCAAGTGTTTCCTTCAGACCCTCCTTTAAAAGAAGCCAGAAAGTAGATCATGGTGGGGGCAGGTTGGGGGGTGGTCTGGGCGGGGGTGGGGGGAGAAAATTGAACTTTCCAAGATCAGTACTTAACATAAAAATTTCATCACAATCTTTATCATCTTGCAGTGGTTGCAGAAAAGGCCCAGGCTCTCCACCTTTAACTTCCTAAAGTCGCCTCTTTTACCTTCAAATCTGATGAAGTGTCAAAGTCATTTACCAGTAATGAGTTCTGCTGCAAATTTTATTTTGCTTGGAATTTAATTAATGGGCCAAAGACTTTCCATTGTGATTTGAGCAAATGAATAATAAATCAAGAAAGGAGATTTGTCAGGGAAGGAACATCTGTTTCTTACAAGCGTTACAACATGACTAGCGCTTGGCTGTGCATTACCAGCACAAAGACAGTAGGAGTCTTCTCCGGTGAAGCTCTCTTCATTTATTGCTCCACTGAAGGTGAACAGGGAGCACTCTAATGGGCCTCCGGTGTTAATAAGAGCTTTGCGCTTCTCCGCTTTGCCTGTAGCCGCTTCCTTTAGGGTGCTACTGTCCTTAGTCCATGGTTTGTTGAGCCACGTCAGGATTCTGCAGTGTCAGTACTTTATTGGATGATTAATAAGGGAAAGACAAATTCATAAGCAGAAACAATATGAAATTACCATCATATTAGTGTTCACTGTCATGCTTTTTATTTTGGGTGGGGGTGGTTTGTAAATGAGATCGTGATTGAAGTTAAGTACTTTGACTTACACTGTCAAAAAGCAAAAATAGGTCACGGGACCTGTTGGGCTTTGTCTAGTTAACCAATAACAGACTATCTAGAGTGGTGTGACTTTTGGATGGTGCCCAAGCATCCGGTCGATGGTTCAAAAGAGGAGAAGAATGAGGCTGATCCACGAGGGTCTGCACGTGCGGGGGAGGAAAGAGCCTGACAGTGCTTTCTCTACTATTTATGGCCGGAACACACTTTGCTCCTATACACAAAGGAGGTTTAAGTGCCCACAAGGTAGGAATAAATCGCTTTATGAAAATTTGCACTGCAGGGCTCAGGAAGACCCTCGCGTAATGTTTATAATGTATGTGGAACAGTAATGGGCGCTAATGTCACGCAGAAATAACACCCAGTCCTACGCGTTATCCTTTTTAAAAAACCTGCTTTGAAGGCTGCAAGATGATAAGAAGAATTTCAAATTTTATGATTTTTTTTTAATATATCTCTGAAATACACCTTAGAGGAATGTTTCCCTGATGGACGGAGCATTTCCCCTCATTGGAATAACGTGCGGCCCCCAAACATTTCTTTCTAGCATCCTGCACAATGCTGCTTTGTTGATATGGCACCCTTCATGCAATTTGGATCTGAAATAGCTCTAGAGAGTGAAAGTGAAAAAAACATATATCAGCTGTGGGAGAGAAGACAACATGAAGACAGAGAAGGGAGCTCTTTTGGACTGGATATAGTACGTACTGAGTCAGTAGGACAGGCTGGGCTTGTTCCCATTTCTCAATGTTTCGGAATCAAGAAAATAAATCTACGCCTAAAATTAGCATACTGAACAGCCCACTCACAGTTTCCCCCACTCACTCATTTTAAGTATAATAAAAGTAAATTCTCAATTCACTCGAGGAAAAGGTTGCCAGATAAAATACAGGACTCTCGGTTAAATTTGAATTTCAGATAAATGACTGATTTTTAGTATACGTGTTATATGGAAAAAATAATTCATTGTTTAGCTGCGATTAAAATGTAACCAACCTGTCTTTTACTTGCTAAATCTGGCCACTTTACTCCAGAGAAAATTTCATATTATAAACATTAAAATTTCAAGTGACCAACACATTATCTTCTGACTATAATGACAAAATACACCTGCAAAGGTAAGAAAAAACAGAGATAGCCTGCTATTACAATTAACATGAAATAATTATTAAGTGACAAATAATAATTGATGTTTAAAGGAACAAATAACTTAGTTGAGTGGGGCACAGGTTAACATACTTAACTCTGAAATTTAAAGGTATAAACCTAATACCATACATGCCCACATATAATGTGAGCTCAAATATAAGACAAGATTCATTTATTCCCATTTTTAGATTTTTAAATTAATTCTCGAACGTGCCTAATTTTGAGACAATTTTGGAATAGCCAAATGTCTACTTATAATCATATATAATTATTATATATGTTGTATATAATTATATATAATTTACTTTAGAGATTTATATATACATAATATAATATACCAATTTAAAAAATAAATGCTTTGTCTATGCTCGTATTTCATACGACAGTCTTATTCAAACTCTTTCCTGACATCTTTGACATCCGTGTCTTTGTCACCACTGAGCCTCATTTGTCATCGAAGAGTTTTGTGGTGGCTTTTCTTGCACTTTCTTCTAAGCTGTTTGAGATAGAACATCTTTAAGGCTATATAAGATAGTGTTACTCAAAATGTGACCCCAAGCCATCGTGCCATTCATATTAAGGATAGCTTTTAATATTCTGCTCAATCTGTAAGTGTCTATTGGGTTCCTCACAACACATCTATTCATAGTGTTGTCTTAAATTGTTCTTTAAAAGACTTGATTATATGGTAGAAAATACGTGTAGTTGTAGTTTATACTTGCAGAATAATTACTAACCTATGTTATATTTCTTAGACTTTTTTTCTTCTTAAGCCATTTCCATCAGCAGTATTAATTGAGGTCATTTAGGGCTGTTCATTTTTTTTCTTAAACAATATGTTACATTTCAAAATGAAGTAATTGAAAGTAAACCCCTTGAATATGAGAAAGCTCTTAAGGCTTTAAATATAAGGTGATTCCTTCTTTTCTGAAGAATAATTTTGGGGAAATATCTTGCTTCATAATTGGGAACATAACAGAATTAGGCCTATCACAAAAGCTTGCAGGTAGATTTTGCAATTGGAAGATGTCAAGCTCATTTCTGGAGCTAACTGACAGTCGTTTTAAGCATCATAAAAATACTAAAGACTTTCGCATTTGGATATATATACAGTGGGACCTCAGAAATTGGAAAGCCACCCAGGCATGGTCAGGAACAAAACAATTAATCAAAGTAAAAGAAACAGGGTAAGAAGCATATTATACTTCTGTGATTACATCTTTCTTAATTGTCTAGGTAATATATGCTAAAGTGAGGGTAAGAGTTCTTAGATTTTATTTTATGTTTGAACATTTGATATTAATTAGATGACCAAGCTCGTGCGGTATATTAGTCACCTAATTCTGGACATTAATCTTTGGCTTAATACAGTTAAATTGCGTGTGTCTGCATACCATGGGCATGTAGATACATGTATATAATATGTAGTTATCCAAATATACAGAACACGGAACTGCAAAACTACTTAAGGCATGGCTTCAAAAAAAAGCATACGGGAAATTCACTTCTCAAATTTAAAACTGGCTTTGGTTGAGTTTTACATTCCTAAGGCTGATATGCATCCTTTGGACTGGTTTTTGAAAGCAATTCAAGATGTTTTTAATGTGCAAGAAGCTGGCAACTATCAGAACTGTACAATATGGAATTGCCGAACCCAGTAGAATGTAGAAAGTAGATGCAGCAAAATGCATGTTGAATGAACTAACAGATAAGTAAAATACAGACTGAAATGATTTCCTGCTTAAATAAGCGTTACCCCCGCCAAATTGATTATGTAGAAAGAAGGTGAGCGTAGCAGTTTGGTCTCAATATTCTCACACAGTCATCAAGTTGATCAATTCCACTCAGTCCTTCTTATCTAGTTTTCTGTTTGCTCTTGTAAGCCTAGCCTTAAAATCCATCTAGAGTTTTCCTCTTTGAAAATGGAGGACTTAAATACCATAATTGATGATGTCATTTTTAGTGTGATGCCACTGAAACAGCCCACTCATAAAACGCCTCATTTCTGCTTAGTCTTTGCCACATGATGGTCCCCTAGGGGCATGTATCAGAGTCACCTGAGGGACTTTTTCCAACCTCCTCCCTCATTTGGGGCTGAAGAGACCCCTTCTCTCCTTGAGAATTACTCTAACTGATGGGGGCGGGTGTTGTGACCCTCAGGTGTGTTGGGGTAGAAAATAATTTGCAAACAACCAATCAAATGAAAAGCCAAACATCTGGCCAATTATCAGCTATTTTCCATTATGCTGATGTAGCTGTTATATGATTAAACATTCGGATAACAGAAATTTCTTCTTAATCCAGTATTTGCCATCATGTAAATGCTGCTTTAGACTCAATGAAGTTTGTGTAAAATCTATTTTTTTCCACAGGCATACAGAAATGTTAACAGTCTAGTGGTCTTTTTTTTTTAAATTTTCTGGGAGAGTTCAAAACATTGTGGGCAGCGAAATTTCTTCTTATGGTCCGATAAGTTTTTTTATGAACCTCTAATCATTATGAGGAAATTTCTATTCATAAAACAGGCAGCCTTAACATAAGAGGAAATAATTTGCACTGCAATTCAGCAAGCAAAATCACACTGCCTAACTCTTTCTAGTTATCTGGGCAGAATTGCAAACACTTTACAAGGATGAGACATGCCAATTTCCTGGGGCTTGACCGTAAGAGGTCTAAGATTTCATTCTAATTAGGAGCTTCAAAAAACACCTATTACTGAACTCTCGTTTTTCTCCAAACAGGAATTGATGTGTGTTGGCCCTGTTCTCAACAGGGTAAATACTGTGCCTGGCCAGGAGATGCCTTTCACAGTGCTATGAAGTGGTATTCAGCACCTCTCTGTAAAACAAGAGTGGTTAACACTTGTTAGATTACTCGTTTTGTTTGTTTATTTCATTTCGGATTCAAATCAATTTGTCTGAATTCAATACAAAGCACATACAAAATTGTTCTGTTTGAACTCAACAGAATGTCTTTATTTGTGGAGGGGATCTGAGAACGAGGATTGTGAAAGAAGTTCTCTAAGTATGATGCCAACATTTGGTCTAATGGAATATTCCAGCTGTTGATCAAATTGTTTTTGTAAGACTTATCTTTAGTGAGACGTACACTATTCGGGCAGAGAAATAACACCCTTTGTCTGACAGGAGACTCTAAGCAGGGTGTCATGTTTATTGTCTGCTAAGATGTTTCTAATCAGTCAGGTAAGTCTTTTATTCCAGAACACACCTTCTGTGGGAGGGGGAAGAGCGTGAACCTTCATCCTGCACGTTCTCAACAATGGCTAGGACACCCTTGTTCCAAGAGCTGGGGAAGAAAGGGTAGGTAGGCTTACATTTGTGGATGGATTAAGAAATCCTTCTCCACTTTCCCAAAGTAGCAAGAGTTGCAACTTCTAGCCACAAAAGGCCTTCTGTCCCTCCTCAGAGAATTTGTGCTTGCGCTCCCTTTGTCTGTATCTCTCCCGGTACTGTCTCATCTTCCCAACTTTCTTTGGCTGGTTCCTTATTTTTCAAGTATTAGCTTGTACCTTCTAATTGAGAGGCCTTTGCTCCCAAATAAATTCAATGTCTCCCTAACAAACAAACCCCTCACTATTTGCTATCCCTGCATCCTGTCACTTTGCTAGTTTCCTTCATAATACCTGTCACTTAAATGCCTTCTATTCCAGACATCCCCTTCTATTCCTTTTACCTGAAACTATTGATACCAGGTGTATTTCAGAATTTAGATTGTTTTTTTTTCTTTTGGAGAGATGATATGGTGCATAAACCTTATTTTAAAGAATCTGGAATAGCACCTTGTAATCAAGCACATTAATATTTCTATAGTGAAAGATATGAATATTCTCACCAAGTGGGATGGATGGATAAATAGATAAATAAACAAATTTGGCTTCATGTCTATACAGATAAGGTTTTACTGCTAATGGAATTATGGAAATACTTTATGTTTTCAGTAGAACAAAATAGTTTCTGTTTTGATATCCTTATAGACATCAAAATAATTGCTAAGGAATTATGAACTTGCATATATTTATTTGTTTGTCTGCTCAAGGTTCGTCACCACACCAGCCTATAACTTCCTTCAGGGCAGGGACCAGGTCTGTTTTCATCTTTGTGTTCCTAGAACCTGGCACCATACCTGGTAATAACAGACTATTAAACAATGTTTATTAAATGAATGAATAAATGAGTAAATAAAACCACATGACTTCTTTTTATGAAGGAGCCTTTACTGGTGCTTTGTTCTCCCATAAAATACTGGGCCCATAATTAAGAGATACCAGTCGAGGTTCCACAGAAGACTTCTCATCTATTTGTTGATGTTTGTTCCTCCCCAGGAAACACGTTCCTGGAAAATGTGACAGTAGAAACATATTTATCTGCAGTTTGGCAGTTGGAGATGTCATTAACCATCCTTGTCTTCCGTTCTTAAACAATTATAATCATCATTCAAAGTGATAATATTCAGGTAGGGGAAGTATTCTCTATCATCAAAGAAAGGCTGAGCAGCATTTTTTTAATGTTACTCTTTCAAAAATTAGCAGTTCTCAAATGATATAAAAGGTATTATTCAAAATGTTCATTTGTAAGTCATTTTTTTGTTATTTAGAAATGTTTTTCCAAAGAGGGAAAAGAGAGTGGGAGAGAGAGAAAGAGAGAAAAGAAGAGAAAGCAAATATGTCAAAAGGTTAAATGGTGAGTCTAGGTGAAGGGTAGGGTATATGGGACTCTATTGTCCTATGTATTCTTTAACTTTTCTATAAGTTGGAAATGTCCCAAAATAAAAGATCAGGGGCCACTCATAAAAGAAGCAAAAAGAATAAAATAATTAGGAATAAGTTTAACCAAAGAAATGTAAGAGTTGTAAGCTGAAAACTACAAAATACTGTTGAAAGAAATGAAAGAAGATCTAAATAAGTAAAGCAATGTCCTGTGTCATGGATTGGGAGACTTAATATTGTTGAGACTATAGCACTCCCCAAATTGATTTACAGATTCAATGCAATGCTTATCAAAATTCTACCTGTCTTTATTGCAGAAATGGACAAACTGATCCTAAAATTCATGTGGTAATGCAAGGATCCCAGAACAGCCAAAACAATCTTGAAAAAGAAGAACAAAGTTGGAGGCATCACACTGTCCTATTTTAAAACGTACTACAATGCTACAGTGATCAAGAGAGTGTGGTACTGTCATAAGGACAGACACTTCGATCAATGGAAAAGAAGTGAGAGATCGGAAACAAATCCATACATCTATGGTCAACTGATTGTTGCCCAGGGTGTCAAGACCATTCAATGGGAAAAGAACAGTTTTTTCAATAAATGGTGATAGGACAACTGGATATCTACTTGCAAAAGAATGAACTTGAACCCTAACTTCATTTGAAATGGAAAAATTGACTCAAAATGAATCAAAGACCTAAAGGAAAGAGCTAAAATTATAAAACTCAGAAGAAACCGTAAGCATAAACCTTTGTGACCATGGATTAGGCAACAATTTCCTAGCTATGACCCCAAAAGCACAAGCAACCAAAGAAAAAGTATATAAATTTGACTTCATTAAAATTAAAAATGTTTGTGCATAAAAAGACAATGTCAAGAAAGTGGAAAGACAATCTACAGAATGAGAGAAAATATTTGTAAATCATATATCTGATAAAGTTCTGGCATCAAGAAAATATAAAGGATTCTTACAACTTAACAACAAAAAGGTAAATAAAAGAAAAGGGTAAATCCACTTAAAAAATGAACAAAGAATTTGAGTTTATATTTCTCCAAAGAAGATATACAAATGGCCAATAGGCACATGAAAAGATGCTCATATTGTTAGTCGTCAGGGAAATGCAAATCAAAACCACAATGAGATAGTACTTCACACCCACTAGGATGGCTGTAACTTAAGAAAAAGAAAAGAAGAAAACTAACAAGTGCTGGCAAGGAAGTGGAGAAATTGGAACCTGCATAGATTGCTGATGGTAACGTAAAATAGTGCAGCAGCTGTGGAAAACAGTCTGGCAGTTTCTTAAAAACTTTAACATACATTTCCCATATGATGCAGAAATTCCACTTCTACATATGCATCCAAGAGAATTGAAAATAGATGTTCACAGAAAAACTTGTATACAAATGTCGATAACAGCATTATTCAATATGGCTGCAAAATGGAAACACCCCACATGTTCCTCAACTGATGAATGGAGAAACAAAATATGGTATACCCTTATAATGGAATATTAATTGGCAATAAAAAGGAATGCAGTCATCACACATAGTACAACATGGATGAATCTTGAAAACATTACGCTAAGCGAAAGAAGCCAGACAGAAGAGGCCACTTATTGTATGATTCCATTTATATGAAATGTCTAAATTAGGCAAATCAATAAAGATAGAAAGCAGATTAGTGGTTCCCAGAAGCTAAGGGTGGAGTGGGATGGGGAGTGACTGCTAGCAAGTATGAAGTTTCTTTTTGTGGTAATAAAAACATTCTGGAATTAAATTTAGGGGATGGTGATGGCTGCACAACATTAAGAATAGACTAAAAACCACTGAATTGCGTACTTCAATCAAAACGGTGAATTGGAGGATATATGAATTATAGCTTATTTTTTTTTAAAGTTGGGAGAGAAAGATTTCTGAGGACATCATCTCTGTAGTAAAGGAACAAGTAGCTTTATTTTAAACAGACGAAGGGAAGGATGTGATAAGAGGGGAAGTAAGTATGAAAAAGAGAAGCATCTATGAAACACGAAATATGAGTAGAATTAAAGTTTTTATCGAAGGCAGTTAAGAGCAGAAATGAAATTTCAGAAAAATTTAAGAGCGACGAGGAAGAAAAATGCAGAGCATAATGACAAAGATATAAAACAAAATAAGAAGATCACAGGCACAGAGAATAAAGAGTGAATATTCATACTAAGTATTATAAATATGCATCATCCTAGGAGTTAGGATCCTGTACTTGTCCTTAATCATTGTGAATTATTTTGTTTTCAAGCTTGTAAAATCAATGAAGGAAGCAACAATTCTTTCTTGTTTGTGTCTGTATCCACCATACCCATCAATTCCAAACACAGTGTTTGGCACATACTAGGTAATCAATAAATATTTATAAAATTAGCTAAATTGATTAACTGTATTCCAGAGAGACAAACCAGAACAAAAGGACAGGATTAATCACAGTTGTAATAGAAAAACTTCTGAGGCCAATAAATATCAATCTAGACTTTGATAGATTTCTAAAATCTAGACAAATTTGATTGAGAGACCCATGTAATAGGAAGAAGTTGACTTTTTTTTTAAAGATTTTATTTTTTTCCTTTTTCTCCCCAAAGTCCCCCCGTACATGGTTGTATATTCTTCGTGGTGGGTCCTTCTAGTTCTGGCATGTGGGACGCTGCCTCAGCATGGTTGGATGAGCAGTGCTATGTCCGCGCCCAGGATTGGAACCAACGAAACACTGGGCTGCCTGCAGGGGAGCGTGCGAACTTAACCACTCGGCCACAGGGCCAGCCCCAGGAAAAAGTTGACTTTTGAGAATAAATAAAATAGCTCTAAGCATTCAGACTTTACCTCTACCACATTAAATGCCAAAAAACAATGGAGCAAGGTTTGTAGTCATTTAAGGGAGATAGATTGTGACCTGAGTATTAAATACCAACCCAATTTATCACTCATGTGAGGAACCAAAATAAAGATGCTCTCAGTGAAAGAAGGGCTCAAAAATATACCACTTTTGTATCCTGCCTGGGGAAAAAAATCGTAAAGATAAGCTCTAGCAAAATGAAAAATGAATTCAAGCATAGGAATGGTATATCATAAAGGAATCGTGATAAACATGGAAATAAACAGAGCTAATGTGTTATTACAATAAATAATCATTACCAGTACAGGCAACAAATTTAATACTGTGGGGGCCTGGAATTGGCCACCCCAACAAACATCTCTTTGGCATGATTATTTGGCTCTGGTTACTGCAGACAGGAAAGCAACTGAAAAGTAGAATTTACTTACCCTTTTGTTAAGAGACATTTACATTTGTAAGGGAAATCTCCATCTGTAAAGGTCCCTCCCTCTCTGTACCAGGAAGAAGAGGGGGATGACCTTCTCTCTAGAAACTCTTAATCAATGCCAAAGGCAAACACTTAAATCTGCACTTGTTTACTGTACTTGTGTGGTAATCTCCCAAGATGACTCCCCCTCCACGCCCAACATCCTCCTTTGTCGTTAGCTGAAGATGATATTTAAGGTGGGGACTTCAGTCATTTTGGCGAGTTGCTCAGCTTGCCTGAGCCTCCCATGTGTACATGTTATAAAGCTTTGTTTAATTTTCTCCTGCTATTCTGTCTATTTTAATAAGGGGGTTATAATTACACTTACTTTATTCAAAAGTAAGTTGTTATTAGTCACTGATTTCCAAAGTTAACTTACTCTTACTTTAAGCACTTTGACTTTTTTTGACATTCACTTTCCTTAATTTTGTCTGAAAGTCCTCCATCCCCACGGGACCCCATTTCTTGGGCAGCCTGTCCATGGCACTACACAACTTATGGTAAACTCCTTCGCTGTTCATTTAATTTCTTTTCCTTAGAAGAACCACCTTCTGCTTCCATTGATCCCAATGGCTGTATCTCTGCCTCACTCTGCCCTAATTTACTATTTAATTTGCTTGCCTTTGATTTTTGTTATTCTCTAAGATGCATGAGAAAGAGCAGTTCCCTAGTTCTGGGCGTTCCACAAACCTAATCTCTGGCTCTCCCAATCAGAGAGAGAGTTTGGGAATCACCTTACTTGTTTTCTTCCTAGTCTGCATTATTCAGGGTAATTGAACCAGCTGCCACAACCGATAAACCCTGAAATCTTGGTGGTTTAACACACAAAAAGTTGACTTTTCCTTCATGTTGCAGTCTAATACCGCCCTTGTTCATCTCTTAGCTATTCCATCTGAAATTTGTGTCCCCAAGGTTCCGGAGGAAAGAAGAGAACAGAGATGAGATGTTTTTAGGGCCAGGCCTGGAAGTGACTTATATAATTTCTGTCCACATTTCATTAACCAGAACTTAGCCAACCACAGCCTAACCGCACAGGAAACTGGGAAATGTAGTTTTGCTGTGTGCCTTAGAGGAGAAACTGGTGTGGCAACAAGTGGCATTGTTTTGGCCACATTCTCTGAGGCTTTGACAGGGTGTCTATTTACCAGACCTGGGTTTCTTGGGAAACTATCTCAACCTGGCTTTCCTTTCAATTTAACAAAATGTTGAACACGTGTCAAAATGTTTTTCATCTCCAGTGTTATAGGCCAATCGAAGTATGCTCTAATGTTGTCTGTATTTATGAACAATAATCTAGCTATTTTGATTTTTGTATTCCAACACATTGGGCAACAGGTCGAGTGAGAGCAGTTTCTGTGCTTTTGCAAACCAATAACGTTAGGGCTTTGAAGTTTATTGATTCATTGCCTGGCAAATATTTCTAACTTGTTATGTTAAATTTTTGTACCAAAATTTTGAGATGAGAAGGACACAGGCATTCCATGCAGTGGTTTTACCAGGGTCTGGTACACAGCAGGCCTCAAGAAAAATGGATAGATTAAATAAATTTCTCATCATCTATTTTGGGAAGGTGGCCACAAAGATAGAAGGAAAGAGGCTTTGGATTCCTGGTGCCTTTAATTCTGCTCATTCCTTTGAATGTCAGGGCAGAACATAAGCGACTCTTCCCTTTTCTCTCCTGTGTTTTTAGGTTCAAATACAGGTACGATGGGATAAGGGGCAGTGCATAGTTTGGTGGGAGCTAGAAAGGGAAAGCCTAAAGGAGGGACATGCACATTCACATAACTAAACTGACAAATTCTAAACTCAAAGCTGAGAGCTCACTATTGTTTGATGTCCTGCAGGAAATAGAAGCAATGTCAATTAACAGTTGGCTAGTACCAGAGATGATGGAAGCATCGTTCTTTTGCGTTTAGTTGACACCAGCTTGACTGTGTTCAAATTTCCTTACAAGTCAGGCAAAATATTTTTCCTTTTTAAATGCCTTGCAGAAAGAAGAGAATAATTGATCAAAACAGCCATAAGGAACAATTGATTCAAATTCTCAGTGTCTTCTCACTGGAACCTATGTAATAATTGCAAATAAATATTGCATCTATATGCAAACTGGAAGCAGTTAATAGTGTTTCATTGGTAAACCCAAATCTTCCCAATGAAAGCTTTCATAAAAAAACGTCAAAACCACTCTGTTCCACTCTGGGTATCCAGCCAAAATTAATTAGGGCCTAATCAAGAGAAGCACTCACCTTGACTTTCAATGAGCCATAGATAAATAATGAACTAAGTTTCGGATGACAATAAAAGGGGCTTAAAGAGAAATGAAGGTGCCAGGCTTAATCCTTGGTTTAGAGACAGTCACCCAGGGCCTGTCTTTGTATTTTTCCTCTCTATATCTCTCTATAAAGCCTCTTCCTGGCCCTCTGATATGTCAAGAGAGAGCATGGGCCAAAAATGTAAGTATGTTTAGATAAAGGCAAGTTTGAGTCTGCATTTCTGTCTTTGAGAACAACGTTGTGTAAGACAACCCGTCTCTTACAACCAGCCATCTCCAGGCACCACCGTGAGAACCAAAGGCTAGGTCTTGACCTTCTCACATGAAGATTTTGGTCACAGAATAATCTTCGTTCCTCTGAATTTAGGAGGGCACCTTAATTCCAAATTAGTCAGTTCTCATCTCCCTATTATATGTATTTCATTGCACTTTGTGTAATGGATTCAAACTTGAGCTCACAACAACTCCTTGTTGATGCATCTTTTAATAATAATGCAAAGTATTTATTTTATCCAAGAAAGTCTACTGTGATTTTCACACTTCGCAAAACTGAGTTAAGACCTGCTCATTCGGGTGAGAACTTAACTAGTAGGCAAGCCACACTGATTCTACAGGTCAAGACCACGTGAAACAGACATCCTGGATCTGAGTGAGAAGTTTGGGTGTTTGGAGTTATTATTTCTCTTCAACCATGTCCTATTGGAAAGAGGATAATAGTGCCCGACAGATCTTTTGTTTAGTGCTTCTTATATATAGTAAAATACTGTAATTTAACAGCTTGCTGGGGGAACAAGGATTTGTTCCAGTTCCTGATTTAAATGTTTATGCTAATTGCTATTTATTGGCCCAGATGCAAATGATAGGTTAGCCAAAGTGAAATTTTATGACGAGCAAACTCCCCCCTTTTGTGCAAATTGAAAAAGTGAAACAAGAGGAGGATGAAATGAGCCGAAGATGGTCTTAATGGCTGCTTTTTAATGGGGAAGATAAAATTAAGACTGATTTACGTGACCAACTCCCCTGTTTTCTCTTATCAGCTCATTTGGCAGGAAAAATGGAAAAGTAATTGTTCCTCTTTCAATGTGGGCCTCAAGCCATTATTTATTGGCTGAAATTAATCGCTGTTTATCCTTCATTCATGTGGAAACCGCTCTATCAGCATTATGAACCCCAGCTACTCAACTAGTCCCTTGCAATTTAGTCGACAGCAAGCTCGGGTCCTGATGAGGCGTGTCTTAATTTTCTGGGCTGTGGGAGTTAATGAAGACTCCTTTCTGAGGTGGACATATTTGTATTTCTACAACATTAATAACAAAGACCCACACTTTCTCTTTGGCAGCAAATAAACTTTTTCAAAAAGAAAAAAAAGAAAAAATTTTTGAAAGGATGGTGCTTGGGGAGAAAACCGAAATAGAATCATGAAGTCAATTTGTTTTTACTTCAAGCATATCTAAAACATGAGATGTGTAGGCCCTCGGGGGTTGTGTGTGGACCGAAGCATTCCTGGAAAGGTCCTGCAAATTGGTAAAGATGAAATGAAGATACTGCAAACGCCATGCATTCGAGAAGAATGACTTCTTAGTTCTTTTTTGCTTCCACTTTGCCTTTTCTCAACACTGCTTGATGCACGTAATTGACAGCCTGTGGTTTTTCTGGGGCAGAGATTCCTGGATCACCTCCTGTTCTTCCTCAGGGGACCATCTGGAACTGACAGTCTGTCCTCCAGACTCATATCTTCTTCTTTCCAATCAACCAGTCAGTCATCAAGCATTTGTGCGCACCTTATGTGCCCAACAGGCCTCCTCTGCTGTGGGGTAAGCACATGGTGCCGGAGCGCCATCCACATCAACTAGAAGGACCACGAAGTGTCAAGAGTCAGATTCAATCTCCAGGAAGCATTTCTGGTGGGAGCAGATTGTAAATGCCGGTTTTTCAGAGACACATAGGGTCCCACAACTCCCTTTAGATCCCGTCTCTGGCATTTTCCTGCCAAGACCAACCTTCCCACTCCTGCCTGACTGATTATATTCTAACGTTTTTGATCTAGGAGAATGTGTGAGTGAACATTTTCATGAATCCTCGATTTCCGCAGTCAAAATTGGAATTACCTTGCCACATCATTGCTTAACAGATGCCACGAGCATAGATTCGCACTTAAAATTTGTTTGGCTTCTCATTTTTTTCCTGAATGGAAAACAAACAGCATATTTCCTTCAACTTTTAATGATCTTTAAAGTATTGAGCTATTACTACATGTGCAATTTTTTATCCTGTTTTTTAAGTTATTTACCCATTCTTTTATTCAACAAGTATTTAATGAGCACATTCAATGTGTCGTATACTATTTAGGCACATGGGAATGGAACAGTGAACCAAAGAGGTGAGTCCCTACCTCCATGCAGCCTACATTCTAATGGACTCTGACTATTACGAGAATTTCCTATGTTCTTAAATTTTCTAGACTCATAATTATGAATAGCTGCATACCAGTCCATTTACACAACAGCATTTACTTAACTTACTATAATAGCAAGTCGCTACTTTGCTATTAGAAATAATTGAGTGAGGGACATCGTTATGCCTATTTATTTTCTTCGTTTCTGATTATTTCCTTAGGATGTCCAGATTTGCTGTGGTCTGATTTTCGGTTCTCACACCATCCCAGGCTTAATGAATCAGCACATTCAGGATAGGGTCCAGACATCTGTATTTCCAATTGTCAGCCTAAGTTTAGAATATTATCTTATTATGATTATGCAATGCCACTTTGATTTTGTTTTTAATTGCATACTTATATGTTTATTACATATTACATATAACATTTATTATACATAATCTCAAATTTCTCTGCTTTTTGACGTTATTGTGCTATGATAAAACCATTGCTGAACAGCTGTCGTCTTGGTGTGGTTCTTGTAGATGTGGGCCTCAGTCTTTCTTATTCTTCTAGAATTCATATTCTATTTTTTCTTTTTCAAAATTTTTTTTAATTGCAGTAACATTGGATTATAACATTATATAGCTTTCAGGCGTACATCATAATATATTTCAAATTCTGTGTCGATTACTAGAATTCGTATTTTAAATGAAATGCTACCAGAAGAATGACATACACTTTGCAAGTGAAAAGATAAAAGAAAAAGAAAGTTTGTGTTTATCTCGACAGTTCCTAACCTTCCGTAAGAAGAATTTTCTCAAGTTATATTGCAATATTGATTTTAGAATCCATATTATGGATTTTTATATACTGATGCTGTCTTTCAACTATTTCTATTGACTCTCCATTAGCACTTAACTGTATTAAGAAAATAAACAAACGAAATCATCAATCTTAGTAATACATAGGATGTTAAAAAAAATCCTATTTCTAAATAAGATTCTTTCTAATTGGTGAAAAAGATAACCCTTTAGATGATTTGGATTTAGATTGGGGGTGGTAATAAGTCTGTGTGAGTGTGCAGAGGAAGAGAAGTTATTATCTGGGGAGAGATTTGGAAGCTAGTACCTTAAAATTCTTTCTTTTAGAAAAATCATACTCTAGCCTGATTTTTTAAAGATTGGGGTGTCTTAGGATAAAAAAAGCAGAGGTAAAATAATTGTTTGGATTTGAAATTTTAGCATATGAATACAATGTGAAAAACCTCAGAGATCCGCGCAGCAATTGGTCACTAAAATTTGGTTTAAGCTTCCTGGAAGCCAATAGAAAAAAAGGAAATCTATAGATTCTTGTTGGTCTAATGAAGTATGTAAGATCATTGAGAAAAGCAATCTTCCCTCAGGCAGGTGTTCTGAGATACAGCCAAAAACCCTTTGAAACGAAAATCGGTAGTGTTTTTCCTGAGGCTCAGATGATTTCCAAAACCTTTCAAGACTTTCTATTCCATTCCGCTTCTTATTCTCTTAATCACTTCTCGTCTCCTCTTTATAATTTGGTATTCTCGGATTGACTTTTAAGTGCTTCCATCAAAGACAGAACGGCTCCTAATGACGGCTCTGCTCCTCCCTTCCGGACACTTGAACTCCTGAGTGAAAGAGGGAAGAACTCACCAGAAGGCAGATACCCTTAACTCACTTCAACTTTTTAGCTTTTCTCTAATTATATCACTAAATTCCATTAGACAAGGGTCAGGAATGAACTCTTTCAGTATTAAAAGTTTTAAAAAATATTTTTATGATTTAAATTATTAAAATTACTTACGATTGTCCTTAGCCATTTGAGATTATTCTCACTTGTTTTCATTGTTATTAGAGTCCTCCAGGGTAATTATTCATCTTTATAGTTGACCCCTTAATGCTGCTATACAAATTACTGAGTACTCTTTGACCTCGCGGATCAGGATATTGTCTGGTGAAATTTTTGATAGAGAACGTACTTTGCGTTGAAATAAATTTCTAAGCCCAAGGTGGAGCCTCTCCTTTCCGGGTACTGACTCAGCAAACCAAAATGTGATAACTTTTGTGTTCCTGTAAATGTTCCACTAGACCGGAAACGCAGTGGATCCTGTCAGCCAATCCCCAAAGACCAAGGTCAACTCTGGCTCTCCACTCACTTCCCTGTTCCTTGTCACCCCAAACGAGGTTGACTATGTGGCCCCAGCCAATTGAGTATTTTCTATTTGTCTCTTCCTTGTTCCTTATTCTTTATCCTATAAAAGCTCCCTGCCTCCTGTCCCATTTGTAGTTCTCTGGATCCTGGGGAATGGAGACTGCCAGCTTGATGAAGTGTTAAATAGTTTGTGTCACCTAAATTGTCTTCTTCACTCATCTTTGAAGACTTGGCATGGTAGTTCTCAGAAGACAGGAATATTTGCTTCTTTAAAGAGAATATTAGTGTTTTGGAAATCACAGCAGCATTCACTTACAAGTAATAATTTAAATTTTTTATTTATTTAACAGATACATCTATGTTGCTTACTATACTCTGTGTTCCATGCACTTCCACTGTTCTAAGTGCTTTAAAAAATAACCTCATTTAATCATCATAAAAATCCTATGAAACTGAGGCACAGAGGGGTTCGATCATTTGCCTTAGGTCACACAGCTAGACAGTGGTAGAGGCAGAGTTGAAATCCAGGGAGCTCAGTCTCTCAGTCTTTCATCTCCTACTTTCCTTATTCTTTCAACATCCCTCAACAAAAGAAAAAAAAAATCTGTCTTTGGGATTTGTAAGACACAGTAAAAGTTCCATAGTTCAAAACGTTATAAATCCTCCCTCCTTTGTGCTACTTTTCGAGTTACCATTTTATCTCCCTCCTTCTAGGGTTGTCAGATAAAACAAAGGAAACCTGGTTCAATTTGAATTTTCAATAAACAAAGAATACATTTTTAGTATAAGCGTGTCCCAAGCCTTGCACATTTAACTGGGTATTCTCTTATTTGCTAAATTTGACAACCCTCTCTCCTTCCCTTCATCTTGAAACTTCTCAAAGGTTTACTCTGTACTTAATACTCCTTCTGTGACCACCATTCTCTCCTTACCATTTAGTAACATGGCTATGCCCCTCAGCACTGTACTGAATGTGCTCTTTCAAAGGGGTGAGGGGTCTGTGGCCTTGTCTCAGTCCCCATCTTCTCAGACCTCTCAAAATTGTATAACTTTGATAGTATGACAGTCTAATTTAACATCAACCTTGGGCACTTTTATGCTGCAAGAATAGATGAAACTGAAATTATCTAAGGAAAATTGGGACTTATGGTCAAACCAGATGTTGATCGCTCCATCATTCTTAAAATGCTTTTTTCTTGGATTCTAGTATGTTACCCTATTTCTTGCACTATTAACTCTCTGGACCCTTCAATCTTCTTCACTATCACTTTTTTTTTCTTTACCTCCTACCTATTAAATACAAACACTAAAAAGTATCAATATCTGGCAGTATTCTTTTATTTTTCCATCTATAACATTTTTCAACACTCTCAAGTAAGCCCATGATGGTAGGAATTTTTGTTTATTTTGTGTACTGGTATATAGCCAGCACCCAGAGTAATGCTAGGAACATAGCTGGTGCTCAATAAATTGTTCGGTGAATACTATATTCTGGTAGTACACATTATTTGTGATTTCCCCCAGATTTATATTACTAGATTTGATTGCTTCTCAGAATACATTTCAACTGTCTTCTAGATGTATTTGCCTTATGTCTCCCAGACATTGCAAGTTACATATATGTGTATATATATTTACATAGTGTTTCCTACTTCACATATAATTTATTTTCACAACTATACTATTATACCTATTTTACAGATGAGGAGACTGAGGCACAAAGAGGTTCAAGTTACGTGTCTAAGGCTACAATGATAGGTATTGTCACTGCCAGGATTTGAACCTTTACTGCCTCTCAAAACTGAAGGTAGAAAGCGGGGCAGATCACTTCCACTCTCAGACCTGTGCTTCCTTTTGTGTTAGTGGCTAACTGGAAGACTTCCCAAGGGCTTCCACTTCTCGAGGTTAAACAGGATTTCCATACTTTGCTTTCTTTCTGGCAGCAAGGCACAGATCTTAGCCTGGTCCTCTTCTCTTCTTCTCCAATACAAGCTGCCATCACCCACTGTATCTTTTGAGATTCCGTTCACTCCAGCATCTCCTTCCCCCACAGCCTGGTGGTCAAGTGAGACACAGTTTCTCCAGCATGCCCTTCTGTGTTCTCCACTACAAACAGCACATAATCCCTTTTGGGGATACTGCAAATTGTAACAAGGTATCTTAAAAATAAATAGGGGAATATAATTATGGTCATGTGCCACATAACGACCTTTTGATCAACAATAGACTACATATACGACGGTGGTCCCATAAGATTAGTACCATATAGCCTAGGTCTGTAGTAGGCTACATCATCTAGGTTGGTGTAAGTACCCTCTGTGTTCGCACAATGATGAAATTGCCTAAGGATGCATTTCTCAGAAGGTATCCCATTGTTGAGCATCACATGACTGTATTCAAAGTTCTAACAAATGTGATCCTGCCCTGTACAATTTCTCTCCCACAGAAACCAGAAGCCCAATGGAAATTGGCACTTTTCTTCATCTTAAGTATACTTCACCAACCCCTTTCCTTACTCTTGACCCTTCCTAAAGGTAAAGATTCATCATTTATTCAACCTCACTGCACAGCTCAACATCTGGTGTATTATAGAGGCTCAAAAATATTTATTGAATGAATGAACCATACCTAAGTGTGATGCAGTCCAGGACGTAATTTTTCATATAGATCAGTGGAATCTGTTCTAAATAAACCTGTTCTAAAAAGGAAAAGGACACAATCTTCATGACACTGATTCAAGTTTCATATTCTCCGCAATTCAGATCCTGTCCTCATTCCCTGAACACAACTATTCTTCATGTTGATGTTTATCCACTTGATTTGAATATGTCACTATTTGTTCATTTATTTAAGAAATAGGGATGGAGAATATCCTATGTGCCAGACCTTGATCTAGAGATGGTAATTGCTGCAATGAACAATGGAGTCTTAAGGGAGCTTGCATTTCAGTGTGGAAAACAGATTGTAAATGAGCAAACACAAGCATTATCTGCTTATCTTGAAAAGTCCTAAAATTGTCAGAAATATTACAAATTTAAGGCTACAATCAAGTGTCTGTATATTCAAAGAAAAGAAAGCCTATGGTTAAATGGAAAATATAAACAGACATGTGAAGATTCCATGAATCTGGTATCACTGGGAAGGGTTTCTTATTCACATTCCTGGAGCATGTGCTAATTTTTAGTAATGGTCCTAAAGATTGTAGAACTAAATATTTTATCAGAACAGACAAGGTTATCCTTCCAAACAGTTACAGAGTTATCTTCTCCTAACTAAGGAGAGTTACCTTAACAAACAGAAGGGCCCCCCAATGAGCCAAATGAAATAGCCTTTATATTTGCAATTCTCACTTAGAAAATAATAAAGGAAACAATTTGCTAAATTTGCAGTTTTTCCTTCTTAAAACTTTGAGTTTAAATTGTTTGCAGGGAAAGATTTTTTTACATGACATCTATTTAGAAAAAAGAAAAACATTTAAAAAAATAAAAGGTAATTTTTTTATTGGTGAAAAGAGATTTGTATAGAGTTCTGCAGTCTATCCCTTGGGTCTATTTAATCTTATGGAGTTTAAAAAGGATTGCCCTGGACACACCTTTTCTCTTTCTTGATTCTTTTATTTAACCTTTGAATTTAGTAAAAAGTTGTCTCAGTTTTATTACAGTTATAAAGATTAAAGCTGACCTTCACATTTTCCTTTTTTAAATTCAAAACTTTGGTCACTTTTCCTTTTTAATATGAGATGGTTATCTAAAATTGATCCACCTACAAATGATGTAGGAATTGGAGGTTCTCATTGAGGTTAGTCTCTATTAATTAATTATAAGGTACATTAATTACACTCTAAATGATAATTAGCCTATTCTCTGATCTATTGCTGGTTTTCTCATTGGTTTCATACTCAGCTTTCTGCAAATGCATATTTAAGCTTGAAACTTTGAAAAACTCACTTTATTAGTAAAACTTCCCACATTACTCAGAAGTTTTGAAAGTGCTTGATAAGTTGTGAAAATAGCAAGTTAATAATAGTATTATTGTATATTCAATTCTTTTGTTTGTTGATTTCTCTCCAAAGAGGGTCCTCATTTTCAAATCGCTAGCTTGGCATCTGTTGTCATTGTTCTCTTGTTATCTCCTATTAATTTCTTATCCTTGAAATTCTCTTCCATGTTCCATGTTTCCTTTCAGATGCCAACTGTGCTCCATCCCTGACTTTCCTTCTTTCCTCTGATCTGGAAATGTGGATGTCCTCAATATTCTGTCCTTGACTTGTCTCTGGATTTTCTTTTTTCACTTATGCTTCTTCATTTCCCTTTATTTATCTTCTTTAGTGATACATTTTATTTCCTAATATCTCTTGAATTATGTTATTTTATATGTAATTCATTCTAGTTATGTGTCAGTTCACGAGGCTCTAAGGCATCATTGGTGTATAGGTGGACCCCAATCTATGATCCACAATCTTGACCTCTCTTCAAACTCTAAGCTCACACTTCCACCTACTGCCCGAGACGACATTTTGGATATGCTCTGAAATGTTCAATCTCGTTATATCACAAACCTAACTCATAATCTTTCTCCCCAGACTAGGTCTTTCCTTCCATGGTCCCATTTCTATTTCACATCCTAATCTTGGCACCCAGGAGGGATCTTTGCCTCTTTCCTTACCTTCACACTTTCTATCCAATCAATCTCCAATTCTATGGACTCTGATGCTAAAACATCTCTTTCTCCTCTATCCTAGAAAATCCTCAGAGATCGTGAAAGTGCTTGTTAACACTTGCCTGGACTTGTTGCAACAGTCTGCTTGTTGGCATCCCCTTTGTAAAATCCGAATTTCTTAAGCGGTATTCTAATCTCATCCATGATCTAGCTTCAGCTTACTTTCCAGACTTCTTTCCTATGAATTTTCTATGGTCCAGCCAAACATAATTATTCACCTTTTCCTAAAATATCCTGAGATTTATGTCTCTTTATTTATCCACTCACCTTTCTCTTTAATGAGCTTGTCACTCCCTTAACGGTGTAGGGGAGGAGGACATGTCCTCTCCCCAAATGGGGGTTCGTCTGGCTGGAGAACGAATTAAATTCACATGAGACAGAATAGCAAGAGAAAATTAAACAAAGCTTTATGAGGAACCATGGCCCGGGGCCTTTCTTCCCGAAGGAAGAAAGGGCACCGAAGAAGTGGGGTGCACATAGTGGTTATATAGTCCCCAAACGGGGTGTTTCACATGTGATTGAAATGTTCCTCCCACAATAGTCACAAGATTGCCCTGTTGGCACAGTGCTTGATGGACACAGCAGGTAATGGTCTGCTATCTCGGTGGGCGTAGCAGGAGGCAAGTCTATGTCCGGAGCTGGGCGGTCACAGGTGAGCGCAGCAATCAGTTCCTAGCCTAAGGAAAGATGCTTAATCCTTAAGGAATGCCAAAGTTGGGAGGGGGAGGGAAGTCAGTTACAGGAGGTTACCAGACTAGCACAATAAAATGCAGATTTTAAGTCATTGCCTTTGGTATTGATTAAGAGTTTTTGGAGAGTAGGTCATCGCCTTTCTTCTTGCTGGTACAGAGAGGGAGGCACCTTTTACAGATAGAGATTTACCTTACAAATGTAAATGTGTCCTAAGGAAGGGCAAGTTCCATTCCTCAGAGCCTCCTTGCCTGTCCCAGTTTATCAAAAGCAATCAGCCTCAAATAATCCTGATGCCAAAGAGACATATCTTGGGGTGGCCAATTCCAGGTCCCCACAACGGGTTGAAATACCATTCTTCTTCAAGTTCCAACTCAAATACCACCACCACCAGGAAACCAATATGATCTTCTCTCACTCTGTAGTCCTACGGAAATGTGTGCATTTTCAAAGGCTTTCATTACATGTAGCCTAATATGGCAGCTATATATGCATATCATGTCCCTCATTCCTCTTGGGGGCTGAGTCTCTTACCAGCTGGCCCAATGCCTTGCACATGATGGGCACACAATCCACCATTGTTGAATGACTGAGTATCTTGACCATATAACTGAGTCTTGATGCTGTGATTCTCTTAAAACATTAGTTACCAGGCTGACATCAGTGAACCATCCCACTGGATTTACTGAATCATCATTTTGTCCTAAATAGGAAAGGCCAAGTACTCAGTAATAGTGCTTAATATTTTCTTAGACCATGTACATTGCAGAGAGAAAAACAGATAGCCCTCTAGGGAATTTTGAAATGTCCTTGAAGGGTGTGAAATTAATATAGGTATCTCTAGGCTTTTAAAAATTGTCTTCTGATATATGAAAAATGCCCGTGTGGATTAAAAATCCATCATTCAGTGGGTACTAATGGGAGCAAGACCTGTGAAGGTACAGATAGTGCAAAGTAAGGTTGCAAGAGCCTTCATGGGAAAATGCTATGCCACCTTAAGACCTGAAGCAAATAAACTTCTGTGAGAACATTTACATAAAGACACATTCACCCATAATCTCTCCTCTCTACAAGGACAAGAAATGGATTTCAGGATCTCTCTTTGAGTCTAGTGGTTGCATTTATCCTGAAGCGGCCATACATGTATGCTTAAATATTACTCCGTTTTAGAATATTATTTCTGGTTTTCAGAATGATGCTGTCACTTGTATCTATTATGGAGGAAATCAGCTGTTATTCAAAAATTGCAGAGAGAAGATAGGTATGATACAAACGCTGGAAATTGGAAATCTCTCCTGGGAACAAGAATTATACTAAAGTCCAATTTATATATAGGGGAAAGGGGGCAAAATTAAGGCAATGGTGCTTTCAAACAATGATATTTAGATAACTGGGCTTGAAATATTTTGAGTTTTTAAGATTGAAGGTTTCAAGCTCCTAGTCTTGCTTGTATAAATCTAGACATGAAAGTGGAGGTTAAACCAACCTAGACTTTGTGCACATGAAAACTTCAGTTGTCTAGTGCCTCAAAGACCTGCTGCCAATTACTTTAACTCCCCCCAACCCAATCTGATTACAAAGGTACAACACTAAGAATAAAAAGTTCTTTATCTTGCACACTTATTGCTGGAAAATGATTTCCCATATCTCAAAGGTAATTTGATAGTTCTAGAGCACATGTCTTAAAATATATGCTGTAGAATTTTCTTTTTTTTACAGCTCTGTGATATAATTCATGTACTATACAATTCACCCATTTAAAGTGTGCAATTCAATAAATTTTAGCATATTCAAAGCTATGTGCAACCATCACCACAATTTGAAAACATTTCATCACCTCAAAAAGAAATCCCGTCCCCCTTAGCTATCATTCCCCTACTCCCCTCTCCCATCTCCCCAAAGCCCTAAGCAACCACTAATTTACTTTCTATCTCTATAAATTTCCTTAATCTGAACTTTCATATGAATGACTTGTAGAATACATGATCTTTCATGACAGGTTTGCTTCACTTAGCATAACGTTTTCAAGGTTCATCCATGTTGTATCAGCATGTTCATTCGTTTTTATGGTTGAATAATATGCCATTGTGTGGATTTACTATATTTTCTTTATCAATTTGTGTTGATGGACATTTGGGTTGTTTCCACCTTCTGGCTGTTGTGAATAACGCTGACCCAAAGAGTCGTGTGCAAATCTTTGTATGGATATATGTTTTCATTTCTCTGGAGTATATACCTAGGAGTGGAATTGCCAGACCACATGGTAACTCGATGTTTAATCATTTGAGGAGCTACCAGACTATTTTCCAAAGCAGCTGCATCATTTTACATTCCCATCAGCAGTACACAATAGTTTGGTTGCTACTCATTTTCTCCGATGCTTGTCATTGTCTGACTTTTTTGATTCTAGCCATCCTAGTGAGTGTGAAATGGTATCTCATTGTGATTTGGATTTGATTTAATGATAAACGATGTTGAACTGTTGTTACTCACAACACTTCTGACACCAAATGTGTAGGGTGGCCCCATCCCTACCCCCCACTGAGCCATTCTCCAACTCTCCCGACACCAACTAGGCTTCTTACAGGTCAGTTCAATTCTGACACTAACTACCCGGAGTTAGCTCAGACCCTCCAGGTTAAGGGCTCAGTCCCACAAGATTGCCCTCCCTTCAGATACCAGGTTGCCGTCTATACTTCTGATCAACAGCTGTAAATCAAGTGTTTCCACGGCCCCCTCCTCAGGTTTGATAATTTGCTAAAAAATGGCTTACAAAACTCAGGAAAGTATTTTACTTATTAATATCAGTTTATTATAAGGGATATTATAAAGGATATAAATGAATGGCCAGATGAAGAGGTACATAGGGTGAAGTCTGGAAAGATCCCAAACACAAGAGCTTCTATCCCCATGGAGCTGGGCTGCACCATCCTCCTGTCACATGCATGTGTTCATCAACCTGGAAGCTCTTGAAAGCCCGTTGTTTGGCTTTTTTATAGAGTTTTCATCATGTGAGCATGATCAATTAACTCGATTTCCAGCTCCTCTCTCCTCCCTGGAGGTTGAGAATGAGGCTCAAAGTTCTAAGTTTCCAATAAAGGTTTGGTCCTTTTGGTGACCAGCCTGCATCCAGAAGCTATCTAGGGCTCAACAAGAGTTGCCTCATTAGAAAAAAGACATTCCTATCACCGCAATCACTCAGCAAATTTCAAGAGTTTTAGAAGCTCTTGTGCCAGGAACTGGGGACAAAGACCTAAACTATATTTCTTATTATATCACAGTTTCCCTGATGCTGAGCATCTTTTCATGTGCTTATTGGCCATTTACATATATCCCTTGGCGAAATGTCTATTCAGATCCATTGGCCGTTTTTTAATTGGGTTATTTTTTTTTTAATTATTGAGTTATAAGTGTCCTATATATACCAGTCCCTTATTGGATATACAAATGCAAATATTTTCTCCCATGTTTTCTTTTCAGTTTGTTGATGACGTCCTTTGAAGAACAAAAGTTTTTAATTTTGATGAAATCCGATGTATCTATTTATTCCTTTATTGCTTCTGCTTTTGGTGTCATATCTAAGAATCTTGTGACAAATCAAAATAATGAAGATTTACTCCTACATTTTCTTCTAAGAGTTTGATAGTTTTAACTCTTACATTTAGGTTTTTGATCCATTTTGAGTTAATTTTTTTATATCATGTGAGGTAAGTGTCCAACTTCATTCTTTTGCACATGGCTATCCAGTTGTCTCAGCATCATTTGCTGAAAAAAACTATTCTTTCCCCTTTGAATGGTCTTGGCACCCTTGTTGAAAGTCAGTTGACCATAGATATATTGGTTATTTCTGGACTCTCAGTTCTATTCCATTAATCTATATGTTTATTCTTGTGCCAGTACCACACTGTCTTGATTACTGTTGCTTTGTAGTAAGTTTTGAAACCAGGAAGTGTGAATATTCCAACCTTTTTCTTCTTTTTCAGGATCATTTCAGCTACTTTTGGTCTCCAACAATTCCATATGAATTTTAAAAAATCAAATTATTAATTTCTACAAAGAAGTAATCTATGATTCTGGTAGGGATAGCATTGAATCTACAGATCGTTTTGTGGAATATTGTCATCTTAACAATGTTAAGTCTTCCAATCTGTGAGCATGGGGTATTTGATCTTGTTTAGTTACTTTCAATAATGTTTTGTAGTTTTCTGAGTATGAGTTCTGCAGCTCTTTTGTTAAATTTATTCATAAAGTATTTTGTTCTTTTTAAAGCTGCTGTGAATAAAATTGTTTTCTTAATTTCATTTTCAGATTGTTCATTGCAAGTTAATAGAAATACAATTGACTTTGGTGTATTGATCTTATATCCTACAACCTTGCTGAACTCATTTATTAGCTCTAATAGTTTTTTAGTGAATTACTTTAGGATTTTCTATACACAAGGTCATTCCTCTGTGGATAAAGATAGTTTTACTTCTTCCTTTCCAATCTGAATTCCTTTATTTCTTTTTCTTGCCTAATTACCCTAGCTAAAATCCCCAGTACAAATGTTGAATAGAAGCTTCACGAGCAGACATCCTTATCTTGTTCCTGACCTAAAGTGGAAAGCATCCATCTTTGACCATTAAGTGTAACGTTACCTGTGGGTTTTTTGTAGATGTCCCTAGTTTGTTGAGTATTTTATCATGAAAAAGTATTGGGTTTTGTTACATGCTTTTCTGTGTCTATTGAGATGATTGTGTGGTTTTTGTTTTTTATTTGATTGATATGATATTTTACATTAACTGATTTTTGGATGTTAAACCAACTTTTCATCCCTGGGATAAATCCTACTTGGTCACGGTGCGTAATTCTTTCTATATGTTGCTGGATATACTGTAGACTTTTTAATGAGTTTCCCACTCTATAAAGAGTATGGTCATATCTTGGCAACCTGATCATGCAAAAGAAATGCAGGCATTCCACGGAAGGTTCTGTATTTTATATACATCACAATATATTAACAATATTTGTTGGCTTGAACTCTGACCATTATTGAAAAGACTTAGCTTCCTCAAGGATTACAAAGGGAGCTCACTTAGTCATGTGATAGCTTACTGCATCCTTATCAAGTCAAATTTCAAACACACATTTGAGTGAAAAAGCCAGCTAGCCCCTTGCTGTTTCAGAGAAGATACTCTGTACATATTTGTAGCCTAATTCATTGATTGATCCATGTTTTTGCAACTGAGTCATGAGACAAGCAAGCAACTCACACGTCATGTCTGATATCTTGATCACATTCATCAGCCTTCCATAGGGAGAGCATCAGACTCCTCATGGAGTGGCAAGCTGGGAAAGCCAACTGAAGAAGTGAGAAGGGGATCAAAGTAAGCATGCCATGTTCGGGAAACATAGCTCCAAACCTCTTGAGCAGTGGTTTTATTGTGAGCTGAAATGAGAAGTGAGATATGGAAACACGAAACACAACTTTAATTCGCCTGTTAAGGAAGTGCAACATAGATGGCCTTCTCTGAGTTCCCACATTGCCTCTACAGGACTCCCTCATAACACTTACCACACCACACTGCTGATCTACTTGCCAGTCTCCATAACTAGGACAACTGCATACTAAAAGTGCTTGGCATACAGAAAGAGAGCAATAGTTGCTTGTCGACTGAGTGAATAGCAAGCTGGGGCTGATCCATTTGGTGGGAGACCATCAGAGGCAGAGCAGCTCTAATCAAGTAAACCAAAGGAGCTCCCAGAGAAAGAGGCAAAGACTTTCACAAAAGATCTTTTAATACAGAAGCTACTATGATCAAATAACAGATTTCAATGCATCTGGCTTTAGCAGAAGTATAAGTTAGCCCCTCTGTCAGATTTCTTAGATAACATAAGCCACTCCATTTTATACCCCAAAGGCCAAGCCACCACGCTCTTAAGCTTTTCCTTTCTCATTTCTAGAAAACAATAACTAACTCCCATCTAACACTCAAAAAGCAATTTTTCCAAGGTTAAAACAAACACATGCAGATGAAGATTAAAGAAAGGATGCTTATACCTTCAATTAGTTCAGTATATTTTCCCAATTCTAAGATATTTTCAATTATAATAGATTTTCCAGAATTAAAAAAAATACTATACTAGATATAAAAAATTGACGCAAGTTGGAGCCTGATGTTGGAAATATTAAAATATGCATTTTAGAAGCAAAGAAATGTGGTCTATCTGTTGTCACTTTTCAGTCTATGATACTCTCACTGTAAAATGAAATTGCATTTAAAACATGTGTTTAATGTGGTGTGTTTTTCCATTATGTCATATCAAGATGACAATGAGGTACTTTAATGATAACACTGA
Source organism: Equus quagga (assembly GCF_021613505.1). Classification (NCBI taxonomy): domain Eukaryota; kingdom Metazoa; phylum Chordata; class Mammalia; order Perissodactyla; family Equidae; genus Equus; species Equus quagga. The sequence continues at coordinate 46,423,533 of NC_060278.1, forward strand.
TGACCATAGTACTCTTTAAATCTCTCTTGGATACTTATCTAACAGGGCTTAACTTGTAGGTAAATAGATGTCTGATTATATCTATGCAAACCAGTGCCAATTATTCTTGTCCTTCAGATAATAGGGCTTCCCAGCTTTACATGGTTTCAAACGAAAGCATTTTGGTCTTTTAAACACAATAATCAGGAGACAGAAATTAGAATAACAGCATTTAAATTCCTGAGGAAAAGAGAATTTGTTTCCAGGAGTCACAGAAAGGAATGTATATGACTTCCAATGTGGTTTTCTCTGGCTTAAGTTTTTGGTTTTCAGTTCTTTTAGTTTCATAGTTTATGATTGCCTTCATTAAGGAAAATTAATAGAGGGGGAAAACTTTTATTCTCTAAATAGACTGCTCAGCTCAGGGGACAGGGAGAATCCATTTGGGCTTAGTAATACGTGTAAGATATTTTCATTTAACCCAGTCAATTAATAGCCTAAAACCTAAGATAGCAGATCTTTTGAGTTTAAGGTATGGGAAAGTCCAGTGAAATTTTCTGAAGTATCCACCCCTACCCCCACATATCTGATGCAAGAGATGTTCTAGTTAATCTTCTTTAAGGTCCTATTCACTTAATGGAAATGCTTAACTGCATAATTGCTTTGAGCCTATTGCTATTCGAAATGGAAAATATAATAATCTAATGGTATTGTCTCTATAAGCGAATGAGAATTTCAGGAGTGGCTGTTGGTGCCACCCATGTGATCCAGAGAGGTTAATGCAGTTAAAGTTATTTCACAGTCCATTAAGGAGCTTACGGTGACCTCTCGACCTTTGCGCCAACAACACGGAATCCATTATCATCACAATGGAGGAGCTGTGGGTTCGGCTGACTTGACAATGGGCCCAGGAAATCCCAAGTTAGTACTTAGTTTAAAAAAATGCACTTTTCTTTCTGCTTCTTGGGTATGGCTATTAATATGCCCTCCTATAATTTGTAACATTAACATTGCTGAAGGTACAGAAAAGGACATTGAAATGAAGATGTCAAAACTGCTGACTTAGTTCAGTGCATGATAATATTGGCTATGCACTGAAGAAGTAGATATCTAACAGGAAAATCAAGATGAAGAAAGTCAAGGAACTCAGTTAAATTAATGATAAATTATCACCGGTTGTGAAATTCACTTAGGCAAATAATAGCTTTCCGCCATTTTTAATGTTACCTTCTATTCTGAGATTTAACATGTGATTTAAAGAGAAACAAACACTTGTAATTTACGAGTAGAATGTTATAAATATAATTAATTAAAACTACATTAAAATATTTACTTTATCAAAATCCCAATTTCAGGGAAATACGACACATCAGCGCATATTCTCAAGAACATCTCATCATGACAAATAAGGTCACTCTACAGACATCAATCATTTATCTTTCTTCTATATGTAATTTGGTGAAAGACATCCCTGTCATTCACATTTAAAAACACACTTAAGTCGTGGGGTTAAAAAATAAAGATTTTTATCAAAATAATGGTTTGCATGAAAGTATTAATTAGCATTTTTGCCCTTTAAAATGAACTCGACTGCACAACAGTCTCCTTTGGAGAAATAATAAGCATGGAATTTCAAATTAGATTTTGCAGTATTTTGTATCAATGGGAAAGAAGTACGAGATCAAATAGTCGTTATATCAAAAAAATTAAAGATTGTTTATAGATATGAAGGTTAAATAGTAAACATAGACTATAAAGGAACCATTTATATTTTCAGAACCCAAAAGGAAGCATTTTAAAATAATTTGAGGACAGTATTTAAAGGTAATTAACGAATCCAGCAGTACATTTCAAAGATAGTTATTGCTGACGGTAGTTAATAGATTTTACCTCATTTAAACACAATAAGGTTCCACCACTTATTTCAGCTCCAAATGCCTGTAATGGAATCACACTAAACTTAAAAGCTGAGATCTCGAGTTAATTTTCAGGAACACATTGTGATGATGTCTTTTTATGGTTTGCTATCTGAGAAAATAACTGAAAAAAGTATCACCTACTTCTATATGATTCAAAAGAAAATAACACAATCACGTAGTATTTCCTAAACATAGTCTACTTAAAATCTATTTTATTTACTTAGTCAAAGAATATGTTCAATTTAATGTTTGAAACTGGTGTTAAAAATCTGTTTCAGAGTATTCAGAACTAAAGGAAAAGTATCTGATAATGAGTTGAAATCAAGTTTGAATAAATTTAACTCACAAATAATGCACATTATATATCTTTAATCCTTTATTATTTAAAAAGTTTTACAGAAGCTGTGGTCATTATGCATTAAATTCACAGAGGTGCTATTCCCAAAAAAGGATTTAGCAGAATTCAGCTTTTGAATTTTTACATTGTTTTTTAAATTCTTGAATGTCAAAACCAACGAGGACCTGGTTTTAAAAAGTCATTAAATTTAGTTCTGTAGTTCATTATATAATTCACAAAGCAAAAATCACTAGATAATACATGAATCATCTGCTCTCATTTATTAGCCTAAAATGTTTTGCAAGATATTTACGCTAGTTGGAAGATGGATTTTTATTTATGAACTTCTAAAGAGTATGTTTTGAATTTTTTTCCCTCAATAAATATTTGTTTTAGTGATTAATCTAATTTTCATTGTAATCCATCTCCTGGTAAGCATTTTATTCCTTAAATGAGCCAGAATTCCAGACACGATGAGTAAAGGTCCCTAATGATAAATAGGCAAATAGAAAAAGCAACCACAATAAATGGATTAAAAAGAGTATATATTTTAAAGGTGAAGAGATAATACAAAGTAATCACAAGTCAGAATTTTATGCAAGCAAACTATGTCTGATTTTCATGGGGTCCTAAGATAGGATATATAAATGATTCTCCCCAATTTTCAAAGTACAATATTTAAAATTATTTTAAATACATTTAGACATACAATGTACCTGATACCAAAAATTGATGGAGCCGTTAGGGTTCATTTTCTCATACTATTGAGCATACATTGAACACTATCATTATTATTGCTGTTAGCTTCATCAGAAACTGGAAATTTAAGCATCGCTTTTGTTTTTCTTTAACTTTTCTTAGAATAATGCCACTTCTGATGGTTCTGTTTTCCCACAGCTTTCTTTGAAAGGAGGTTCCATCAAGAAATCTCTCTATAGAAGTAAGAATTAGTAAGAGAAAAGGAAAAAAAACCCTCAAAACTCTGTGAAAATATAAATCAAGGCCCTTAGATAGGGACTGTGGAGCAGAGTTCATTTGCTATGTAAAGATGCCTCGATCTGACTAAAGAGAAAGTTATCTTTGAGAGCGTGAAAGTGTAAATCCTGCTCCAAAATGAGCCTCAGACTTCAGGAGCCCAAAATAAACTGGTTCTTGGCTGAAAGACATGAGTGCAATTGTGAAATTGATATCCCTCCTTGGCTGAGTCCCAGACAATATGTTGCCTTTCGGGCGCTGATCAAAGTGATTGATGTGATCTGTGAAATCCGGGGGGGCGCTCCCCTTTAATCAAACCCACCGTCCTCGACAGAGAGGCAGCTGTGGGCTAACAAGTTCTTCAAGGTTTCTCCCTCCAGGTCTCCTTAGAAATCTGACAGCCCAGAAGGAGAGAAAGGAGGCAGAACAGCCACAGAACAAACTCCACCTTGGAAGAGAAAAAAAAGAAAAGACAAGCTATTGATGGAGACATAAGATGGCAGCAATTGAACAGTTTATTACCCTTCAAAGGGAAATTCAGACTTCACTTTTAACGTCAAAACAAACTTACTGAAGACATGCTAAGTTTTTTTTTCCTTCTAAAAATACAGATTTCTTTTTCTGTTTCTCTCTCTCTAATAGTGAGGATCAGGGTCTCAGAGTCCACATCCCTGTTCTTTCATTTCCCTCTTCAGTTTTCATGTTTGCGTCATATATTTTGGAGTTGTGGCAACCTGTCCCAAAATAACACGTGATGATAAAGTCACAGAGAGAAAAATAACTTAAAATCTTCCAGGAGCAGCGCAGGCTCGCTGTTGGTATCAATGTGATGAGTTCTAAACATCAGCTCCCTAATTTGATAATCATTGGCTTATCACTCATTCAGACTCTTCCACTGCTATCAATGAAGGAATATGAGTATCAAGTTGGTGTTGTTGCATTTCCTATGGTAAATATTTGCAAACCTACAACAAACTGATACCGCTCATTTCTTCTATAGCCGTCGTAATGACGTAAACTGATTTTAGCTTTAAAAGATTAACACCAGGCTATGATTTACCTCTTTGGGGCTTCCTTTAATGTTGAAAGGCTTCCAAATTGGTTAACCTTAGCACACTCTCCTGCATTGTTGTCCTGTTTGCACATCGTATTCTGGTGCCAGATTGTCAGCTAATTATGTCACAAGCTATCAGCTAACAAAGCATAGCTATTCTCGCCTGGAGAATGAACCTTGTTTCAAAGCTACTTCAAGGAGAAAAATAGGCCCCTCTCATTAAAGAAATCTGGAGTGAGGGTTTTATTTAACTCTGCATCCCATTTCAGCATTGCTGTTTCCTTGATGTTGTAAGGATGTTGATTGCTGGTTATTTCTTAAGCAGCTGCCTGGGGGAGTGCCCTGGAGCTCCACGGAGCCCATGGTTCATCTCCACGTATATGGGAAGACACGCAGCTATTGGGTAAACGTCTCTGATATCAAACTGTCATATGAAAACCAATAAGTCGTCTTCCTCCAAAAAGCCTTTTTGGCTTACTCTCTTTAAACAATTACCTCAGCTTTCTTCTGTAAAGACTAAATCTGGAGCAAAGGTACTGCCAATTTTCCATTCTCTATTTTAATGGAGATGAGATTTATCAAAGACAGGCAAACCAAGAGAATACCCAGAGATCATCGATGGTAGAAATGCGAATTTGTGATAGACGTGCAGAGTTGGGTAGATGTTTTCAACAGTAGGTGGGATGGAATCTGCCAATTGCCTCGCAGAAAGCCTGCCGTGGTACTGGCACTCGGTAAAGACCAGTTCCCTCTCTTATGCAGGCAAACTTTGAAATTAGTTCTCAATTTTGAACTACATGCACATTTTCAGGTGGAGAGATCTAGCCAAGTGATGTGGCAATGAAGAGCCAGCTTGACTAAAACGTTCGCTAAGAATAAATGAGTTACATCAGTGTGCTTCTTTCCATTCATCTTGAATATTATTCATTACCTGCTTAATATAATAATCATAATTTAATGATGACTGTATCTTAAAATCCTACTGTGGAACAAGAACTAACACACAAGAAGTAACTGGGTAGAACATGACAATCCAGTTAAGTGATACATTTTATGGCGTGAATAATAAATGCAACAGGAACTCAGAAATCAGGAAAATTTGCTCAAGGTCTCTTCTTAAGTTTTTTGGGTTGTTTCTTGGAGATGTGAAGGCAAAAGGAAAGTGTAAGTTTTTGGTTACTAGCAGATAGGAAAACAATCTCTTAGAACACTGATCTTCCTAACGCTTTGCTCTAACAATGAAAATTTAAGATGTTAAATCCTGATAAATTAGGATTAGGATCAAACTAAAGTTTTAAGTACCATGATCAAAAGGATTCCAGGCATATTTTTCCTACCCTTCCCATAGGTACTACTCACTATAGGGGCTCCACTTACTATTCTCATGATTTCTTTAATTATGTGGACTTGGACAGAAATATTTTCAAGGCAAGACCTTTAAAAATGCCACACTCCCAAGGGTGTTAATGAGATCCTCACTGAAAATAGAGATGGAGAGAGCAAAAACTGTGCTTGGAACATACACATTGCATTTTCAGTAAGACATGCTGTATTTTCATCTAGTGTACCCACAGTGAACACCTTCATCGAAAGGGTTTTTCATTTTATAACAGATGATTCTGCGGGAAAAAATCTTAGCTTGAGAAATGAGTAGATATGCAGGAATATTGCAGAAAAGGATGCAATTTCACAGTGTTTCACAAGCTGAATCTGATTCAGGTCTGCAGTGTCTTTACAAAATCATTGATCTTGAAAGCACAAATAAAAGAAAAAAAGAAAAAGATCATTAACCCTCTCATGTTGACAATGATCAGAACCTAGTTTCAAGGTCTTTAACTAACTGGGATAAGCTAAAATTATAGATAATTCTTAGGAGAGTCACAGAAACAGAGGGACGTTAAAATTAGGCATATGGCAAAAATTTTAGAAGTTTGGGTTTTCCAGCTGGGTGACGTGAAAGCCAAGAAATGATCTGTAATTAACATTCTAGTATATAGGAAGTTATAAGAGATTAAGGAGAATGCGATCAAATACTTCCAATTTCCACCAAGAAAGGAAAAAGAGGGAAGAGGTTTAAAGCGAATGAAGGGGATTGGGGTCAGAAATCTTATAGATGACCTGGACAGGTAAAGATCTTTATAATACTGAAATTTGTGACTAAAAAAGTCTGAAAACTATTTTTCCCTGGAGAGCTTTGAAAATAGAAAAGAAATGACGCATTTTGGTCCAGAATGATTTTAATGCCATCCTGTCTAGACGCGAAGGAAGAAGTGACTAAAAATGTCCCTTCCTGACTTTGAAAACAAGATTGGAGAGCCTTAGGTACATCTTTGTCTTCATGTGACTGTTGAGGTTTGATGTACGGAAGGAAATTTAGGACTTCTAAGACATTAAAGTGGCACAATTATTCCTGTTTTAGCATGAGTTTGGGCATTATAGATTTTTGTTCTTGCATTTGTTCTCTTTTGATAGCAGAAAGGAGAAAGCAAAGATTATTTACAGCAGTAGTTCATAATCATATCCAGTTTGAGGCTGGAAATCTTTAAATAAAAAGTTAAAGTTACACAACCTGTGCACGATAGCAATTACATTTTAGTGTCTCTTTATTTGAAAAGTACATAGAGTACAAAACATACACTTTGCAGTGAATTTTTCTGAGTTTTATTAACCAAAATATGTACATTCACATCTTAAACAGGTGTTTATGTCTTCACCCTGTAGGCAAATCTTGGTGCTGATAGACTGGTACGAACTTCTTAGGGTCCCTCAAGGATTCCCTGTCCTTGAGTTAGGAATCCGTTCTAAAGAGACAATTGTCCTTTCAGGTTTCTTCCCTTCTAGAAAGCAACATTATCATCAATGGAGAAAAAAAATCTGTTTTTAGGGTCAACTCAAATTTGAAACAAAGAACAGAGATCAGAGATCCTGATGAGCATAAAGCAAAGTAATACGCTATTTCCAGTGACAAATTTCACAGTTGTAACTTCAACCTATTTTAACCATTTAAGGAAAATTCCTTTAGCCACTAAATTAGAGATGAAAGAAATCAGCCTCTGGAATCACTTAGTTTATGTTTTTTTCAAGGTGTCTTTTGAAAACACCGCACCTTATTTATTGTCTACATTCTACATCAACAGTTAAAAGGTCTTCCTTCAGCCCCTGTCAGGCAGGCCTATTAGGAAGTGAGTAAATTTAATAAACACACAACTGCACTAAGTGTGCGCCACCTAATTTGCATGCCTGTGTGGGTACAAGTTCAGTCAGTGTGGGCAAACAGCTGTCTGCTCAGGGTTTGTGTGGGTATGCAAATGAGGCCCTCGGAAAACGTGTCTATCAAAACTACAAACTTCGGCCTGGAAGGGAGTTCCAGAAAGCATCCAGGACATCCTCAGGCACACTACATTTAAATCATCCCGGGGGAGGCGTTAGTCTGCTTGTTAAGATCTTTAGCCAAGGATAAACTGCTAAAAAGAGAAAAGAACAACGTATGCATGGAAGGAAAAAAAAACAACAGTATGTGGTGTGGATTTTTATTTTTTATTTTCAGTCTGATAAGAGGGATAGCACCGTTATTTCATTCTGGAATAGCTGTTATTTTAAAAATTGGATTCGAAGGCTTCTGCAGCAAATGAATTATCTAAATCAATTAGCTGCTGTCTTTGCTTTCAGCGGTGATAAATATTTGCAATATATGTCATGCAGAGTGTAATACCAGATAGGACCCCAATACTGGGAAGAGTAAGCAGGTTTGGGGAGGGCTGTAGGTGATGTGGGTCCTCTCTATTATTTCACGAGATCCACTGAGATCATACCAGCTTTGAAAAAAGAAGGTAAAATTCTCTAGGAGTCAAATGTATAACTGTGTTCTATAAACTTTCCCTATTTCCATAGTTTGTGATCAAGTGAAACTCAGCTAGAGAACTCTGTTTTCTCCATGTAAATAAATAAACCATAACGTGAGGATTTTTGTGTTGTTTGGTTCTTTCAACACAGATAATCTTTTGTATAAGAAAATTTAAAAATCCTGCAATGGATCACAGTCTGTGGGTGACGGTGGAAGTTACTTTTAATCTTATGAGCAGTTTCATAGCATCGCTATGTCATGATATAACATAAGATAAACATTTCTAATGTGAATCAGTTCAGTAAACCACAGATGTAAATAACTTTGCAATGATTGTACTTTAATAGGGATGTTCACTGTCCCGTTAATGTGCGTTCACTGGAAATGCTTTCTCAGTGAAGATCCCATTTAATGGAGTCTGAATAGAGCCATACTCAGAGTTCGCATTCTGATCTGAGGGGGATCCTTCTGTGGGTGCTGTAGACACTGTCTGATGCACGGGAGCTAAATGTGGCTTATGTTGCCCAACTCCTATTTGTCCTTCACATGGGGCCCCTATTGACTGCTTCAAAAACTCTTTGTATGAGCTATTATTTTCAAATTGTTTCCCAACTTATACTGCAATTGAAAATTGGACAGCTTTTCAATTGCTCTCGCATTCCAATTGATTACCAATACAGTTTTTCAGAATTAAGAATATCAGTCTATTCTCTTTTCTGGCATCGTGTTGATGCTGTGTGGCTGTCATTTAAATATTGCAGGCCAGTTTGTGCCTGACTCTGTGTTAAGATAACGTCCAAAGCGATCAATTAGATTTATTATCTCTTCTCTTGACTCTGCGGTATGTATCGCTCTGAAAAAAACACCTCCCAGACATAATGCGGCCTTTGCTTCAAGGTCTCCTAGGATTAGCATCTGAGCTTAGTTTCTGCTGCATCAGACAGGTCTCAAGGTTTGTAATGTATACTTTAGGACGAAGCAATTGTAATGATCAAATGACTAATATGTTTTCTGAATAAATGCATTCTAACACTGTGAGGTTATCAGATCAAATCAATAAATATTTATTGAGTGATTACTATGTATGAGACACCATGCTAGGCCCTGGAGGATGGCACAGGCAGTGCATTTGGAAACTTGTCTTAAATTCTCAGAAAATACTCAAAAGGGAAACAATCGGAAAGAGGGAAGGAATTATTTAATTTGTCTAAGGCATTTCTGAGTCCTTTAAAAATCCTTCTGTGCATCCTCAGTGGTCCTGTGATCATTAATACTAGTTCCCATTTTCAGACGGGACGGTTCGGAAAGGGAGAGGTAAAACGCTTTTCTCAAGGTCACACAGCAACACAGATGCAAAGCTGGGACCCCTACCACGAGCAGTTTCACTTGGCTTTGTGTTAAATGGCTCTGGAAAGGTCGTTGATGTTGGGGACTGGGGGGAGGTCACGCTTTGGCTTGGCTGTGATTGTTAACTGATGTTTGTGACATAATTACTTGACATAAAACTGCTGGCATTTAAATAGCATAATACAACTGGTCCTCTGTCCATACAGGGTGCTCTCTGAGCACGAGTCAAACCCCTCTGCTTTTATCCGACTAAGGGGAAACACCACATTCCTCTTTTTAATGAGTGCTCCTCCCAACGTTTTCTTGTGAACATTTTCAAACACAAAAAAATCGGAAAAATTTTATAGTGAACACTGTCAAAAGACAAAACTAAAACAATGTAGCGATGAGTTTGAGGGCCTTTATTCAAGGAAGAACAATTCATGGATGGGCAGAGCCCAGTGCCTCACAAACAGTGGTACACTCATCCCCAGGGATTTTGGACAAGAGCAAGTTATGTAGAGTGTCAGAAGAGGCAATGCAGAAACAGGCATGATGGCCTAGGAGGCAGGAGATTTCCTTACAAGGCTAGCAGGTCCTATTTACTTGACAGGTGTTTTTGCTAAGTGCAGGCTGGCTTACGTTTAGATTTGTGACTGGAGCCAGGCCACTAGCGTGACTTCCCCTTTTCTGAGTCTTCACATACAAATTAACTATCAATACCTGTGTACCCACCACCTCAATGTTATCATGTATATTTACTGTACTTGCTTTGTGGCGATCTATCCATTCTTCTATTCATCCATCAATCCATCTTAATTTTTTTGCGGCATTTTAAAGTAAATTTCAACTGTAACCTTTTGGAAATTATTTTCAGCATAGGGCAAAGAGGCTTATAATAGTGGCAATAATAGTATGTCAGGAGACAATCCTAAGTGAGATCCAAAGAAATTTGTTCAAGATTCTCGTAAGTTTTGATGAGCCTTATATTTGTGTGGTGCTCCATTCATTTGTTTATCTGAGCCTGGCGATAAGCCCATAGCGGGGAAAGGCAGATAAAATCACTCTATTTTACAAATTGGAAAACTGAGGTTTGGAGATGAAATGTCAAGCTCAAGGTCACCCAGGAGAGGGCATATCCAAGATTAAATGACTTCTTCCAGCACTTGGCCCAGTACTCTTCTCACTAGATGATGCCATCCACCCTCTTGGCAAGAAGCTCAATATAAGTTGGGTTTTTTTGAGGAAGATTAGCCCTGAGCTAACATCCACTGCCAATCCTCCTCTTTTTGCTGAGGAAGACTGGCCCTGAGCTAACATTCATGCCCATCTTCCTCTACTTTATATGTGGGACGCCTACCACAGCATGGCTTGCCAAGTGGTGCCATGTCCGTACCCGGGATCCGAACCGGCAAACCCAGGGCTGCTGAAGTGGAAGGTGTGTACTTAACCGCTGCACCACCAGGCCAGCCCCAAGAAGCTCAAGATAAGTTTTTAACGATTACTGTAGTAACTAGTTCTGAAAACATAGATATTTAAATGGCTGGATATATGTCATAGCCACTGAATTAACATTTATAAAATCTTGTTCTTTCGGCTTTTTTGTTGAACATTCCTCCAAACCTTTTGCTTAGGAAGCGCTTTAGGGCTGGGAAGGTGTTACGTCAACTTCCTGATTCTGCTGTTTTAGCAGTCCATGGCTATGTGCTTGTAGATACCCAATAACATTTCTTCTACTAGCCCTGTTTGTGGTTTTCCTATGAAAATTTAACTCTGAAAAAATTCATTTATTATCTCACATGTTGATCTTTACTGTCCTCTATTTTGCCAATCCTATTTTTAAAACAGTTTTGTTTTTGTATCATAAAAGTGATAATGCTTCTCATTAAAAACGTGAGCACAGGGCTGGCCCAGTGGTGCAGTGGTTAAGTTCGCATGTTCCCCTTTGGTGGCCCAGGGTTTGCCAGTTCAGATCCTGGATGCGGACATGGCCCTGCTTGTCAAGCCATGCTGTGGTAGGCGTCCCACAGATAAAGTGGAGGAAGATGGGCACGGATGTTAGCTCAGGGCCAGTCTTCCTCAAAAAACAAACAAACAAAAAAAAAACTTGAGCACAACAAAAATGTTCAAAGGACTTACTATGGAATCTTAACTTCTGAAGAAAACTTTCCATTTTGCAGTTTGATTTGTATTCTTTCAGCCTGAAATTATCCTGCTTTGCAACTTGTGTTTTTCGCTTAATAGTAAATCTATTTTGTGGTTTGTAAAGGCTTCATAGTCTCCCATTCAATGATTGTGTAGAGGCAGAAAACTTTTTCCTTCTTCCCTTCTAGGTTCTTTGGTTGGTCCAATAGTTAAATTGACATGAGACAGATTAACAGGAAAAACACAAATTTCACAGGTACAGGAGCCCCAAAGACATGAGACTCAAAGACAGCCAGGCACTTGAGGCTTGTACACCATCCTGAGCTAAGACAAAGCGGGTCGGGGCTGGGGCTTCAAAGGGAAGGAGGACAAATCACTGAATGATGGGAAGAGCAGATGTTGGGTGAACAAAAATTTGACACGCCATGCAGATAAGTCTTTCCAACATATAAAGTTATCTTTGGTGTTAGTCTCTTCCTGGTACACACCGTCTATCTAAATTCTTTTAGGCAGTTAAGGGGAAGGTCAACAGCTCTTCCTGAGTCTGTTAGGCCCTGATTGTCTTTGGCTTAAAATGATCCACATGCCAAAGGGGCATATTTTAGGATGATGTATTCTACTCCCTCTCAATTGTATCATGATTTAGTTAATCTCTTATGATGGATATTTAATTTGTTTCTATTTTTCAATTATTACAAATAATGCCAAACAGACATTCTTGTCCTTATATTTTGGCTCCCATTTGCTATATAGAGGACAGATTCCTAAATGTGTGGGGTGAAGGGAGTGAGAAATGGATGTTAAAGATAAGACAACAGGCCCAAAATAGAGTTGCTTATGTTAAGCCCCATGTCACCACAGCGAGACTTAATTACAGTTTTGGTTCTCTCAGAAACGGAATCTTAAACCAATCAATCAGGAATTACCTTGTCAGCATTAGTTAGGTAATCTGCCTGATAAACCCCTGCCATCTTCTAAAAGGAAAGTAACTTTGTAATAACCAAACTGTAATAACTGGCTTTTTTGCTTGTACAACTTACTTGTTCCTACTTCCTTCTGCCTATAAAATCTCTTGCCTTGTATAGCTCTTTGAAGCTCCTTTCTAGCTACTAGATTGGATGCCACCCGATTCATAAATTACCGAATAAAGCCAATAAGATCTTTAAAACTTACTCAGTTGAATTTTGTTTTTTAACAGGGGGAACAGAGTGGCTGAGGGAATGAAAGAACCATTCATTGGGATGGGGAACACTAGGGAGGAACAGCCTTGCAAGTCAGGATGCTTCAGACAGGGTAAGTTCGAAATATCTGCTAGACTAAGTGTAAATATGTATACCCCATGCGCTAGGCAAGAAGTTTGGGGAGGAGATACTGATTTGGGAATCTACGGCATCTAGATAGTGTTGAAAGCCTCGGATAGGATGAAATGAGATCAGCTGGGAGAGAGCAAGAGGGTCAAAACCCTTGGGACACTCCAACATTCAGAGGTTTGACCACAGCAGAGCCTGCGAAGGAGCCCACACAGGACAGGACAGAATGTGAGCTGGAAGTCCAGGAGAATGTGAAGTCCACGAATATTGTACAAGAAAGTGTTTCAAAAAAGAGAAAGTGGTCCAAGTGTCAAATGTTGCTGAAGGACCGGTTAAGATGAGGACAGAATTGACTCAATAGTCAATTTGGTATGCAATTTTTTTAAAAAGCTACAAATGTCAAATACATCTATAAAAGAGATGTTTGATCTTACTGTTATTGAAATAAAGGACATTCAGAATATATAACTATTTTGTCTATCATATTACCAAAGATGAAAAAAGTAAAAATATCTAGTATTAATAAGAATAAGAGGAAATAAGCACTCCCATACAGTTGTTGCTTCCATTTTTTCAGAGAGCAGATTGACAATATCTAGCAAAATACTTCATGTGTAGAACTGTCAGTTCGGACATTTCTTTTAGGAATCTCCACCATTGCAGAAATTAGAGTCCAACTTAACCTCTTTTTCTGCCAAACCTAGGTATTTTTCTAGCAAACACCTCCTACTTGATCTCTCAGCTTCCACTCTTAATTCCATGTAATCCACCCTTCATATTTCAGATGGATTGATCTTTTCAAAACCAGCGTCAGATCCTATCATCCACCTGCATTCAACTTTCCAATGATTTCCCAATGCAGGTAGCGTGACACTTTCCCATGGCCTAACAAGTCTTGAGTATTTCCTAGAACTCACCTGACTATCATTCTCCCTCTCCATTTTGGCCTTCGTTCCCTACCTTGCAAACTTCAAACTCCCTCCCACCCTGGGGATTTATACTTTTCTCTTTCCAGAATTTTCCTTCAGCTTTTTAATGGCTGACTTCTTGTCATTCAATTCTCAGCTTATTTATTTATTTTCTAACGTATATGTTGTCTATTTCCTCCCTCTTAATGTAACCACCCTGTTTAGGGTAAGAAGGAGACATTTGCTCAATAAATTTTAGTCATTTGAAAGTATAAATGTTTATTTTTGCCCTTTGCTTTTGAACTAGTCCTCTTTTTCTTGGAGCCCTCTATACAATCACCAAAGGATGTTTCCCTTTGTCGTGTACATTGAAAACATTCTTTTCAATTGTGGTTTGTTTTTCAATTCTTTCTATGGTAATTTTTTTCCATACAGAAGTTTTAACCTTCTACATGGTCAATTTCTCAATTATTTACCTCTTAGTTCCTTTCACTGGTATCATGATAAAAAAAGCTTTCCCTAACTAAAGAGTGTAAATTAGAAGAAAAAAGTCCTACATTTCATTTTTGTATTCCTATGGCTTAAGGGTTTATTTTCCACCGGGAATATTTTTTATATGTTATGAAATAGGAAATTAAATTTTTTCTCCTGTTCACTAATTGATCTAATATTATCTTCTGAATAATCCATTCCCTACTCACTGATTTATAATGACCTCTTCTTCATATAGGAAATTCCCCTATATAATCTGAGGCTGTATTCGTTTTTGATTAAGATATATTTTGATGTCTGATTGGGTGAGTACTTCCTTCTTATTCTTGATATAGGAAAATTTCTCGAATATTTCCTCATGTACATTCTTCCATATAAACTTTAAAAAGAATTCTATCTGTTAAATTCTAAAAATAACCCATTGGGACTTCTTTGGAATTTTATAAAATTTATATATTACTATGAAGTGAAATGGCATCTTTGGATCGTGGAAACTTTTATCCTGGAGACAGAATCTATGGCTGCATTTACTCCTATCTATTTTAATATTCTTCAGTAAAACTTTGTGGTTTCCATTTCATTCAGAGGAAAATTTCCAATCCCCTTATAAGCTGTGTCACACCACCCCTCTGTGATCTCTGGCACCCCATGTCCCACCACATTTCTCTCACTCATTCCACTTCAGCTGTGCTGGCCTTCTTGATGGTCCAGGGATGTGCCACACTCATCTCCAGGCCTCTGTGCTTGTTGTTCCGTCTACATGGAAAGCTCTTACTTTTCCAGGGAAGCCTCATGGCTCACTTCTCACCTTTTTCATTCTCTACTCAAATGTCACCTACTCAGCGAGGCTTTTTCTGACCATCCTTCATAAAATTGTGCCTCCTTTGCCACTTTTCTTGGCATTTCCTATCTTCCTAATCTTGTTCAAATTTTCTCTTTAGTACTTATCCCTACCTCACATGTTACATATTAGTTTGCCTACTTGTTTATTGACTCTCATCCCCAAGTGGAATGTAAGATCCAGGATAGCAGCATTTTGTTCACTGTTGTATTGAGACCCTGTAATAGTGCCTAGCACTTAATATATATTTATTGAATGCCAATGAATGATTTTCTCAACATAGGTATATAAGTCTTGCTCATTTGTTGTTAAGTCAATTTCCAGTATTTTAATTATTTTGTTGCTATTTTAAATGCAATCACATTTATTATGTTTTTTGACTGGGTATTTGTGATATTAAGAAAGGCTTGGCTTTTATAAATGTTTCTTATATCCCAGTTCTATTAATCTTAATAGATTTTCAGCTGATTATCTTGCAGTCACATTCAATAGCAATATATCACTAGCAAATAATGACAATTACTTATTTTCCCTGCCCATGTTTATATACTTTCTATCTTTTTCTGATGTTATCATATTGGCTAGAACCTTCAGAAAAACGCAGAATACTAATGGAGATGGCATGTGGTATCAGTCAAATTAAGCTAAAGTCTTTTAGTAACAAATGGCCCCCACATTTCAATGGCTTCCAACAGCAAAGGCTTATTTCTCGCTCACATTTTGTGGACATTATGGGTCAACCATAGTTCTGTTCTATATTGCCTTGTCTCTTAGACCCAGATTGTTATTTTAGTCCCTATCTGGGATGCTGTGATCTCATGGGAGATAAAAGAATGTAGCAGAATCATGAGATGCTCCTTAAAGCTTCTGTTTAGGAGTGTCACCATTACTTTCGCTCACAATAAATTATTCAAAGGAAGTCACATGGCAACTACCACTATGAGTGAGATGGGAATATATAATTCTTCTATGAGAAAGGACACTGCAAGTCACATGGCTCATCCTGTCGTTGAAGGGGTAGGGATCTATAATCTTCCTATAGAGAGGAGAAGAAAATATTTAGAACAATAATGCAATCTTCAACATAAGCATTTCTTTTCGTTCCTTACTATAATAGGAATGTGTCTAGTATATCCCTGTTACATAAAAAGGTGTTATCTATCACATATATTCTTTATCATATTGTGTCTTTTGATTTTATTCTCAAATTTACTAAGACATTTTTGGCTAGCTGAAAGTTATCAAATGACTTTTTGTCATATCTATATATGATTATACCTTTAATAAGTTAAAGTCATGTATTAAATTAATAGATTGTCTGATATTGAGCCATCTTTGCATTCCTGAAATACACCAGCTTGTTCAGATGGTTGTGTTGCTCATATGTGTTTTTACATTCATATATTCAAATTCAACACATATTTATTGAATGTCTGCTTTGTACAAGGCATTGCGGTAGGAACTGAAAAGATAGTTATGAATGAGGATTCACAGTGCCTGTCTTCCTAGAGTCTGCAGTCTGTTGGAGAACCACACATTTTAAAACTAATTATTTAGTTACAATTGAAATAGAATATAGAGTGCTAAAAGAGAATACAATTAGTATTCTATTCTCTGACAGCCTAGAGCAAGCTTCTCAGTAGAGGTGATATTTGAGTCAAACAGCAAATATGAATAAGAGTTAACTAGGCAGAAGTGATGGGGTACAATCAAGTAGATGGAACATTCCAAACAATTAGAGCACAGGCTCTGGAATGGAAAGGAGAACATTTCATTTGATGAATTATAAAAGAATGCCAGGGTGGCTGGAACGCAAAGAGCAAACTTGAAAGCAGCCTGAGACGAGGATTCGGGAGAAGGCCAAAGCTAACTGTATAAAGCCTTGCAGGACAGGTTAAGAATTTGCTTTTTTGTCTTTAGATCCTTAAAGCATTTTAAGTAGATTATTTTAGTTGTAGGGTCAAGAAAGATTGGAGGAGGGAAATAGTATTTATGGTGACTAGTTAGGAGAGCAATAGATTTATCTATGCAAGAGAGCTGGTAGGGTTGTGGGGTTTGGCAGTGGAGATGGAAAGAAGTGGACAAACTCAAGAGGTATTTAGGAGGCAAAACTGTTAGGATTTGATAGTTGAATATATATGAATGAAGAAGAAGTTGTCAAGGTCATTGGGCTTGTAAAACTGGATATTTGATGAGGCCGTTACTTAAAAATAATAGAGGAAGAGTAGATTTATAGAGAAGATCATGAATTCAATTTTGGATATGTCATCTACAAAGTGACTGTAAGACAATAGTAGAGACATTAGATAAATGATTGGATATGTGCATTTGGAGATCAGAGCAAGGTGAGTGACAGATAAAAATTTTACATTTGTCACGGCAATTGAAACTATCGGTAGAAGTGAAATTAGGAATTAGGCTGAGAATAAAAGAGGGCCTAGGACTAAACTTTGATTTGGGCACATATATATATTTACCTTTTTACTGAGGTCATATTGGCTTACAACATGGTGTAAATTTCAGTTGCACATTACTATGTATCAGCTTCTGTATAGACTGCCTGATGTCCACCTCCAATAGTCCAGTTTTTATCCATCACCATGCATATGTGCCCCTTTACCCCTTTTGCCCTCCTCCCAACCCCTTCTCCTCTGGTAACCACTAATCTATTCTCTTTATGCATGTGTTCATTTATTTTCCACATATGAGAGAAATCATACAGTATTTGTCTCTCTCTGTCTGACTTATTTCACTTAGCATAATACCCTCAAGGTCCATCCATGTTGTTGCAAATGAAAATAAGATTTTGTCTTATTTTATGGCTGAGTAGATGTGTATGTATACCGCATCTTTATCCATTCATCTATTGAAGAGAACTTGAGTTGCTTCCATGTCTTGGCTATTGTGAATAATGCTGTGATGAACATAGCGGTGCATAAATCTTTTTGAATTGTTGATTTCATATTCTTTGGATAAATATCCAGTGGCAGAATAGCTGGATCATATGGTATACCTATTTTCAATTTTTTGAGAAATCTCCATACTGTCTTCCATAGCAGCTGCACCAGTTTGCACTCCCACCAGTAGTGTACGAGGGTTCCTTTTTCTCCACATCCTCTCCAACACTTGTTATTTCCGGTCTTGTTAATTATAGCCATTCTGATGGGTGTGAGGTGATATCTCACTGTAGTTTTGATTGGCATTTCCCTAATAATTAGTGATGTTGACCATCTTTTCATGTGAGGCACTCTAATATTTAATGGTAGGTAGATGAGGAAGATCCCGCAGAGACAGAGAAGAAACATTATGGAGCTAGGAGGGAAAGAGTGTGGTGTTATCAAATTTAAGGGAAGAGAGAGATTTAAAAATGAGGTGTAGTCATCAGTATGGAATACTGCTTTAGTGGTCATGGAGTAGAAAAAATATGTACTGGCAAGAGAAGTCTTAAAGTAAAGTTAGAGTGAACAGAAGCCATATTAATATTGATTGTGAACAGAAGCCATGTAAATAGTGATTTTGAAGTTTGTGGGAAGTGAGCAATTGGAAGAAAAGCCTTCAGATCTCTCTTTTAGAAAGTTAAACGGGAGGGCAGGAGAGAGATAGGGGTAAGCAGATGGCAAGGTTAGTCAAGTGAGGATTTCTTCTCCTAGATGGAAGAAGACTTGAGAACGTGTAAATGTTGATGAGGAGGCTTTCACAAGATAAAATGGTGAATGGATGTGCCTGGGGAATATTCCTAGTGAGAGAGAGCTGAGAGTGTGGTAGGGGATAGGATCCAGAGCTCAGGCAGAGGAATTGGCCCCACCTCCCACCTGCGAGGGAACACCTCTATTTTAACAGGAAGCAACTGAGTCAAGATGAAGGCAGCTGCAAGCAGTTTATACTTTGGGTGGCCCACAGTTGAGGGAAAGTTCCCACCCTACGGCTTCTATTCTCTCTCTAGAAAGATTGAGAATGCTGGAGGAAGTGATCAGGAAGTGACTTCCTGATGATAGTTCAACGAGAACTATGAAGAAGGTTTAGAATAAACTTTGTAGACTAGAGGAAAGCAAGATATAGTCATGACTGAGACTAGACCGTGGGCTTAATTTTTAGTACAATTTAGGTCAAGTTTTGATATCAGAATTATTTTGGACACAAAAAATAAATTGAAAGCTCTCTGCCTTTTCCTGTGCTTGGGAATAAGGTAAGCAACATAGAGAATACTGTATTATTGAAGATTTGATAGCAATTTCCTCTAAGATGGCCTGAGCTTTCTCCTTTTTTGGTGTTATCTGCAGGACAGCTTTTTTATTTATTTATTTATTTATTTTAAAGATTTTATTTTTTCCTTTTTCTCCCCAAAGCCCCCCGGTACATAGTTGTGTATTCTTCGTTGTGGGTTCCTCCAGTTGTGGCATGTGGGACGCCGCCTCAGCGTGGTCTGATGAGCAGTGCCATGTCCGTGCCCAGGATTCGAACCAATGAAACACTGGGCCGCCTGCAGCAGAGCGCACGAACTTAACCACTCGGCCACGGGGCCAGCCCCAGGACAGCTTTTAATTTTCTTCTATGGTTATCCTTTACTCAAGTAATTTTGTTTATTTGACATTTCCTTGAAAATCTCACATTTCCTTTCAAATTTATTATGTGAAACTGTATAGGACAATTTCTCATATTACAAAAATACAATTTTATTATAGCTCTTTCTCATATTTAAAGGCATTGGTTATACTCTAGAATTTATTTGTTATATATACATATATTGTGTATACACACAATATATGTGTGTGTATGTATGTATATATGAATACACATATGTGTGTATGTATATTCTTTTTTCCTTAAAGAGCCTTGTTAAAGCTTTCACTTATTGGTCTTTTCAAAAATATTAGCTCTTTTTATTATTGATCAATTTTACTGATTTTTTTCTAAATAACCATTTTATCTTTTGTCTTTATTAATTCCTTCTTCCCACTTAATTTTAGGGTATCTTATTGTGGTTTTTCTTCAGGTGAATGAATGTGATTTAACTCATTTTTAATGTGTAATACCAAAAATATCTAAGGCTAAGAACTTTACTTAAAATAGCTCGGTCAAATTGATGTCTAGTGTTCTTATTTTCATTGATATTTAGGTAAACTATAAATTGAGTTGTAACTTCCTCTAAAGAGGATTATTCTTATTATTGCACAGAAAACAGACACTGCTAGGGCAAAAGGATGGAGGCAAAGTGACCAGGTAAGGTCATTGTCATAGTCTAAGCCACATAGGTAGAATTCATGGAGGCAGAGAAGACAGGGAGAGAACAATTTTGAGAGAGGTTTAGAAAGGCAACCAACTGGATCAAGTTTTAATGACAACAAATTTTTTATCACTTAAAAGAAATCACCTTCTAGAAATTTTATTTTGTTTATTTACTATAAAATATACTCTGAGGGGCCAGCCTTGTGGCATAGTGGTTAAGTTTGGCACACTCTGCTTTGGTGGCCCAGGGTTTGCAGGCTTGGATCCTGGGCATGGACCTACACCACTTGTCAAGCCGTGCTATGGTGGCAACCCATATACAAAAAATAGAGGAAGATTGGCACAGATGTCAGCTCAGGGCCAATCTTCCTCACCAAAATACACACACACACACACACACACACACACACTGGCGTATCTTTCTAATTACCTACACAATATCCATTTTCCTTTCTTGCTTGCCAACAGAATCCTGACTTTGATATGCAATGTGTCCAGAAAACACATTCCCAGCTCAACTTGTTGCTAGAAGTGGCCATGTCAATCCATTCTGATGAATAAGATGTAAATGAAAGTCTGCTGAGGATTTCTAGGAAAGCTTTTGCTTTCCTAACATAAGAGGACAAACTTTTACCTCTTTTTCCTGCCTTGGAAATGAAATATAATGTCTGGAAATATAGCAGCCATATTGTGACCAGGAGGTGAGGAGCATAAAGATGAGCATCTATATCTAAAGGATGTCAGAGTAGAAAGATGAGTCTGCCAAGCATCTGAACCTAAACAGCAAATGCCTACTAACAGACTTCTTTCTTGTTACATGAGCTAATTAGATTCCTATGTTTGTAACCCATGATTGGGATATATGTTACTTGCAACTGACCACCTTTTCCATAGATGCATATAAGTATTGTCAATTTCTTAACTTCCCAGTGAGCACCCTCTGTTATATGAGACCTGGTTTTGCCTGCTGCGTTTTTGCAATGACACTCCACATAAAGACGACGACTCCTCAAAATGTGTGAGATATTTCTATATGTCCTACATATGAGCACTAAATGTACCACGTTCTCATAACTTCTTTGAATGTTTTTTCCACCTCACATGTCACATCCACTTTGTCAACTAAGTCCTGAGGTTCTTTCTTCTTTTGCTTTATTAATCACCCCATGTTTGGACCTGGATAATAGTTTCTCCACTGGCTCCCCCATTCCAGTCTTTCTGTTTTCTGGGCCACCCTATATTCCTCTGCCATCAAGGGCTTTCCAGTGCTATCATTGTTTGTCTCCTCTGCATATAACATAGGAAAAATTACTCAATACATGAGAAACAGGCAAATTCTTCAGTCTGTCCTCTCTGAAATCTTCCTGATGTCCTGTTAACAGTCTCTATTTTCACATGAAGTCTGCATTCTAATCAAATTGTTTTCCAGACCTAAATATATCTATCAAATATACTTTTCTCTATATTAAACTCACTCTGTCCTGTCCTTGTCCTCTTCAAATCCTACCCATTTTCCAAGATTCAGCTCAAATCCCACCTCTTCCCTTAAAGCTTTCTTGGGCACCACGATTTAATCTTCTCTTTCCTTTCTCTCAAATCCTAGTTCTTAGTGTCAGTATTATTCCCATCTCCCATTACATCTGCTCACTTATAATGTGCCCCAGCTACCTTGGGCTAATCATCCGTTCTCCACACACACTTTATCTTGCTCAGGCTCTTCTTGCAGCCTGGGGTGACTTTTCTCCTCTTTTCCTACCAGAAATGCAACTTATCATTCAAGACCCAGTTCAAAGATTTCTTTGTTGTAAGTCTTTCTTCACTCCTAGGATGATTACCAGCTCTTCCCATGCAACTTGTCCATTACACTGCTTGTTTCGCTTCATCTTATCAAACGGCTGTTTACATGATTTTTCCTTACAAAGACATGCAACTCTAAGACCCAATAGAGTAGGTACTGTGTCCTCAGTTCATAACTCATCAAATCATAGCTCTCTTTGTGGGAAGAAATTGTACTGATCACCTCATCCAAACCTGCAGTTTATAAAAGAGGTAATAAACTTTCAGACAGATAGTGACTTGTACAAAGTCACAGAGTTCTCATCCACAGGAAGGCCCAATCCTGCATCAGTGCCCTGGATAAAATGATGAATGAGAGACACTTCCATGCCACAAGGAGCAAATAATTTGGAGAACATGTCACATATATTTAATGAATAAGCCACAGCTTTACTTTTTGAAAAAGAAAATTCTGAACATCATGTTGTACTATATATTTTCTAAAGCTTCCAAAATGCAATAGAAAATTAATTCTGTTTGGAGAGACAATAAAGAACTTTTAAATGTCAGCAAATAAATTAATTTCCCACTAATTTAAAATTTAAAAGAGATCAACCATAAAAATGAGCCACCACAATCATCAGAATCAAATTAGAGTTGCAACATTATTTTAATTCTGCAAATTTCTCCATTGTTCTGTAGGTGAAGTGGTACAAAATGAACCAGACTAAGCAAACGCATCGTATCTTCATTTTCAATTAATGTGAATAACTTTTACCCATTGCTGTTTGTTTTAAGAATAGTAAGAAAATAATTCTCATTCATACCTTGATATTCATTTTTCAGTCCATCTACTCTTATTTTACAGGAGAGACCAGAACAGGAAATGTGAAAACACTTGCCCAGGGCTCCTTAATTGTTTAGTTCTGCCAGGTTCTTTTTTCTAGAATGGATTGGTGAATTGTTAGTGCAGTGATAATTATGATTAGGGGACACTGTTTTCTGGAGTCAGAATTAGATAATGGGCCATGTGTGTCCAAATCAGTTTTCTCTTTAAATACTTTCCCGTTTTGGCTTGGCTTCCTTCCAGAGTCACTAAACTTACTTGCATATTTGTGTACACTGTGCACATCCAGTACGTTATTGTTAATAAAATAAAGATTATTCTGATTTTCTCCCATAACCGTCATTATCATTTTACATATCTCAGTTTAAAATAAATACAAACTGCAGTAATTTGTAGAAGGAAAAAGAATCATTATTAGACAAATTCAGCATTCCAAGAATTACTGATGATCAAATCCTGTTAGAGCTTAAAGAATCGAGTTTGATTCAGTGAAATATGATCTTGCACTTTCTTAGTCTGGTTGCATCAAGCACTATTTCTTTGCACTAGCTTAAATCTGGGACTACCTACCCATCATCTTCGCCATTCAACAGGGCCCTAATTTCAATGGTTCACAGGAGCAATAGTTTTGCTTATCATAATTTGGAAACAAGGCTATGGTCAAAGGTAAGCACCTGATTTCTTTTACTTTAAACTGTTAGTGAACAAACTTTAAAAAGATATTGGATACAGAAGAGGGGGCAAGTTTAAAATACTCAGTAATTGATTTCTGAGTTATCCTGGGTATTCATTCATTAAAATTTGAAATAAAGCTGATTGACCAATAGTGACTCAAGTTGTTGACTTTGGGCTAAGATTTATTAGCTCTGAAAACTCTTAACTGGGTCCAGATCAATTCTGACCCTTGGTCAAAGGACTTGGGAATCATCCAAAGTGAATGCTAAAAATATTTGTAAGAGAAAAATCTTCCAGGTTGCAACTAAACAGCTCAGAAGTATAGATTGGCAGCAGATTAGATGATAAATCAGAATAACCCGTCAAGCCTTGAATTAAATGACAAGTGACTAAGTGAAATCAGAGGGGTAAGAGAACTTGGATTTTATTTAACCTGCCCAAATAACTAAGGAAAATGTTAGTCTCGTTCTCTCTGTTCATTGTTTTGCTTTGCCATTGGTTATCTTAAATTTAGTTATCCATGGGTTAGGTGGTTTAATATTATGGCAAAGATGATCCTTATTTCACCAGCAGAGACTTAGCCATCAAATGGTCTGTAGTTTCATTGCCTAAAGCTCTCTACTTGGACACAATCTTATACATACAACTGAGTGAAGAGCCAATGGAACTGGAAGTATAAATTATGGTCATTCATAGAAGGGAAAAGAATCATTATTAGACAAATTCAGTATTTCCTGAGTTATTGATCAAATCCTGTTAGAGCTTAAATAATCCGATTTGATACAATGAAATATGATCTGGTACTTTCTTAGTCTGGTTATATTAAGTACTATTTCTTTGCCCTACCTTCAATCTGGAACTACCCACATATCATCTTCTCCATTCAACAGGGTCCTCATTTCAATAGTTGGCAGGAGCGAGAGTTTAAAGTACTTTGATATTTATTGTAAGGTTTGGAAACCTTACAACTCAGGCACACACTAACCCAGAAGCTAGCCTCTGGCCTTAAGTAAAGCTTAAGAATTAAATTCCTTTTATCCTTCTTGCATTTTTTGTAAACTCTGACTCACAGATATCTGCAATAGTTTCTTTTCATATCTACAACATATGCTTATAGACCTTGATAGAGTAGCCCCTAGAGTGCTGGTTGCTTGGAGTCCTTTATTTAGGCATAAAGCAAACTTTTTTCTTTTTCCTAGGCATGTAAAGTAGGGTTAAACTGGCAAATGAGTTTAAAATGCCAACCGGCGCCTAACTACATCTCTCATAGCAAAGTTGTATTTCTGTGGTTTTTTGTTTGTTTGTTTGTTTGACTCTAAGTGACCTTTCCTGTAATCTGTTCTGTCTGTAGCAGCTGACAGTATCTCAGGGAACCTGGCTTACCTAGATGGATTGGAACCTCCAACTTAGCCATTTCCTTGCAAAATGGCTACTTTCCCAACTCCTCCTCCCTCCTTCTTTTTCCTTTTTTTTTCCCCTAATGATGTTACATTTGTCCTGTAGATGATGTAGAGCGCACTGCAGAGGATGAACGGCTGGGCTCCGATCGCTCCCTTCTTGGCAAGCGCTCACACTTCACACCAGTCCTCCTTGGCACCATTAATATTATATATAGATACCCTTGTCACAGATTTACATCCGGCGATCGGAAATCAGGACGGGAGGGTGAAGTGTGTGTGGGGAGGGGGTGGAGGAAAGGCAGCTGATTTATGGTGGGGAATGTTTGAGAATAAAAAGGAGGTGATCAAACTTATATTAACGTCCTGACCTATATTCTTAAAACTGCTTTTTGCTCATTTCAGTGCTTAAGCATTTTGCAGCCTGAAGCCAGAAAGGAGAAAAGAGAAAGAAAGAAAAAAAAATTAAGCACTATGTTGCCTTGTAATTTATTTATTCTCTTTATGGACTGGAAAATTGTTCAAGTTATCATCTATGTGTGAGCTTCAGTAGAGAATATGGAGATGCATTGTTTCTATAGATTGATAGGCTGCTTGTCTCTCCTTCCTTGTGGAAGCAGATAGTGGTTGCAGCATATGAGAATTTGCATACAATAGTCTGAACCAACTGGTAGGCTTCTTCTGTGCTGGCTTGATCTGGTTTAACATAATACAGAAAGACTTCACAGTAGACTAATGCATCTTATTATACGCAGGTCCTGTTTTGAAGGTTGAGAGAAGATTTGCTGTCTTTGGTACAGAGATAACGTTTGCACGATCCTCCAAATTTCAGGCATATATTCTGTGGAGGGGTTGCCAATTTTTCAAACAAAATTAGAAGTAATTTATCTTTAGCTGATTTTTATTCTAAATTAAGATAGCAAGCTTCCAAAATTCTTCTCCATGTTTTATGTATATCTATAAATGTACATTGTTCATTCTGCAAAGTTCCCTACAACCGGGAACGCCCATTTCCCAGTTCAATACAGACCACTCCCCATTGTGTCTGTTTGGACACTAGCTGGGGGACACTGTTAATTGTAGCCTCCCTGTCATGGGCAGCAGCAAGGATTTCTGAATCCCTTAAATTTTTATTTGTTATTCAGGACTCCTTATTGAAACTAGTTGCTTTGTGCAACAAAAATAATGAGACTTCCTTTATATTTTTCAAAATATTCCAAGAAATTTTACATGGCAGCATTTTAAAGTACTTTGATATTTACCTTCTTTCCAGAGAGACTCTCTACAGAGTCAAAATCATTACATCATAAATATGCATAATAGAACCAGGCTAAACTGAGTCATTGGTTGAGTGGAAAGTGGAGAAGGTTGGAGTCAATATTAAGAGTTCTACCTATTTACAGCTCAAAATCATATTTGCATTCAGAAAAGCTTGGTGCTTGTTAGTTTGAAGTCAAGGAAAATTTTATTTCTTACAGTTTGGGTCATTTTCATTTATTGAGGATCAATTGTGTGCAGACAACTGTAGTGAATATTGGAATAAATCCTAATTTTAGTAGTTGACTTTCTACTCATTCTCGGCTTCTTTGTGGTCTCTTAGCTAAATCTCTTTGCCCTAACATCTATTCCTTCTTATAAATTCAACAAGGCACAAATTGTAGCCATTCATGCGATGTGTATTGAAGGCGATCATTTCTGTGAGTCCTTTCTATTTTTGTATATAAACATGCTTAATAAAAATTGTAGATTACCGCTAATCTTTCACAAACTGAAATTACAATTTTCACTACCCATTACTGTCTAAAAAGCTGCCTCATAGACTGAGAGTTTACTCCAAAGCTTGTGCTCCGCTGTAATTACTCTACTCCTAAAAGCTCATGCCAGACTCATCTGTCCATAGTTAGATTTTCTGCAATAGATGACTCTGACCCTTATTTGAAGATGTGCTCAAGTGCTTTCTAAACTTGATTCTTTTATTCTTCTTTCATAGAGAGGAATAGACTCCCGAGATGCAGGTTGGTTGTGTGTACCTAGAGCATAGAGCAGGGGCCATCATCAGGGAATGCCAAGGATTTAAGGAACCAATTCCATTCCTCTTTGTTTGCAGTTGGCTTCTACAGAGCTAAAAATAAAGGGATCCTTTCAGTTCTGCTCTTAGATCCAGGCAAGAGGGTCCTGGGTCTGCATGTTAGAGGGCACTGCATATCACAAACACTGAAACTCAAGACCAATTTTATTTTTCCTAAGAAAGGTTTTGGAAGGATCTGTAGCTAATTAAGCAAACAGGCATTACAGATGAAGTACCTGCTAGAGGAATTGGTACGAGGCACTACAGGTCAGAGAGCAGACCTGAGCTTATGCAAGTGTGCATGAGGGAGGAGAAGATCCAGCCCCTGTCCTGGCTCATCAGAGGAAGAGAGGCTGATTTTGCTCAAATTTGGCTGCTCCAACCTCCAAGGTGGTTGTCTAGGCAGACCAGGTTCTCCAGATACTGCATTCCCTTCCTCCTTTGTGCTCAGAGGTTTAGTTTGGGGAGGCATTTAGAACAGCCTGAGCATCTTGAGTGGTTGAAGTTTGGAGATGGGAACCTGTTCCTCCTGGCTCCCCAAGGAGCTTGACTTGGTCACTCTACACTCTGGGTTTGGGCTGGTCCCTTCCCAGGTGCCTTGGTCGAGGCCTTGCCCCAGCAGATCTGCACTCCCACCCAAGCTAGCAGCCACAAAGTCATCTCCTAGGAGCGGGCTAGGCCTCCAGGGTGGGAGACCCTGGGGGTGAAGGTGAGCCAGGCCTTGGGTAGAGCTTGAGTTATAACTTTTAAATGTAAGACATACAGGATGTGGGCTTCCATCTGTACTATTGTTTTGGGACCCACAAATTTTAGGGGTGGTCCTGGATACTTTCTCTGCCCAGTCTGATTTTTCTGTGTCCTGATGATTACTTCACAATCTGATTCTGATCATCTTCTTGATTTCACTTCGAATTTGCATCCGGTCTCTTCTCATATTTGACTTTCATATTTCTGACCCAAGCTTCCTTTGCTTAATGGCTTAATATTGCTTATGCTCTCTTTATTGTCCTGCCCTAGGAATTGTATCTAATCTACCCATTTGAAAAGGTTTAGCTGGAGAGACCTTCCATCCCTCACTGCAATTTTGTTGTTAGTGCCATCGGGTGAATTCCAACTCCTAGCAACCCCGTTTACAGCAGAGCAGAACCCTGCGCAGTCTTTTTGTGGCATCCTCGTCCCTTCCTGTGCTGTATCACACAATGCTCCACTGCTATTCATAGGGTTTTCATGGCCAGTTTCTTTGGAAGTGGGTGGCCAGTTCCTTCTTCCTAGGCTGTCTAGTCTGGAAGCTCTGTTAAACCTGTTCACCATGGGTGACCCTGCTCATATTTGAAATCCCTGTGATATAGTTTTCAACATCACAGCAACACACAGCTGCCACCATACGACAACCAACAGATGAGTGGTGTGGTTTCCTGACAGGAAAAGAACCTGGGTCATGGCAGCAATAGCACTGAATCTTAACCACTAGACCACCAGGGCTGGCCTTATTGCAATTGTCTTCACATAAATATTCTTTTGAAATGAATGGGAGAGCTGGGTGTATTAGATGAGGATTAAGCAAAAAAAAAAAGAAAAAAGGCATCATCAGCAGGATGGTTTCTTCAGCTTCAGTGACATGCTTTTGTTGTAATGGTTGGTAACGTTAATAGGGGTTCATGAATCACTATTCAGGTCCCAGAGTAGAACTTGGCTCAGGCCACCCTGACAC
The DNA here is from genome assembly GCF_021613505.1 of Equus quagga. NCBI lineage: Eukaryota > Metazoa > Chordata > Mammalia > Perissodactyla > Equidae > Equus > Equus quagga. The sequence goes on from NC_060278.1 coordinate 46,452,363, forward strand.
TTACTTAGAAGTTGAGCGCTAAATGGCAATGTAATATTCGGGACACTATTCAATTTACATTAAGCTGTCCCCGTTTGGTGGCTGTTCAATGGGAGTTCCCTGGGTGATTGTAAATGCAGGCAGCTAATGTTGCTGGCATCTTAGCCAAGATTTTTGCCGTGGGAACAAAAGTTGCACATACAAACTGTTCACATTGACAGTAATCCACTTACTCCACAAAATCATTGCAAATGAAGTCAATAGGTTTCCAGGCAAAATGAGTTACGAGTCAGTGTGGCGAAACACTGCCATTTTCCCCTGTTTATCACTTTTTTTTCAACGTGATGATCAAATTTGTTGTCTCCTTCTTAAAGGCTAGAGAAAGAATGTTAATCAGATTTCCTTAACTTTTCATTTTAACAAACATTTGAACAAGATTAACAGCTTGTAAAAGATGGCAGAGGCTTTGAGTCACCCATGAGCTTTCTTGGAAACATCATAACTTCAAAGCAGTGTTCAGGTTCATAGGAAGCACATGTTGCTAAGGGAAAACAGAGTCTGTCTCCTGTTGTTCTGCTGTTGTCCACCAAAAAAAGACCTTTTCTAAAGAAACTACCATAGGACTAAAGAGAAACGCTACCATAGTTGTTTTTTTTTTCTTTTTTTCTTTAGAGTGGGGAACTTATCTACATCTATTTATCTCTTTTAGCTCCTTGTTAGCCATTTTTCATGTACTCAATGCTTATTTAGCACAGGGGAATTTTATTTCAGGGGAAGACAGTATTACAGACAGACCATGATTACTATCCACTGCTCCTTACTAGATGCGTGAACTTGGGCATTCTCCATGCCTTCTCTGGATGATCAGTTTTCTCAGTTCTAAACTAGAGATGATAGAACTTTCTTCATAAGGATGATGAGGGCAATAAATGAGATAATCTGTGCAAAGAGCACACTATATTGTAGGCAACTGAAGGTAGACAGAGAAGAAGAAAGGTGTGAAGTAATGCGAGCGCAGGTGTTCCTGAGCCTTCCTTACTATGTTAATATAGGTTACGATCTACTCCCTATTGCTGTGGCATTTATCTTATTCAATTCTCTTTACCAGTGGGGCAACAGTTCAAAGTCATATGTGCACCAAAACAGATCTTATGGGCTGGCTTTCAGGAGTACACCTTTTGCTGGTCTGATTTAGTCTAGCAGAATATTGCACATAGATACTGGTCTGCCTTGCTCACTTCTGAATGCTGAGCACACAGAATAGGGCCCAGCATATGCTCAACAAATATTTGTTTTGATGATCAAAAAATGTATAGAGAACTTTGTGATGGGAGTAAGGTGTCAATGGCAGAACAAGCTACTGAAACTGAGAAATTTCCATCCTTGCCTTATGCTCTTCAGTTGGGACAGGCACCTTTTGATACTTGTTAGAAAATACCAATAGTACTTTATAACATATAGGTCATTCTAAATGCACCGATTTCACCTTTAAAATAGGAAAGAGGGGGAAAAAGGCCAACATTTAATAACAGGCTATGAATTTAGTGGTTCTTTGAATATCAAATGATTATTGTTAATGCACTTAGAGATAAATTAATTTCCTCTAAGCTTTTGTTCATAACTTTTTTTAATGTTTTAAATGTTAATTTTGTTATGAAGTCAGTGTATTTAGATTAGAGAATTAAACTGAATTAATTTCAATGCCCAAGATTCTTAATTGCCAATCACAGTGGAAGTCTCCTCTTGCTCACTTTATAATTAGCACTAATTACAGGTCTATAATGTGTTTATTTACTTATCAAAATTTCCTATGCTTTGAATCATAAAACAATATAAGGAACATTTAAATTTGTGACCAAGAAAAATAAAAAACATTGTAGTCACAAAAGTTACTCTTTGAAGTAACTAAGATATTATCTACCTACCTAGAGAAATGAATTCTTTAGGCTAAATGTGTCAATTAATAAAGAAAGATAATGTTTAAGTTGCAATATTGTAATGTTATAAATAAAAGCAAATAAGGAAATGATCCATCAACGTGCAACAGTGGCTGTAACTATTTACTCATTGAGCTATCAGGAAATTGCAGAGCAACTTTCTCACGATCCCCTTTTGAAATACGAAAGGTACGTGGCCAAGGTCAGGAAAGGAAAAAGGAATACTGAGAGATGGGAAGTATGGAGAGGAAATAGAATAACTGATGGAATTCATAAGGAAAGGGTAGGAATCTTAATTATACTAAGGACACAGCCAAATAGATTATCTCCAACAACAAATAAGGACATTTTATCCTCTAACATAGACCAAAAAAATGGGAGGAGACATAGAGATATTTATCATGGAAGTGAGGGAACCTGGGAAAATCATCAAATGACCTTGTTCTCTTCACTTGGAAGTTTTAGTAGCGTTAGTAAAGATCATAGTAGCCTCTATGGAGCATTGGAGAGGGGGTGGGAGAGAGTGCAAGGTGTTTAGAAAGGAGTTGAAGATTTGATAAATTACTTTGTGGAACTAGTTTAGACTTACACAATTAGCTTACACAATAGTCACCCAGCTAGTGCAGTTATACGCGTTACTTGTAACGTGTAATGGATCAGAAGGAAAAGACAAGAAAATTTTGAGTTGGATGAATCCATATTTAGGGATGGGCCATAGGCCCTAGATTCATAAATTTGGAGTAATTTAAAGTGCTGATGATGGAAGAGTTGAAATGGTGTCTAATAGCCAAACCAGGGAAGAAAACAAAGGTAGGAAGGACTCGTAGAAGCTGAGAACAGGAGAAGTTAAATGACTAGAGAACAAATAGTTTGTTCACTGGAAATATGGCAAGGTACCCGTAAAACAAGTTGTTTTTGGTAAAAGAGGTGAATTTCAGAATTTGTAAAACTTGGAAGTGAGCAGCTCACATGCGGCTGATATGATTGCTGTGAAAATCTTACTGTTTATGCCCGCTCTCCATAGGAAAGAATGCCCGGGGGTGAGGGGTGGTGGGGGGTGAGATGGTAGTAGCCATCTTAGGCACTTATTATTTTAGTTTTAGCTTATATCTTGCCATAAATGTATATTTTCATAGAATAAATAAAACTACACATATGCACAATTTATGCTACTGAGTCACAAACTATCGTGTTCCATGTTTTGTACAGCTAATTTTTTCTTCTCATATACCAGGATAATATGTTGGGGCTTTGAGGGTTATGTTATGCTGTGGGAGAAGTGCCAGTCCACCAACATACCAACACACCCCATCCAAGTAAAGTCACTGGGATTATTCCACTGTTTTGAGAACAGAATATATTTCTTATTTACCTCTGTATTCTCAGAGTCTCTGACATTTAAAAAACGTTTGATAAATCTTTGATGAATAAGAGTGAGTGAATGCATTAACTAATGAGAACAAGGATAGAACAGAACAGAAAATTGTAAGTCGAGTTTGGAGAAAGTGGAGAAATGAAGATGGAGTTCAGTGGATGACATGAAGACGGGAAAAAGGTGGTCTAATTAAATGGCAATACCTTCAAATGAGGGAGTGTTCTTGAATTATATTTGTGGAAGTAGCAAAGGGAAATGAGAAGAATTCAGGCCCTTCTCTTTAGTGCTGAAAAGGGGGCCCAAACAGTAACTAGAAAAGGTGACGAGGAAAGATGTGTCATCAGGAAAAGCTATAAACAGTGCTGAAGTCCTTCAAGGGAAAGTGATTCATGGTAACACTGCGCACCTATTAAAAGAATGTGACATTTTCCTTGGTGTTTGGCAAGGCGTATATTTTAAAGTTTGCTTGATGTGGCTTTGATCTTTCAAGAAGTCTGAGGGAAGATTAACGCTTATTTACTAATATTTCTTATAGAATTAATTTTTCAATCTGGTTCTATATTGCTACAGTCTGCATAACATGATTTAAAATTCTGGTCTCATGTGGCTAGTTCCAAAGTACAGTTTTGATTAATCAGAGAATTGGTTTAATCATTTGTTGCGAGGAATAATAAATTACTGTTGCTGAAGATGCTACGCTGTCTCTTGAACGAGGTCTATTTTGGCCTGCTTCTAAATATTTGACATAGTGTACCATGTGATCATGTTCAAATAGGACTGAATTATGTATAAGCTCTGAAATGAAAAGTAAAACAATGGTATCGAGACTAGAAGCAGGAAAACATATGAATGCTATTAGGTGGTTATTGTTTTACCTAATGAAAGAAGAAGAAAATGCAAAATTGTGGCAACATGCCAGAAGAGTGGTTCATGTGGGGGTAAAACCACACCTAGATTATGAAACAAGAGATCTTATAAAGTTCAAAAGTGAGTTACAGCGAGTTCACAAATCATCGGCCTATGCCTCTTCCTATTCTGTGTTTTTTACTTATAAATATCCACCATGCAAGAGAGAGGCCATTCTCACATTTATACTACATTCTATCGAACACAATAGGTTATTAGGTGTTTTTTATAGTCTAATACCAACCACTACCAAAAAAGGGAAAGCTCTAAGTTAAATGACAGAGCTAAAGTATTACCACCTAAAATATTCATAAAACAGGTTTCATTCGTTCCAACTAATGAAGCTGCCATGTAAACCCCACCCCAGTTCCTGACATGCCTCTCAAATTTCTGGGAATTCAGGAAGAAATTCAGAACTCCTGAGAAAGTGGGATAAGCAATTTTTATTTGTGAAGGGAAGTTTCACCCAAATAAATTTCACCTGTCAGATCCTGGTGACTAGCAGCAAAAATGAATACCAAACTGTGGTTCTATATCATAGACATTTTTACAAAGAATTTTGTTACCTGTGATGGGTCAAATTTGTAGAAAGAAAGGACAGGAAATCAATGCCTGGAGTAAGAAATGCGATAAAAGTGGGCTTTTTCTTAAGCTTGTTGTTTCCTTCCATTTTATCTGCGCATCAATAGACTTTGTCTTTTTCATTCTCATCACTGCAGCAATGGAACTTCTCATGGCCCATGTTCCCCGGAAATGTCCCAGCCCTGAAGTTGCTCACAAACATTCCAGAAGAACTTCTGGCCCACTTCTTTCTAGCCCCACTTTGAGTATTGCCGACATCTGTGATTCCGACGTTGGGGTAGGGGGCAATCTCGCCCTCTAGGGGGCATTTTGGATGTCGCAGTGATGGGGGTGCTATTGGCATTGTGTTAACCATCCCAAGGAAGTTAGTTTTAGTGAGGTAACTATCTGTTTACAGGTTTGTTTTCTGCATAAGTCCATGAAATTATAGACCTTGTCTTATTCATCTTTTTTCCTCCAGCACATAACCCAACAAACATTTGTTGGATGAACGAGGAAGTGAATGAGAAAAACAAGAAGTGTGTGTGTGTTCAATCATAGACTGTGTTTCATGGAAACAGTGGATCTTTTAAATTTACTCTACTTTGTGAAATAAACGATTTAAGGGACAATTATGAACTTAAGATTTAGAACAGTCACAAACTTTTGAATGGATAAGGAACCACTTTTTTCAATAGCCTTCTAGATTTATTTACTTAGCGAATCATTGCGTTTTTGACAGTTTTCATGATTGGTGAAAATGGACAAGGAAATAATTGCCTTACGAAAGTCAAAAGACTCTCGAATCCCCCTTTTTAAGAAAATCTATTTTCTTAAAGGATGAATATCCGAATTTGCTTCCATGAGCCGAGTCAGAAACATGTTCAGAATCTTAAAAGCAACTCCAAAGAAAACCTTTCTGGAAGCCTATTTCTGTCAGAATGTTGTAATTTCCTTTAGAAACTCCAGCTGTTCCACAGCAAGCAGTTAAATTAAGTGTAAGCGCTGTTAAATAGGAGGTAACCATTAGAATATTTAAAAAAAAACATGACTAGCATCCAATGTTTTAATCAAATAATTTGCTAATCACGCAGTATGGTGTAGGCTCCCATCAGCCTCGTCCCTTAACTCCGTCCTTGCTGCTGCGTAAGACCCGCTCCGCCTCCTCCTCCTCTCTACCTCCAACTGGGCCCTTATTCTTCGTTGGAAAGTTCCTCCAGCCTATTAAGGAGTGCTTTAACCCAAGAGGATCTTGATGATCAAGAAAAATTAAGCTCCTAATAACAGCAAAATCGTAAGAAATTTGGACAAAATGACTCTCCGCATCACAGATTTTGTTTACTAGTGGGTAATTAATTCTCCACATATGTTGGGAACATCTGTCGCCGTGACCTGCCATCGGATCTGCGAAATGACTGCTGTGCGGTTTCCCCGCAGGTCATTAGCAGTGCTCTGAAAGGAAGCTCCTTCCTCCTGCCCTCAGCCCCGGCAACTTTCTCTATGGCCGGGAGGTTCTCCGTGTAGGTCCCTCTGAGGGAGATGCCCCTCCGCCGCTTTTCCGTCTGTCACCGGTGGCCATCTCTGGCCACCTCCTGTTCTCGCGCCACCAGGTGGAAAGCCAGAGGGAAGCAGCTATCTGATCGTGGGGAAAAAGAATCTGGTGGGTCAGGCACTGGAAGAAGGGTTTCCGCTGTCCTCTGGGCTATTTTGCTCCATCGAGGCAAAATCTTCAAGCACAGCTGAATGGGATCCAACAGAAATCTGGAGGTTTCTGACTTGTGACTTCCCAATGCAATCGGTGAGGAATTGGCTTCAGATTTCTAGGGTATCATTGCCAAGAGACCTTGTTTTGACAGAAACTGAAGATGGCAAAGAAAGTCTGGGAAGGGGCTTTGGCACTTGTGATTAAATGCCGTTCATTGGTTGGCATTCGGGCAATTCAAAGCAAAGGGGAGAGGAGGCTTGTGGAAAAAGGAGAGCATTTGCCCCTCTCCCTGAGGTTCTGATACAAGGCCAGCTCTCCTCCTGGCAGCTGTGGGAGCCACCAAGAATCCCGGAAAGCCAAAGAATTAAAAATCACAGATATACAGCAACTTTTCAAGTAAACTTGATAGAAGGGCTCTGTTGACCACGAACTATGGGTTATAAAATTTGCACACATTACCTGCTCCCTCAGTGTCCTAATACAGTGCTCAGCACACTTTTTTGTTTGTTTCCTTGTCTGTTTCCCCACTAGCACGGTAAACTTCTTAAATACAAGGAATTTGCCTTATTGTCTGAGTGTCGCCAGCATCTTGCAACGTTAGCTGTTGCAGAGCGGATGCTCCAAAAATGTATGACAAATGAAAGGGTGGATGTTTCAGTCATTCCTCACTACAATCCTGCGAAGTAGACATTATTATTTCCATTCTTCTAGGAGGAAACTGAGGCTCAGAGGGTTCAAGCAGAGCCAGTGGTCCAACTCAGCTGTGTCCATTCCCAGCATCCATGCTTTTCTCATCTGCCGTGTGGTCCGTGAATACAGCTCTGTTTCCTGAGTAGCTTGGGTGATGTTCTCCCAGAAAAGAGAAAGATTTGCAACTTCTAGTTAAATTACGGAGTTAAACTTAATTAAATCATTTTTAAAGGCACTTACTAAGCATTTAGAGTGGTGAAGTGCACAGATCGTGGAATCACTCCTAGATTGTATTCCTGGTTCTGCCATCCTCACGGGCAAGTACTTAGCCCCTTTGAGCCATAGTTTCCTCAGCTGTAAAATGAGGATACTAATAGTTTCCAGTTGCTAGGATTACAATGAGGATCATATCAACAATGTGTGCAAAGCACTTAGCACAACTGCTCAGTTAATTGTGCAAAAGAGAAACCCATTCTTTCCTGTGTTGATTTTTAAAAATATACTGAACACATCTTACACAACTGCCATTTGTCACCTGTTTATGATGATGGTTCTTGTTCATAACGAAAGCCCCCTTTCTGGTTACTAAAACTGCACTTAGTACACCTATAATTATGTGAGTAGTTCTATCTGAGTGTTTGTCCAATGCCTGCTTTCTTTTTTTAGAGAATGCACTCCATAATGCCAGGGGCTATTTTATACACTTTAGTGACCCGAATGCCTGGCTGAATTGTTACAGGTCTTATTGGATTTGCTGTTGAGTAACTCAGAAATAAAGAAAGAAATATTCAGTAAATTCTTAAACTGGATCATCTAATTTCCTCCTGGGATAACAGTTTCTTAGAGAGCACCCTATGAAAGCTCTGAGTCAGTGCCGGAGTCAACTTTTTTCCTAGCCAGCTTTCAAGCTAGATTTTGTTTCCAAATGGATGCTTTTGGAGCAGAGGTGAAATATGAAGCTTGGGATATAAAATCTTAGCCTCCTTGCATAGAAACTAGACAGGAGAAATTTTTAGACAGCCGAAGAATCATGAGCTTTGCAAAATGGAAAGCAATGGGCCCCTCCTCTCATACTGGGACCCCATGATTTCTTCATCACACTTTTGACAGACAGAGTTCGTCTAAATTCCACTGCTGTCCTTCTGTGCTCCCCATAGCAACTCTTTGTTAAGGAGGGTAAGAAAAACGGGTAATGATGGCCAATATGATACACTTGTAAGTATCAAGTTCAGACGAGGTTGAGAATGCAGTGGAGCGGTTTATTATGTAAAGGAGCGTTAAGTAGAGATTTTGGAAAAGTGAGAATAGCAGGGACAGCTTTCCCACACAAAAATGAAAACTGTAGAGGCGCTTAGCAAACAGCTGAGGTAGAGGCACATTAGTATAGGGCTGAAAGCTCTTACTGCTCTTTTCAGTTGCACTCCCAAAGACCCATTCACCTTCCGACGGATGGACAGCTCCATTGGCTAGACTCTTTGGGCCTGTGGATTCCTCCACGTAGTAATTTGTTTATTTAATGAATGAATATTTTGGAGACTGCAAGCTAAAATTTGTTAATTTTTTATCTGACTTTTTTAACTATTTTTGAGCCCTAACAATCTCTGATAAATCATTTCAATGTATTTGAATTTAACTCAATTCAACAAATGCTTTTGAGCACCCACTCTGTTCCAGGTAGATTTATAATATAGTCCCACCTTCAAGATGTTTACCCCAAATATAGACTAAATTCAAATAAAAATTTTAAGGGGCAGGCCTGGTGGCATAGCGGTTAAGTTCGCACACTCCGCTTTCTCAGCCTGGGGTTCGCAGATTCAGATCCCGGGCACGGACCTAGCATTACTCCTCAAGCTATGCTGTGGCAGCATCCCACATAAAATAGAGGAAAATTGGCACAGATGATAGCTCAGCAATAAATCTTCCTCAAGCAAAAAGAGGAAGATTGGAAATGTTAGCTCAGGGCCAATCTTCCTCACAAAAAAATAAAAATTTTAATTTATTTTAAATAAAATAATTTAATTGAATGGTACAGTAGGGGTATGTTCAGAGTGCTATTGGGTCACTGAAGAGGGAACACGTAACTCCAACTCTGAATGATGGCATTGAGATATTCCATACAAAGGGTGACATTTGAATTGAGTCTTGAAGGATGAATAGGAGTTCACCAAATGGCATCATGGTTAGAGTATGGACTCTGGAGCTGCCTGGGTTCAAATTATGGCTCTGTCCCTCCTAGCTATGAGATCCTGAGCAAGTGGCTTAACTTCTCTCTTCATCGAGAAAAAAATAGCTGAAGAGGGGTCCGGCCCGGTGGTACAGCGGTTAAGTTTGCATGTTCCGCTTTGGTGGCCCGGGGCTCGCTGGTTTAGATCCCGGGTGCAGACATGGCACCGCTTGGCACACCATGCCATGGTAGGTGTCTCACGTATAAAGTAGAGGAAGATGGGCATGGATATTAGCTCAGGGCCAGGCTTCCTCAGCAAAAAGAGGAGGACTGGCAGCCTATGTTAGCTCAGGGCTAATCTTCATTAAAAAAAAGAAAAAAAAGCTGAAGGGAACCAAGGAGGAAAAACTATGGTGTGTCCAGGAAGCCATGACTAGTTCTATGTGGGTGGGGTCTATTTTCTTTATTGGCTGGTCCTGTCTGGACATTAGCTATGACACACCTAGAAAAATTATTCTGCTTTGAGATTTTCTTTCCTGCACGATCTTGTTTTACCCTCACCTATTGGTGATTGTGTGTCCTTCCATAGCTCCTCTAGGTGGATCCCCAAGTGAGAGAGCTGTTATTTGCTGTTCAATGGTACAAGTGCCACTCAATCTCAGTGTACGTCTTCACAAGCAGCTCAGTCATGTCTGCTGACATTTCCATTTACTAATGGTCTGGTGGGTATATTTGTCAGTAATTTTTACTCTTTTCTGACATTCCTGATTGGAGACTGTTGGGGTCATCCATGTTCATGGAGGGATAAGTGACTGCGTGGGGTTAGGCAGGCTCAGAATGCTTTGACCCTGACCTCCCTAACCCCACGTCTTAGAGCAGCATAGCCAGGGCTCCATGCTCTTCCTTTCATATGGGGACTTCTCCTTATCTGTCCTTTCATACAGGGCAACACAGAATGGCCAAAGCTCAAGTTCCTGTGCTCTCTGCCACCTAGACTCTCTCATTGACTTGGATTTCAAACTCCAGGGTCAGTCTATGGAGAGCTTTGAATGACAGATTAAGGAATTTAAGCTTAACTCACTGAACTATGAAAAGCTGTTAAAGGTCTTTGTGTAAGAGAGTGATATGACAACCCAGGAGCATTTAAGTTTAGAAAAACAGGAAAAGGAACTAAGAAAGTTTTAAAAAAACAGGACAAGAATGGATACATCATGGAAGCCAGATAAGGAGGAATTTTGAGAAACGAAGTATGGAAACCAGTACTAAGATTATACTGAGAAGATTATCCTTGAGATTTTAAATTATGCGATAAAATATTTTTCTATGATGATCGTTTCGATAGAGTAGGAGAAATGGAGGGCAGATTGTGAAGAGTTAAGAAGTTAGTGCACGTTGAGGAAGTGGAGGCAACACCTACCAATAATTTTGGGGATCATGGTGGTGAAGGGAATGAGATATGGTGGGTGAAGGTGAAGACATCACTGGATTCCAGGAAACAGCTTTCTGTCTAGGAGAGGTGAGCACACTTGTATGCTGGAAGAAGGTTCCAGTAGAAAAGAATGATTGAACAAGGAAGTAAAAAGTAGCAAAACTGAAGGAAGATGATCCAAGAGAAGAAAGGGCCAGTTTTAGGTGTGCTGTGACAAACGTATCTAAAGCAAGAACATGTTTTTGTCACCAAAATATTAGGATATTTAGAAAAAAGATTAGTGCTAGTACCAATTCCAATATATGTGGGCGGGGAGGATTTGTTCCCACATCAACAAGCAATTCTCCGACACCAACTTGGTGTCCTACAATTCAACTCAATTCTGACATTGTGTACCCAGAGATAGTGTCAGATTCCACCAGTTAAGGGCTCAGTCCTACAAGCCTGTTCCGCCTACCCCGGACTTCAGATGCCAATCGTAAGCTTCTGAATGACCAACTACAAATTGGAGTTCCAATGACCCCCTCCTTGGGTTCGATTAAATTGCTAGAGTGACTCACAAAACACAAATATTTTACTTAAGATCACTAGGTTACCATAAAAAGATATAATTCAGAAACAGCCAAATGGAAGAAATACATAGGGCAAGGTATGGAAAAGGGGTGCGTGGCTTCCATGCCCTCTCCAGGAGCAACACTGTCCCCAAATCTGCACGTGTTCGCCAACCTAGACGCTCTCCCTCTCCCTTTGAGTTTTTATGGAGGCTTCCTTACCAAGGCCTGATTGAGTAAATCATTGGCCATTGGGATTGATTCAACTTTCAGCCCTTTTCCCCTTTCCAGAGGTCAGGGGGTGGGACGGAAAGTTCCATCCCTCTAAATACGTGGCTGGTTCTCCTAGCAACTAGCCCCCATCCTTAGGTACTTTCCAAAAGTCACTCATTAACACAACAAAAGACACCTTTGTAACTCTCATCACTTAGAAAATTCCAAGGATTTTAGGAGCTCTGTGCCAGAAAGAGGACAAGGACCAAATATATAGTTCTCATTATGAATCACAATATCACAAAAATGCCGTGGTGATTTATTCACACAGGTTAGCATCTTGACTCTCTTCAAAATACATCTAGAATACAAGATTAAAGAGATTCTTACTTTTTACTTTTTATAACCCAGCCACTCTTTAGTGCGTGCTTTATGCTAGGCTATAATTAATATCAACATGTCTTGGTGAATGTATGAGGATTGTTTTAATTCAGTCTTTCGTAATCATCTAGTCCATTTTATCCTTATAATTATGAGGAACAGGATTAACTACAAAATCCTCTCCTTCTCTCAGGATTAAGCCTGAACTAAACAAAAACACAGACACCGCAGGACTGACTAAGAGGAAGCTGTTTTCAGCGAATGTGGTGACCCTTGTCATGCAAGCCAAGCTCTGGAGTGGGACAAACCATAATGGTGAATGCATTGTGTCAAACAGGACGAGGGCAAAGCCGTCCTAATAGGAAGAATATTCTCTCTTTAATAAAAGATAAGAAAAATTGATGTTTAGCTTATGCCTCTTTCTTAGGAGAACTTGGCACTGGTGGGAAGACTGAAAAGGAATGAGGTGCCTGTCGCCCCCTCGCTCCAGGACAGACAACCATCCTCTTGGCCTCCACATCCTGCCAGGACTGAGTCAGTCACCACCCAGCAAAGCTTGAGGAGCTCCAGCCTGTGGGAGACGGGAAGAGCCTTATCCAGCGCCGATGTGCAGACGCGGAGCTCAAGGATGCTTGATTGTAAGAAATGGAAGAAGGGAGGGTGGAGAAATTGGGGAGAAGAGGCTGGAAACATCTGCTGGGAACCCTCCACTCTCAAAGTCCTGATTACCAAAGGGTCGGGCTAAGTTGAACAGGGAGTCCTCAAATCTGCTTTGCTTAAACTCATGGTAAACCTGGCATGTTCAAAACTAATTTTCTTACCTTCTACACAAAATCTACTCCCCCAGCAGTCTTGCCCATTCTAATTAATGGCAATTCTTTTCTTCTAATTTCTCATCCTTGACTCCTCTGTTTTTCTCATATTCTCCATCTAGTAGACTCTATTTTCAAAACACATCCAAACTGTTACCTCCAGCTCTATTGTTACTTCCTTGGTCTAAGCACCAACTGATCTCTTGTTGGATCTTAGCAAGAGCCTGACATCTTATCTTCTGGCTGCCATCTTGCCCCCATACAATCTTCTATCAAACCAGCAGACAGTTATCCTTTTATTATGTGAATCAAAAGATGTCCTTTGTGAAAACCCTTCAGTGGCCCCAATTCACTCAGCATAAAGTCAGAGTCCTTCAATGGCCTCCAAGACTTGGCCCCAAGTGGCCCGCCACTAACTCCCTAAGCTCCGCTCTACAGTTCTGTCACTTGCCCCCTTGACTCTGGCTGAAGGGACCTCCTTGCTGTGCTTTTGGCTCCTTCTATCAAGTTTTGGTCCAAATATAGACTTCTTAGTAAGCCTACTCTGACCACCCTATTTAATAATATTGCACCCAATCCCGAGCCCTAAAGTTGGCATTGACATTTCTCTTTATCATGCTTGAATCTTCCGTATCACATAACCTTCTGACATTGTCTCCCCACTAGAACGTCAACTTCTTTGGAGAAGAAATTATGTCTGTTTTGTTACTGATGTAGCTCTGGCATTTCAAAAAGCACGTGGTAAGTATTTGTTGAATAAATGAATGAATGGAGTTGGACAGACTTCCGTGCTTCGGTTACCTCATCTTGAGATGTGGAATAGCAAGGACTACGTCAAAGATTTGCTGCGAGAATTAAATGAGTTCATACATGTCAAGCACTTAGAACTTACCTGGTACATAGTAAACATTCAAAAATATTTTAGTCATTATGTCTGTTTGGGGATACTATAGAATCAGCCCCCTTAAAAGTGATTTCATGAGTGATGTTTATGTTCCATGTGAAATACATTACTGAATCTTTACCTCAATTTGTATGCGGTAGCCCTATTTAACGGATGGGGAAACTGGGGCTCTGAGATATTAAGTAACTTAATTGAGTTTGCAGAGTTGAGGTTGGATGGGGAAGTATTCCCAAGTCTATGGAACATAAAACTTAGTCTTGTCTCCCCTCCGCCAGTCTCATGTACATGGCTACATCCTCTCCAGAAGGATGTAGAAGTCTTTCAATAGCCTGGGACTCTTGCAGACTTTTCCATGTTAGTAGGGTCGCCTCAGCTTTTAAAATAACACCTTTGGGTCCTCACATCTGTGTCTAGATCATTCTTCTCACTGTCTCCCGTGATCCCCTTCCACCTGACTACAGAATATTGGATGCACAGGGGGCTCTGTCCTGGGATCCCTCCTCTTCTCCTCCAGACCCACTAATCCATTTTCTTGGCTTCAGGTACCTGTGGCCAACAACTCCTGCATTTATATCTCTAGTCGACGCCTCTCCTCTGAGGTCTAGACCAACACACACCTCATCATTTAACTACTTCCTCACAAATCCATGGAATATATCTCATTGGCTCCTCATAGGCACCAACATGGAATTTGTAATTTTTCCCTCTAGATTCACTTCTCCTTATCAATATCTTAGTAAATGGCATAGTTTCCTCTCTAGCGCTATAGGCCCCAGTAAGTGGTAAACAATCCCTTTTGCACTTCAGGAACCCAGAGGTCATTTTGATTCTTCCATCTCCCCCAGATTCAGTCACTCACCAAATCCAGTCCTAATTGCCTCTCAAGTTTCTCATCTTAGTTCCAACTTCACTCACACTATATTTGCTCAGGTCTTCACAGTCTCTCTCCTAGGTTACTGCAATAACTTCCTACACGATTTTCCTGCTCTCCAAACTTATGCCACTTCCAATGCACCTTCCACACTTTAGCCAGTGATTACAAATGCGATCATGCTCCTTCTTTGCTTAAAACACAATGACTTCCCATTGACCTTGAGATAAAGTCCATGTGATGGTTTTTGATGTTTCAAAGTGGATAGGCTGAACTCAGTCCCCAGTCATTCTATCAAACATTAATCTAGGTGCTACTGTGAAAGGATTTTTCAGATATACAGTCCCGGTGAATTGAATGTAAATTAATCAAAAAGGAAATTATCCTGGGTGGGCCTGACCTAATCAGGTGAGCTCTTTAAAAGAGGATTTAGGCCGTTCCTGAGCTTAGAGATTCCAAACAGCTCACGCCTGTGGGGTTCCAACCTGCTTCTGGTGTTTTCTTCCTGACTGCTTGCCTTACAGATTTTAGACTTACTTAACCATTCATCACAATTGTGTAAGCAATCAATCAACCAGGGTGTGTGTATATATATGTATGAGTATATGTGTACATATGTGAATATACACACACACAGTTCTGCCTCTCTGATTGAACCCTGACTGATACAATCCTTAAAATGGCCTGTAAGGCCTGGCATTACGTAGACTTAGTATAAGTCTACTTCTTCAAAGCATCTCTCCTTTCCTGTATTACTTAAGTAGCCTAAAGACAGTGTTTATTTGTCTCACAAGCATAAGGTCTACACCAGTTCTAAAGGAAGTTAGGTTTGGGGACGCTACACGACAATGCCTTGGGGACCCAGGCAATACTTTCTCCTTTGCCATCTTACGTCTCATGCTTGTCGCCTCATGGTGGCAAAATATTTACTGTATTTTTGGTCATCAAGTCAATGTACCAGAAAGGAAGAAAGGAGAGGTTAATTTAAAAGACAAAAGCAAAGGGCAAAAGGTGACAAGACAAGAACAGCTTTCTTGTTGCAAGGTTTTGTCTTTGTATTAGAGAATGAATCTTCTCAGAGATTTACATCTCTATCTCATTAGCCAGAACTGTGTCACATGGCTACTCCAGCTGGAAGGAGGTCTGGAATATCAAATTTTTAGCATATATTTATGTGGAAGAGGCAGGCCATAAGACGCAGGTGGAAATTGTAGTCGGGTCAGCCAACTGAAATATTTGCCAAATTTCCTTTCTGCTCTTTTCACCTGATGAACTCATACCTCATCTTTCAATCTCAATGTAAATATAATCTCAAGGAAGCCATCTCTCATCCATCAGACCACGTTGAGTGCAACTGCTGAAAACTCTTCTCCTTTATAATACTTACACCGAAGTCAACCTATCTTGGTAGATTACAAGCTGTCCGGTAGGGCAGAGACCATATCTCTAATATTCTTAGTGTTTAGCACAAGACCTGGAACATATATTTCCTTCATAGTCCTGACATACCTGGTAAGCATTCTAGGCTATGATGTAATGCCATCTGCCACATCCATCAGAAAATGAGAACTTGGTGTGATTACCCACAGGGCTTTCTTGCTTTTGACTAAAGTGTTCATTCCTACAGAGCTAAGAAAGTAGCATCATTGATTTCAAGTATATGGGAGAAAGGAAATCACCTTTATAGAGATACCCCACACACTGTCTTCAAGGCAACTCTCCCATCACAGCCTCACGACAATACCCAGGAGGCCTGTATATAATTAGCTGTCATCATTTATCAGGCAGGTTTCTTCACCACATACAAAATATACATAGCTACTGTTCACTAAAAGAGGATTCATTGTAGTTATTCACCAGTCAGTCCTTTTAGATTTCACAGAACGCAAAAGCTTGGGCTATTACCAAAGCTTGGCTGCTTGCACACTCCATTGAATTGAAGGTGGCTCGGCTAGAGCCCTGGAGGGGTCTAGAGGACGATAGTGGACTAACACAACAACCCGTCTCCCACATGGACTCCTTCGTTGAGTCTATCTACTCCTCCATTAGCTGGACTGGAGTGCTTGCACTGGAAATTTTAATACATCAGAGTTCTTCATATCCTCAGGAAATTAGATACTTATTGATGGGATTTTGATCATTTATGGAAAGATGTCTGCAGCTACCATTTTTTGCACTGAAATACCTGAGAAATATCTTTATCTCAAATTTTCCCAGAGATGCCAGATTCAGATGAATAGGATGCAAGCTCCATGAGAGCTAAGATGTTGCTGTTGACGGTGGTGGTGGTGGCGGCGGTGTGTGTGTGTATGTGTTTGTCTCACTGCTGTACTCAGAGTCTCAAGCAGTGCCTGGAACAGGAGGTACTCAATAAATATTTATGGAACAAATGAATATTGAGTTATGAGATGATATTGTGTTTATATCTGTCACTCTTATTCTATTTATATGATGAATCACGTTGATTGATTTTTGAGTGTAAACCAAACTTGCATACTTGGCACAAACTCCTCCTGGCAATTGAGCTAACACATTGACCCTTCCAACTCACCTGATCAAGCTTTACTAATGTTTCCAAGGACACAAGCAATTAAGAGGCACAAGCAAAGAAGGGAGGGATGTGTGAAAACTCACAACTCCCCAGGTACTTCCTTCCTGCATTGCACATTTGCTCTCTGGACCAGGGTGATAACTGAGGTCCCTAAGTGAAGCTGGTGGGTCATCTTACACATTAGAGTGTCTTCAGGTTATGGAATATCTCCATTTTATATCTCATATGCTCATATAGCCTAGGTGACATTCTCCAGGGAGCCATTCCTCAATCACTAGATTACATATTAGTTTGTTTACCATAAGCAGTCCTAAATCAGGGACATCTTATAAAGAGCACTCCATAGATAAGGACTTTACTCTTACCAAATATCATGAGTCTGTTTATCAGGAGTTCTAGCGACAAGTTTCCAGTTACAAGGAGATTAGACAAGGTCTCTTGGCTAGTTCTCTGGGAATGAGATCACTCCCTTTCATTAATTCGGAGATAAATGAATCACACTCCAGTTGATTTAATTCCTTGCTTCTCAGTTATAATAAACACACACACACACACATACACACAGAGCTGGATTCAAGCAGCTAATATTTTGTTGCAGAATTTTGCATCTATGCTCACGGTCTGAAATTGTCTTTTTTTCCAATGTCTTTGCATCAAGTTAATACTGGACCCATAAACTGAGTTGAAATGTGTTTCCTCCTCTTCAATATCCTGAATGAGTTTATGCAGCGTTTGGTGTTACATCTTCCTTAAATACTTGTGAGAGTTTACCAGCCAAGCCATCTGGGTATGGCATTTTCTTTGTGGGAAGTTTTTTTTCTTACAAATTCACTTTCTTTAATTGACATAGGGCTGTTCAGGTTTTCTATTTCTTCTTGAGTTCATTTTGGTAATTTATGTCTGTCAAGGATTTTCTCCATTTCATCTAAGTTGTCAAATTCATTGCACTAAACTTGTTCATAATACTCTTACAGTCCTTTTAATGTCTGTAGAATCTGTAGTTGATCCCTTCTTTTATTCTCAATATTATAACTTGCATCTCTTTTTATTTTTTTTATCAGTCTAGCTAGAGGAATATTGATTTTACTGATATTTGAAAGAACTGAACTTCTAGCTTCATTGTTTGTCTCTATCATTTGTTCGTTTTCTCTTTCATTGAGATCCATTTTCATCTTTATTTTCCGTCCTTTTCCTTTGAGTTTAATTCATTCTTCTTTTCCTAGTTTCTTCAGATGAAAACTTATATCATTGGTTTAGGTATGTCTTCCTTTCTAATGTAGGCATTTTAAACTACTAATTTCTCTCTAAACACTGCTGTAACTACATCCAGTGTTAAACTGGTTTTCTGGAGAGAGAAAAAAAAAAAAGCCCTGTTTTGTAACATTTGCCAATATCTGTAGTGCAAATATTTCCACTACAGCTAATTTCAAGTTACCAATGTGATGTTACTGAATGCAGAGTTGAGAAAAGAGGCAGACAATTGGCTCAGTATGAGTCAGTTCCAGCACACCACTGGCTGCATCCACAAATTTTAATGTGTTGCCTTTTCATTTTCGTTCAGTTCAAAATGTTTCTAATTTCTCTTGTGATTTCTCCTCTGACCCATGAGTTATCTAGAAGCATATTGTTTACTTTCCAAATATTTGGGGATTCTAATTATCTGGCTATCTTTCCACTATTTCCAATCTAATTCTGCCTGGGCTAGAGAACATAATATATTTTAATCCTTTCAGGTTTACTGAGACTTGATTATTGAGACTTGACATGGCCCAGCATACAGTCTACCTCAGCAAATGTTTTATGCGTGCTTGAAAAGAGTGGGTATTCTCCTGTCACTGAGTAGAGTACTCTGTAATTACCAGTTAAATCTAGTTGGTGACAATGTTGTTCAAGTCTCCTATACACTTAATGATATTCTATCTCTGGAGTCAGCAAATTTTTTATATGATCTTCAAGCTAAGAATAGTATTGACATTTTGAAGAGTTATTTAAAAAGAATATATAGTAGAGACTGAATGTGGCCCACAAAGCCTAAAATATTTACGATTTGCCATTTTAGAGCCAGTCTGCCAACCTCTGTAATAATTCTTAATTAATTACCAACAGAGGGGTGTTGAAATTTTCTACTATACATACAAAAAGTACATGTTTATAATTGATATACTTCCAGTTTTTTTCTTTCTTTTTATTCCCCATCTATTCAGATGTATACTCATTTAGGAATGCTATATAGTCTTACTGAATTAGCACTTTATCATTAAGAGATGTTCTTTTTTTAACCCTGATAATATTCCTTTCCTGAAGATTACTTTGATAATAATATATCCACTCCAGCCATACTAATACTATTTTTCTTTTTTACTTTTATCCTATTTGTGTCTTTATATTTAAAGTGCATTTCTTACAGACAACATATAGTTGGGTCTTGCTTTGTTTATCCCATTGAGAATGACTATCTTTTAATTGGAGTATTTAGATCATTTACATTTAATATAATTTTCAATGTAATTGGGTTTAAGACTAATTTGTTTTCTATTTGTCCCATCTTTCCTTTGTTCCTGATTTTCCTTGCCTTCTTTTGGATTAAACAAGCATTGTGTGTTTTTTACCATTATTCTCATTGGTTATACCTCTTTTTTTTTTAAGTGGTTGCTCTAAGATTTACATTATGCATCTTTATCTCATCACAGACTACCTTCAAATACTATTATACCACTTAATATTTGATGTAAGAATCTTATAATCATATACTTTAATTCATCTCTTTTGTCATTCATGCAATTGTCATACATTATACTTTTATATATCTTATGAACTCCACAATATATTGTATAGCTTTTGCTTTATACAGTCAATTATCTTTTTTTTTTTTGAGGAAGATTAGCCCTGACTTAACATCTGCCATCAATCCTCCCCCCCCCTTTTTTTTTTTGCTGAGGAAGACTGGCCCTGAGCTGACATCTGTGCCCATCTTCCTCTACTTTATATGTGGGACACCTGCCATGGGATGGCTTGACAGGTAGTGTGTAGATCCACACCTGGGATCTGAACCCATGAACCCTAGGCTGCCAAAGCAGAACGTGTGAACTTAACTGCTGTGCCACGGGGCTGGTCCCTTCTCAATGATCTTTTAAAGAAATTAAAAAATGAGAAAATTTATTTTATCCTTATCCACAAATTTACCATTTCTGGATATCTTCATTCCTTTGGTTGATACAAGGTTCCATCTGATATAATTTTCTTCCTCCTAAAGATCTTGCCTTAACATGTCTATAGTGCAGGTCTGCTGGCAATACATGTTCTTAGCTTTTGTTGATCTTATAATGTCTTTACTTTGACTTAATATTTGAAAGATATTTTCATGGTATATAGAGTTCCAAGTTGTCCATTTTTATATTTTAGTGCTTAAAAAGAGTGTTCGTTGTTTTCTGGCTGCAGAATAATATACTGTCATTCTTGTTTTTATGTTTCCAATGTTCATTTTTCTCTGGCTGCTTTTTTTTTTTTTTAAGATTTTATTTTTTTTCCTTTTTCTCCCCAAAGTCCCTCGGTACATAGTTGTATATTATTCGTTGTGGGTCCTTCTAGTTGTGGCATGTGGGACGCTGCCCCATCGTGGTTTGATGAGCGGTGCCATGTCCGCATCCAGGATTTGAACCAGCAAAACACTGGGCCGCCTGCAGCAGAACGTGGAACTTAACCACTTGGCCATGAGGCCAGCCCCTCTGGCTGCTTTTACAATTATATCTTTACCACTGATTTTACTCCATTGATTATGATCTATCTTATTGTAGTTTTCTTTGTGTTCACCTTGCTTAGGGTTCATTAACTTTGACTATGGATTGATATTTTTCATTAAATTTTGGCCTCTATTTTGTAAAAAAATTTTTACCTCTTTTTTATCATCTTTCTTTTTAATTTCATTTTGGCACTCTGATTTCACTTATGTTAGAACACCACATATTGTCCCAAAACTCATTACTGCTTTGGGTTTTTTTTTCATCTTTTTTCCCTTTGTTTCAGTTTGGATAACTTTTAGGACCATGGTTTCAAGTTTTGTGACCATGTTTTCAAGTTTCCTGCAACATCTAATCTGTTTTTAATCCCATCTAGTGAATTTTTCATTTCAGATATTTTATCTTTTTATTTCTAGAAGTTTCTATTTTATCTTCCATTGCTCTTCTCATTATGTTGTTGCCTTTAACTCTTCAAATATATTTATAATAGGAGATTTAAATGCCTTTCCTGCTAATTTCATCATCTGTCATTTCTGGTATACTTCTATTGACTAATTTTTTTCTTTATTGCAGGTCATATTTTCTCATTTCTTTATATTTGATATGTTTTGATTGGATGCTGTACATTGTAACTTTTACATTGCTGAATATCAATTTTTTTTACTTTCTTTTAAATAATGAACTTTATTTTGTCAAGCAAAGTTATTTGTGATTAGTTTGCTTCTTTCAAGGCTTAATTTTAAGCTTTCTGGAAGGGTCTTAAGTGTCTTTTGATTTAAGGTTAATTTAGCCATACTACTAAGACACTAGTTTACTGTGGTCTCTACTGTTCTGTAAATGTCAGCCACTGTAACCTGCCCAAATTCAAACGTCTTTCTCTTTCATAAAATGAGCCAGCATGCCGTGTTCTGTTTGGGTTCTCCTTCTCTTTACTGCAGTAGAAAGTGCCTCCAGGCAGAAGCTGAACAATTACAGGAATTATTTGGGTTGTTTCCTTTCTCTTAGAGATCATATATTGTTCACCGACAGTTTTCCAATGTCTAAAAACATTTGTTTCATATCTTTTGCCCAGTTTTATAATTACTTATACTTATTTACAGTGGGAGGGCAAGTTTAGTCCTACTGTCATTCCATCATGTCCAAAAGCAGACGTTGACCCCTGCTCGTATTTTTATAACTATGCAGTGCCTGCATTGTCAGAGAAGAATCTTGTACATTTTATAATATCTCCCTTAAAAATTATTTAAGCTTGTTTCTGTAAGTAACTATATATTTAACTATCTTTATGTTGATGTCCTTTTTATCACTATGATTGTTTGAGGTTTAATATTCAATTTCTCGGGAAGGTCTCAGGGTATTTCCTGAAATCTTTCATATACATTATGGTTTGTGGTCTTTATTCTTGAAAGTAAATTTGGCCGAATGTAAAATCTTTAGCTTACGTATTTTGTTTTGAATACCTTAAACATTATACCATTGTCCTCTAGAATAAAGCTTGAATGTTGAGAAGCCTAATAACAAAATTACATTCTTTTCCTTACAGTCTTTTTACTTGCATGGACAAAGAAGTTTTTTTTTTTTTTTTAATTTAAAGCCAATAATTTTATTACACTATTTCTCAGTGTTGGTCATTTTGGTTCAGTTTTCCCAGGTGCAGTGTCCCCTTTAAATATATATTTTAAGTTATCTGTATTTCAAGGAGTTTCCTTGAAATAAAATTTCTAATATTTATCCTGTTCCATTGACATGGTTTTCTTTCTCTGGGATTCCTATGATACATATTTTGAAACATTGTCACTTATTTTCCAAAGCTATCACTCTCCTTTTAAATCCCTTTTTACTTAAAAAAAATTTTTTTAGAATTTTACTCCTTTTCCTTTTCTGTTTCTCTTAAGCATTGTCTATTGGACTTATTTACTCTTTTCTTCCTTCTAATTTTCATTCTGAAATGATTAATTCTTTTATTTATAAATATTTTCTGAGCTGTCAACTTCCTTTCTGAATTTAAATTTTCTTTAGGAACTGAACAGGCCAGCACCTTGATTTTAGACTTCCCAGTCTCCAGAACTGTGAGAAATGAATGAGTGTTGTTTAAACCACCTGGTCTGTCGTATTTTGTTATAGTAGCCCAAGAGACTAATACAGAGCTCATGGCCCTTTTCTCTTTTTGTCATCTATTCTCTTGCAGCTCTCATCCAGTCTGTTGCCTTTAAGCACTATCTATATCTGATGCCCCCCAAATTTACATCTAGTCCAGATATCTCTTCAAATTAAGACTTGAACATCCAGTTTCCTCATCAACATCTTTTGAATATCTAACTTAAATCTTTCAGATCTCACATTTATGCCCCAAGCCAAACATTTGATAGCCCCTCTTGCCCACTGACAAAATTTCCTATCTCAATTTATGGCAATTTCATAATATTAGTACTCAGGCCAAACCCTTGTCATCATCATCAATTTCTTTTTTTCTCTCACATCCCATTCAATCTCTGGGAAAATCCTATTGGCTCTATCTTCAAAATATATCTAGAATCTGACCACTTCTTACCTGCTCCACTGATGAAATCCAAATCAAGTTTTAACTCAGAGCTCCTGTCCATTACCACAATAGCTTCTGAACTTGTCTTCCTGCTTCCTCCATTGCCCCCCTACACATCAGCCAGAGTAATTTTTTTCAAAATTTAAGTCCGATAATATTCTTCAAAATAGAGTAAAGGCCACAGCCTTCAGTGGTCTACAAAGCTTTATATGATCTGGCCCTCCATTATCTCTCTGACTTCGACTCTTTCTTCTCTCTTCCTTGCTCACTCTGTTCTAGACACAATGGCTTTGCTCCTGTTCCTCCAACTTGCCAGGCGTGAGGTACTTCCCCTGCCTGGCATGCTCTTTGCTCAGATGTATGCCTAGAATGTCCTCACCTCCTTCAAGTATTTGTCCAACATCACCTCAAAAAGTCTTCCTGCCCATCACTTTTAACCTTTGTCACGCTAACCTGATCTGTATTCTCTATAGTTATACAGATCAACCTATATATTGTTCTTTAACACCAGTTTTTTATTGTCTGTCTCTCCCTGCTATAATGTAAGCTCCATGAGGACAGGGATCTTTGTCTATTTTGTTCAGTGACGTATTCAAATTACATAGAACACAGTCTAGCACATAGTAGGTACACAATAAATATTTGTAAGTAAATGACTTTTCTCCATTCATTTTGCTCCTGGATTGCCTTCTATTTTCTTGATTTTTTTTTTTTCTTTCATTCTGTAATTCTGTCTTTCTTCCTCACTTAGTAATCTCTGGGCATTATGCCCACTGTTCCTGATGTCTCCTCAACCTTGGGCATTTTTTTCCTCTTTACTACCCATCATCTAGTCTCATATTCATGCTTTTCTTTCTTAAGGAACTGTTTGATAGGAAATCTGATGAACTTATCATTTCCTCCTTAGCTTCAGGATCCTTGTGGATTTCCCCACAAGAAACATAGACATTACATTTTAATTTCGTTACTATCAGAAACACACATACAATGTTGCTTTGATAAGCACTATGCAAGGAATTTATCCATCGGTGAGCTTTGCTCTCTAAATTAATAATTCATCTCACCTTTTGTGGTTCCTATCATTTAATGCTAAAAGACAAGTTACCACCTTTCTATGCCTTAGTGGAAAGAACCCTTGTCTTGATATTTATAACACTTGGGCTTTCGTACAAGCTCTGCTGCTAATAAACTCTAGGATATTTAGCAAGTCATTACCTTGTTTGCAATTCTGCTTCAATCACAAAATACAGGCAGCATAAAGGGAGCACAAGAAACCGTATACCAATCTCTATGCTATAGCCGCTCTGTATTTTCTCTTTATTTCTCCTGACCATGGACTGACTTAAGACCTGAAGAAGCCCTATATCCTAAAAAGATTGCGATGCCCACCTTTCCATCCTCCACTTGCCACTGTGTGCAAGGTTTCAAAACTCTGAACAGTAAAGTAAGTATAAAGTAGTTCAATAAAGTTCTCATTTCCCCTGCATTGATTGTTTGAAACTTAAAAATATAGATAATATACAATTTTTTCCAAAAATTTTGGTACATGCCCCTGCTTTGCTTGAGCCCTATGCCAAGCTTGTATGCTTGAGGGGTTTCCAGAACACTGTGACGTGGGCATTACTAAACCCAACTGACACTTGGAGGAGGAAGTAACTTAATCAAGGACACACTCCTAGTAGGTGACAGAGCTGGGGTGGGGACTCGGGCCTGTCTAATGCCAAAATCCATGAGTCTGTACTATCTTACACTACCTGAGGATAGAAGGAGCTAGCAAATACAAGTGCAAAATGTACCAACTCTTACTAGTTTAATACGGATATTTATGAAAGTCCACAACAATTGAATATTTTTCCACCCTCCAATTAGAGTTCATAGTTGTAAATAAGCAGGCATCATCAATAATAACTGTCTATAGTATTTCATCAATTCTAAGAGGTATCTTTTCTTCATATGTTAACACTGCTGAAATCAAGATGTATCTTAGCATCTTATATGTGATGAAACCTAGTAATATTTGGGGGGAATTTATTATGCATCAGACACCATTCTAATTGTTTTCTTTAATACTCCCATTGTTGAATATTCCCATTAACCCTACGTGGTGGTGCTACTATGAACTCCATTTTGCAGGTGGAGAAACTGAGGCATAGAAAGATTAAATAACATGCTTAAGGCCACACTTCTAATCTGTGGCAGAAATGAGAGTTGAACCTTGAAAGTCTGGCTCCAGAGCTTGTGTTCTTAACCAGAAAAGACACACCACTACTCATTGCTCTCAGGAAGGAGGGCAGACTGGGTCTATGGCTGGAAAAGAGCCAAACTCATAAAGGATTAATGAGTGTTGACTGAATTATGTGGACATAACTTCCTTCCCTTGCTCTCATGTGTTGCTTTCAAATCTTCTGCACTCTTCTTTCTTCTAGGATGTTGGGTCAATTTCTACAGTGTCTAACGCTATGTGAAATAGGAAATGGAGGGGAGCAGGTGTCAGAAGAATGCAGTCCTGGAAAAATCCTGACTGTTTTTCCCCCTAAAGGCAACTCAACAACTCACCAATTGACATCAGGGATATGCTACAGGTCTGACTTCCAGAATTCATTTCCATCCCATGTATTTTGGTGCTGAATTCAGTGGAAATTTTGTTTTTAATTTTGTGCTGAAACCAAGGAAGGAGAACTGAATGAGAGAATTGTTCCAATCATCTAGCTATCCCTTCCAAACTCTGGTTAATGTGAGCATTAAGAAAACCCCAAAGCCTATACAGATGTAGTTCTTATGATAAATCACTTTTTAATCAGTCATAATTTCGCATTAAGTGCTGAATAAATGCCCTTTGTTTCATACTTAAACTGTCAGGGACTAACATCAGGAGGGTAGACTAGCGCCTATCATTAGAGCAGAGAAAAATCAATACCATTTTTAATTAAAGGCAGGCACAGCCAAGCTTTGAGACAAGAAAATCTCCTTGTCAGTTCATCTCCCCTTTCAACTCTTTGAGAAGTTCAGTTCAGAAGTTAAGAGACAGCCAAATGCAGGAACGGAGTGACACAAATGCTTCGGTGCAAGATGAGCATTGAGGGAAGGAAGGAGGCAAATACATGAAGAAGACAGAGGGAGACATTGGGAAGAGTACGCTCTTCACTAGGCCAGTCCCTAAGAGACGATCTTAAGGAATAATAAAAAATGGTACTGGTTTCTGCTTTAGAGATGATTTTTCACTTGCAGACTAAAAGGGAATCGAAGGAGAGTCAAACAGATACTCTCGTCAGTCATATTTTATTATGGTTTAGGAGCCAGCCCATGACATTTTTTAAATGATTCTTTTCATCCGATATTTTTACAACTGAGGATATTCTCCCTTTGTAGAGTAAGAGTCCAGCAAGACAGAATTCACAATCTTTTATACCGCAATGACAGAAGTGATGTTCCATCACCTTTGCCGTATTCTCTTTGTTAGAAGCAAGTCACCAGGCCAGCCCATACTCAAGAAGAGGGGACTATACAAGGTTGTGAACAAAAGGAGAGAGAGTCACTGAGGACCCTCCTTGAAAGCTCCCTACTACAGACCCTGATATCGAGAAGGTTGTAATCTATTTGGAGAATGAATACAAATAAATTGGAGCAAGATGAGAAAAAGAAAAGGTAACACAATGAAATCCTAGAATATGATACAGTCAATGAGTCCTAGGGATAGTCAGGAAAGATAGAAATGGCATGGGCACAATGTAATTAATGAAGGCTAATGGAACTTGGGTCAAGGAACAAGCACAAGAATAATTCTACTCATTTCCTTCTGGTTATGTCAGAATAACTATGTAAAGGACCCCCAGGGGCCTCTCACGAGTTTTCACAAACTGTCTATCCTCCTCCTGGTTATTGCTGTTTTCTTCCTAGCATGACAACTCCAGCTAAGGCTGTTTTTTCAGTCAGAGCTTTTGCCAATTAGGGTCTCTATGGTTCCAAGTAATTTAAAAAAAAATCAATCTCAGGCCAGCCCAGTGTCACAGTGGTTAAGTGCGCACATTCTGCTTCAGCAGCCCGGGGTTCACCAGTTCGGATCCCAGGTGTAGACATGGCACCGCTTGGCAAGCCCTGCTGTAGTAGGCATCCCACATATAAAGTAGAGGAAGATGGGCACGGATGTTAGCTCAGGGCCAGTCTTCCTCAGCAAAAAGAGGAGGATTGGCAGCAGATGTTAGCTCAGGGCTAGTCTTCCTCACAAAAAGTAAATAAATAAATAAATAAATCTCAAACTGGTTTAAAGATTTAAAAAGTTCCAGTAGCAGTTCACCTAATTCAAAAGTCCAGTGGTAAGTTAAACCTCTGGCTCAGCGTTATCAAGAAACCACCTCCTCTTTCTGGAATTTTCTAAGCTCTGCCCTCCATAGTGTGTTGGCTCCACGTTTACAGTTTCCATCCAGGGATCAAGATAGCCGTTGACAGCAAGCAGGGCAACATATGTCTTCATTCACTTCCAGGAATCCTTGTATGCCATCACCTCCAACTCAATGTATCCTTTCCACATTAGCCATTAACGTCTGCCTAAATTCTAATGCTTCTGTGAAACCCAAAAAAATCGGCCCTATTTATGGGTTAAATTAACACCTTCCTATAGGACCAATGTAGGACGCACAAACTCCGTCATGAAATCAATAAAGCAATAATGCACTTTTTTTGTTGTTGCTACGAAGCCACTTTTTAAAAAGATAGTTGCACATTTCAAGTGTACTATCCTCAGATCTAGGCATGGGCGCCCTTGCCCCAGCCCAGCCCTCAGTGTCTGAACATTCCCGAGCCCCGCCCCGCCATTCTGTATCGCTTTTCCCCCAATTTCCAAGGTCTAGCTCTCCTGTCTGGGACCAAGCAGGGAACCAAGAAACTATACGGGGACCCGCGTGGGCTCCAGTCCCTGTTTCTCCCCGGTTTGAGGTGCTCTTGGACCCCCACCAGCGAGCCTGGAAGGGAAGAATGGTGCTGACACACTGATTCAGAGTGACTCCCATTCACATTGATGCAAGGAGGAGTTAAGGGCTCTGGGCATCTACGGGTAGCCGGCCGACCTCTCTCTGCTTACGGACAAGTCTTCCTTGTCCTTTACGCCGTGCGTCCCCGCCGCTGGCACCCAAGGCCATCACCCACCCTGCGCGGGCTCTGCGCCACCTGCCAGGCAGTCATGGGTGGTGGTTGTCCCACCAGGCCAACAGGCTCTCCTGACAGTGTCCCTTCTCAGGTTGGTCTTCAAAAGGGAGATGCGTTCCTTATGGGAATGGGACCACTCTTCCCGCCCCGTCCACGGGATGAAGTGTGGAAGGCAGGGGTGGGATCAACACTGAGGGACCACATTCTAGGAGTGCAGAAATGACAGCCAAGGGTTCAAGAGTCACGGTTGGAAAATCTGTTTATGTGTACAATTCCGATTGGTAAATTTCCCGTGACCAGAAAATGAACTATGGTTCATGTTTTCCCGCATACTCTAGATAAGTCTTGCATTGTGGTCATCCTCAGTGGAGTGCAGTAACAACCTTTCAGAGTCACTATTAGCCATATGTGTGGGTGGTACCATGGTTGATAGAAAAAGCATTGAATAAATGGTATTAGGGAACTGCAAAAGCAAAATGGAAGTATACCGTTTCAGTACAAACAGATTCTGAAGACCCATGGTGTGATGACTAATAACAGCATTGCCACTTTTTAGATATGAAATCAGCTAGGAGCGGAGCATTTGACAATTTTAAAAGAACACAGAGAGATGGTTCCTGGGTTTGAACAGAAATTGATCATACCTACACACTGAGAAGAATCTCTATGTGCACAGACTGAACAATAAACAAATACTAAGTGCCTTTTCTCTACCCATTGTTTTAAATCTTCATTGATAAACCGCTATATCTCACATGGGTTCATGAATTTTTTAATCAAATTGTTTATGTAGACAGGAGTCCCATAAAAATATTTATCCTGGGTCCTGTACACTCTATGGACACCCTATATATCAGATTGCTAACTCTGGAATGGCTAGTTAGATGCTATGGGAAAAAAATATCTATAAAAAAATAAAAATATGAAATATATATATATAATATGTATAGAATTTCTGAGCCTGATCACCCAAATTATATAGCTGACATAAGGTCAGAAACATATATATGTTCATGAGACAATTTATACTATGAGAAACAAATTTGTCACAACCTGGTTTATGCATGGCCCAACCAAAGAATTCTTTTTTTTCTTTTTTCTTTTGAGGAAGATTAGCTGTGAGCTAACATCTGCTGCCAATCCTCCTCTTTTAGCTGAGGAAGGCTGGCCCTGAGGTAACATCCATGCCCATCTTCCTCTACTTTATATGTGGGAAGCCTGCCACAGCATGGCTTGACAAGTGGTGCCATGTCTACACCCAGGATCCGAACCGGCAAACCCTGGGCCACCGAAGCGGAATGTGCAAACTTAACCACTGCGCCACCAGGCTGGCCCCCACCAACCAAAGAATTTTTAATAGCATAGTGCTGATATTTGATTGATCCACAATTTCTAATTCCCCATTGCCTATAAAATCATCAAAACATCCTGTGGCCTCCACAGTCTTCCCTCCAGACCGGTTCCAACTGCTCATTCTTTCAGGTAGAACCTCCACTCTTTTCAAATAATAATAGTCACCTTTTCTTATGTTATCCCTTCCCATATCTCTGTGCTATACTTTTCATGAATTCCCAGTTTCCTTCCCTGTTCCAATCCTACACCCTTCCAAGACCAGACTCAAGTTCATTTTTTTCTGTAGAACCTTGGTTTAGGAAGTTGCAATAGCCCTGAACAGTCATTAGAAATGGCTACATTTACGGTTTATATCAGTTATTTGGAGATGAACCACACAAATGTTGCAATTTCTGTTTTGTCTTAGTTTTTCTTTAACTTTTTATGTTACATTCTATTCTCTTTTGTCTTGCTCCTAGCAACTGCGCAAAGTCGATTCTCAGTGTGTATCTATTGATTTGTATATGGATGTATTGCATAGAATTCCAAAAGGACCTTTGACCCAAGAGGTGATTGGATCAGCTACAATTATCCTCATAGAGTTGGGTAAAGGGGTTGGGGATAGAGTGTTATACAAGTGTGAGAGAGAGAAGAGGGGAGAGAGAGAGAAATGCCTGTGACCACTGGATAGTGTTACAGGCCAAGGTTGGTTTGTGTGAAGTCTTTAATTAACAATTATGTAATGAAATAAGACCCACATCAGTAAAAAAAAAAAAAAAACCTCCTTAGTAGATTTCTGACAACCTTTCTTCTGCAATTATAGAATAAATAATAGCTTCAGATGATGTTAATAGCAACTATTCTCTAATTTTTTTTAATCTTAAAATTAAGTTCTGTAAGTGCAATTTGGCAAGACTCTGGTGATTTGATTTTCTGATGAGCACCAACTCTACGGGGAAGGGAATTTATTATAGACATCTCTGGATTATTTCCCACTTGATTGAAAGTTCTTTGAGAGGAGAGCCATGTTATTCACTTTTTAAAATAGACTTTATTTTTTCGAACAGTTTTAGATTTACAGAAAAATTGAGAAAGTGCAAAGATTTCTTATATACCCAAGCACCCAGTTTCCCCTATTATTAATATTTTACCTTAGGATGATTCATTTGTTACAAATAATGGACTGACATTTATACATTACTATTAACTAAAGTCCATACTTCATTCAGATTTCCTTAGTTTTACCTAATGTCCTTATTCTCTTCCAGGACCCTATCTCTGGGTTTTAGGAGGATGAAACAGAGGCAAAGTGCCAATTTTGTCGCATCATATCAAGGGTACATACTGTCAACATTACATCACTATTAATGTTGACCTAGAGCTACTGATTGAGGAGGTGTTTGTCAGGGTTCTCCACCATGAAATTAGTCTTTTTTCCTATTTTCCTTACTGTCCTCTTCGGAAGGAAGTGACTATGTGCAGCCTACACTTAAAGGAGTGGGGGGTTTATGCTCCACTTCCCTGAGGATGGAGATCTGCATAAATTATTTGGAATTCTGCTACACAGGATATTTATCTCTTTTCGGCATTTATTAATTAATATCAGTATGCATTCACGGATATTTAGATATTTATTTCATACTTTTAGTTATAATCCTATAGTACTTTATTTTGTTACTCAAATTACTCCAGCTTTGACCTTTGGGATCTCTTTCAGTTGGCTCCTGTACCCCGTTGATATGCCCCCATTATTTTGTTGTTATTTTGAGCATTTCCTTCCTTTCTGGTACAAGTCATTCATTTTTGTCCACCTCCAACTCTTAATCTCTCAATGAATTATTCATTAAACAAATGGAGTATATATTGAATTACGGCGCATCTTATTTTGCTATCATATTTATCTTCAGTTAAATTTACAAAAACAATAACACCTCTGATCGTAGTTTCTCTCTTGTAAAGACACACATGCCACCTATTTTTTAACCAGATCTGCTTACGTTTCCCTTCCTGAACATTTCTCCCTCTATATTGCAGTTCTTGGCAAGGAGTCTAGAGACATTTCAGCAACATTTTTATGTATTTACTTAAATAATTCTAAGGGCCCTCTGAAATTTAAAGTGTGAAAGCAAAACTCTCAAAGCTCAGATGACTCGAGAGCCAGGTTGGAGGTAAGAGGTTGTTTCCTCTCTTCTCACTTGGGCCTCCCTGCTCCACCTCCCACGACCAAGATAAAACAAGACATTGACCTGGAAGTTGAATCAGTGAAGAAAAGGGCCCAGCATGAGTGTGGGTAGATATACTAAATTTATGTCTTGGGTCAACACAATTTACTCCTGCTTTCTCCCATCGGTTCTCCCCCGCCCCCTGGTCTTGCTTCAGACAATGAATTTCCAGGGAGTTTTTGCCTTTTCATCTCCTTGCCAATCTAATGCAATTGTCCACTGGCAGAAGCGCTGTGAAGTGCAGAATAAAGTAATGAAGCTAATTTGATTTGTACTCCACCCCCACCCTTAAGATCTACATGTCTTTATTGTATTAGATTCCTAATGAGATTCTCAGTCTGTACTCCGGCAAGGGACCCGGAGAACAGCGGCAGTGGGAGGGGTTCATCTCAGGAGATTTTTCCCCATTTACATCCCATCTTTAATGGATATGGACCTGTCTGCCCTTGAGTCATAAGGTGACCAAATTTCCCTTCCTGGACTATCCCGGGCAGGAAGTCAGAAAGCAGCCACTGCTACAGAGAAATGGGGGCTTCTTTCCAATTCCAGGGGGAAACACAGAATTAAAGGTGTGTGCTGGGCTGAACAGTTCATGGAAAGGGCTCCAAGCAAATGTCCAGCCTCAAGTCATGTTTCAGAAAGAGATTTGCTCCTGTGTGGAAGTGCTGTCTTTTCTATTTTGCCACTAGCATTATACACTCTAGATAGTGAGCAACAAAAATAGCATTTCAAAGGGTCTTCCCCAGGGCACCAAAAATCTGAACCATTTCAGTTGTACTTGAGGTGGTTCCATAGATTCCAGATTAAGTCTTGGCCAAAGTCTGGCTGGCCAGAGACCATTCAAGCGAGACATAAATATAGTTTATTCTGGAGAATGCTGTCCTTCCCAATATAACACTCATTCACTCCCTTCATTCCCCACCACCCACAGGAGCTTAAACCATTCACAAATGAGAGATTTAAAACACTTCATGTACGTCTATTTATCTAGCCTCTCTTTATATCCGCCAGGATTTTTGCAATGCTGCTGACATTACCTTTTTCTTACTTTCCAGATACAAAACATTTGATTTACCTGTCTCAAATTATAACACACACCAGAAGTATAGTGTGATGTAATTTTGCTTTTTTTAGTCCAAAAACTGCTTTTGAACTAGTTGGCAACCTTGCTGGAAACTCCGATTTAATTAATACAATGCACTTATTTATACAGTTGAGTGAATGATTTTAAGACCCGGGGGGTTGTGGGGGCAGACAGCAGTAATTCACAATTCACAAGTTTATTGCTCCAACAGAAAAGAGTTTTTGACTGTTTCAGAAAAATGAAAAAAAGAGAGAAACTGAGTGCGCTAGAAAGAATCATTTTGTAAAAGCAAACATCACTCAGTTTGTTTTAGTTCTCTCTCAGATCTCTCAAATCATGGGAGGAAAGGAAAAGTGAGGTGATTGGCATCGTGACGACTTTTCTAGGGGGAAAAAGGTAGTTTATATCTAATCTAAGGTCTTTAAGAGGAATCTATCAGCTTTGGTTTGGCTCTCAGTGGACAGGTGTCCGTATCATAGAAGCACCATACATAATTCACCACCAGAAAGCCCCAGAACTTAGCAAGAAGGCTAAATTACCTGTCACTTCCAGAAAAGGTGTTCCCTTCAGGTCAAGGTTGAAAGCTCCGGTAAACCCGTGTGAGGAAGAGCACGTCAGTCCGTATTTAAATGTCAGCACTGCTCCTCGGAGGTGGAAAATGCAGGCTGGCTATTTACCCCTCAATGTCGCCTACCTCTTTTCGCAGGGCCAATTAACACGTTGTTGTTCTGAAATCAGACTGGAAGTGAGGTTGCTTGTTTTAATGATTAGAGACCACTTTGTTTATGTCAAATCAATGAATGCTGGAGAACCTACTCTCTTCACGAGGCAGGAGGCTGGGGGTCCTGCCAGAGGTGTGAGACGTTACAGCTTACACTGAATACAAACACATCTTATTATTACCCAAGGATAGAACACTGAGCCTAGTCCCAGGCCGCCTCTGACTTCGGAACACAGTTCATGAAAGGCAGGTGCCATCTGGCTGTCATTAAGCTGCTGATTGTGCCTCTCTCCTTGATTGACTAGTGATGGACTGACAGGTGAGGTGGAGCCGGATGGAGCCGGCTTCAGGAAATGGGGAGAGCTTGTGTTCCACCTCTGTGGTTTTGGGGAACCTGTTTGAAGCATCGTGACAAGGATTTCCCTTCATATTTTTCACCTATTTTTCAGGAACTTTGTTTTTGATGCAATACAATAAAAAAATAATAATAATAACATAAAACACAGACCCACCACATAAATAAGGTGCAGGGGGAATACCTATAAGAAATATTTTCTAGGTTTAATTCTGAAGACAGTGAGAGAGGCTAGTTGTATAGTATTTTTAACTCTTCTGTTGCTTTACAATTTTCTTTAGGCTTACAAAGCAAATTTGTAGTTTCAATTAAAGAATGGAGTTTTATAAGTTCTTTGTTTCTAATAAAATGAAAAGGGTAAATGCTTAAGATTTCTGAGATGTTTGTGTATAGCAGAATGGTGTGTTACATTAAAACACTTTAACCCTTTCCCCACCTTTAACCCCTGGCAACCAATGATCTGTTCTCCATTGTATAGTGGGGTTACAGGACTGTATGCATTTTGTGATGAAATCCTGTTATCTTTAATTCCAGATATATTGAGGATCCTAGCACCGGCTCTACCCGCTACCATGCCGGGCCCAGCTACCCTCATCTCTTCACGGGTCGAAGAGTCTCCTGGCTGGTTTTCCTCTTTGATTCTCCCTGCCCCTAAGCCAAACCTACACTCTATTTTCACATAGCAGCCAGATTGATTCTTTTTAAGCGTAAGTAAGATCATACTGCTCCTCTCCTTGAAACCCTCCAACAGCACTCCTCACACAGAGTGAAGCCAAGTCTTTACATTTTTCTGGGAGCCTCACAAGACCCACCTCCCTTACCTCTCTGACTTCATCTCCCGTGCTCTCCCTCCTGGCCCTCCAGGCAAGCCATCCTTTCTCTCCTCTGATTGCACCAAGCACATTTCTCCCTCAGGACATTGGGGCCTTTCATTGGTCTTCCTCCAGAGAGCCACAGGGCTCATCCCCTCGTCTCCTTCAAGACTTTCCTCAAATATTACCTTCTTAGAGATGCCTTCCTCTCTACTTCTCTTCTCTGCTTCACTTTTCTCTATAGCATTTAGCATGATCTAAAATAACTCTGTTATTTATTTTGCTTTCTGTCTTCCCCCACTAGAGTCTAAGCTCCCCAAATGCAGGTGTTTTGTCTATTCACTGCTCTATCCCCAGGACCTACCAGTGCCTGCAACAGAGTAGCACTCAATAAATGATTGTTGAATGAATAAATACATTTTCTTAAGCACTGATAAAGCTGAGACCTGATAACTGGTATAGTCTATACTCTTCTGAATTTATTTTAAAAACTTTCTTAATGTGCAAAAAGGAACACTTAGTCTTTTGGGTGTGCAGTTTTATGCATTTGACAAATGCATACAGTCCTGTAACCACACCTCAATCAAGATACAGAACAATTCTATGATTCCTCAAAAAAATCCCTCATGCTATTTCATTCTAGTCAAACCCTTTCCCCACCTTTAACCCCTGGCAAACAATGATCTGTTCTCCATTGTATAGTTTTGCCTTTTTTGAGAATGTCATATAAATGCCACCATACTGCATGCAGCCTTTTAGGTCTGGCTCCTTTCCTTTAGCACAGTGCATTTGCACTTCATCCATGTCGTTGTGCGTGTTAACAGTCTGTTCTGTTTTCTTGCTGAGTAGCATTCCATTCTATGGACAAACCATTTGAATTTCACGTATTTCAAGAAGACCATGAATAAACAGAATACGCCATCAAGTCGTATGTCACCAAACCAATTCTCTAGGAGAACGCATATACTTTCGTAGGGATTATAGAACTAAATTTCATTGTTTGTTTTTGTTTTTAAACTAAGCATGAAAACAGACCTGAAGAAAATACACCAATAATGTTAATAGTGATTCTCTTTGATGAATAACTTCTTTTCTTTTCCTATTTTTATTTGTCCAGTTTTTTATAAAGGGCACATATCATTTTTATAATAGAAAAACTTTATTTTGAAAAAGATGACTTATTTATGTAGATATTAAAATATCAAGGAGATATGACTTGCAGAAATGAAAATACGCTATATTTCTTTTGATTTAAGTGGTATCAAATAATCTTAGTCGGATACACTTTTATTGAGGAATGATAAAAAAAATTGAGTTCAGGAAAAAGTTTACTTAACCCAAAAGAGGAAAATAGATACTAATTTTAAGATGATAACTGACAACTTTTGCAATAATGATTTTACACCTACAATCAAGAAGGCTGCTGCTTCTTTAAGAAGTGAGGGTCTCCGAACGGTTTATGAAGTGATAGATCATATATAAATAGGCTGTTTGCTCTCGGTACAGATGCCATCATTACTAACTACTTTCAGGCTCTTTGAGAGCTAAATAATTCCGTAATGCATCATTGAACATTTAGTTGCTTCATAGCAGATGGTTTCAGGGGTCCATCTGCTCACAGCAATGTTTTCAACAAGCCCCCTTCACCTTCACCAAAAGGTTCGGAAGCATTAGAATATTTATTCTCCACTACAGGTGCGTTTCCCTGGCTCCCCCGTATTAAGGAGAGGGGACACCGTCTCCTTTTTTTTTTCCAGAAAGGAAATATCGGCCTGTGTAAGTGTAAGAAGGCTTATTGTGAGTGTCAGGGAGAGTATCTTGATCTAGAGAATTTGCAAACTCACCTGAGTTATTGTGTGTGTGTGTGTGTGTGTGTGTGTGTGTGTGTGAAATGATTGCTTTCCTGGGCTGACTACGTTAAACATGAGATATTAAGCAGTCAACTTTGTTCCATGACTCCTGCCCCTAATAATACAGAAGCAGCGTCAGCTTCTTTAGGGTTTGGTGAGAAGAAGGATGCATTCTCTCTGCCTTTGAGACCAGGGGGGAGTCCCTCAGGCAAGGTCAGAATGAACACATGAATACCAGGAAGGAGTTCCAACTAAAACCACATGGATAAGAATGCACCGAATCTGATATCTGAATGCTGAGGAGATCCAGGGTAAGTGTTATGGGGACACAGCTAGTTTTATTCCAGAAATCCCAAATGCCCCATTACCTATGTGATCACTGAAATTTGCAGTCAGACTGCTGGAGAAACGGGAAGATGGCATGCATGAATAAGACATGTGCAGCAGCTGCTCTCTAAATATGTGGAATTTTCTTTTCCAAATTGGAAAATAATAAGGAAAAACAAAGTTGGTGATGAGAAAGCACAGAACATTAAGTAGAGGACTTTTAAAAGACCACGAGAAACTACAATTTATTTAGATGGAGTCAATGGACACCCCCAACCCAAATACATCGAACACATGGATCCAACACCATGAAATATATAAATATCTTGCGGGTATTGAACAATTAGAGAAATGTCACTTTGTCACCAATTTGTCAGCAAAGGGAACAGTGAAGAGCCTGTTATTTCGGAGAACTGTGTCAATGTCGACTATTACTTTTCTCTGCAGCCGCCAAGGGGCATTCACAGAGGAGAGAACTCTGTTTTGTGTCC
The DNA here is from genome assembly GCF_021613505.1 of Equus quagga. NCBI lineage: Eukaryota > Metazoa > Chordata > Mammalia > Perissodactyla > Equidae > Equus > Equus quagga. The sequence goes on from NC_060278.1 coordinate 46,490,007, forward strand.
AAGTGGCTGTGTTTTAATTTGTCTTTCTAAAAGGAACAAATGGATTCAGATTAGGATATTAAAGAAAATTGTTGAAGCATTCACAGTCCTATTTCAGAGCTCTGTTTGAAGCAAATTTAATTATCTATTATCTTCTTTTTTTAAGAAGACAAAAATAGTAGAAAAAATTGAGAATCTTTGACTTACTGAAATGAATGATACTTGCTCTATGCCACTGTCATTGGTGGTGGCTGTAGCCTCATATTAATCCCTTCATTTTTAACAGGCATTTATTAGGTACCTAATAGGTGCCTAGTTTGGACAAGGTTTACAAGAGAGACTGTATTTCCAACTTTCAGGATCTTCCTAGTTTCTAAGCTGAAACTCCTTTGCTAAACGGTTTGTGTCAAAGGTGGATGATTTATCACTAACCACAAGTCTGAAGGAGTGGCTTGCGTTAGAAACTGAGACAGCACACATTTCTGATATCACCATCAATGTCATCTTGATTATCCTGTCAAGAATATCCGCTGAAATTGACTTTACCATCACTCCTGCTTCTGTCATGAAAGCAGAAATACTACAGATAAGTTTTCTGTGTTGGTGAGGGCTTTAGAATTTTGTCAATCCAATCCAAATTTTCCCCTTTAGGTATTAATTGACTACTCAAGCATGCTCAGCACTATTAGCTCTATGAGGGGCCTAAATTAAAGAAGGACTTGTTCCATGCCCTCAGATCATTTATAATCTAAGTGGGGAAAGAAGATAGACCTACCTGAAACTGTAAGAAACAATTGTAGGAGATATTTAAGGAGTACACCATGAAAGACTGAGGGCATTCTAACCAGACAAAAGAACACAGAGTGGGCTCAATCAGGAAACCATCCATCTTGTGCCAACGTGGACTGTGTGAAACATTTGACTTCAGAGAAGAAAAGGGGAGACAAAGGGACTTGGGTTCACTTTAAGGAACTTTGGACTTATTTTTTAAAGCGTGGAGGTAATTGTAGGTCCATGTGTTTGGACAAAGGCACAGTCTGCATGGTTACACAGAGATTATAAAATGGAGTGAAATCAAGGAATAGTTGAGGGGGGAGCCTAGCTGAGGCTAAAAGGCCATGTTTTAAAGTAGTGAGAAAAGGGGGTGGCTGACAAGTTGGAACCTTGAGTGGTTGGTCTGAAATAGGGAGGTTTGCATTTAGAAGCCTAACTATATTTGATGGGTATCATACGCAACTCAACATAGTACAACTGAACATAGCATAGCTGTTTGGTGCCATCAAAATGGCTGAGGCCCAGGTCTCTTCAGGTAGCGACCAGAGAACCAGAGGCCCTGGTTATAATGAGCATTTATTACACAGTCTTATAGTTTAAGTGAAGAACACCAAGCAATAATGATCTGACATCACACACCAGAACATAGACTTGGTTTTAGAAGATACAAACATTACTTCAAGCTTGAAAGGAGAAAAATGACTCCTTAGGAAGCATTTTAAGAAAAGGATCATCAGAATGAGCAGAGGGTTCTCAGAGCTGGGAGGTCCTTAAAGTTTTCAAGTCAGAGAATAAATATGCCAGCAAACCAATTTAATTCTTTCAAAAGGTTTGAATTGAGTAAAACAAGTCATGATTAGAAGAAGCATTCACTCCTAAATGTAGATTTAGATATATTCAGACTTTCATCTGGTAATTTTAAGCGATACTGTGAAATTGTGTGATCTCAAAAAATGACATTTTAATTAACTTTGGACTGCTCTATCTATCTACTTATCTATCTATTGCCTATAGTTCTGTAGGGTTGGCAAGTTTGAAAGGGCAGGACAGGAAACAATACCAAAACAATGGTTTCAACTTTTTAAAAATTTTCAAATGAAACTTTATGCAGGACCCCAATATAGGAAACTGGTAAAGTAGGGGCGTCTCTTGCTGATGCGGAAGTGGAGAGCTCAGTCCCCAAGGTCTCCACTTAGTTCCCAGCCCCCTGCATCTTCCCAGAAATCCTAGTGCCACCCAGTAAGCTTTCTACGTGGCATCCAAACCAACTGGCCTAAATTTCTCACTTTTGATCAATGTCTGCGATGCCCAAAACAACACGGGGAAGATGATGATCATATCTGAGAGTTGACCAACTTCTATCTTTCATCCCAGTATTTTCTCTTTATTCACCTGTGCAGTAAATTATTATATCTTGCAGCATCTCTAATAAAATGTTGTCAGAGATTATCACTAACATACAGCCTATTTCCGTAGTACTATTTCCATAGTACTCAAAAGATGCATCAAAAATGACTTGATCTTGAGCCAGCCCTGATGGTCTAGTGGTTCAAGTTCCATGCTCTCTGCTTTGGCAGCCCAGGTTTGTTTCCTGGGTGCAGAACCACACCCCTGGTATGTCAGTAGCCATGCTGTGGCAATGGCTCACATAGAAGAACTAGAAGGACTTACAACTGGGATATACAGCCATGCTTGGGGCTTTGGGGAGAAGAAAGAAAGAAAAAGAGGGAAGATTGGCAGCAGATGTTAGCTCATGGCGAATCTTTCCCTGCAACAAAAGATAAAAAGAGAGAGAGAGACTTTATCTTAAGTACTTTAAAATTAATATGTTTCTACATATTTGTGTATAATGACTCCGACATTTGTATCTTTGGACTAAAGAAAAAAGCAAACACGAAAACATCATTTTTCTTTTAATTTTAAGTCAAGATAGAAGTCATTTAATTAAAGGCTATTGTCTATAAATCTTAGTGTAAGGCAAGTGTATTAGGTTCCTATTGCTGCTATAACCAGATACCCACAAACTGGGGGGCTTAAACAACAGAAATTTATTATCTCACAGTTCTGGAGGCTAGAAGTTTGAGATCAGCAGAGTTGGTTTCTTCTGAGGGCTGTGAAGGAAAATCTGTTCCTTGCCTATTCCCTACCTTCCGGTGGTTTGGTGGCAATCTTTAGTGTTCCTAGGCTCTTGGAAGCATCACCCTGATCTCTGTCTTCCTCCTTACATTCTCCCTCTGTGCCTGTTTGTCTTTGTATCCAGATTTCCCCTTTTTATAAGGATATCAGTCAAATTGGATTAGGGCCCACCCTTACGACCTCATTATAACTTACTACACATGCAAGACCCTATTTCAAAATAAGTTCATATTCACGGATACTTCAACATCTTTTCAGGGGGACACAATTCAACTCACAAGAATACGTCCTACCTTCTTGCTGTTCTATGTATGGATCACTGTAAGTGTGTCCCTATGTGCGTCCCTATGTGCGTATGCCATGGCAAAGGCAGGAGCACAGAATCACTTCTGGTGTGAATTTCAGTTCCTGATTCAACACCAAATACAGATGTACGTACATTGCTAAACTGGGAAGCAGCCTTTACAAAAATCTTTGAGGAGAGATGTAATTGACCAGAAAGCAAGCTAGTATCAATGATTCAGTACAAACAAACAGACAAATTACTCTCGGGGACTTTTGGGCTGTCTAGATAGATTCTACCTGATCTCATGGGCCATTTACATGTACAATTATGGTATAGCAGAAAAGTTATTCTCAAAAGTCCCTTTCTCTTAAATGGAAAACTTAATTAATCTCAAAAGTCTCTTTCTCTTAAATGGAAAACTTAATTAATGGATACGTTAGGGGTTTTCTACTGTTGAAGTTTCATCTTTCCAATATCACAGAGGGGGCTGATCTCCATTCCTGTTGCCGACATTTGGACTCCTCTCTGGGTGCTTCCCCCATCTTGGATCCCTTGATTACTGAGAGACAACCATGCGTCAGACACTGGAAGTACAATGGTGAGTAAAATCAAAGAACACCTCCTTCAAGGGACAGGTGGGTAAACAGATGATTAAGATGAAGTGTTTGAGTTTTGTATAGACTGGCAGTCTACCTGAGGAATACAAGAAATTGTGCAATCCCAGAGTATTTATTGGGTACTTACCATGAGCTTGGCACCAAGCTAGGCATTCTGGGGAAATCGAAGGAGGAGTAATTTACTGTGCTGGATTCAAGACACCCGTATGGACTTGTGAGGCAGAAATAGTATGGGATGTGAAATTCAACAGCACTGACTTCAAATCCCGATTTCATCACTGGATAATTAGGTCGCCATGAGCAAATTATTTAATGTGTCTGAGATTCAGTTCATTCTTCATTTGTGAAATGGGTGTGGTCTTGCTTTCCTCACACAATTGTGAGAATGATATAGAACAGCCTACCTGGATTGCAGGTACTGGACAGTGCTTGAGGATGCTTGACTGAGGAGAGAAGACAAGTCCATATTGAGAGAGAATGACTAGCAGGAGGAAGTGTGTATTGGAATATACAGTGAGGGATCTTTACTTGCTATAGGAATCAGGGGAGAGAGATCACTAGAGCTTCGCTGATAAGTGGTGGCCTCTGAGAGGATCTGGACAGTCAGCTAGTGAGAGACAATATGGAAACATCAGTACTTATTTATCTAGAACATTCCATTAACGATGACACCACAGCACTTACTAGGTTGGCTAACAGACAGCGTGTTACAAAACATTTATAGAAAAGAGAAATTTATAGAAATGAGCCCTAAAATATCAGGACCTAAAATTCTTACCAAAACGTAGGCTGTGTATTGCCATATACATATAGAATTTTAGTTATTTGTCACAAAATGAATCAAAGAGAAACCCTCAGAACAAAGCGGAATTTAGTGCCCTGAAAAATCTGCCTTTTAGCCCACCCCAAATTGAATCTGTGTGAAATACTCACAAATTCAAAAAAATCTAGCTTTAGCTTTGTTAACCGTAAGGTTTCCTCAAACTAGCATCTCAAATAAAACTACACATTTGTATTTCGAAAGCTATGAAACATGTCATATGCAAATTACTACATTATTATTTTATGTGATTCAAAACCAGGATCAGCTCCTAACCTGCAGTTTTACTACCAGGAGTGAAGAGTTTCAATTCCTCTCTTACCCTTGGGATATGCTAATTGAAAGACAGCACCAACGCATCTGCCGCGAAGGAAATGAGTCATTCATTGTCTTTGCAAATCTTAGGAGTAGGCGGTGGAGAGCTGGTGATCTGATTCAAAATATTTCTGTTTCTGAAATGTGAGTAACGGCAATGAGAAGTAGAAGAGGCATTTCCATTACAATTTGTATTAGGAGTCACTGATTCTAATCCACATTGTGTCCCTCTGTACCTTGTAGCTTTGTGTTGATCCCCATATAGACACGAAACCAAATTAATAGTTTCAAAAACTAGACAGATAATTTATCCAACATAAACTTATTTAAACTACTCAGATAACGATCACATCTCCACTCCTTTTACTGTGGTAGCTGTGGTGGTAGTAGAGGTAATTTTTACGGTATCATTTGGTGATAACATAAGAAAAAGAAAATTTTGCAATGAAGATAACAGGTTTTTGCAGTTGCTGCAAACACCTAAATGATTTGTCAAAACACCACTTCATTCTCAATTACTAATGCAGTCACAAACTGTGAGGACTTGGTCTTAAAATCAGGCTCAGAGAACTCTGCGGATAGTTTTACTTGTGCTGTGTATTCGGAGACCTAATTATATTTATGCTTCATTGATAATTTGGTTCTTCTTTGGAATAAATTGACAGCAAATTTGAGGGTTATCGTGAAAAGAAATATGCCCTTTAAATCAAAAACATCACTACCAACAAATGGCTGACCTACATTCACAAAATTACTAAATTACAGTGATTAAATCTGAGGCAATTTAAATAGTTTGCTACAATGGTAAATTGCACTTCTTCCCATGTTTATTTAGCGATACTAGCTGCTTATTTTAGCTTTTGGTACAGTGTTTACTCTCTACAATTAGCAGTGTTTTGTTGTCTTAGAATGAGAAACAAGAAGGCTATGCACAGCTGAATTAAAACAACACTTTCTTCATTCAAAACGAAGTTTTGATGTGTCAGATGTGTACATTTTAAATTGTGCAAGCCAATTGTCTCACAAACCCACATTGACACAAGGCAGCCATGTTTCCCATTTGGAATATTCTGTCTGGGCATGTGGAGTCCCTCGGTTTCTGAATTAAGGTTTGGGTCACTCTGTAACTTCTTTCAGAGGCACAGTAAAACGAACCTACCTCTACACCCGAAAGTAGGATTTGATCTCACAAAACCTTCTCCCTTGTCCCTGTTCCATTTCATTTGTCTACAGTGAACAGCCAACAAGCTCTGACGGATGCCGCCTTCCTTCGGAACATTCGCAGTCTCCCAACATTAGTGCAGACGGAATCAGAGTCATTTACTTTTCAGTCTGCAGTGCCCCTGGTGCTGGACCAGCTGGAGAGGGTGACACGGCTGAGGAGCCTGCTAATCTCAATGGCCCTTGGGTCTTTCCTATAAAAGACACAGCAAGCAAACATGCCAAGTGCTATATATAAAGAGGTGGATGTCATTGCTGTGGAGAAGCAGTCATGGTGTGGCGCCTCCGCCACCACGATTTTTGAGATCATGTACAACTTGCAAAAGCACCAGTGGCAAGAGCATTTGCCATTCTGAATCACGATTCCCCTTTTTACAAAACCGTGGGGGAAGGGCTCATAAAGCTTTTAATTCTTCTCTGCAAATGCATGCAGAGGTCTAAGTCAAAACAACACACAGTGTATCGTCTTAATTACTGTCTGACTATAGAGACAGGCAAGTTCAGGAACAGGAAAAAGTCACTTTGGAGAAAACGGAGGGCCAACTCTCTCTCCAAAAACTGTAACAAAAAGGAATTGTCTGCTTTACGATAAACACAATCCATGGGGAGGTGGGGTAAATAGAAATCCTGTAACTGATGTGATAAAACCAAATGTGCACTGAAAATCTCTGAATATCACTGATCTTCAGAAGTGTCATCTCTCTATTTTTAGGATTGTTTCTATGAAATTAGGCAATTTTCATTATAAAAAGTATGTAAAAGAACTATGTTTTAAAAAGTATGTAAAAAGCTATGTTCTTAAATGTTAGTTTACTAGCTATCGTAGTAGCGTAATTATTCTAGATGTACCAAGTCTTGTTTCAAATAAAACAAAAATTAGATGAATTCTGATGTCTTCATCAGATAAAGCATGTAAATATTTTAGTGAATAACGCTGTCACTCTTTTTTAAAAATCACTTGAAATAAAGTTGAAAGATTTTCATCTATGTCGCATTTATCATACTAAAATAAGTATGAGTTTCTCTAGTTATACGTTCCTAGTACATTCACAAATTATCAAAAATGAAATACTTTAAATGAATTTAAAATAAAAATATCATGTTTCATAAGGATCATAAGTTTAGAACAAACTTTAAAGGGCTAATATTAGCTTTATAAAAATTTTACTTTTTGGTAATCTCATGAAAAAAATACTAGGCAAAGAAGTTGGGAAGATATAAATTGGTTTGTGTTTTTAACCATTCAAAATGTTTTCTAAATTAAAAAAAATTGTCGTTTTTGGAAAATTATATGATCACACCCAGAATTCCTGACTATATTGACAAGAGAAGCATATTAAATTTTATTTTTACTATAGCTAGTTGAAATTTTTTATTATTGTTTTGTGATAAATTATTATTTTGTAATAATTAAAAGCAATATTGTAGAAATGAATTATCAACCTCACAAAACCACTTCCTTTTCAACTATCAAATAGCACAATTTTGATTTTAATAAAATTTGAAATATATATGATTAATTATTGACTGTGCCTTTATACTTATTTATACAAAGTAGAATTTCTAAAGACGACTATAATCTTAATTAAACTGCTATTTCAGTTACTTCAAATATTCAGTATGTTAGCTTTACAAAAGAAAAAGCTAAGATTATTTAAGCTTTCAAACATGAAAATGAGTTGTGTTCTTTTTCTCTTGAATGAGTGGATTTTAGAGTTTAGAATCTTTGCAGCAGAAACGAAGTGATTTCTTGCTGAGATACAAATTCTGGAAGCCAACATTGGGGGCGGCAGAGGGAGGGGCTGAGGACTGAGGGAGCTCTGCCTTCATTTCCCTTTATTACTTGTGAAATGCTGTTCACCTGTAGTGGCCATCACTCTGGGTCTTAAATAGTTTGGCCCAACAGCACCTGAAACCCTATAACCTCAATTTTTAAATGGTGCACTTCTCTGGCCTAGCTGGGCTGTGACATTATTTCCTCTGCCTTCCGAGTTAAGAAAATTACTTTTAGCAGGTCATAGTAAAGGCGGGATTATTACATAATTGGAAGAAGCATGTTCCATTTTTCAGGAACCAGACAGTATTATCGGGGTGCACGTGTATGTTTTCCTTCCTCTTCCACCGTTTAGACAAGTGCCCTGTGTTCCTTCTGGATAAAGACAAGACTTCTCAGCACCCATTTCGCCTCCAATTTAATGAAGTTGTTAAAGGAGCAAGACTGACAGGTTAATTATCCTTTATAAAAGGGGGACAAATTGAACTGTGTCTTTCCATCATTTTTTGATATATCAAGGAGCTCTGAGGTGCCCAGATGTGGCTCTGGTGAATAGAACAGCTAATCCACTCTGCAGTTCTTCCCTGACCCTGCCCTCCCCACCGGGGCCTCTCTATATTGCAGTTGGTTTTTGTTTCACATTCAACAGATTCCACTTTATTATAAATTCAGAAGGATTTTTTTCTCCCTCTCTCCATATGTTGGCTGACAGCTCGCCTGAAATAACTGATGGCTAAATTTAAACTCTGATGAAAATTAACCCAAGTGTTAAATGCAAACAGGAGCTGCTTGGAAGAGAAAAGAGTTATCATGGTAGATGCCAAACAGTGGAAAATGTGTGTAAATTAATGGAGCCTCGCTGGTGACAAGCCGTCAGGCAGTTTGATGGCTCTTGCTAGCATTTAAGTCCCACTGAAGTTGGCCAGAGGGCAGCACGGACAAGTCCTGCTTTTCAAAAAGACCGCGGGAAGCTTGACAGTAACGCTAACTAGATCATCGAAAGTTCATGGTCAAATAAGAGATTTTTTTTTTCTGCAAAGCTTTGCACTAAACAGAGTTTGCAGACAGGAGAGCCCTGAATGAGATATCAAATTGCAAGTGCAGCAAAATGATCAAAAGAAGAGAAGGAAACTGGTGTGGAACGATTTAAAAAACAAACTGACAAATTTGCCACCGATTTCAAAGTGAATATTGAGAAACTGGTTGGGTTAAAAAGAATAAGCATTTGACTTGAAATATTTTCTACTTCAAGAGTAATGCTTTGCTTGCTCTAGACTTTGTCACCAAAATTACATTTGTATTTCTCAATTTTTCAGATTAAAATACGTAATTTTAGTGAGGCTCATTGAAAGGAAATGGAAATCTAATCAAATATGACTCTCTTTCGTCTTGTGATATATATGCGACATTCATAAGAATCCAGGGAAAGAGTTCCAGCAGTCATCCACTTTTCTCCATGAATAAAGCAGTATTTTGCTTCTCTAAAAATATAACATTAATAGTGTACTATTGCAGCTTAATATTAGCCAGATATAATGGATAGGTCATTGAATCATGAAGCAGAAAAGCTGCTTTCGGTTCAGGCTTAATGTGATAACAATCCAGTGACCTTGAACAAGTGAGGGAGCCTCAGTTTGCTCATTTGTAAAATGGGAGTAATAGTAATAAGACCAGGTGGGATTGTGAAGGTGGAAGCTAACCTATCACCAAATAAGCTAAAGGAACCTTGCGTGAACCATAGGTAACTTCTGGACACCAAAGAAGGACCCTGAGCAAGGGACAGCAGAAAGAATGAGAGAGTTAGAGTCAGAAAAGTTGCATCAAGCCCAGGCTGTGCTGGTGATAGCTGTGCGTCCTTAATCAATAGCACAAAGGGCTATCTAGCTCCCTCCTAGATTATTGTGAGCATTGAGTGGGATAATGCATAGATAATACCTTGTTCACAAACTGGAACCTTCTGTGCAGCTATTAGTTCTTTGTTGTCCCTCCTTCATTCTCCTCTCTAAACCTGTCCATCAAATGAAGGTAAACCTTAAAGCCCACCTCTCCCGCCTCCCAGAGCTCCAGCCTCCTTTGTTCAGTGTGCTTTTCTTCAACAGGGCTCAGCAGCCTGGGAATAGAAACAGAGAATTTAGAAGATTGAGGTTTTGAAGGGTCAGTGCATCAGAAAGACAATGAAGTGTGGGAAGTACAAATTTGAGCCTCCAAAGCTGGTATGTGACAGGGTATGCATTTTTTTCTATAACTGAATTCAACTGTTATCCTGAGCCTCCTATTCCTTTCTCATGGCAGTCAATTTAGATAATTTTAGGTAAACTCAGTCACATTTGCTTAATTATCAGCCATTTTAGCTCCAAATTCAGGCAAGGTCAGGATACTTTTTTTTGTCCTCTTTCTCCCGAGCCTGGGGTTTTCATAGCGTCTGAGGAGCCCCCCTGCAGAGGTGGGGTATGTGGTCCATAGCTGTATCTTCAGGCCAATGTTGTACTACATTGAGATGCAACTCTTCCCAATTGTTTTTCTTTTTTAAAGACTTTCTAACTTTTAGAGCAGGTCTAAGTCACAGCAATGTTAAGGGGAAGGTACATACAGAAATTTCTCATACGACCCCTGCTCCCTCACAAGCATAGCCTTACCAACATCCTCCTCCAAAGTGGTACATTTGTTACAATTGATGAATCTACTTTGACCCATCATGATCGCCCAAAGAGCACAGTTTACGTTATAGTTCACTCTTGATATTGTACATTCTATGGATTTGGACAAACATATAATGGCATTTACCCATCATTAGGATATCATAACAAGTATTTTCACTGCCCTAACAATCCTATCTGTGCTCTGCCTATCCGTCTCCCCTGATCTCCATCTGCTTCTCAGGTGTGTCATCTCCAGGTGGCTTCTACCGAGAGGTAAGGACTGACTTCCACTGGCTGGACCAGGCTGCTATTTCCTCTTCAGCTTCTCTTTACACTGGTTGCGAATGGCCCTGCACATCTACCAGCTAGCTCAGCTGACTTTCACAGCTCCCTCTGGGGCTAGTAGGGGAAGAGGGAATTTGAATGCTCTTTTTGCTAAGTGGGGGCTGCAGGAGACTCTACCTTCTCACGACTCTCTAATAACCCTTCAGCCATCACCATTCTACTGTCCCTGGACCATTCTGGTTACAGGGTGCCTATGCAAGGCTCACTCCCTCCTAGGTCTCTAGATGAAACCGGTCACTTACCCTGTGCTCTCAGATCCCCAAATACCTGAAGCAAGGGGTTATTACCCCTACCTCTCCTGGGAGACACTCACATCTCATTTCTCTCCTTCCCCATCCTCCTTCTCTCTCCTCTCCAGCTGGAATGATTTTTCTTGGGCATGAGCAAGAAAAAACAAATTCTAAATCATCATGTATCTTTTCCAGCCTTTCCTATCTGATACATGGATTGAGGCTTTTGAACGAAAAAGATAAGAATGAGGTGTCTTCATCCATAATAGCCTTCTAATGCAGTGGGTGACCACCTGTCCAGCTCCTTAAATTGCGGAGGGTCAAAAGCAAACACATCAATTAAATATTTTATACACAGATTGAAGTTTTGATGTTCCTGTGCACGCATTAGATAAGGAGGCAAGGCCGTAGGTGAGAGCAGTTCAATGAAGGAAAATAAGAACTTGGTTGGAGAGAGAAGGGAGTGAAGACAGACTAGAAGGAGATAGAGTTATCAAGTTGGGGAGCTCTCCTTCAGAGTAGTGTGGACCACGTAGAGTAAGAGAGGAAGACAACCACAGGGATTGAAAGTTGTGTTAAGAGAGTGGTGGATTTGACCTAATACTTCTAAGGTGGGATCGCTCTGAGTATTTCAGGCAAAACGGGATCCTGAAATGGTGGGGAAGTAAAGGTCATGGAACTGAGAAGGGAACCAATAAATATGAGCTTAGAAAGTTGATAACCCTCTGGCTTTTAAGCATACCTGGTTTATTACTGAACTCCTATGGCACCAATTATATTCACACACACTTTTAAAACTTGTCATTTCTTGTGTAGTTAGTATCGTTTCACGTGAGTTAGGGAGTTAGTGTCCTGTTCCTAGGAGTCAGGAACTATTCCTCTTCTTGTCTTCCAGAGGACAGCATAAAATAAATAAATACATACGTATGTATATCTTGCAGGGGAGAAAAAAAGCCACAAATATTGCATTCCAGGTTGCAACATGCAACATTGCCTTTGGATAAGCCACTGCTTTGAAGTACCTATTTCCTTTCTTTACAACAAATTTAGACAGTTCACTCTATCCCACCACCCTGATTTCGCTTCCTCAGGTTTCTAAACTGCCTCACTTCCCAATACAGCTGAAACGTATTCATAAGTTTGTTGTTGGTTTAATCCAATCATAGCTGGAGAAAGAGTTTGTTGCTTGCCAAATCATGTAATATATTCTTGAATTTGACAGAAGGATTTTGAATTAATGACTTTGTTGAATTACATGTGCATTTCTCAGTTCAAATGAAATTAACAAGATTGAGTTGATCAAAGAAAAAAAAACACCATTAGTCATCTGGTTATCTACCTGTCAGTGAATACTATATAGAATCTTTTCTGCAAAATGAATTCTCCTTAAAACAATTTTTATGCGTGTGAAATATGTGCCATCTCCTATTGTACCCTGTAATTCACAAAAAATTTTGCAGGACCTGATTGTCTATGCATATTGGAAGAGTTATAAAGCGATTTCTTTTTCAGATATGTAACGAATGGTGCATAGGCACGCCTAATGCACATACGTACACTCTTTCATACAGATGCCCTCAAAAGAAGCTCCTGAGTATGTGTGAAGGGCATTTCCTTATCTGCAAAATGGCTAGAAAGCCATATATTTATTTTCTTAAAATGCTTTCCTTCACTTCCGGAGTCCTGCCTTGGATTAAAAGAGCCCAGTGTACCGATAACCAATTGGCTCTACATCCAAGAAGGGATCTGAAGGACTGTCGGGCAGGAAGCTGTGGGAACTCTAGTGAGCAATTGCTGCAGCCAAGCTGAGTCTGACTGGGCCAGGTGCCCAGGAAGCCCCTGGAGCCGGGCGGGAGTGACGGAAAGCTGTTGACATCTGATGGCCCTTTCCAGTGGCCTCTGCCAAGAGAACGAGGAGGGGCTTTCGTCCTCAGAGGACCCATCTCCACATCACAGCTTGCACTAATTGGTCCTCTCGCTGGCTCTCACGGCGGGGAGGCTGGAGATTGGCACTGAGGCTGTGCACAGGGCAGTGTGCGCCCTGGGCTCCGGGTAGGCCGTGGGCAGGCAGAGCGGCTGGGGAGCGCAGCAGACCCGCGGCTGACTCAGCTCGCTCCAGCACTCCTGTGCACGAAGCAGGGCGAGAAGTGGGGCCCTTCTGTGAGTCTGGCACCAAGCGTCAGCAGGCAGCCTTCTATTTTTAAAACCACAGCAACAGTTCCTAGGGAAATGTGGAAAGAGAATCTTTAAAAGAGAAATCTGGGTCACCTACATAATTTCATAAAAATTTTCTTCTGTTGTTTTGTTGTTGTTGTTGTTGTTGAGGAAAATTGGCCCTGAGCTAACATCTGTTGCCAATCTTCTTCTTTTTGCTTGAGGAAGCTTGTCCCTGAGCTAACATCTGTGCCAATCTTCCTCTGTTTTGTACGTGGGATGCTGCCACAGCGTGGCTTGATAAGTGATATTTAGGTCTACACCCGGAATCCAAGCCTGTGAACCCCAGGCCACTGAAGCAGAGTACAAACTTCACCACCATGCCACTGGGCCAGCCCCATCTTTTTTGTTGTTTTTTAGTGAAGCATCTCCTCTTTTGTCTCAGACTTCAGATTTGGCATTTCCCTCCTTCTCTCAGGAGCCCAACAATTGTCCTTTATCTTTTTATTGCATACAATATAAATTTCTAGTCATATATTCATTTCAATTACTCGTGTAACCTCTCTACACTGGGTCACATAAAAATGTAAAGCTCTTAGAGTGAGCTGTCTGTCTGAGATTCATGAGATTCAGAATCTGGTGTGGATTCCCATCCTTTTCTGATCAGGACTAAGAGTCAAGTCATGTGCTTTAAATGCTTTCTAGGACCCATCAGTTTGGCTGGTAAAAGTCATTCTAGGGCTTCTGAGGGGCTGATTCTGACCTCCTTTTTCTCTCAAGCCTGTGGGCATTTTCTGATGACTCTGGATCATGTAAATAGCCTTGTGCATTTCCGCCTATACACTTACACACCCACACTTGTGCATGCATACGCCATCCAAGGCTGCAAATATGAGATGGAAAGTCACTTCTTTCTGATCAGTCACACTATTGTCCTCTCCTGGAGGGTCATCCCATTCAGAGAACTTAATAAAAGTTAAATACATTTTGATGCAGGAACATAGTGGAACACTATACAACCGCTTAAAAAGATTTATTAGGCTTATATTTATTCACATGAAAAAAAAGTCTGTGATACATCCATCGGGAAGTGATTAAAATAAAGATAGAGTGGGCCAGCCCTGGTGGCCTAGTGATTAAGTTCAGCTCGTTCTGTTTCAGCTGCCTGGGTTTGGTTCCCAGGTGCAGATCAACGCCATTTATCAGTGGCCATGCTGTAGCAGTGGCCCACATACAAAATAGAGGAAGATTGGCCAGAGATGTTAGCTCAAGGCAAATCTTCTTTGGCAAAAAACAAAAAACCAAACAAACAGTGTGCATAGGATCTGTTTTGGTAGCAAAACATTTTTAAAAGGTCATATATGTTTATGTTTGTATAGGAGACCAAATCTGGCGGAAATGCACCAAAATGATAAAGGTGATCTCTCTGGATGGTAGGATGTAGTGAAACTGAGTTTCTTTGTTGCAGACAGCTTAATTGTCTAATTTGCTGGCCTTGGAAGTCCCCTTCCCTGGCTTTAGGTAGGGTGACTCCTCCCTGTCTCCAGTCAGGGAGGCAGACATGTGACCTTGGCCCGCTAGTCAGTACTCAGACAAGTTCAAGGTTAAAGGCAAGACTGAAATGGTCTATTCAGAAACTTTTCAGTATTTTTTCAGAGAGCTAGTTGAGAACAAGCTCTCTTTCCACTAAGATTTCTCCCTTAGGGATATGTCCCCTTCAGGAACACACCTGGTTAAGGATGCAGAGAGCAGAGTCCTGATGAAAAGGATTTAGTCTCTGGATACAGTCCTGCCTGAAGTAAGATCTCATCCTTGATTGTCTCAGGTACGTACATTTAAATATTCCCTTTTTACATAAGCCAGATGGATCTGAGTTCAATGGGTGATTTGAGTTTTATGCAATATACCTTTTTATTTTTTAAGTTTTTGTATTGAGTATTGCTACATTAATAACCAGTAAATAGATACAGACATACAAAAGCTCTTCAAAAGTATACATAAAATATTATTTACTAAAGATTTTACTATGTACCAGGCAATGGACATATCTAACACTCACAACAATCCTTTGGAGTAAATATTATCTACATTTTATAGATAAGGAAGCTGAGACTCAGAGAAGTTAGGTGATCCAGCCAAGGACCTAAATGATGAAGCTCATGTGCAAACTCAGATATGCATCAGACTAAAGTCCCACGTCATGTGATTTCCTACACCCAGCTATGCCAAAAGATCCTCTTTTCTTAGCAGGTCCACTGTCCTCCGTGTCACAGAGGCAAACTTTTCCCATCTCTTTCAGATTCTGTCTTTCCTTGATCTGAATGTCCCCCAAGCTAACTCTAGCACTAGCTGAGCCTCTGTGCCCTGTGCTTTCTACATAGGCCTTCCAGGATCTGCCTCTGTCTCCATCCTCCCACACTTTCAGCATCCGCCTCCGTCCTCACTTCCTGCCACCCCTTCAGAGCTCTCGTCACAGCCGCCCCAAACTCTGTGCTGTACTCTGAAAGCACTCGGCTGGCTGGTTAGTGCTCACGTACTTCTGAACAGGCCCTTCCTGCTCCTGAGAAGAATGTTTTCCCCTCTCCTCCATCTGATTAAAACCTATTTGCCATCAAATTCAACTCAGGCATCCTTCTCGCAGGAAGCTGTTCCTGGCCTCATTTTGAGGTGCCCTTCCCTACATCCCCACAGCACTCTACACACAGTCCCTCCTGGCCTCTATGGTTCTGTAATTGCCCAAGGCTTCTCTGCCTCACCTTAGATTGTGTGTCCAGTAAGGACCACAAGTATACATTCAGATCTTTAATTTTTCAGTTGTTATCTCTCGGGCCTAGCTCAGTGCCTCACACATAATTGTCAGAGTGTTGTTTGTCCTTGTCTGCTTGCTGTGCTGTGAATCCGTGGGCAGCTCTGTGAGTAAGAATGCTCTTTTTTTCATCATTGTATCCTAGTGCCTGGCATGGGCCCTGCAAATACCAGATTCTCAAGAGATGTATGTTGAATACGTTATTAAAGGATGAGATTTTTAACTAAAAGACTGTGCTCTATTTATGAGTATACATTCATTGTCTCCATTAGTGTAAGCTTTTTGAGGAAAGCTTGACTTCTGTGTCTGAAAACGTTTTGTAGACCTCCCAGTGCCTATCACATGTCATGCACACGGTAGATAGTCAACATATAATGGCTGAAAAGAATGACCTGAGTTCATGTCCTGGCTCTGATAGTTTCTAGTTGTGTCACTGTCAGGAAAGGTTGTCACATGTGTGCAGTCTTTCAACCCCTGCACAGTTGCATAAGGATGTGCCTTGGACCCAGGACATTTCTTTATAAAGAGATAAAGAGCGCTCACAGCCTGGGCTGGGTGTATCTCTTTGGGAATCTCTTTTCCTGTTCTGGACTCAATGCACCCTTCTTTGTTCTGCTCAAGCATGTGCGTCATAGGGCCTCTGGTCAACCTCACTGCTCTATCTGTTCCCAGTGGGACAGAAGGGTATGCGCAGACCATCGCCCTGTGTCAGCTGCAGGGTGAGCACCGCCCGCCAGGGCGGACCCCTGCTCACTATTGAAGCTGAGCTGCTCTGTCTCCTCTGTGTGCGTGAAGTGTTGTTCTCCCCAGTGCTTGTGTGAGCTGTGTCTTTCCTGGGGAGCCTGACACCTGAAAACCACACAGTAGGCTGACCTCCTGGGACCGCTGCTCCTGGTGACAGGCACTGTTACATTCCTTGCTCTCCTCCAAGCAGTAGGACTCCGTCTCTGGAGGAGGGAACAGGTGTCCCTTGCTTGACAGTGACCTTCAGTAAGTTGCTAACCCTTCCGTATCATCAATTTCTTCATCTTTAAAATGGGAAAATCATATTTATCTCATCTATGATATTAAAAATGATAATAATAATCATAGTAATAATATTAGCTAACACCTTTAAATGCTTTGTATTATTGCTATTTTACAGATGAGGAAACGAAGGCACAGAGCGATTAGACGAGTTACCCAGGGTCATTTAGCAAGGAAGTGAGATTAAGTAAGGGCTTGGCATGTAGTTGATGCTCAGTAAGTGCCTGAGTCACTGTGGTGGTGATTGATATCATTATTATTGTTGTGATGATGATGGTGGGCCTCGTAAAGTAATATACAGATAACATCACTACTAAGTGCTCCTAACTGGACGTGTGTATCACTCTGGGCTAGAGACAGAGCAGAGTCTTATTGTCACAGTGTGCGGGGAGCCCCAGGATACAGGAGAGATGGTCATGTTATTCTTTAGTGGTCAATGCAGGCCAGTGTAGATATTATTTGGCTAAAACAGTGCTCCTCTAAGACCCTTCTCCCTAGAGCTCCCAAGGGAATGCTGGGATTTTCCCTCTTTCAAGAGTCTCCAGCTCTGGTCACTGGCTAAGAGGGCAGAAAGCCCAACCTTTGAAGTCATCACTGGATCCCAGAACTCCAGGGGTTCCCTGGCTGCTTGGAACTCTTTCAAAGGCTCCTTTGGGTGGGAGGAATGGGAAAAGTGTGGATCAGGTCACAGTATCTACAGTTTCTAGGGCTGCTATACAAAGTACCACACGCTGAGTGGTTTAAACAACAGAAATTCATTGTCTCACAGTTCTGATGCTGGCAGTGTGACATCAAGGTGTCGGCAAGGCCATGCTCCCTTGAAGGCTCTGGGGAAGAGTCTGTTCTGGCCTCTCTTCTTGCTCCGGCAGTCCCTCAGTGTGTGGAGCGTAACTCCAATCTTTCATGTCATTCTCTCTGCTGATTGTTTCTGTGTCCAAATTTCCCTCTTTTCTAAGGACAGCATTCATACTGAATTAAGGGCCCCCTTCTACTCCAATAAGAACTGCTCTTAACCAGTTACCTCTGTCTTGACCCTATTTCCAAATAAGGTCACATTCTGAGGGCCTGGGGGTTAGGACTTCAACATATGAATCTTGGGGGAAACAGTTCAACACATAACAGTCTCAGACAAGGCGAGCACAGAGCCAGCAGCTCAGCCTGTGCTTCCAGCTGTGGGCGCGCCACAGACAAAGTGGACAGGGGGACTGTTGAGTGCCCAGGCCAGCGTGGGGTCAACTTTTCCTACAGTGGCCTGAACATGCAGATTTGACTGCTCGCTAAACCAACTGCTACATCCTTCCTGGGGTAGCAGCGTGAGAGAAAGCGTAGCCGTAACTAAACTTCAAACACCACCCAGCGAGGCAGCAGGGGGGAAGTGGAGAAATAAATGGCCCAGCTGCTGAGTAATTCGCTGAACGTGGCCGCCCTTGCCGGCATCGCAGCAACTTCAGTATTGGGAAAGTGAATTAAATGAGAAAGAGAACCTGCTAACACGTTGTTAGCTCACTGTTACAATGCAGTGTGACATTTACTTTAAAAATCACGTGGAAGTGGTTAACAAATTCTATTACTGCATTTACAGAACTTCGCCCCAGCTGCTTTTCCTTGAAAGGGAGGCGCAAAGCCATTGAGCAGAGCTCAGAAATGGGGCTCTGACTGTGTGGGGGAGAAGCTCTCGCAGGCTGGGTCCAAGCGACTTAACCTTTCAGAGCTTTCCTGTTCTCACCTGGAAAAAGAGGATAATGATAATGCAATGACATACGTCAACGTGCAGCATAGCCTATAGGGCAAAAAGATGTGTAAAACAAGGGAGAAGCTTTTAAAAGTAAAAAGGTGTATAAACTAAGATAATTGAATTTGAAAGCTCTGTCTTTTTTCCATGACTCATGACTTTGAGCCAAAATATCTGTTGTGCCTCAGTTTCTCCTTCCCCTGAATATTGTCAAGATTAATGGAGATTAAAAGCCTTTCATTTTTTGGTGGGAGATAATTTCGGAGAAACTGTGGTATGCATATAAAGACATCAACAAGCATTTATATTTTACTCTGCATATGCTCCAGAAGGATTAAAAACTGGGATAATTTCTATATCATTCCTACAAAAGACAGAATGGCGCTGATGTCTGGAAGGCAGGTCAGTTCCTCAAAGACCAGAGTCATTCAAAGCAGATTCAGTAGACGGGAGGCACGAAGGTCACTTTAGGATCTAACACGGATACAGTATGATTCGTGACGCATGGATCAGGGCTCAGGTACCAGAAAGGACTTCCTCACTTGGCTAGTTATAGTGTGAGGGAAGATCATCTCAATGTAACTAGGTATAAACAAACTAGTATAAAGGGAAGAGGAGGAAGTTTGGGGGCCTCACGGTGCGAGGTGGGAGGAGGAGACAAGAAGACAACCGAGCACAGAAATGAGGAGACTCAGGAGACCCCACTGAGCCACTAAACACTGGCACTTGGGGGCCAGCCCAGTGGCGCAGTGGTTAAGTTCCTGTGCTCCACTTCAGCGGCCCGAGGTTCGCCGGTTCGGATCCCAGGTGCGGACCTAAGCACTGCTCATCAAGCCATGCTGTGGCAGGCATCCCATATATAAAGTAGAGGAAGATGGGCACAGATGTTAGCTCAGGGCCAGTCTTCCTCAGCAAAAAGAGGAGGATTGGCAGTGGGTGTTAGCTCAGGGCTAATCTTCCTTAAAAAAAAGAAAAAAAAAAAGACTGGCACTTTGACTTTCCATCTCTGCATAGTTCCTCTACTCTAAAACAACTCCGTTTCACAGAGCTATTGTGAGCACGAAGCAAGATAATCAAAGCAGAAGTGTTATACAATGTAGAGGCCAAGTGCAATGGAAGGCAATGATTACGGGTCTCTCACAGGCCCTCTCCAGGCTTCCTGTAATCAGTGGGATGATTTGAAGGCCGTGATTAAATTTCTGCAGCAAGCTCCTCCTCCCCTCCCTTCTCCCTACTTTCCCGACAAGGCTGTCCCTGCGGTTTGGGCTGCAGTCGATATTTCTAGGATTTTGGGTGCTCCTCCTGGTGTAAATTGGACCACAGGAGTCCCATTCTGCCCCTCGGACCAGGATGCCATTTAAATCCCCAAGGGGCCTGAGGGGCCTCTGAGACAGTTCATGGTAGCAGAGACTGTGGGGTGAACAAGGGTGGCCTTATCCCGCTGAAGACATCCCACTGGCGAGCCGAATAGCTTGAGGAGACCTGATTCCCAGGTCCACTCCAATTAGATTTGGCTGGGGGCCCCCTTTTTCCATGCCCATCTTTTCTTCTTTTCTGTATGATAAGTAAATATCCTTGAAATACTAACCACTGTTTTGGGTTGTTTTTTATTTTCCTTGCTTTTTCCTTGAGAACTAGTCTTGGTTGAAATCTTGGGAGAATATAGAATGAGCAAGAACTGGGTTGCTGGCCCAGATTAGATTAAGATTCTCTAAGGAGATATAGCAGGGAAGTGAAGGGTGCATAGGTGTTAGTGGAACCTGCCGCCCCCCCCACTCCCCCACACGCCCTGCACCTTTGAGGAAAAGAGGCAGGAAGAGAACAATCTCTATGAACCAAGTGTCAGAAGGCTAGATAGAGGGACTGGCCTGGTGGTGTAGTGGTTAAGTTCACGGTGGCCAGCGATTCACAGGTTCAGATCCCGGGTGTGGACCTACATGCTGCTTATCAAGCCATGCTGTGGTGGCATCCCACATTCAAAATAGAGGAAGATTGGCACAGATGTTAGCTCAGAGATAACCTTCCTCAAGCAAAAAATTTTTTAAAAGGCTAGATAGAGGCTGAAACAGCCCACAGAGTTTCCCCAGCCTGGCCCAGGCCTGGCATACCAAACTGATATCTGTGTGTACCAGAAAGACCTGGATGTGAGAAGAAGAAATGGAGTGGCCAGTGAAAGCCCTCGGGGGACCCTCTCAGACAGTCCATCTCAAACAGTCTAATGGACATCTCAGCAGAGAGCAATGTGGATGGATGACATGCTGACTTAACCCCTCCCTTGGAACTTTCTAAGTCTACCCTATTTCAATGAACTTGAGAAGAAGGGAGCATAATGAACCAAATAAAGTTTCCATCACTCCAGCCAGGTATGACCAGAAAACAAAATTCCGTTACAGAAAAATAAAATCAGGTGTCTTACACATTGGATTTGCAGCCTGAGATTCTTTCAGGGTGAAAGAAATGGGCTCCCATCCTTCTTTCCTTTCTCTTTCTGTCTGTGTCCATATCTCCTTTCTGGCAAAAAGCAGATAAGGACACAGACAGAAAGTGAAAGGTAGGCTCTGCCAGGTAGGCCAGAGCAGAGGAATGCCAGTTGCCGTTGGCCGATGATGCGACTTGACTGCATCCAGGGCTCCCCTGTTAAGTGAGTGGCGGTGTTTCAGGGTTGCGAGCGCTCCGTCCCTGTCCTGTGTTCTTCATCTGACTGCCCAGGCGGCTGACACTCCACCTTTCCCCAGTCTCTCCAGCAAGTTGGGCTTCTCCATCTTTTTCCCCTCCTAGCCATCTGTTCCTGCTGCTCCGGCAGGCTCTCCACTCTCCCCCCGCCAAGTCCTGTCTGAGCAGGAGGGTGTTTGGGCCTCTGACGAGGTGGGCCTCGGCCCCTCCATCACTCTCAGCCGCGAGGAAAGCACCAGCTGTCTGGCTTCATTTGCATTTTTCTCTCCCAAATAATGAAATTAGCCATGAGTTTCCTGAGGTGATGCAAGACGCAAATTTAGGCTAGATGTGTCAGTGTGTGATGGAGAGGGAAGGAGAAGGTCAGGGAAGCATTTTGATAATAAATTTGCAGCTCTAAAACTGAAGGGAACATGGGAACAAATTTTACTGGAGACGTACCTTTGCGCTCAGAGAAAAATGTACGTTTTTAGCTCAGAGGAAAGTTAGATGGGGCCTTTAAAAGATAATTTTCCCCACTCTGGGATAAAGGCACCAACATTTTATGAACAAACAGAGAAAGATGTCAGCCAAGGCTGAAGCAATTCTCAATTACTGAACATTTCTTTGGCCAAGTACGGAAATGTCTTAAAATGATAACATTTGGTGGGGTGCCTAGACTAGGAAGCCAGACAGTGCTACTAAACATTGGTGAGGTGCAGAAGCCAATTGCTCTTTTCTCTAAACCATCATTTGAACCCTTCTGATTACAAAAGTTCCCTCCTTTGACATGAGGATTTGGTACAAGTTCTATGATGGTTCCTAAATTTGTCATCTCATTTTTGTATTTTTAAACTAATTGACTAGTTATCATCCTTGAGGCAAATATACAAACTCTTGGTTATATATATATAACAATATATTTAGCAGATATAATTATATCAGAGAAAATTAGATCACATTAACTCTTCAGATAAGTAGAAGAAAAGTGAAATACTTCACCCAGGTTAAATGTAGTCACTCATCTCTCTTGGAATGAAATTTAAATTCTTCTCAGCATTTAAAAGTCTCTATGTAATCTGGCCCCAGACACCTCCTACTGTCCTCTTCTACTAATTCTGTTTCCCTCACTCATTCATTCAACAAACATTTTAAAGTGTCTTCTATCTTCTGGGCACCCTGCTAGGTACCTGGACTATATCAATGAGCAAAATCAAGATTTCTGCACTAACGGACCTTACATTCTAGTGGGCGGTGGGGAGACAGACAATAGTCATTATACACAAGAAGTAATTCAATTTTATAGTATGTTAAAGATGATAGTTGCTCTGGAGGAAAACTGTAAGCAGAGTAAGAGAGAAAGGAAGTGTGAAGCGTATGTGTGTGTAACTGTGGGAGTTGTTATTTAAAATAATTGAGAAGGTGACCTCTGAGCAAAGACTTGAAGGAAGTGAAGGAGTGAGCTGTGAAGAGCTCAGATGGGAGAGTTGTCCAGGAGAAAGAAGCAGCTGATGCCAGAGGCTGGAAGCAGGAATAAGCCCGACATGTCAGAAGTAGAGTCTGGAGGCTGGTGTGGTCAGAACAGAGTGAGAAAGTGGAAATACAGTAGGAGATGAAATCAAAGGGGCTGGGGGCCCAGATCTTATAGGGTTCTGTGGCCTGTTGTAGAGACTTTGGCAATATAACTCCAATCTCTGCCTCCCTCTTCACGTTGTCTTCTTCTCTGTGTCTCTGTGTGTTCCCTTCTCTTCTCGTAAGGTTACCAGTTGTTGGATTTGGGGTCCACCCTAATGCTGTATGATCTCCTCTCTATCCATAACTCATTACATCTACAAAGACCCTATTTCCAAATAAGGTCACATTCTGAGGTTCTCAGTGGACACGAATTTTGGGGACACCCACTACAGACACCAAGGGTTTCCAGGCAGGATAAATGAGGGGTGAGACAAAGAGAGGGATCAAAGATGAGTGCCGGGTATTCAGCCTAAGCAACTGGAAGAAGGGAGTTGCTATCGACTGAGAGGGAGTGATGGCCGGAGGAGCAGGCTCGGAGTGTGGTGGTTTAAAGAGTTGGGTCGAGTTAAGTTCTGGGGACCCTTAGACATCCAAGTGGAGATGTCAAGTCAACAACTGGATATGCAAGTCTCTCTGAAATGGCGAGTCTTGATATCATCATGGACTTATCATTTCATACAGAATAGAACATTTTAACGCTCTTGATACTTTGGAAAAGCAAAAGTGCAGGAGGCCTTTAGAATGCCTTGTGAGTCATGCCAGCCTCTGCCATTTTCACAGAGTGCCCAGTTTACCAGGGAACTTCAGGCACTGCCCCTGGCCACTTCCAACTTCTGCCCTTAACTGTGCATCTTCACGCAAGTTATTAAACTGAGTCTCCGTTTCCTCATCCACAACATGGGATGAAAATAATACTCTCTTAGAATAGTGTTGTAAGAATTAAATTAGACAAAATAATATTTGTACAGTGCTAGTGGGCACTAAATTAATAAAAGGTTATGAGGGCCGGCCCGATGGCACAGCAGTTAAGTTCGCACTTTCTGCTTCCTCGGCCTGGGGTTCGCCAGTTCAGATCCTGGGTGCAGACATACACACCACTTGTCAAGCCGTGCCATGGCAGGCGTCCCACATATAAAGTAGAGGAAGATGGGCATGGATATTAGCTCATGGCCAGTCTTCCTCAGCAAAAGGAGGAAGATTGGTGGCAGATGTTAGCTCAGGGCTAATCTTCCTCAAAATAAATAAATAATTTTTAAAAAGGTTGTCTAGAGTTATATTCTTGGACAGTAGGAAATCTGGGCTTTTGCCAACTCCTGCACTACCACAGGAAGTGGAATTTCCACTTCTGCACACTTTTACCTCCAGAACTCCCTCTGTATTGTGCACCTGTCTGATTTGTAAGTGGAAATAGAGTAAATTTCTTGGGAGAACCTGGAGGAGATGTATATACTGGAGCCCTGTTTAGGAAAAGTCCCAACAGATGGTATGTCCAAGTAAGGATATTTACAAAGAGATTAATCACAGAGTACGATGGGTTGTGGGACCAGTAGGAATACTTTAAGAATCATGGGTTAGCTGTGGCAGAACTGTCAACACCCCTAGGCTCAAAAGGATGAGGGAAGGAGAGGTTACTGGAAGAGTTGTACAGAGTTGGCCCCCTTGAGAAAAGCAGTGGCCTTTTGAGGAGGTGGCTTATAGGGAATAAAGAAAACTCATACTGTGGCTTTCTTCTCTTCCTTCCCTCGCTTTGTGCTAGGACTCTGTTGAGGGAAACCAGTTGGAGACTGGAGGGCACTATAGCCCATTGCTGTAGTTCCCTAGGGGTCAGAGTCACAGGCCAGAAAGCAGGATGGAGAGGCCCCCATGGGAGCGAGCCCACACAGGCTTCTCCTAGTTACCCTTAACGCGGTGTTCCAGGGCTCTGAGTCTCCCTCTACCTTTCAAGCTAGGAATTGCCTGACCTAGTCTTGGTGCTCCTGCATAGTGTGATTTTGGCCTTTCTTTCCTAGTATATTCATTTTAGAAAGAGACAGCGGAGGACTCAGGATCTGTGTATGTAGAAGCAGGATGCCCCCGCCCCAGCCCTGCTGTCTCCAGATTGGTCTGTGCTGCTGCTCCCAGTATGGTGGCTTCCTGGGGGCAGTGCCAGCTTTGTTCTTTTATATTACTCTTCTGGAAAGCTTTCCTTTTGATGAATTTTATAAATAATTTCACTTATTTGTTCCCCAATCTGCACATATCACCAACGGCTTGAAATAAGGGAAAAATGAACTACAAACTAGGATGAGTCCTCCTTCACGCCCTCTGCTTCCTCTCTATCACCCTCCCTGCCACCACCACTCACACACACAATGACTCCTTGGCCAACTATACTTCTCTAATTTATAGGTTCATTTTCATGAGAGTCTGCCTCTGTGGGGATTCAGAATCTGGATGCCTTGATGGTTGTCTATATTCTAGTCTCTTGGTCTTTCCAAATGGGGAGCAGATGAAGAGCATGGTATCAGTCAAGGATCAGAGTACACTCAAGAGATAAAATATGGCGGGGCAAATAGAACATTTCTTGCTGATGCCAGTGTCTGGAACCCATGTTTCCAACCCCAGGCCTCACCTCCATCGCTTAGGCTCCTAACTAGTCTTTCTCCCTTCAGAATTGTCTTCTTCTGATAGCCCCTATGCTGCCGCCAGAATAATTTCTCTGAAATAAGAATTTGACCATGTCGTTCTCCTGATTTAAGTATTTTAATGGCACCCTCATTGTCCTATGGTACAGTCCAAACTCTTTGACTCATCTCCCCACCATGCCCCTCTTCTGAAGGAAACACACTGGCCCTGAACTTCTTGAACCAGTAGGAATCGTTCTGTTTCAAAACAGAAACAAAACAAAGCAACACGTCACTGAAAAGTCCTTGGCAGTTTTCTAGAACATGGTCCAGGTACTCAAACAGTAGCACCAGGTTTAGTTTCTCCCCATCCATATTTCAGCTCTAGTTCCTTTGGGTTGACTTCTTTATCAGCTAGCTCCCTCTCTCATGGTAGTAAGAAGGCTGCAGCAGCAAACACCTGTCTCACACTGTTGCAACTTCAAGACCACTCTCCCTTAGTATCCTACAGCATCTAATTGACTCTGATGGGGCATGTGCCCATCCCTGAGCCAATCACTGTGGTTAAGGAATGCTCTGATTGTCCAGACTTGAGTCATATGCAACCTTTGGAGCTGGTGGTGGAGGCAGTTTCTCTGGAACCACATAGATTGAGAAAGTATGGCACAAATGGATCCCCAAATGAAAACTAAGGACTATTATTAACCAAAGGGTGAATAAACGCAAGATGGTCAAGCAGAAACTAATGTCCACTCCCCCACCTCTTTGTCTTCAATTCGTGTTTTGCCCTGCCTGACATTCTACAGTACTGAAGCCAGGCTGCACTGCTTATAATGCTCCAAGCAAACCTGCCTGTTTCATACTTAACGAGTCTTTGTTCTACCTTCCACTTCTTCTAGGCATGGGCTTCCATCCCCTTTATCCTTATCTCTGTCCACTTGGTACATCTTTCATCTTTTCAGACTCACCTTTAAAACCTACCTCCTTCATACTTCTCTACTTGGTTGTCCCAGATAGAATCTTCTCCTTGAGCCATCTCTCATCCATGACCCATCTCCAAATCTGCACCAAAGTCTACCACAACCGTTACAATACTCCACTGTGCTAGTTTTCTACAGGTCACTGAATTTAATCTAGACTCCAAGGCTTTTGAACAGAGGAATCATATCCTGCTCAGCTTTGTGCTTTTAGCACCCAATCATTGCCTGAAAATCCAAACGTTCAGTAAATGTTCGTTGATAGAGAACAGACTGAAGTATGGGATACTGGGGAGAAAGGCACGCAGTTCATTGTTTTAGATATTCCTTAGACGTACAGTCCTCAGGTTGAAAACTAAACAGAAGTGATAGTGAAAGTTAATCTACTAATGGCAATATTTCATTTATAAAGAATAATTCATCCATACAATACTTTTATTTTGTGAATATTCTGAAGATGTATGGGATATCTGTAAGGAGCTGTTAATCATCTAGTAGTGTCATATTAGGAAAGAAGATATTTCACTGGGGTGGTACATAAGCTAAATACAGTTTTGAGAGTAGCTCCACCATCATAACCTTCATAAGTATAATCTAAATTAAGCTTCTGTAATTGCATGTAAACATCCAACTCTCTTTGGTCCTGACTTTTATGTGAAGAACATAGTATGACAGAAGCTTTCAAAATCTTCTTGAATAGATTCTTAATAACTAGCTTCAAATTATAACTTTTTTATAGAACATTCTCTTTTTCATAGGTTCTTTAATTCCCATTATATTAAAAAAGCAAGTGTACACGTGTCCTTGGATCAGTTACTAAACCCTTCTGAGCCAGTCTCCTCATCTATAAAGTAGTAGTGACAATACTGACCTTGCAAGGTTGTGGTGAGAATTGGAAATCAACAAGAAAGTCTGTTAGCACAGGATCTGGTTAGGGAAGAGGCATCTCTGTGGAGCAGTGGCAAGGACCACCAAGCAAAGGACAGTCTGGGTTTGGGGAGCATCATGATTTAACAACTGAATCCTGCTGTCTGCCAGGACACATCGTCACAACTCAAAAGTGAAAGCATAACTATAAAATCATAGCTTCTGGACATGTGAAGTCACCTAAATGACATAACTTTGCAGATATCAGTTAGATTAAAATATAGAATAAACGACATGGCAAAAACAGGATACACCCAACAACATTCCCCTTGGAGAAGTCATATGACCACTTGCTAAACTAGAAATAGTGCAGATTACAATGCTTCTGGACCTCTCCAACATGCCAGTGAGTATTTCTGTTCAAACCTGCAAATTTTCCTATAGGAACACATGGGAAAATTTTTCTTTCAGTGTAATGTCTTTCTTTAAATAGTTTTGAAATAGGGATTAAAAATAATATTAGCATTATTAGTAGTATTACTAGTAATATTAGAGGGGCTGGCCCTGTGGCATAGTGGTTAAGGTTGGCGCACTCTGCTTTGGCAGCCCTGATTCACAGCTCCAGATCCTGGTCATGGGTTCGTGGGTTCAGATCTTGGGCACAGACCTACAGCACTCGACAGCCATGCTGTGGTGGCAACTCACATACAAAATAGAGGAAGATTGGCACAGATTTTAGCTCAGAGCTAATCTTCCTCACCAAAATAATGCCCAGGCTTTGCCAGTTCAGATCCTGGGTGCGGACATGGCACCACTTGGCAAGCCATGCTGTAGTACGCATCCCACATATAAAGTAGAGGAAGATGGGCATGGATGTTAGCTCAGGGCCAGTCTTCCTCAGCAAAAAGAGGAGGATTGGCAGCAGATGTTAGCTCAGGGCTACCCTTCCTCAAAAGTAAAAAAGCCTACAATAAAAAATATTAAAATAATAATAATAATAGTGATAACGTTCTATTTGATTGAGACAAACTTTAATTTCTTCCAAGTTTCATTCATGGAACCCTCCTTTTTAACTGGAGTAGACCATCCTTTATCCAGCACAGGTGCTGAATTTAATCTTCAAATAAGCAGTTGCCCGGGGTACACATGGGAGGACACAAATGTGTCCACCAGGGAGTGAGGTCTTCCCCGGGTTTCCCTTTCCTCTCTCTCCTCTCCTCCTGCTTCATTGTCATCACCGGAAAAGACGATTTCTTCTTGACAGCTCTTCATGTCAGTCAAAAGTCTAGGTCAGACACTTATCAATTGGCCCAGTGTTAAAGGTAGACACTCATTTCAGCATCTGTCAATAGCCTCTTTTGATCCATTTAGACCGGAGCCTGCATCCCTGTAGTGATTTATACTGACATGTGCATGGACTTTCAAAGAGAGGGAAACATTTCTAGAACCTTAGAAATCAGCTGGCATGTGTATTGCTGCTTCTGTTGCTTTCAAACAAAGAATCCTAGAGAGAAGAATATACCTGGGAAATAACGCCTAAGACCTTCAAAGATCCTAACTAGAGCATCTGACCCTGAACCTGGATGCTCTCCAGGGCCTGGGTATGGAAGTCCAACATTGATTCTTCCAATCTTCTGTGGTCTCACACTCATCAGACTGGGAGGCCTCCACCAAGTGAGCTGAGCTAATTCCTGAGTTACCAGACTATGGAACTGCATTTCTATGGGGCAGAGGCCACAGCTAACCTATACAATCCCTTGGAAAAGTGCCCCAAAATAGAGGACATAGGGGCTAATGCATGATGTCCCTCTGGACTGGTCTGGACTGCTCTGCCCTCCAATTTAGCAAAATACCAGGAGAGACTTCCCACTTGAGCTCAAGTGTCTTCTCCCCTCAGTACCTCCCTGGTTCCTAACAGGGATAATTCACATTTCTCTTTCCCAGGTGTTTGTCACAAAGCTGCCAATCCCTCCCTACTTGTGAGACAGGAAAAGAAATGTGAACATGTAAGAAATTCAGAGGGGCCGAGGAAATTTTCCTGACATGCTCCTGCTGTGACACCACGGCAGTTGAAGAAGGCCTGTCATTGGGCTGTCAACCTTTAACCTCCCCCAGACGTATTTTGAAATGATGTGAAAAGAATTGCTGTGTCGTACCACCGGCTCCTTCCAGCTCTGCATGTCTGTCCTTGATGTCAGTCAAAAGTAGTTAACTGGCACCCACGGTGCCTTAAAAAAAACCCTCCACAAAATATCAGTAATGACTTTAGTTAGGAAGACTAGCTCTTGTCAAGTAATGACTTTTTGACATAAGGTATTGTTTACCTAGGCAACGTTCCCTTACTTGCATTTTAATGAGCCTAATTAATAATAAGTTAGGACTCCTCAGCTATTTCTTCACAGCTGGACCATATGCACTAATTACACTGAGCGTGCAAACCTAAAATAATCCATTTGGTCAGAAGAAATCGTTTAAACATAGAGAAAATCGTGGTTTATATAGATTTCTGCCTCATCCCCTTAATAATATCAAGTGCAATATCAAAGTCATTTGCAAATAATTAAGGCAGATGTCACCTTTCAAAACGGAGGTATTGTTTGTGCTGTTTGGTGGGAGTTTTCATTAGTAGAAGTTTCAGGAGTTTGCATGAGGAATTGACTGATGACTTGCCTGGTGCCTCTTATGTGTAACAAACCACAGTAGTTCTCAAGTAGAAGGATAAACTTCAATGGTAGAGAAAGGTAATCTATTAATGGAACAATTTCACTTATAAAGAATACATAACCTCCCTGGGGCCATTTTAGAGCTTATGAAAGTCTTTTACGTGTTATATAGAACATGTTTTTATTGGGTTCCCTTAATATTAAGTTCCTTAATATTTAGTTTTTGCACTTTCCTCAATAGAATCTTAGGAACTAAAATAAATGTTTGGAGTCAGTGCAAGACAATAACTTCAAAATGCTAGGTCACTAGAGATATTTTCCGAGAATGACAAGACATCTCTTCTCCATCCTTCCACCTGGCTTGTAAAAGTGTAGGGACCCCGGGACAACCTTCCGTGGGGAGGTGCAGGGAATTCTATTGTCACAGAGTTCATGCCTATTAGAAACCGGACATAGCTGATGAGACTTTAGTACGATTATTTTACTTTTTGGGCCACAGGTAACGGGTCTGTCACGGGGACACCATGAGCTGAGGTGTAGCACTTAAAGAAAAGATAATCTGTGACGTATCATTGATCACTGAGCTCAGAGTCAGTTATTAATTTCTTTTTTCAAAATAAATCATGCAATTTAGCTTTTAGGTTGTGGAAAGATCCTGGAGGAAATGTCATGAGGAATGCTTCAGTGAAGGTGTTGCTCAGAATCCCTACCGAGATCCTGCCAGAAGCCAACTGACAACTTGAGCACTAAGACCTCTAACTACATTAAGTGGAAGACAGACATTCCGGCATGAGGGCTCTATTCGGATGCTTGGTTTTCTTAGAGTGACTTTTGGACTTCACCAGGTCCCCATCCACCCGTGTTTTAACAAGACATAGTTCAAAGCAGTCAGAGACGATTTGAGCTAATTGGTTGATTCAGCAAGAAACCTGGGAAAAGGTGATGCTGAGGTTGGAAGGCATCAGGCTGGCAGGGTTAGCAGATGCTCTCCAGAAAGGGCCTCGGAGTGGAGGTGCACCCTGCCAGGCACCATATGTGTGAGGGACATGACGGTGAGCGCAGGATGCCTGAGCAAAGGTGACAGACTGGCTCTCATTTGCAGAGAAAGAAACTTCCCTTGGAGTAGACACAAGTGAAATGATGTCCACAAATTGGGCACATTCTCAGGCTGCTGCCCACTTGGCAGAATTCTCCCCACAGCAACCTTCTCCCCCAAGGAGGACAAAAGCCTACACTATTTACCATGACAGGACACCTGTCCCAGTCATCCCCCAAGGCTCTCAAAGACAGCAGAGGAGGAATTAGAGAGTGTAGAGACACAACCACCAGGCACATTTGCAGAGCACCTTGCAAGCACATTCGCACATATTCTCTCCTTGAATCCTCACAGTTTCCCATTTGAAGTAGAGATGCAGGTAGTCAACTGTGGAGCCAGAAGTGAAATTCACATCTTCTGGACTCCACAGCCGGTGCTGGTTTCACTCTGCCTTCTGGAGCTTAAGCCAGAGAGACTCAGGAGGACATCACCACAAAGTGTTAGGTTGAAAACTGCTCTTCCTTTCGAACAGTACAGGTGTCACTCTCTGAGGAAGTTCCCTGCTTCCCAATTATACCCTAAGCTTCCCTTGCTTGCCTTTGCTGGGAACTTCTTTCCATCCCAACTCCTCTTGTCCAGTCTTTGCTTTGAAAACCTACTATTTGAGACTCCCTTAATTCTATCTCATCTACGAAAGAGAAGATGCTTAAACGTCTGTTCTAGTGTTACATGGAAACGTGTTATTTGAGTGCAGGCAGGTGGATGGTGGGGCAGATTTGTGGTTTTGAAGACTAAACTCATCAAAAGAGCTCCTGCAGTTTGCTGGATGCAGCTTCCAAGTAGAAACCACTATTGTCTTATTTATCCTCACCACAATCAGAAACCGTATACCAAGCATCCACGTGACTGTAGAGGAAGGAGGTGACAGAGAAGTCTCAGGGGCACGTTCTCTGACCCGAGGAGCTCATGTCTCCACATGTGATGAGATAGGGTTGTGTGGGAAGTTAGTCACCAGTCATCTCAATGAGGACGTCACTATTGTAGTCACTGCAGATGACTGGGCATCAAAAACACCTACTGAGTCATCATTTCCATTGCTTAGCATTGACCTGTGTCATCTAAACTGTCTATCTCATTTAGGCTTACAAATCGCCATTCATTCACGGGTCCAAGGCCACTAACTGATTCTGCTCATTTTATTAATTGTGTTCCCTGGTGGACTTTACAGGATAACAGAACAGTTGAAGTGAATGGGTAGGCTGAATATTATTTACTGAGATGAAAGGTTGGCAGTCAGAGCCCTGGCATCCACCACTGCTATCCTCAACTCCCTCTCACCCAACCTCCAGCACCAGCTTCTCACCTCATAAGTGTCAACCTGGCCCAGTCCTGGGAATTCACACACAGAGAGGGAAGTTAATCTGAGATTGAACACAAACTGGAATTTATCTTCTTTGGTTTCAGCTGGAGGTCTTGAGATGAGACTTGATTGACATCCACGCTGGAATCCGCATTCTGGATCCTTATCCTTGGGTCAGCCCAAACCAGAATAATCCTTCAGAATCCAGATAAGGAGAATATGACCCTGGATATGCATAGAGCATCTCCCCCTCCCCCTACCTTAACTCCAGCTGCTCCTTTCTCTCCACCTCACAATGCATATTTATTATCTTACAGCTCTTAAGGTCAGAAGCCCAAAACAGATCTCATTGGGATAAAAGCAAGGTGTCGGCAGGGCTGTGTTTCTTTCTGGAGGCTGTAGGGAAGAATCTGTTTCCTTGCCTCTTTCAGCTTCTAAAGTTGCCCATATTCCTCAGCTCATGACCCTCTTCCCTCTCCAAAGCCAGAAATGGAAGGAGGGGTCTTTCTCACATCGCATAGCTCCGACACTGACTATTCTGCCTCCAGATTTCACTTATTAGGACCCTTGTGATGTCACCTCCTTCCTCTACAGTCAGATAATCCAAGGTAATCTCTGAATTTCAAGATCAGTTTATTAGCAAACCTAGTTCCATCTGTAACTTTAATTCTCCTCTGCCATGTGATATAACATAGTCCTGGGTTCTGGGGATTAAGACATGGGCAACTTCCAGGGGCCGTTATTCTGCCTACCCCAATGATTATGAGAACAAATCACCGCCTACCTCCTTTAAGATGGATGCGCCTTATCTGCCCCAGTGTTAGGGCTGGGACTGCTTCCCCAAAGTTTGAGGAGCTGCTGTTAGTTTCTATTTGGTGGCTCCACTCCCACCCCGCTCTCTCACGGGCAGGCCGAAGTGAGGGCTGCTTTGCTCGTTCTCCAGCCTGGGAGTCACAGGTCTGTTTTTGTTTTTTGATTTGGGGTGTTTTTCTTTTCTTTTCTTTCTTTCTTTTGAGAATCTTTCTGTCTCTGGACCCCCATGTCTCCCCAAAGCTGCTGAAGTGGTACCAAATGGCTACTTATCCTGCAATTTTTTTCTTTGGGAGTCAGCTTCAGGCCATTTCTTGTTATCCTGGCCCCATTCTCTCCATTCTCTTTATGGAGTTTGCATAAGTAACCAGTTGGCATAGGTTCTAGCTAACATCTTTGCTAAGCTACCCAGTGCCAACCCTTTGGCTTCGTTTGTTCATTCACTAAAACATTTGTTGAGGGTCAATTATGCGCCATGCTGCCACTCACAGTCAACCAACTAGACCCTCATTGGACTAACTCTTAAAACATACAATTAATTCTCGTTATTTGTGGTAGTCGTGTTCTATAAAGTCATTGGGAACACTGAATTAGCAAATACGGAACCTTTGCTTGGAGGGGAAATAAAGGGTTAGGTTCCTGAGAACCTCTGGTCACAACTTTCTCATCAACTGATCAGCACGTAACCTTGTTTTATGTGTGTTTTGTTTCAAGACACTTTATTTAATATTGTTAATTCATTAACATCGAACTCCTGGCCAATAGCACTATAACTCACGCCTGAATGAAGTTTATCTAACGTATATTTTCTCTGTAAAGTACATCACAGCCTTCTTGTGCTTAGGAACACCAGAGACCACTTCAGCACTGCTCTTGGGATCCATTTCACATAGCAAAATTATCAACAAAAAGAACAAAGATGTGAAAAGGGTGGCACTAAATAGACTGTGAAAAGAGCACTTGTTTATAGCGTATGGGAATTGGAACAAGGAAACAGGCTATCACTTCATCCAAACTCAGGTGACTCAAATTTTTCACCACTCTGCGTATGTCCTCAAATGATCACAAAACACCCTGAGAATTGATTTTGGGGTTACAAATACATTTTAGCAAGTAGATAAATACAGACTTTACAAATAATAAGGATTGATTGCACTTTATACAAAGAGGTATGCTGGAAAAATCAATTAAGAGACATTGTTGCTACGGGTCCTCAAAATGTAATATCTTATTTTTTTTGAAGCAGTCGGTAAAAAGTATCATTTGCGTTTATACAAAAGGAAACCTTTTCAGAGACAGAATTAAATATGCTGGAGATTTGGGTTCAGCAATATTTGCTTGGATATCTGAAGGCTATTGATTACTTGTCTAATTTGTATCATTTCTCTTGGCTCCTTAGACAAATTGAGCTGTTTTGCCATCTGATCTGCCCTCAATTATGCATTTTCATTCTCATTCTTTTAGCCTCTCCCAATGCACAGAGGGTCTTCAAGCTCATTTCACCTTGCCCTAGCTTTCTTTGGGTGCATTTGCTGGAGCAACTTGGACCCCTTGTCTGCTGCAGGCCTTTGCACCTTGCGGTCCTAGTCTGCCTGGAACTTAGTACTTTCCAGCATCTGCCATAGCAAACTCATCTCCAGAGGGTGAAAAGCAACAAGAGGAAGTGAGTAAACCCAGCCTGTCTCAGGTTGGTCTTTTTAAGTATAATGTCAAATTATTCTATTTTTGCATCTATGAAATGAGGATAATGTTGACTGCCCTGCCCTCCTCATGCCGAGGAGGCTGAAATATTATTATTGGGCTGGAATAAGAGCATGTTGAAGGAACTTATAAACTGTAAATAAATATCAAGATTATCATAACTTATCTGGATTTTTTGCTTCTTTTCTTCTTTTTTTCTCTCTGTCTGTGAGGTTTTTCACTATTAGAAAAATAGCTAAAACTCTAATAACTCCATGAAATTTTTTTTGTGAATGGTTCTAGCAAAATTGAAGTGAATATCAATCTTCTGACTAAACCAGAGGTTTGGGAACTTTTTCCTTTCTCCTGCCCATAAGTAATGAATATTGTCTAGGCCTTGAGTTCTCTTTTCTTATTTGTCAAACAAGCTTTTGGGTCTTGTAAGTTAAAAGCAATGCTCTTTTGGCAGCAGCATCTCATGAAACAACAATTCAGATGACACATTTGTCACCAGCAAGCACTTGTTAAACACACTCCCAGTGTGCAAGACCCATGGCTTGCACTGCAACAGTTAGAAAAGAAATGTTACATCATGATACATAACTTTGAAGACAACACGTACATAAAATATCTGGAGAAAAGTTGCAAACACTTCTTAATTGTCAGATAATTTTACTTTTTAAAATAATGATTTAGGGGGCTGGCCTGGTGGTGTAGCAGTTAAGTTCCTGCGCTCCACTTTGGCCACCCTGGGTTCACTGATTCAGATCCCGGACATGGACATACACCCCAATCATCAAGCCATGCTGTGGCAGGTGTCCTACATATAAAGTAGAGGAAAGTGGGCACGGGTGTTGCCTCAGGGCCAATCTTCCTCAGCAAAAAAGAGGAGCATTGGTGGTAGATGTTAGCTCAGGGTTAATCTTCCTCAAAAAAAAAAAATGATTTAGGTAAAGGCAAATCATTTAAGCAAAGGTTTTGGTGCCTAAAGAGCTCTTGATAACTTTAGATAGTCCATTTTGCTCAACCAGTGGCCTAACAACACACCTACTCAATGTGTGATGTCTAGAGACAGCATGGGGTCATGAAGGAGCACAAATATCGGAGTTCAACAGACATGAGTTGAATCCCAAGTCTTCCACTTAAGTAAGTCTGAGGTCAGATTTCTTACTCAAACTCTTTGAGCTTTAGCTTCCTCACATACGAAATGGGGATAATTTATCTCCTTCAGTAGCTTTTGTGAGGGTTAGATACAATTTTGTAAGTTCTCAGTGAGCTTAGTGACCGCAACATAGGCGATGACCAAATAAATGGTAGGCCCCCTTCCCTCCATGAGCCCCCAGAGGGGACTATTCAGAGTGACTTTATTCATGGGGCAACTTTCTCTCACCATACATTTTTATGTAATAGGTCCTCTACTAAGTATTGGGTATAAAAATAAAATAACATATACTTTCTGTCCTAAAGGAGCTTGCAATCTGGTGAATTTAATGAGGTCACACTCATTGCAAACTGAATAAAACTTTATTCAGAGAGGGAAATTCTTCAAGAAGTCCATTTCAGAATCCCTTACTTCAATCTTCTCTCCATAGACACTATATGGCGATGGCAGAAATTGTGCAATACATTATTTGTTTTCCCACAGTGATCTTTTTTGAAAAGTCTGCTGACTTCTGCCAGAAGAAACTCATGACATGTTGTAAGTTTAATTATGTTCAATTCATTAACACAATTAGAGCTGTGAACAAATTTATTGACACAGCCAGAATCACTTAGTAACAGGCAGTAAGTCATAGATTGAAAAAGTCATTCTTGTAGGCCTCTCAACTCTGGGAATGAGAAATGGGAAATTCATCTTTACTTCCTTGGAACAGTTCTGAGAGAAAGGACCAGAGGTTGCCACTAATAATTCACACTGAAGAATCATTCATATTTTAAGGATGGTTCTTATGTCTCTTGGAACATAAATTGAATCTCCTTGAAATACAACTTTTCACTTTGACATAAGTGATCCAAACAGAGAGATTTGATGAATCTGGATTTGATTTTAGCTTAGCTGAACTGGCCTCCCTTACAATCAGGAGATGACGGTTCCTTCTTGCTTTTCTAGTGATGGCCAAAGGGATACTGTAGGTTGAGAAGAACCTAACGACCAACTGCCTTTCCTTCTGAATTCATCTTTTCCAACTAGGTTTCTGTTCTCCCTCTGGGGTTGATTTGCACACACAGGTGATGAAGAAACTTGATGCACATTCATGGAGCAACGTTTGTAAAGAAAGACTTTATGATCTAAGATGGTTTTAAGAATATTCTTTTGGATGAGAGTCAATTTGTCAATTGCCAGGCAAAGAATTTTTAAAGAGGCCTCAATAAAGTAATATATATATTTTCTTTAAAAAACTTTTTTTTTAAAAAAAGTCACATATAAGTAGCAGCAGTTTCTAGCCAGAATTGTCTACTTTTCTGAACAATCCTTAGTTGACTTAATACCATTGGCAACTTGACTCTCAAAGTTTTACCCATGTGTTTTTGATTATCAAGGCTAGGGTACATACCTCAGGTGTCTTCTACCTGGGTCTATTTATACTTTCCAACTGTGGGCTTATTTGTGACACTAAAAAGTGAACAGAGGTGCTGGACCCATGGCCTAGTGGTTAAGTTCAGCACATTCCACTTCAGTGGCCTGGGTTCAGTTCCCAGGCACAGACCTACACCACACTTTGGCAGCCATGCTGTGCCAGTGACCCACATACAAAGTGGAGGAAGATTGACACGGGTGTTAGCTCAGGACCAATCTTCCTCAAGTGAAAAAAGGAGGACTGGCAACAGATGTTAGCTCAGGGAAAATCTTCCTCAGCAAAAAAAAAAAAGTGAATAGATCTGCAGGGCCTTTAGTGGACTGTCTGGGTTTGAATCCCACATGCTGTTGACTTATTAAATATGTAAGTAGACTGACCTTGAGCACGTTTTTAGTGTTTCTATCCCCTAGTTTCTGCATCCATGAAAATGGCCATGATAATTATGTCTCTCCTAAATATTTGCTTTAAGTTTAAATGAGATGTGTGAAAACACCTTAGACTAGTTCTGGTACCTTATAAGCACTCACAAAATTTTAGCAATTGTCATCACGTACAGTCTTTGGTTAATCCCTCTCCCTAATGGAGCTTACAGCATAAGTTCCCCTTTCGCCAGATCTTGGAACCCCGTGACCTAACAATGAACCTGGGATTCTTGTGTTACTTTCCAGGTATTCCTTACTACTTATCAGATAAACTCTTTGCATGTATAACTAACCTATCATCTTTGCAAAATAAGAGATTTTTAATTTAAAAAAACCCTGTATTTTATTCCCATTCTAATAAGAGTTTTAAAAATTTCAGCTGGCATGCAGTGCAGTTTAGTAAAGAGAAGGGAAGTAGAATTATGGAAGGAAAGTTAGACATTTGGCCTTAGACATCCAGAGAGTCATGACCTGGAAAATGCACTAAACACTTAGTAATGGAAAGCCATGTTCACAGCAGAATCTTATTTTGAAAAAAACCACAGGAGACACCATACATGGGCAAGCAGCAAATTGTCAAACTTCTATTATATTTTATTTATGAGTCCACAAAATGGTGGGATGTGGCTGTTCTGTCCGACAAAAATCAGCTGGCACCCTCCATGCTATATACAATGTGGTACCCAGCCGAAGCTAAATGTTGAATGGCAAAGATAAGTAAAGTAGTTCAGGAGTAGATAGGTGCCATCATATTAGAGAAAATTCAACAGAGATCAATAAAAATGATTAAGGGACGCAGAGAATTGATTTTTGAAAAAAGATTAAGAAAAATAAATGTGCAGCTTGACACATAGCCAAAGAGGAAAATGATAACTGGGTGGTCAAATGAGGTATGTAAGATGCTGCCTTGAAGGCATTCTCTGGGACCGTGGAGACAAATTCCCTGCGGTCTCGGAGGATACAGTCTTCTCCGAGAGTGGTGGAAAACCCTGCCATCGGAAGTGTTAATGTTTCCAGTAGCCAGATGCTTTTTGAGATTTGATGGCAGGCAGTAGAAGTGGACAAGATGACCATACATGTCTTTTATTTTTCATATTTTAGTAATTTCTGGGATCAAGAGTACATATGATGGCAGAGTTACAATTTCAACCAAGCTCCTATTTTCAGGTTGGTGTCATTCACACTTTCTCAGACCACGTCATCAAAATCAAGGGATGAGGACTAACTGTAGCCTACAACTTGATATATCTCTGTCCTTAAAACAAATACATACATATTATATGAGCATGTATAAATACATCTTTAGTATAAATATACACATACAAACCAGTAGGTACATGGCGTACACACACATCTGTATATATGTAAATATGTCAGTTGAAATGTTTGTATTTAGTGATGTATCATCATTTCCAAATTGAGTTAGACAATGATAGAGCGCCTTAGTGAATTACCTCTGTTCTTTGTTCTGGCAGCTTCCAGAAATGGCTCCTAAGCCAAGTATGAATCATCTTTTTCTGGCACTGGAAAAGCTATTTTCAGAAGAGCCACATTGCAGGGTCATTATTCTTAAGGCTGCATTACAGGGCGTCGGAGGAAATGACATAATCCGACTCAATTCACAAAGAATCGCAAGTGGAGGAAGCTTAAGGCTACCTCATACCACCTATATATTCTCCTCCAAAAGTCACAAAACTTCTTAACACAGTCCCTGCAGGAGAAAATCTAAGGATAAATGGGAGGAAATGGCCTGAGATATCCCCTGCTGTATAAAACTTCCTTCATATATTTATTGTAATAATGAATGTACGTAATAATATACATATAACAATATAACCCACTTTTATTTACATTATAAAAATAGATATACTCAATGTTTGGCTGCTATTTTTCACACTTTCCGCATTGTGTGTGAGACCTTTTAATAACCATCATAATAATAAAATGTGCAGAGGATAAAACGGCCGTGGAAAAGCATCAGGGAAAAATGTTGACCTATGTATTTTTGACGACACAGCCTCCCATTCGTCGTAAGGTATTATTAGATTTACTTTCCTCGTTATTGAAAGAATGCAGGGGGTTAATGTGCCACCTTTTCACTGCTCGAAGACTGAAAGGGAATTTGATTGTCCTCTCAAGCGAACTGTGTGTTGGCCTCCACTGAACAGGCTTCCCAACAGGCCTTTTGCTGCTGCCATGCTTTGAAGAGGGCTCCACGCTCCTGGGCATAGAGGAAAATTGGGCTAAGTGACCATGTTGTCATTGGCACTTGTGCCAAATTCTCAAAGCCAAAATTTAACCCTGGGCATCCTCTTGTCACTTTTTACAGATTTTCTATCACATTTTTTGCTCTTTCTTCAAGTGATATAATCATCGACTGTCTGCCCTGAAAAGATCCAGACAGTACTGTTTGTAATTAAATAGTAACAAAACAAAAACAGCCATTCCGATCTAAAGCATCTAGTGCTCTGGGAGGTAGACACAGCAATCATTCCGTGAATAAACAGAACTTGGGAGGCAGGTCGAAGACATCCAAAGCAGAATTGTTGAATTTAGAGTTCCAGAGTCAGAGTTTCCAGCCAGCTTCTGAACCACCCATGGTTTTGTTGACCGTCATTATTTCTATTTTTCTGAATCATGTTGATACTCAAGACTGTCAGGAAGAATTATCTATGGCTTGTACAGTTCTGAAAGTTTTACTTATATTTACATTCTCATTTGTCATTTCTTCTCTTTCTCCTTATCTGTTCCTCATCTTCCTTCATATTTGCTTCTCTCTTCCCTCTATAAAAATCTCAAGTGGAGAACAAGTGAAAAGAATTTGAGGAGTTAAGTTTGTACATTAGGGGGAACAAAATTGATTCCTTCCTCCTCTTCTGATCCCCCGTGATGTTACAACACCATTTCTCTCTATTGTGTTAAAAAATGAATGATTTTGTAATAGCACCCTATACAATTTATTTATTTATTTGTGCAAGTATGTATGTATTCATTTGTATCAACTCTTTATTTTAGAACAATTTTAGATTTATGAAAAAGTTGCCAAGATAGTATGGAGAGTTCAGTATCACCCAGCTTTCCCTAAAGCTAACATCTTGCATAATTGTGCTGTTTGTCCAAACTCAGAAATTAACATTAGTGTAATACCACTAACTAAGCTACAGACTATTCGGTTTTCACAAGTTTTTTCACTAATGTCCTTTTTCTGTTCCAAGATCCAATCCAGGACACCACATTGTCTTAATTTGTCATGTCTGCTTTAATCTGTGAGAGATCTTAGTGTTTCTTTCTTTCTCATAACCTTGACAATCTTGAAGGGTGCCAGTTGGGAATTTTATAGAATGTCCCTCAATTTTATTTTATAATGAGCTTAAGAGAGGTAAAGCACTCATCACGTCAGGGGGTCCATGAGATCAATATAATTTATCACAAGTGATGTTAATCTTGATTATTTGAATAAGGTGATGTCTGCTAGCTTTCTGCACTGGAAAGTCACTATTTTTTTCCTTTCCATATTCCATTCATTGGAAGTGAGGCACAAAGTCCAGCCAACACAGAGAAGGGGAATTAAGCTCCATCTCCTGGGGATGGGGAGATCTCTACCTATATTATTTCAGATTTTCCCATAAGGAAAATTTATTTGTTCTTCCCCATTGACGTATTTATATCAGCGTGCACTCATGTATCTTTATTATATTCTTTGTGCTACAGTCCAACATTATCACTATTACATTGTTCCTCAAATTGTCCTAGTTTTAGCCCCTAGGAGCTCTTTCAGGTCAACTCCTATGTTCTTTCGAATGCCTCAATCCTTTTTTCTTTTTTGAGCACTCCCTTACTGTTGTCACAACACTGTAATACTACAGATGCTCTAGAGCCATCCTGTATTTTTTTGGCCCAATCCTAGCATCAGCTGTTTCTCCAAGGATACCTGGCTCCTTTTGTTTTCCAGTGGAGTTTAGAAACCAAGAACTGGGCACTTGGTGTGCTCATTGCTATGGAGGTATCATTGCTTCTAGGCTGTCTCAGGAGACAGGGCTAGGCTATATGTATATATATCAATCCGTGCCTAAACACATATCTCTATTTCTATATTTGATCTATTTGTGCATATGTTAAAATAAATCATACTAATCTAACTCTAAGCCACCACCACAGGCATTATTCTTGCCTTTCTTCCACAGCTGCCTACGTATTTGTAATTTGTTTCTCTAACATTGAGAAAGTTGGTTTCCACGGTTTCCATTATTTCCAATTTATTCACTTATTTGTTCAGCCCTGGTAAACATGTAAATTAGTTTCAGAATTGTAACCCATGCCCATATGAGAAAAAAATTTACCACCCAGAGTACATTGTTTATGTATAGTTCTTTTTTTCTTTAGTTTTCCAATATCCAGTCAAAACACCATTTTCCCGAAGTTACTTAGATTGGTTCCTTTACTCCCTGCTCTTTTATCATGACATACACTTGTAAGGCAATTAGGTACAATCTTCTTTCCATCCTGGGATCCCTGGTATCTTGATTGATTTTTTTTAAATTTTCACACAGAAAGACTTACACTTTGTTACACATAGTTCTGTTGGTTTTAACAAATCCACAGAGTTGTGTACCCACCAACTACCGTACAAAAGAGTTCTACCACCCTACAAGTTCCCCTGTGTGGCTGCTTTCTATTTAACTCTTCTTCTTTCCCCATTCCTTGGCAACCACCAATCTGTTTTCCATCCTATAGTTTTCCCTTTTCCATGTGTCATATAAATGGAACTAATTACACACTATGTAATATTTTGGTTCTGCCTTTCTTCATTTAGCAAAATGCATTTAAAATTCTTCCATGTTGTTGCATGAATCATTTAATGAATTTTTTTATATTGCTGAGTAGTATTCCATTATATGGATGTACCATCCATTCAGCTGTTGAAAGACATCTTGGCTATTTTCAGTGTTTAGTCATTATGAATAAAACCACAATATGCATTCACATACAGGTTTTTGTATAAAAATAAGTTTTCAACTCACTTGGGTAAATATACTTACTTGGGAGCACATTCAACTCACTTGGAAGCAGAATTGTTGGGTCATATGTTAAGTGTATATTTAACTATAAAAAATTGCCAAACTGACCTCCAGAGTGGCTGCACCATTTTGTATTCCCACCAGCAATGTACCAGAGTTTTATTGCTCTACATCCTTGTCAGCATTTGGTATTGTCAGTTTTCATGGTTTTAATATTTCTAACAGGTATGTAGTAGTATCTCATTGTGGTTTTAATTTGTATTTATCTAATGACAAATGATATTGAGCATCTTTTCATATATTTACTCTCCATCATTATATCTTCTTAAGGAAGTCTCTGCTCATATATTTTTCCAATTGTTAAATTATGTTATTTTCTTGTAAAATTAATTTTAATAAATATCTTCCTTGTCAATGTGGCATCTTTTATGTAAATTTTAAAAACGTTTGCATTTCACATTTGTCAATGGAAAATATTACAGTCAATTCTCATTGTTTATTCCATTCTCATTGTTATATTCTATAAAGTCACCATGAACACTGAATTAGGGAATACTGATCTGCTGCTCCTAGGGGAAATATGCACATATATATACACATATCTCACGTAGCTTATAATCTTAAATCCTAAAACAACTCATTCTGATAGATTTATTTTCTTTATTTTACAAAAGAGCAAGGAGGTTGGGAAGTGTTGAGTGACTTGCTTGAGGCCCTCTACTAACAGGTACCAGAAGCAGGGATTCAACCCCTGGTCAATGGACCACAGGGCTGGAGCATCTTGCGCTGTGCTGAGGTCTCCAGTCAGTTCTGTCCTGCGGTCAACTCTGCACAAGAGCTGAACCAATGCAGAGCCTCCACTTGCTCTACCTCAGCTGGGAAAGTACGTGTGGAGTGAATCTCATTTTCACCACTCTGAGCTTGTGCACAAACAAGAGGGAGAGAGCTGGAAGTATTGATTTGGGTGTTACAAATAAATTCTAGAGAGTCAGTGAATTCACAAATACAGAATTTGTGAATAATGAGGATGGACTGTACTTGGAAAGTTTTTAGAAACCAATTCCGGCGAAAGATGCTGTAAAGTAGTAGTTCTGACTTAGAGGCTCACCTTGAATAAGGAACCTAAATGGGGTCAAACACAGTAAGTCTATACCAATCCCATTCTTGTCCATTGTGTTGGCCCCATGGGATTCCATCTATCCTGCATTATGTACTTTTTCTAAATAATGAAAAACTATAGTTCACTCTATTGTATGCAATTGAGTATCTAATATAAATATTTTAAAGCACTGTATATCTAACAGGCATCTGGTCCAATGAATCAAAGTTCACATCTTTGAGTGGTAGAGGCACTAAAAGCATCATCTACTGCCGGCCATGTAGTCAGTCTCATGTTTAAAGGAATTGCCACAGCAGGGCTCCAGCAGTCAGACGTTACCCCCTTGGCTTTTGGAGCCAGTGTACCCCAGATCTTCTCTTCTTCCTAAAGCACCAGAGCCATATC
The DNA here is from genome assembly GCF_021613505.1 of Equus quagga. NCBI lineage: Eukaryota > Metazoa > Chordata > Mammalia > Perissodactyla > Equidae > Equus > Equus quagga. The sequence goes on from NC_060278.1 coordinate 46,534,547, forward strand.
CATTAGTGGTGGAGTGACTGGGGATGACTCGAACGCACAGAAGCTGATTGATAGAGCATAGTTCACCCCTTAATTAAGCAGAAGCTACTAATAAAAATGAACTTACTGGATGATTTGTGGGGTCCTAGCCACACAGCCATATGTGTTTCACAGCAATAGGAAACAGGAGTGGCACCCAGCTAGTACCAGCTGATAATGGGGATTGCCATTTTGTTGTAAAGGGAGAGAATTTTGTGGCCCCTTTTGGCTTTGCAGAATGAAAATTGAGAGCACCTGATGTAATAAGTTGTTTTATTTTTTCTCCTCTGGCTTAGCTGCTCTGCCGTTTGCCCCTTACTCTGCCCTCTCCTACCAGGAAGCATGGGACTGGCCTAAGTGGAGCTCTGCTTAGTTCCCCCAAGGCCCTGGGTGGGACGGTATGGAGGGAATGAGAGGCGTAGGAAGGGTAAGGGACCCGGGGGTTGGGGAGAGGGTGAACTGGCTTGTCTTCACTTTCTTTGTTGCCTTTTGAAGAGTCTCAACTAATACATTCCATGGAAAGGGCGTTCTGTTTGTCCTGAGAAAATTATTATTCCAGATAAACCTACAATGTGGTCAGATTACATCAGCCTTCTCTTCTTCCAGGAGCTCCTCCAACTCACTTCCTCTATGACACCATCATAATTAAGTGCCTGCCCGACACAGACACTCGCTCCTTGGCTAACGCCCTGGCTGATGCTAGTACACGCTGCCAACGTCTGATGCGCTGCCCTCTATCCCTAGCTGTTTTTACTTTCTCGTTTGTCATATTAGTGGACCGGATAAGCTCAGAGCCAACCCATTCCTGTATCAGTCTTTTCCACAGTGAAGTCTTAGAGGGTAGGTCCTGGGCATCCACATTCTTGGGCAGACCTTCCCTGACCACCCTATGTCAAATTTCAACCCTTCGTCCCATACCTCTTCTTACCATTTAGCACCCTCTCACACACTGTACAATGTACTTATCCTCTATTATTTAATGTGACAGATCCCACTAAAATATAAGCTGGGTGAAATCAGGAGTTTGGTTTGTTACTTTCATCTCTACTATATTCCTAGCTTGTATAACAGTGCCCAGCATGGTAGGCAGTCAATAAACACCTATTGAATGTGACAAATAAACGATCTTTCCTAGAGTAATTTTCCAAAGGCAGAGGATATGTCTATTTAGTTCACACTTGTACTTGTATAAGTACAAGCCCTTGCAATAAATGGTCCTTTAATGAGACTCTTCAACACTAAACATGAGGATTTGGCATTCATTTGTGGTGGATGCTGCATATTCAGAACAGTAGGCCTGCTGCTACTTCTAATGTCAAGAAATATAGACATTTTGGGGGCCAGCCCTGTGGCTGGGTGGTTAAGTTCACACGCTCCGCTTCGGCAGCCCAGGGTTTCGCGGGTTCAGATCCTGGACATGGACATGTCACGGCTCATCAAGCCATGTTGAGGCTGCATCCCACATGCCACAACTAGAAGGACCCACAACTAAAATATGTACTTGGGGGATTTGGGGAGAAAAAGCAATAAGAAAAAAAAAAAGATTGGCAACAGTTGTTAGCTCAGGAGCCAATCTTAAAAAAAAAAAAAAATTTTGTTTTGTTTTTTCTACCCAGATCCTTTCTTCACGGTGAAATCTTTGCAAAGTCCTCTACTGACTCTCAGGCAAAGAGGTGCATGGAAATCAAAGCACATCAATTTTTTTTCCAACCTTAAGATCAGGCTGCCATCTGGCTGCCCAGGACATTTGGTATCTGGAAGAAGTCATGAGCCTAAGTTAACGTCAACATTGTTTGGAACAAAGCTGTTTTTTTTTTGTATACTGGTGGCTAACAAATAATGCATATTCATAAATGCTGATGAGATGGTAGATCTGTTCTGACATGGTCTCCAAAAAGCAGCAGGACAAGTGCAGGTTGGAGAATGGATGGCTAGCCATAAAGTTACTGTGTCCCTGTCAGGGATAGAAGTTCTGTCCTGTGGGGACTTTCTTTACAAAGGCCACATTTCCTGTAGTGCAGTTATAGTGAAGTTTCAGGTCTTTTTGACTTTTGTTGGACTGTGCTTTTATTATTTTTAAATGTTTTGGGAAAGGGATCATACAACAAGCATTTCTTCAGTGTTTATTACCTAAAGGACACTGTGTAGGTGGCCAGAAATACAGAGTCGCACATGGGCCTGCCCTCGCAAACAAGAATCAAGTGTTACATTTTTTTGGGGGACCAGCAAGCATTAAAGAGGGATGCTCAAAGAACACCAGTAAAATACTTAGCTTTGGCGGGCTTGTAGTCTTGGTAGGAAGCTGAGTGTTACATCTAGAGCAAGAGAACAACGTAAGAACGATGCAAATGGGCTACAGCAGTTGGAAGTGATGTGCTGTAAGTTCAGGGTTTGGAGAAGAGGAAGAGACTATATGTATGAAGCCATGTACTCAGGGCACTTTAGGAGATTTAAGAATGTGTAAAATGTGGTCTATGATATTTCATCCCTTACACTCTAATCTAGAAAAGGATAATCTACATAGTCAAGTTATTTTTCCATAATTTACTCTATAGTGCAAAAATTCTCAAACTATGTTTAATCTCCATTCTCCTACTTATCTTGAAATCTTCTTAAAAGAAACGAAAGAAAAAAGAAAGAAAAGGAAAAGAAAAAAGAAAAAGGAAAATGAGTAGTGCTTTCAGACCTGGAAGATGAGTGTATTTAGATTAAGCGAGTTAACGCGGCTAAATAAAGAGAGAGAATAAACAACCATGGGGCGGAGATATTCGGACCAACGTGTTAAGACAAAGTTCTTAGAGTCGTGCTAGCACCTCTCATCCTCCAGGCTGGCTTGGGCTCTAGTTTCTAAGGTAGTGTCCACTGCTTTTCATCTGAAATACCACTCCTTACTTTCATCTGATTACGCTGCCAGTTTCTGGAGGGTGGGGACCCTAATGGACCAATCTACTTCTAGCCCTTTGAATAGGTGACTCTACTCACAACAGTTGGGGACCTTCTCTTCAACACAAAGTTGATATCATTAAAATAAGCCACTGGAATTTGAAAAAAGAGGACTTAGAAGTGAAACAGGCTTTAATCTTTAGAAGGCACTGGGAAAGTGGGGCCCAGGCCACTGCAGAGGCCCAGGGGAGCTTATCTGTGCAGAGACAGACTGAGTCCTGGTTCTAGAAATTGCCCCAGCCTCCTTCTGTCCTTAATCTGTTTTCTCAAGTCCACTTGCCATCGACTGGTCTGCATGGAGGGAGATTTCTCAGAATAAGTTAGGAAATTGACCTTCTGGAACAGTTCTGTCACTATGAGTCCAGAAAACATTAGCTCTCTTTAGTAAGGCTCTCTTTTTTAACCCCTGGATAAGCAAAACATTGAGACTCCCAACTTCCTGTGGGGCAAGTCATGGGGCATGGGGCAAAGGTCATGGTCCTTAAAATCCAATTGATCTGGATTTGAGGTCTGGTCCCACCACTAACTCGGAAGGGAGTCTTGAACAAATTGCTTACCCTTATCTGCAAAAAGGATTATTATGAAAATTAAAAGTAAAGAAGGTGTAAAAAGCCTATATCTAAAAGCCTATGTCATTGCTGATAATAAAGGACAGTCTCCTTCCTATCTCAACAAAGCTAGGAAATAATATTCTGGACTCACAGGGATTGGCAGATCTTTTCTGTAAAGGGCCAGACAGTAAATATTTTAGGCTTTGTCGGCAATACAGTCTCTGTCACAAGTACTCATTCTGCCACTGTCCTGCAAAAACAGCCACAGGCAATATATAACTGAAGCATTTTGACTCATAAGACTTAATTTACAGAAACAGGCAGCTGGCCAGAGTTGCAAGCAGTGCTTCTCAAACTTGAATGGGCATAGGAATCAGGCCAGGATCTTGTGGAAATGCAGATTCTGATTCTGTCGGTCTACACTGGGACCTGAGTTTACACCTCTCACAGTCTTCCAGCTGCAATGCTGAGGCTGCTGATAATTGGACCCAAGAGAGCACACAGGTAAGGACAACTGGGAAACTTTTCTGATGGTCAAACCACTATGTTTCTTTTGACTGCTTAGGGGGGTGCTGTCTTAGTCCTTTGGGCTGCTATAACAAAAACGGCATATATTGGGTGATTTAAACAACAGATGTTTATTTCTCACAGTTCTAGAGGCTGGAAAGTCCAAGGAGCCAGCAGATTCAGTGTCTGGTGAGAGCCTGCTTCCTGGTTCGTAGATGGCTGTCCTCTTGCTGTGTCCTCACATGGTGGAAGGAGTTAGTATACTCTCTGAGGTCTCTTTTATAAGGGCACTAATCCCATGCATGATGGCTTTGCCTCCCAAAGGCTCTGTCACCAAATATCATCACATTGGAGAATAGGTTTCAACATGTGAATGTTCGGGAGACACAAACATTCAGTCTATAGCAGTTGCTAATTTTTCCAAACCAATCAACTAGCTCATATGAAGGATATATTTACCATTACTTACTCCATGCATCTTTGATCATCTGTATTTGTGTCCTGAACATTTAATTTTAGTGACTTTAACACCACTTTTGCTTAAACCAAGAGCAATTCATCCCTGTTTAGATGCTATGTCATTCTCTCTCACTAATTTTCGTAATAAATGAGCTCTTAACTTAATGAGACTGTTCTAGAATTATACAAACTGTGAACTGGCCAATGCATCTCACTTTCCACGAGGATGTTTAATGATACATTGTCCTAGTCTACTCCAGAATAATGATTTCCTGTGATGGCCTCCTACACCACTTGTACGGATGCCATTCTATAAAATCAGGGAGGGAAGTGACAATCAGCAGGTAACAGTTGGCATGCACTGGATGTTAATTGGCCTTGCCCAAAACTGAGTCAAATTTACCTGCTAACTAGGTACTGATTGCCTTACCCTTTGAGCAGAAAATCTCTTTCTCTGCAAACATGGCAATTGTAGCTTTCAAATTCATTTGAGCTTCCTGTGAGCAGAAGCCTACTCCTGCAGGGAGCTGGAATACCAGCTCAAAGCATAACTCTATGTTCTAGCATTTCTCATCCCAGATAACCTCAGTACAATACTCCAAAATTAATCCGTCTTCAACCTGAAGCTTAGACTGAAAATGGGAAGTGCCCTAAATATGCTCTGTCTGCTAAAACATTCTAGTCTGCTTTTGCAGCCTGATCTGCTGAGTTTATTTTGGATGTGGTTTAGCTTCTGAGCTTAGAAGCATTACAACAAAACCTGGCATTTTTGTCAGGTCAGATCCAAACTCAAACTATCAAGAAAAGCAAAGGAATACGTTTTCTGATTTTTTTCCCCAGACAACAAGACTCCATAAACCTTGATAACTATTTCAGGTTTTCATGTTCTTCTTTAATTAGCAAATTGTCCTTAAATTGAACCTAAATTCTTCTTGCTGCAAAAAGAACCCATCTCCCTTTTTTTTTTTTCTTATTTTAAACAGCTGCTAAACACTATTTATCCAGCAGCAATTAGCTTGAACTAATCTTCGAAGTCTCCTGAGAGACACTCATTTGCCAGAGTTGGGTGGGAATTCTAGGCAGGATGGAAGGGCCAGAAGGGAATGTGGCTTGAAAATGCCACTTGTCTTTAAAACTGAAAGCAAAGATAAAGAGAACTATTACCTAATTAAAAGAAATATACAAAAATATGTCTTTGCTTTGCACACTGGTGTTTCTTAAACTATTTGTTGAATTAGAATGGTTTTCAAAGCTCACTCTACTTCTGTGTTGCTGAGTTAAAAATTTAAATCAGTGTAGCACTTCAGAGCTACGAATGATCTTGCTCCATCTTGCCTTCACTTTGTTTTGCAGATGAAGACAACTAGGCAAAGACAGAGGTGAAACAATGAACAATAATGATTAACTCAGGATTGTCCAGACTCTGCACATCTCAAAGAAAGATGTGGGCCTTGCCAGTCTCCTGAAAGGTAACATATAAGCCCTTGGAATGTCCTTCCTGATAAGACTGTCCTTGAGTACCTGGAGGTTTGGGTCCATGACAGAGTCCATGTTAACAGTGTGATTTATGGTGGAGACCTTGGGCCATGTGGTAGCAGGTTGACCTCTGGAGGGGCTAGAGATTAAGTTCAGCCACTTGGGTGGTCAGCTATGTCTGTGAGACTGACCTCAGTAAAGACCCTGGACACCAAGGCTCAGGTGACCTTCCTTGGCTGGCAATACTCCATGAGTGTTGTCACACATCACTGCTGGGAAAAATAAGTGTTGTCTGCATGACTCCCCTGGGAGAGGACAACTAGAAGCTTGTAGCTGGTGTCTCCTGGACACTGATCTATGCTTCTTTCTCTGTGGCTGATTTTAATCTGCGTCCTTTCGCTGTAATAATGGTAACCATGAGTATAACAGGCTTGTTGGGTTCTTCGAGTCCTCCTAGCAAATCTTGGAACTTGAGGGTGGTCTTGGGGATCCGTGAACACAAGTGACTTTTCCAAGTTCATAGTTGTTTAGTGGCAGAATCAGAACAAAGCAACTCTTCCCATTCACTTTTGCAACTCCACTTAGATCGTTAGTTACTCATTAATTCATTGGTGCCCAGAGGCAACCACCAAATATATAAAAGGAGTCTTCCATAACCAGGAGCTAGAAAGGCTGTAGTAAGCATGATGAGCTTCTTTCCTTAGGAGCTTGCTTAGTCTACTGTGATCTTCACAGTCTTAAGTGATCTTGATCCTAAAACTCCATTATTAGCTAATTGGTTCTTAGATTATAGAATTTGTATCTCTCTTCGTTGGTTTGCTATTGCACATGTCTATAAAAATCTGTCACAGTCTCCTCTGTATTATAATAATTATACTGGTTCATTTTAAGTGCAGTACAGATGGGAAATCTGTCATGCATTTTTGCAACCACCCTTCTTCATACAACCACTCATGGAGAATTAAATGCTCAATATACATTTATATAACAAATGAATCAATGTATGAATAACTGATTAGTGAATGAATGTTTGGTAGCATAGAAAAAGGCCACCAAATTCAAGTTATAATCAAATGTTCTCCAAAGTCTCTGGATAAAATATGGCGGATAAACGAAAAGGAATGATATAAAGGTCTCTAGGGACTTAGCACTGAGGATGACAAACACCTATACATGCAAAACATTTTCATGAGTGAAGTATATTTTTATATATTTTACTTTCCAAAATACAATAAATGTGACAGTTTTTAAAAACTATGATCTTGGGGCCAGCTTGGTGGCATAGCGGTTAAGTTTGCGCACTCTGCTTTGGCAGCCTGGAGTTCGCTGGTTCCAATCCTGGGAGTGGATCTACACACTGCTCATCAAGCCATGCTGTGGTGGCATACCACAGAGAAAAACTAGAAGGACTTACAATTAGGATATACAACTGTGTACTGGGGCTTTGGAGAGAAAAAGAGGCAAAAGAAAAGAGGAAGACTGGCAACAGACATTAGCTCAGGGCCAATCTTCCTCACACACACACAAAAAGCAAATAAAAAAGAAAAAATGATAATCTATATCTTTCAAAGTGAAAATATCGCAAAAGTTCTCAGCTCCCCTGAAGCTCTGTGTAAAACCATCACAGCCCTCCTTGTAGGCAGAGAAAGTCAAAGGCAGAAGAGTCTCACTTCTGAGGATCACTCTAGCAAATCAGTCAGGACAAGAACAACATTATCCTGTCTGTCCTACTTCCTCTAGCATCAGAATGTTTGGTCATATTTGGCCAGGAAAAGAAAGCTCAGTATGGTAGAGATACAGGCTCACTCAGAGATGGTTTCAACAATGGGGGAAAACGTATGTCTGTGTTAAGAGATAGGAATGGGAAGAGTTGGGTAGATTTACCAGCACGTTATAAATATGAAAGTTATGTTATCTATTGGCCATAAAAATGCAAACATTCTCAAATGATTGGAGGTGGTGAAAGGTGAAATTCCCAAGCAGTCAGTCTAGAAAGAACAAGTATCAGAGAGAACTCCTTCACTGATAGCAAATAATGTACCTGATATAGGAGTTGCATTAAAGGCAGTACTCTGCCAGTTATTAATTCATTGCCTCTCAGCTGCAACTCCATCCTCATTGCCTAACCTGTGAAAATAAGTCTGGGTCCTTGAAACATTTCACCTTTGTCAAACGGGATGATGTTAAGTGTTCTCAGCAGAGGGCACTAGAGAGATGTCAGGAGGAAGGGCCTTCCTTCCTGGTTCTAGAATGCTCAATTGGCAGGCTCTTGCAACATCTGCCACTTGTCCAGTGTACGTGGCTTCTCAGCACCCAGTTCCTGCAACCCTCAAAGGCCAGACTTCTCCAGCACATGTGACTTTTTCATTGCCAGATGCCTGTAATGTAAGCTGCTTCTCCAGCATCTGGGTCTTGCAGTATGGGCAGCTTCTCCAGAGCCCGGCTCCTGTGTTTTCCTAGCACCTTTCCTTGCACCACAGCTTGTCAAGAGTCTGCCACTTGCAGTGTGTGGCAGCCAGCAGCATCCCTCAGGATCCCCCTTGGGCAGTTTGGTAGCAGAGCGGCTCCAGAAAGACACCTCCTGTGAAGAGCTTTTCCCAGTACCCTAAAGGGTAGATTTACAGCAAGTTTCACTGGTGCCGCACCAGAGCGACTTCTCGCCCACTCAGTGAGGCAGAGCCATGCCCCCTAACAGTTCTAGAACATGGGAACTCTGCCCTAGAAGCTGTATATCAGTTCTGGGTCTAGTGGCTGCTCCTTCCATCTGCCACTCCTACATTCTTTGGAGTTCCCTGTACTTCTTACTAGCCAACCCCTTGGCACTCAATCTTGTGTTAGAATTACTAATTCTTCCTGTTGAACTTTCCTGGTTCAAATTACTGTGTGGTTTGTATCCTGATTGGACCCTGACTTATACATTCTAGTTTCTATGAGTCATTACAAAGTAATTTATAGCAGAGGGATTAGGGCTTGCATAATTGCTTCTATTTATTTATTTTCCTATGAAATAAAGCAGCCATGTAATCTGTAAAGTTTTTTCCCTCTACAGGGATGCTATTAAAAATTCTACTCTCAATGATAGGCCAGATTTATTGATCTATTACTATGGAGCTCTATTTAGAAAGCCCCTTCAAATCCAAGGCTTTCATTAAGCATGACCCGAAGCCAAAATGACGCCACTCCACAAGCCTCTTTGGACAGCATTATATCAGACAGCATATACAGCTTTGGAAAAGTGATCTCATTTCCATCTCCTTTCTCCTTTTTTTCCTTTTTTTTTTTTGTGCAGAAGATTCACCCTGAGCTAACATCCATTGCCAACCCTCCTCTTTTGTTTTTTTTTTTTGCTTGAGGAAGATTTGCCCTGAGCTAACATCTGTGCCAATCTTCCCCTACCATGTATGGGAGATGCCTCCACAGCATGACTGATGAGTGGAGTAGGTCCGTACCTGGGATCTGAACCCACGAACCCAGGCTGCTGAAGTGTGTGCAGAACTTTAACCACTCTGCCACCAGGATGGCCCCTCTCTTTTCACTTTTTAATCACTCTCATCTCACTAGACAAACTCCAAAAGAACTTTTCTTTGCCCTTTTCCATCTTCTGCCTCTGAGGGGATGTCATCCTGGGCTTTTTTGAGCAAATATAGGGTGAAATAAAGGTGTCTGAATTCAACCTCTCAAAGTCTAAACATGACAGAGAGATTAGACATTTGAAAAATCTTCAAATTTCCTTGACATCAGTGATAAAGGTTTGAAGAAGTGGGACTAGCAGGAGTGATGTGGTCCCAGCCCCGAAAGCATCCTGTTAGTGAGCTTACAAGACCTCGTGCCTTAGACACTTATAAACCAGACTGAATTGTGGTTACATCCCAAGAAGGGAGAAATAGAGGACCTCTTCCAGACCTTGGGTTAATTTGAAATCTTCTTAAAGGCTTTATATATTGTTTATTTATAAATGGTTATGTGAATAGATAGCTTATTTGATTAGATCTTCTTTTAACTATCTAAACCCTTTTGTAGTGACTTATTTAATGAGAAGAAATGAATGCCAGCTTTGGACATATTTTATGATTTACTGCTCTAAACAGTGCACTCTTTTTTAAGGTTATGCTGCAATCATGTTACTCAAGAAATTATAGAGTATATATTTAAATGTTTAAAATCCCAGAAATAATTTGAAATGTAGCTATATCACCATGTAAAGGAATGTGAATGATTTTGAAGTCAATTTCCTTACTGTTAGAGAATCCAGTATGGCGGCCAGTTTCCTCTCTCAGTAATTAGGACTGATATTAATTTAGGCTGATAGTATTTCTAGTATGTAACCATAATTTGGCTGCACCTGCAATAATCAATACAGACTTGGTCAGCATACCTCAAGGGAAAAACATGATATTAGTTTCCTATTGCTGTGTAACAAATTAAACAACATCTATTTATTAGCTAGAAGTTCTGTAGGTTAGAAGTCTGGTTCAGTGTGCCTGGGTTCTCTGATCAGGGAATAATGACAAGCTGAAATCAAGGTGTTGGCCGGAATGAGTTTTCTTCCCGAGTCTCTGGGCAGGAATCTGCTTCCAAGCTCATACTTGTCATTGGCAGAACCTCGTTTCTTACAGTTGAGGATCGGAGCTTTAATTTCCCTGATGGCTTTAAGTCCTGGGCCTCTCTCAGTTCCCAGAGGCCACCCACATTTCTTGTCACATGGTTCCTTCCATCTTCAAGCCAGCAACAGTGCATCAAGTTCTTCTCATGCTTCGAATCTGACTTAGCTCTGTGCCTGGCCAGGGAAAGCTCTGCTTAACAGGCTCATGTGATTAGGTCAGGCCCACCTGGGTAATCTCTCTACAGTGCCACAGAACGTTACTAAACCACCTAATTCATACTCTTAGGGATGACGCAGGGTGTGCACACCAGGGGAGCAGGAAATTTTGGAGGCTATCTCAGAATTCTGCCCAGCACACACATCTCAGAAAAGATGTAAGGTGAAGAAGACTGTTGGGAGAAGCAAATGATTTAGAATTTTTTCTGTGTGCACTGAGGTTTAAAAGAGATAGCGGTGGAGAGATACATCTGAATTAAAAATAAATAAGAGTACGGATGTAGTAGATTAGAATTGTTCACCAAATGCTAGAAGAATAGAACCAGAGGGCACATCCTGAAACGGAAAGGAAGGAAAATAAACATAGAATCCATTTACACAAGGGAAAGGGAGATTGAAAATTCATTAAAGCAAAGGTGATGAGCCTTGGAAGTAAGAGGTGCAATTGAAGTAAATCAAATATTTGAGTTCCTATATATGTCAGAAGCAGAAATTGACAGAAGATAAAGTAGTAATAATAGTTAGCATTTACTGAGTGCTTACTCTGTGCTGGAACAGCTGGACGCTATTCTAGCTGATTACACAGAAGTGATTTACATAGATTTCTTCATTCACACCCAGGGGGGCCAGCCCCATGGCTGAGTGGTTAAAGTTCCATGCTCTCCACTTCAGTGACCTGGGTTTGCTGGTTCAGATCCCGGGTGCAGACCTGCTCCATGCATCAGACATGCTGTGGAGGCATCCCACATACAAAGTAGAGGAAGACTGGCACAGATGTTAGCTCAAGGCCAATCTTCTTCAAGCCAAAAAAAGAGGAGGATTGGCAATGGATGTTGGCTCAGGGCCAATCTTCCTCACAAAAAGAAAAGAAAAGAAAAAAAAAATACCTAGGTATGATTATCATTCTTATTTTGCATTTGTGGAAAGTGAAGCAGGGAGAGATTGAGTAACTCGCCCAAGTTCACCTTATAAGTGGCAGAGTCAAGACAGAACCCTGGAAATTAGGCTGTAGTGCCTAGGATATTTTTATGTTTCCTGTAAGGAAGAGAATGAGAGAAGGAGGAAGAGACACTTCCAAGGAGGGAAGATGGAGAGAGAGAGGTCTGAGGACAGAAAACAAGTCCACCTGGTTCCTATCATTCATAATAGGAGTACTAGCGATGTGATGACTAGGTGGCCTCTCTTCTGGATGGTTCCTGGATAGGCACCGTAAGCTTTTGCCTCTGTGCCTCCATGAACTAACCTAGTCTAGGATTGACCTACTTCCAGATACATTAATATATTAAATTTCATTACAGGGCAGACTTACTGACCTAGGAATCATCTACCTCCTCTATATTCATTCACTCGTTTACTCAACAAATATTTATAAGTGCCTACTGTGTGTCAGATATTGTTTGAGGTACTAAGACTCATTAGTGACAAGACAGACACGTCCCAGTTTTTAGGAAGCACACATACTAGGGAAAGCATTTAATAAACAAATGAACATCAGGGAGTGAGAAGAACTATGAAGAAAATAAAACAAGGTTGAAGTAAAAGTGACTGGAAGGCTAGAGATGTTATGTTTGATAATCAAGTTATGTTATGGTTGCTAGCACAAGCATAATATAAATGACATTTAAATTGTGACTTGAATGACCAAGATGGAGCCAGCCTGTAGCTTTGTATATTTCTGTTCTGCTCTGAGTTGGTTTTATAGTTTGACGTACAGGAATGATATATTTCCTTTCTAATTCCTGTGGGGGAAGCACCTCACTAAATTCCTCAGGTTCTTGTAACACTAAGCATATCCATGGATTGTTCTTTTAAAAGTGAATTTTGGGGGCCGGCCCTGTGGCCGAGTGGTTAAGTTCCTGCGCTCCGTTTCAGCGGCCCAGGGTTTCGCTGGTTCGGATCCTGAGCGCAGACATGGCACCCCTCATCAGGCCATGTGGAGGCAGCATCCCACATACCACAACTAGAAGGACTCACAACTAAAATATGCAACTATGTACTGGGGGAGCTTTGGGGAGAAGGAAACATTTTTAAAAAAATTAAAAAATAAAATCAAATCTTTAACGTGAATTTTGGATGGCAGAGCATCAGTGGACTTAAGAGAAGCTAGGAATTTGAGTGGTGCCCCAACTTTCTCTCCCAAAGTCAAAAATGTTCTTGAGACCTAATATGTTATACATTATTTTTGTTGGCTTTTTCTGTAGTCAGTTTTAGATGTCTGAGGATAAATGCAAGTCATGAGCAAGCAATGGCCATTCGACCAGGCCCTCTAAAACATATTCTTGGTTTAGTTTTGTCACTCAAAGAGTATGGAATATAAACATGTTCCTTATTTTCAGAATGAGCCCACTGCTTCAGTTCCACATTGTTGCCTTTAATTAGATTATCTAATCAATCATCTCTGTGTATTGTTCCCTGTCCAGAGTTCCATATTAATAAAATGTCTGCTTACTTATAAGAATTTGGTGAAAAGTTTAATTTTAGGATGTTAACCCATCTGGCTGTGCCAACGGCAGAACTGCAGAAGGATAAGTTGGTGGTAAAGGAATCACCATCTATTTCTGAGAATTTAGTTGCTCTCTGCATGATGAGTAGGAAGTCAATTGCAAGTGTGAAGAGCCAAAATGGAGAATAGAAAAATGAAGAATTTCCTGGGCCTTCTATTTCATGCATGAGTACGCTTTTCACACGATAGTTCATCATCATAACCTATGAGTAAAAGGTTTACTTGATTCAGCCAGTCACTTGGAAGAACTCACACTCCACCTATGTTCCTTTTCTTTCTTCATTTTTAGTAGTAACCAATTCTTATAAGAAACTATATTCTTTCTGTCTAAACATATATTTCTTCAAATGTAAATAACTTGTTTATCCATTTGTGTTGAATCAATCAGGCATATGCAATGCAATTTGAATCAAATGGCCCGGCTAGTTAGCTCAGTTGATCATGGTATTATACTAATGATGCAAAAGTCCCAGACTTTACTTTTATACAGTCAAGTTGCTGTTACACAGCAACAGACTTCATTCCATAACCAGAACTTCATGCTTATCCTTAGCTAAGTAGCTGAAAGATGCTGTCAGGAGACAGAGACGATGCAACCCATCAAACTTACCCAACAAAAGTACTTCTAAGTTCACGTCCTAGTTATGGCGACCTGGTTGAATGGTGACCATGAAGAGCAGCACATCACAAAAATCTGTGAGACCTGTTTGGTTACTGGATGAAACCAGGAGCAAATGGAAGAATCAGTGATAAAGAAAATCAGTTCAGCTGAACTCTCTCTCTCTAGCCATGTGACATCATCTTCATAGGCAGCATTAGAAGTTGATGACCACTGCCCCCTTGAACTCTCTTTTCCTTAGGCTTCTGTCACAGTTAAAAAGATTTCTACTATTACTCCACATCTTTTTCCTTTGCATTCCCTTTCCCATGCTCCATTCCCAGGCTTTCTCTTCACTTTTAAGCACTCTAGTGAACTAATTCCCTGTCATTGACTCAGACATAATCTATATTCTGACTGATGCCTAAATTTATATTTTCGGTTCCTGACTTTTCACCAGAACCACGACCTCATAATTTCACATTCTACAAGACATTTTTACTTAAATATCATAGAGTCACTTCAAAGTAAATTTATCTCAGACCGAATCATCCTCCCTTCTGAACCAGGCCCTTTTCCAAGATTTATGTGGTACCAACATTCCCTAAGTCAACAGGACTCTTCATCAAGGTTCTTACTCATTTTGCCACTAAGCCCTCCTTTTATCCATCCAACCATCTTCCTAGAGTTCATTTTTTAAAATATTTTCATCAAAAAATTCATTTAAGTCATAGTTTTTCCATCCTTATGAAGCAAAGACATTTGGGTCATCATTCTAAGTAAACAAACTGGTATTACACTTCATTCCAGCCACAATCAGAGATATTTGCCAATTCACTTATTCTGTGCCACCAGCATATATAGACTATATAAATCAAGTAGGAGAAATTAAGTACTCTGTTATTATTTGAAACCAACTTGACTGTGAAAACAAATAATCAAAACTAACGAGCTTAATACTTATTTATGTCAGACAGTCACTATATTCGTATGCCTAACTTCTTCACAAAAACTTGCACCCAGAGAAAAAGCTACAAAATTGTATTAATGATTATTCATCCATAAATTTCAATGGTTTCCTGGTGCTGACAGATGGAGAAATATGTACTCTGGGTGGCCTCTCTGAAGTTTGGCAGTAAATGTGCATGATCTCATGCATCAAAGAGAACATTCTCCAGTTCCCTTGGCAGAAGATGATGAGGAGTATAAAAGGAGATTAAGCTTCTAAACGATAGTTTCTTCTAAAAATCTTCTACAAGCATTTTATAAAGAAATAGCACTCCTAAATGAAACCTGCTGTGAACATAAGGTATATATTGCTGTCAAACAAGGATATTCTAGTTTCATGGTGTTTGACACAAGCTGGAAATGGACTTGAGTAACGATGAATAAAAACTAATTAATCATTTCTTAAACTAAACCAAACCAAAGTTCTGACATAATGTTCACAATATCATTCATTCATTCACTTTTAATGCCTTGTTCTCTTACTAATCTAGCACCAAGGATCTTGCCAAATACGGGTATTTTGTTCCCAATGATCTGCTCAGAAACAGTTCCTTTTAATGGAAGCTGCATTATCAAGGGCATAGTTGACATCCTGTGTAATTCCTTAATTTAATTTGAAGTAGAGGAAACACTGACATCAACCTTGGACTGGTACCCAAGTTAGAGCATGCTCAAATTATTAAAGAGCTTTAATCCATTCCCCATCTTCATCTTCACGGAACTTTATCATACTGAAACCAAAATACCAAGGATGCTAACTAAGTTTCAATTTGCATTCCAATTCAAGTGGAATGGTGGCTTCCTGGAGAGCCATGTGAAGAAGCATTCTGAACTCAGGTCAGTAGACATAAGGACTGTGATTAGCAATGTCCGCCATGGAGAGGTTGTGGTATAAACAACCAGAGGATGAAATTCTGGAACCTAACACAGAGAAAAGAAATCTCAGGTGAGCCATGGTATCTTTTCAAAATGCTTGAAGGACAGCCATATGAAGAAGAGAATTGACTTATTCTAAAGCACCAAAATAGTACCAGTAAGTGAAATCACAAACTCCATGTAACGAAGAGGTTTTATTTTTATTTTTTAAAGATTGGCACCTGAGCTAACATCTGTTGCTAGTCTTCTTTTTCTTCTTCTTTTCCATCTTCTTCTTCTTCTTCTTCCCAAAGCCACCCAGTACGTAGTTGTGTATTCTAATTGTGTATTCTAGTTGTGTATTCATAGTCGTGTATCCCTCTGGTTGTGCTATGTGGGACGCCGCCTCAGCACGGCCTGATGAGCGGTGCCATGTCCGCACGCAGGATCCGAGCCAGAGAAACACTGGGCCGCCGAAGCGGAGCACGAGAACTTAACCACTCAGCCATGGGGCCGGCCCAAAGAATTTTTAAATAAGTGGAAAAGTTCAAAAGAACATACTTTCTTGAGAGGGAGAGTTATTCCCAAGACTTTGAAGTGCTGAAGCACAGGTAGAGATATCTTAACAAGGATTCCAGCAGGTGGGGGAAGTTAGCATAAACGATTTCTTAGGGACTTTACCACATACCATCAAACCTGAAACAATGAAAAACATCACCTTTGAGAGCAGGGTTACCTGTATTGAAATAAAAACAGAAAAATATCCAACTATTTCAGGTAAATTAATAGAGTTAGTACTTCCACTGAAATTTTATCCCAATCTGAGGCAATGTCTGCACCCTGCCATAGTATTTTAAGAGATATTTTTTATTTGAAATTTTAAAAACAATTTTGAAATTGGGCATCATCTTTGGAAATCTCAGAATTCAGGATTCTAATGTGTGAATGTGGATACACTGGACTAACACTTCCCACCAGAATGAAACTTATCAAAACTATTCGTGCCATATATTTGAAACCAATTGGTTGCCCTAGAAGGTGAGGCATATGATCTGTTATTGTCTCATCAGCAATCAGCATCTCTGCCACGGAGTGAAGGAGATGGGGAGAAAATCACACAAGACAGAGATGAAAGCTGTGTAGTCAGAAGAAAAAAGCCTTCTTGATTATGCTGTGCACTTTCTGAAGTCTTTAATTCTCCCTCTAGCCCATCTTTAAAGTGGCATGTGGGACGTACTGTAGATGGATGGTCATGCTCATCAGGAGAAGCACACACATATATCTTGTGGGTTGATTTTTTTATTTGCCAGCTCAAGAGGAGCAGGGAGATTTATTTGGGAGGATGGTAATGAAGGTGGGGAGGCCCAAGTTAGACAGCAGTTTCTGTTCCCAATATGTTATTCACACTTTTTCTCTTGCTTGATGCTGAGTTACTATCTTTATTTCCACTTACATTTCTTTACAGGGGGGATATTTTGGTATAAAAAGCCAGTGGCTTGAGACAGGATGATAGTAAAGAAGCTGGAACATAGAATTTCTATGCGTAATATTTGCTGAGATATTGCGATGTTTTAATTGCCCTCTACATTTTTCTTATGCACACACGTATTTACTTATACACAATTATATACTATCTGAAATCATTGTTTTCTTCATCCCCAAATGGGATTTCATGTTCCCTTTCTTGCTGTCTTTCTTTGGCTCTGCCTTACAAGAATGAAATGATTCACTACAATGAAAAAATGTCTCTTTCTTCCTTCATAACAGTGGCATATGGAAATAAGCTGACCTTGCTGGGCCTTATAAAATACAGCAAAAGAGATCATCATCACCACTCTGATCTGAGCCAAAAGATGGAATTCTTCACCAAAAGGGAGGAGTAAATTGGTATCCTCTTGGTTTCCAGAATACTGTTTCCTGCCAAGGAGAGAAAGGGATGGACTTTGGAGAACTATTAACAACCATCACCCAAGCATCATTATAATGCAACGACTAAGACCCTGAGCTGAAACTCATACTAGATCAGAGTGCAATCTGAATTTTGCTATTTACCATATGAAGTCTTCTGTTTAGTTACTTATCCTGTCTTGATTCCTCATCTGCATGTGGGGATAATAAATCCTAACCTCATATAGTTTTGGAAATATTAATCAGAATAATTACAAACTATGCCATACAAATAATGTTTAATTATTGAATATTACTGATTTTCAACATAAATATTAGGTAAAAGGGTCAGATGGATAAGTATATCCAAATGTATCTTGAATGCCTAAAATCTGTTCGTCAAAATTTATTGGGGCCAATTGTTGATTTTACAGGTGGTTTTTATTCACTTTCCGATTTACCCTTGAGATTTGCTTCTCTCTGACAAGACTTGCTTTTTATTTTCCTTATTTCTGCAGTAGATTATTATCAAAATATCGGGTCAGGCACTTTGGAATGTAAAATGTTGTTATATGTTACTTGTGTTTGTAAAGTTTGAGTTAAAAGAGAGAAAATGAAAATTTAGTTATCTATAATTTTCACTTCATGAGATTACCCTTATTATTTTGTGTACATATGAAATTAAAGAGCCAATATTGTGGTACAGGAAATCCCATGTAAAAGACAGATGTGTACCAAATTTCTTTTTAGGCAGTTTGAAATTGTGAATGCATATACCTTTGAAAATTATGCTGTATTATTCGTCATGCTTAGGTGTCCCCGGCAGTCCACAAAAACTGACCCAACTCGCATCGTACTTTCTCTATAATAGGAATAAAATTTTAGAAATAAAGTACCACATATAATAGCATTTCTACGGGGAAAATGAGTTCAGAGACTCAACGTGGGCAACAGAAATAGATCTTTCACCTGCTCTGCTCCCATTTTCATTCTAAACAAGTGGCAGTGGCTTCCGTGGCTTTAGTTGGGATTTAGTGAGGGGAGATTTGAGACGGGAACACATTTAGTGGGACAGGAGGAAGATGGGATGACAGGAAGTATGGGTGTGGGAAGCTGCAGCCGTAAGTCTTTGTTTCAAGTTGTTGCCTTTTTTCTTTTTGGTTATCCTTGGAGAATTCTCTGGCAATAATAAGAATAATAACAATGATCATTTATTGAGAGCTTGCTGAATTAGAGACGCAGTCTCAGGTGACGTTAACGTGTAGTCAATCCTCCTCTCTTAATAACCCTGAGAGAAAAGTTTTATTACTCTAATTCTCATAGATGAGAACATTGAGGCTTAGAGAGGTTAAGAAATGTTGCCAAGATCATGGGCATAGTAAGTGACAGGGCCACTCGAAATAGCCATTACAGTTGCCAAAAGTGTCAACCAAGAAAAGAACCCACATCTGGTTGTGCTTTGTATGGTTTTCACATTGTTTTTATAATTGAAATCTTTGCTAACAGCTAAAAGTAAGGAATTTTATGTAAATATTTCCAGTTTCTCTTAAAACGTAGGTGGTTTGATTTGGCTTTGAAGACCAAGGTGGCTCACGCCCATGAGACCCATGGAGCTGTGGGGAAGTGAGGTACAACTCTTAAAGGGCCCGTGGGCAGACTCACCCACCTCAGGGCACAGCGCAGATGCAGCCCTTTGAAAAACGCTTGACTTTATGTGAAAAAGACTCAGTTGCTAATTTTAAAGCATTGGTCTGAGGGCTAGGGGCCTGCTGGGATACTCCCTGGACGGAGGCTGTTGGGCATCATCTTTCTGCTCTCCCTTTGCCTTACTAAAGCCAGAGGGCATATCTTTTCTTCTTTTTTTTCTTTCCTTTCCAGGTGCCATCTTCAGGCATCATCTTCCAAGATCTTCCTCTGCTTGCTAAAGCCAGAGGGCGCCATCTCTCCCCCACTTTTTGAAATTTCCCTTTTTTTCTTCTTCTTTTTCTCTTTCTTTCTTTTTTCTTTTTCTTCTTCCTTTATTTCTCTTTTTCTTTTCTTTTTTTAAAATTCTTTGAGTGGGTGTATCTTTGCTCTCCCCCTCAGCCTAGCTCCAGCCAGTGGGTGGCACCTTCTCGCTCTCCCTCTGCCATACTCTAGAGTGCCCCTATCTCCCAGAGGGGACCTTTTACATACATCAGGTGCCCCGGTTTTTACATCCAGTGACCTGGTTTTTGCAGCTGCCATCAGGGGACACCCCTTGATCGCCTGGCTCTGGAGGCCAGGGGCACTTGTCTTCCCTGGATCCCTTGGGATTGTAACAATGGGAGATTCAGATTTTGGCAGTCCCTTACCCCAAGGCAGAGTACAGATAGCAAACTGAAACACACCGTCAATTATTCTGAGAAAAAGTCCTATTTGCTTGTTCAAGAGCTTTGGCCTAAGGGGTGGGCTTCCAGTTTGGTACACTTATAGGGCCTATGGAGCTAATCTCAGAGAATAAGGGCCACAATTTTGCACTCTCCCCTTGCCTCATTCCTGCTTACCAGTATCTTCCAGAAAGGACTTTATATGCCTCTCTGGTGCCCTGACTTTTGTGGTTGCTGCCAGGGGACACTTCTATATCACCTGGCTCTGGTGGCCAGTGGGGCTAATGCTCAGGGTGCGACAGGACTGTACATAACAGAGAAAGTGTTCTTGAACAGTTACCACTCCTGGGTCACAGCCAGAGGAAACAGACCCAGGAGTTCAGTCTTTCTGTGAAAAAGGCCTATTAGCCTATCCTCATAGCTGCAGCCCAAGGGGCAGGCTTCTGACTAAACACACATCTAAGGTCAACTGTAAACCTGCCCTGAGACTTTGCAGGGTAGGCATTCTCTTTGTTCTCTCTCTCTGCACTTCAGAGTGCCAGCAGCTCTCAAAAGTGAGCTCTTATACGTGTCTTGTACCCCCAATTTTTCATTTGGTGCTCTGGTTTTTGTGAACCCTGGGATACTCCTTGATCACCCGGCTTTGGTGGCCATGGAGGCTGGCATTCCTGAGTCCCATGGGACTGTAATGATTGGAGAGACAGTTCCTGGCAGGCCACTGCCCAGACAGTAGACCGAAACACAGTCCTTGTCTTTTTGTGAAGGAAGTCTACTTGCTAGTCCTGGAGTTTTGGCCTGAGGGATGCTCTTCAAGTCTGGCACACACCTAGATACTACAGAGGTGCTCTCAGCGAATGGAGGCCAGGGAATGCTGTCTTTGCACTCTCCCTCTGACTGACTATAGCTCACCCATATCTCTCAGAAAGGAGCTTAAACATTCATCTGGAGCCACGATTTTTGTGACTGTTACCCAGGGAGCACATCCAGGTGGTCTTGCTCCAGGGGCCAGCAAGGCTTATGCTTGTGGTCCCACAGGGCTCTATATATTTGCATTCTTTAAAAGTTGCTGCCTGAGAGTCTGGCTTCCAATCAGCCTGAATCCAAGTGCAGACTGAGATCCTCCCCTTTGGGACAATGACTGGTCTTGGCACACCCTCAACTACTGAGAGATATTAAAAATAAAATATGCTGCTTGGATGGTCACAAAGGCTCAAGAGACCTTTGAGAGACAACCAAGAACTAGGGCAGGGTTGAGTGATAAGCTTCATCTCCTAAACAAGGCCAACCCTTCAAGATTGGGCAAGGTGGCAGTTTTATCTAATGCATAGAAAC
Organism: Equus quagga; assembly: GCF_021613505.1. Taxonomy (NCBI): domain Eukaryota; kingdom Metazoa; phylum Chordata; class Mammalia; order Perissodactyla; family Equidae; genus Equus; species Equus quagga. Next base: position 46,555,851 of record NC_060278.1, read on the forward strand.
CAACACAGAGAGTCAAGCAAAATGAAGAAATAAAAGAATATGTTCCAAATGAAAGAACAAGATAAAACCTGAGAAAAAAACCTTAATGAAACAAATATGAGCAATTTACCTGATAAAGAGTTCAAAATAATGGTCATAAAGGTGCTCATCAAATTCAGGAGAAGAATGAATGATCACAGTGAGAACTTTCACAAAGAGATAGAAAATATAAGAAAGTTCCAAAACTGGAAGTCACAGAGCTGAAGAATACAATAATTGAACTGAGAAATACACTAGAGGGGTTCAACCGCAGACTAGATGAAACAGAAGAAAAGATCAGTGAACTCAAAGACAAGGCAGACGAATTCACCTAATCAGAGCAGAAAAAAGAAAAAGAATTTTAAAAAGAGAAGATAGCTTAAGGGACTTATGAGATAACCTCAAGTGGATTAACATTTGCATTATAGGAGTCCCAGAAGGAGAAGAGAGAAAGACAGGGATAGAAAATTTATTTGAAGAAATAATGGCTGAAAACGTCTCTAACCTGGGGAAAGAAACAGACACCCAGATCCAAGAAACCCAGAGAGTTTCAAATAAGATGAGCCCCCAAGAGACTTCTACCAGGACAGATTATAATTAAAATGTCAAAAATCAAAGATAAGGAGAAAATCTTAAAAGCAGCAAGAGAAAAACAACTTGTTACATACAAAGGAGCCCACATAACATTATCAGCAGATTTTTCAGCAGAAACTTTACAGTCCAGAAGGGAATGGCACAATATATTCAAAGTGCTGAAAGAAAAAATTTCTAACCAAGAATACTGTACCTGGTAAAGTTATTGTTCAGAATTAAAAAAGAGATAAAGAGTTTTCCACACAACCAAAAGCTAAAGGAGTTCATCACCACTAAACTGGCCTTACAAGAAATGCTAAAAGGACTTCGTTAAGCTGAAAGTAAAGGGCACTAGTTAGTGATTAGAAAACATGTGAAAGGATACGTCTCACTGGTAAAGGTAAATTTATAGTAAAGTTAGTGGTTTAATCAATTACAAAGCTAGTTTGAAGGTTAAAAGACAAAAATAATAATAATAATAAAAAACCCTGTAACTACAATAATTAGTTAAGGGATAAACAAGATTAAAAAAATGTAAAATGTGACATCAAAAATATAAAACGTAGGGAGGGGAGAGTAAAAGTGTAGAGCTCTAGAATGTGTTCAAACTTAACTTGTTATAAACTTAAAATAGATGATTATAAGTCTAAATTATATGCAAGCCTCATGGTAGACAAAAGCAAAAACATATGGTAGATACACAAAAGATAATGAGAAAGGATTCTAAGCATATCACTAAAGAAAATCATCAAACCACAAAGGAAGAGAGCAAGAAGAGAAGAAAGGAGCAGAGAAAATACAAAACAGCCAGAAAACAATTAACAAAATAGCAATAAGCACACACCTATCAATACTTACTTTAAATGTAAATGGACTAAGTTCTCCAATCAAAAAACAGAGAGTGGTTGAATGGATAAGAAAACAAGACCCTCTATGTGCTGTCTACAAGACGTAAGGACACACACAAACTGAGAGTGAAAGGATGGAAAAAGATATTACATACTAATGAAAACCAAAAGAAAGCTGGGGTAGCTATACTTATGTCAGACAAAATAGACTTTAAAACAAAGACTGTAATAAAAGACAAAGAAGGGCATTCCAACAAGAGAGTATAACATTTGTGAATATTTATGCACCCAACATAGAAGCACCTAAATATAGAAAGCAAATATTAACAGACCAAAAGAAACAGGCAACATTACCATAATACAAGGGAACTTTAATACCCCACTTACATCAATGGATAGATCACCCAGACAGAAAATTAATAGGTAAACTCTGACCTTAAACAATACATTAGACCAGATGGACTTAGATATATAGAGAACATTCCATCCAAAAGCAGCAGAATACACATTCTTCTCACACATACATGGAACATTCTCCAGGATAGATCAGATATTAGGCTACAAAACAAGTATTAACAAACTAAAGAAATTGAAATTATATCAAGCATCTTTTTTGACCACAATGGTATGAAATTAGAAATCACTTACAAGAATAAAACTGCAAAATTCACAAATAGGTGGAGATTAAGCAAAATGCTAGTGAAAAACCAATGGGTCAGCCAAGAAATCAAAGGCGAAATAAAAAAATACCTTGAGACAAATCAAAGTGGAAATACAACATTCCAAAACACATAGGATGCAGCAAAAGCAGTTCTAAGAGGAAAGTTCATAGTAATATATACCTATCTCAAGAAATAAGAAAAATTTCAAATAAACAATCTAACTTTACATCTCAAGGAACTAGAAAAAGGACAAATGAAGCCCAAAGTTAGTGGAAGGAAGGAAATAATGATCAGAGCAGAAATAAATCGAGACTAAAAAGACAATAGAAAAGATCAATGAAACCAAGAGCTGGTTCATGGAAAAAATAAGCAAAATTTGACAAACCTTCAGCTATACTCACAAAGAAAAAAAGAGACCAATAAAACAAAAGCAGAAATGAAAAAGGAGACATTACAACTGATACCACAGAAATACAAAGGATAATAAGAGACCACCATGAACAATTATACGGCAACAAATTGGACAGCCAAAAAAAAAAAGGATAAATTCCTAGAAACATACAACCTTCCAAGGAATAAAGAGAAAATCTGAACAGACTGATTACTAGTAAGGAGATTTAATCAGTAATTAAAAACCTCCCATTAAACAAAAGTCCTAGACCAGAAAGCTTCACTAGTTAACTCTACCAAACATTCAAGGAAGAATTAATACCGATACTTCTCACACTCTTCCAAAAAATAGAAGAAACTTTCAAACTTATTTTACAAAGCCAGCAGTACACTGATACGAAAACCAGACAAGGACACGACAAGAAAAGAAAATTACTGGCCAATACCCCTGATGAACATAGATGCAAAAGTCCTCAACAAAATATTAGCAAACCGAATTCAACAATACATTAAAAAGATCATACACCATGACTAAGTGGGGTTTATTCCAGGGATGCAAGGATGGTTCAACATCCACAAGTTAGACAATGTTATAGATCGCATTAATAACATGCAAGATAAAAATCATATGATCATCTCAATAGATGCATTAAAAGCATTTGACAAAATACAACATCCATTTTTGATAAAAACTCTCACTCTCAACAAAGTGGATATAGAAGGAAGGTACCTCAACATAATAAAGACCATGTATGAGAAGCCCACAGCTAACATCATACTAAACAGTGAAAGCTGAAAGTTTTTCCTCTGAAATCAAGAACAAGACAAGGATGCCCACTCTTGCAACACTTATTCAACATAGTATTGGAAGTCCTAGCTAGAGCAATTAGGCAAGAAAAAGAAATAAAAGGCATTAAATTGGAAAAGAAGAAGTAAAACTGTCACTATTTGCAGATGACATGATATTATGTATTGAAAGTCCTAAAGACTCTACCAAAAAACTGTTAGAACTAATAAATGAATTCAGTAAAGTTGCAAGATCCAAAATGGGAAATATACAGAAATCTGTGTTGCTTCTATATGCTAATAACAAACTATCAGAAAGAGAAATTAAGAAAATAATCCCATGTAAAATTGCATCAAAAGGAATAAAATATCTAGGAATAAGTTTAACCAAGGGGGGGGGTGGTTGAAAGACCTGTACACTGAAAACTATAAGATATTGATGAAAGAAATTGAAGAAAACACTAGTACATGGAAAGATATTCCTGCTTATGGATTGGAAGAATTAAAATTGTTAAAATGTCCATACTACCCAAAGCAATCTACAGAGTCAATGCAATCTCTATCTAAATTCCAATGACATTTTTCACAGAAATAGAACAAACCCTAAAATTTTTATAGAACCACAAAAAAATTCAAATGGCCCAAGCAAACTTGAGAAAGAAGAACAAAGTTAAAAGCATCACACTCCCTGATTTCAAACTATATTACAAACTATAGTAATCAAAACAGTATGGTATTGGCATAAAAACAGACACATAGGTCAATGGAACAGGATAGATACTCCAGAAGTAAAGTCAAGCATACATGGTCAATTAATTTATGACAAAGGAGCCAAGAATATACAATGGTGAAAGGACAGCCTCTTCAATGAGTGGTTTGGAAAACTGCACAGCCACATACAAAAGAATGAAACTAGACCACTATCTTACATTATACACAAAAATTAACTCAAAATGGATTAAAGACTTAAATGGAAGACCTGAAACCATAAAACTCCTAGAAGAAAACAAAGGTGGTAAGCTCCTTGATATAGATCTTGGTGATGAATTTTTGGATCTAACACCAAAAGCAAAGGAAAACAAAAGTAAAAATCAACAAATAGGACTATATCAAACTAGAAAGTTTCTGCACAGCAAAGGAAACCACCAACAAAATGAAAAGGCAACCTACTGAATGGGAGAAAATATTTGCAAATCATGTATCTGATAAGACGTTATATCCAAAATATATAAAGAACTCATTAAATCAATAACAAAACCAATCTAATTTAAAAATGGGCAAAGGATCTGAGTAGACATTTTTCCAGGGAAGACATATAGAAGGCCAATAGGTACGAGAAAAGATGCTCAACATCACTAATCATCATGGAAACTCAAATCAAAACCACAATGCGATATCACCTCACACTTGTTAGAATGGCTATTATCAAAAATACAAGAAATAACAAATGTTGACAAGGATATGGAGAAAAGGGGACCCTCGTCCACTGCTGGTGGGAGTGTAAATTGGTGCAGCCACTATGGAAAACAGTATGGAGTTTCCTTTAAAAATTAAAAATAGAACTACCATATGATCCAGAAATTCCAATTCTAGGTATTTATCTGAAAAAAACCAAAACACTAATTTGAAAAGATATAGTTACCCCCATGTACATTGCAGCATTATTTATAATAACCGAGATATGGAAACAACCTAAGTGCCTATGGATGAAAGAATGGATAAAGAAAATGTGGCATATACACAATGGAATATTTTTCAGCCATAAAAACAGAATAAAATCTTGCCATGTGCAACAACATAGCATGGACCGTGAGGGCATTACGCTAAGCGAAATAAGTCAGGCACAGAAAGACAAACACCATATGATCCCATTTATATGTGGGATCTAAAAAAAAGAACAAGCTCATAGACACAAAGAACAGATTGGTATTTGCCAGAGGTGGGAGTGAGGGAAGTTCTTCTAGTTTCTCACCGTTAAGATTATTAGCTGAAAGTTTTTTGGAGATTTTCTTTATCAAGTTGAGGAATTTCTCCTCTATTCCTAGTTTACTGAGAGTTTTTGTTGTGAACGAGCGTTGGATTTTTGTCGAGTTTTCTGCATCTGTCAATATGATCATGTGATTTTTCTTTTTTAGTCTGTTGATGTGATAGATTACATTAATTTGTTTTAAAATCTTGAACCAGGCTTGCATGCCTGGTGTAAATCTTACTTGGTGTGGTGTGTAATTCTTTCTATACATTGTTGGATTCGATTAGCTAAAATTTCCTTGAGGATTTTTGCATCTATATCCATGAGAGATATTATTCTGTAATTCTCTTCTGTTGTATTTTCTTTATTTGATTTTGGTATTAGCATACTGCTTGCCTCATAGAATGAGTTAGGAAGTATTCCCTCTACTTCTATCCTTTGCAAGAGATTGTAGAGAATTTGTATAATTTCTCCCTTAAATATTTGATAGAATTCACCAGTGAACCCATCTGGGTCTGGTGTTCTCTATTTTGGAAAGTTATTAATTATTGATCCTATTTATTTAATGGATAGAGGCCAGAGACCCATTCCGATTGTCTATTTCTCCTTGTATGAGTTTTGGCAGATCTATCTTTCAAGGAATTCGTCTATTGAACCTAAGTTGTCAAATTTGTGGGCATAGAGATGTTTATAGTATTTTGTCATTCTTTTTTAACTGTAATGATTATAGTATGTACTGGTATGGCATTATGTTTTTAATTTGCATTTTCTTGATCACTTGTGTGATTGAGCAGCTTTTCACATGCTCTGGCTAGTTGAGTATTCTTCTTTGTGGAGTACCTGTTCAAATATTTTGACCATTTTCCTGTTGGGTAATTAGCCTTTCCTTTATTGGTTTTTATGAGTGTTTTATATAGTCTGCATATTAGTCCATTGCTGGAAATATGTATTGCAACAACTTTTTTAATTTTAAGTCACTGAGTTTAGGGCAGTTTGTTACATAGCAAAAGCTAACTGTATATACAAATTATTTTAAAGGTACAACTTATCAAGATTGATGTTAGAAGGAAGAACATGGCAAATTATCCCTGTCTGACAGCTTCTCACAATTTTTGATAAATGTGTATACCTCTGTAACCAGTACTGCAATCAAAATATAGAGCATCTCCATCACCCAGAAAGTTCATGAATGCCTTCTTCCAGTTAATTCTTGCTTTCCAATAGTCAAACACAGTTCTGATTTCTATCATCATGTATTAGCTTTACCTGTTCTTGAAATTCTTATTAATTTGTAGGGGTTCCATTTATATTTGAGATATAAGTCCTTTGTTGATAGATGATGACAGATAGATGATAGATAGATAGATAGATAGATAGATAGATAGATAGATAGATAGATAAATATTTTCTCCCAGTATGTGGCTCATGTTTCTAATAGTGTCTTTTGATGACAATGGTTTTTGGAGTTTTTTTGGATAAAGTCCAATTTGTCATTTATTTCTTTTAGAAATTGTTCATTTTGTGCCCTTTACAGAAAATTCCCTGCCATTCCAAGGTTGCAAAGACATTCTCTTGTGTTTCTTTTCTAGAAGTCTTATAGTTTCAGTTTTTAGGTTTAATCTATGAGCAAGTTAATGGTTTAGATATGAGATAAGGATCTAAGTGGTTTTTTCCTAGATGGATTTTCAGTTATTCCAGCACCATTTCCATTATGATTTCTTCTTAGTCACTTAGGTATTTTTTAATGTATTGCTTAATTTACAAAAATTTAAGAATTTTTTAAAGTTATGTTTTTGTTTGCACGCTAGCTTCCTTCCACTGTGGTCTGAGATGACACTCTAAGTTCGTTGAGATTAACTTTATGGTTCAGCCTACATTCAATTTTGTTCCGTGTGATCCTAAAAATAATATGTATCTACAGCTGTTCTATGTATTTCAATGAAGAAAATGTTTTCATCAGGTTACGCAAATCTTCAATATGCTTACGATTTATTGTATATGCATGCTATCAGTCACTGACATGGCTACGTTTAAGATTTCCCACTATGATTGTGGGGTTTGTATACTTTCCTTGTAGTTTTGTTAACTTTTGCTTCGTATAATTCAATGTTATATTATTACTAGCATACAGTTTCAGTATTGTTGTATCTTCCTGGTGGATTCATCCTTTAAACAGTAAATAGATATTTGTGTCTAGTAGTGCTTCATGTCTTTCAAGTCTATTCTGCTTGATATTAGTTTTTGTATGGTATATACTTTTCTATCCTTTTACCTTCAAACTCTCCATCTCCTGGTCTCCTTAGGGATTATAATTTTGTGTGTGTGTTTTTTGTCAAATCAGATAATCTTTGACTATTAGAATATTCAGTCCGTGTATAGTTTATGTAATTAGTGACATATTTAAAGCTAAATCTACAAACATGCTTGGTTTTATAGTGGACACATGGTTATCTGTCAAGATTCCCTTTTCAGGGCTATTGCACTCATCTCCAGCTCTGGGAACTACAAGCTGCTGAAAGTGAATAGCTGTGCCTCTCACTAGGAATTGCTCTTGGTTTAAGGGAAGTGTCTCACTCAAGGTTATTATCCTTTCCAGGGGATGCTCCACAGCCAATGAGTGGATAAAAAGGTCTGATCCTATATCTCAATTTGGGACAACTTCGAAGGGAATTCCAATTTCTGAACTTCCTATAGGACCAGCTGAAGCCTCAGTTGCAACTGTACTTTTGGTCAACTTCTCCTTCTATTTCTGATTTCCTGATTTCCTTAGCGGTATAGGTTCCAAGAGTACTCCCCAGAAACCCTGTGCACTCAATTCTCTGTTTCAAAGTCATTTCTAGGGAATCCTAGAAATAAGACAGTTTTCTATTTGTCCTACACGTTCAGTACTCGTTTTCTCTCAAGGAAATTTTAATTATTCCATTTCTCTTCTTTATCATCCTGTTACACATTCTTTTGCTATTCTTTTAGTGGTTACCTCTACACATTGTAATATACAGCCTTGACTCAAGATTAATATTTTTATCGCTTTTGCAACAATGCTAGGGTCTTAAAACTTCTTAAGTTCTTCCACCTACCCACACCTTTTGTGTTAATACTGTCATGTATTTTAATTCTACATATAATTTAAATAATAAAAGATATTGTATTATTATATACAGTTAACATTCATACCCTTTCTAACACCCTTCATTTCATCCTCTATGTTTGGCTTCAGTCTGGAATTATTTTCTTTCTGCCTGAAGAACTGTACATTTTTAGTGCAAATCTGCTAGTGATCACGTTCTCTTAGTTTTTACTTGTCTGAAAAAAATCTTCATTTCTTCCTTTATTTTAAAAGATATTTTCATTGAAGAATAGATAAGCGTAAGTTGACAATTTTCTTTCTACAACTTAAAAATATTTCATTGTCTTCTGGCTTCTATTGTTTCTCTTGAAAAGTCAAGAGTTAGTCCTACTGCTGCTCTTTTTAAGGCAATATGTCTTTTTGCCCTCTGCTTTCAAGATTTTTCTCTTTGACTTTGGGTGCTTTTCATTAGTTTGACTTTAATATTCCTAGGTATCTTTTTTTACGGCACTTCTGGAATCTGTAGTTTGATGTCTTTCTTCTGGTTTGAAAATTTCTCAATCATTATTTCTTGGAATATTGTTTCTGCTGCATTCTCTGACTCATTGTTTTCTGGGACTTTGATTACCTATATATTATACATTTCCACCAATATGTATCTTCTGTGGTTTTCTGTATTTTCTATCCTTTTTGTTTTCATCATGCTTAAATCTGGATATTTTCAAAGATATATCTTCAATTTTATAAATTCTTCTCTTAAACTGTCTAATCTTTAAACTCATCCATTCAGTTCTTAATTTAGTTACATTGTTTTTCAGTTGTAGAAATTTTCTTTTATTTTTTATACAAATTCTAGTTCTCTAGTGAGCTTTACCACTGTCTTATTTCTTTTCTTGAACATGGGATCATTATTATACTAAAGATCTTGTCTGATCACTTCAAGACCTGGGTTATCTATTGGAATTGTTCTGTTGGGTGTTTTTACTCATATTTTTTAGTCAATGTTTCATTGTCGATTTATGAAGCATGTAGTGGCTCAAGATGATGCTCTTCCAAAGAAGATTTTCTTTGACTTCTGGAATACAATTAAGGGGAGTGAAGATCACCTTAATCTATTGTGGGATTAAGCTGATTTGAAGATAGGTTTCCATCTCTGTGATGGTGTTATGAACTAAATTGTGCCCCTGCCCCCATTCGTACGTTGAAGCCCCAACCCTCAATGTGACAGTATTTAGGGACAGGAGGTAGTTAAAGTTAAATGAAGTCACAAGGGTTTGGCCTTAATCCAATAGGACTAGTGTCCTTATAAGAAGAGAATGACCCTAGGAGTGTGCATTGCCTGCAAAGAGGAAAGGCCATGTAAGAACATAGCAAGAAAGAAGTCATCTGCAAGCCAGGAAGAGAGCCCTCACCAGAAACCAACCCTGCTGGCACTTTGATCTTGGACTTCCAGCCTCCAGAAGCGCAAGGAGATAAATTTCTGTTGTTGAAGCCACCCAGTCTGTGGTGTTCTGTCATGGCCACCTGAGCAAGCTAATGTAGAGGATGATCTATTTCTTGCTCACTCTTGTACTAGGATAGTACTTCAGAGTTCCACCTGAAAATGAAATATGTTTACCAAAGCTCCTCATCCTTCGAAGATCCTCAACTCAGTTCCTTTCTCATATAACTAAGCTCTGCTTAGTGTCTCAGCTTCTGGACAAATCACAAAATGCCTCAAGGAGAAAAAGTTCTGAATGTTGGGCTCATTTCTTTTTCACTTTCATCTCTCTTAGATCTTTTTTTTTCTTTTTTGAGGAAGATTAGCCCTGAGCTAACATCTGCTACCAATCCTCCTCTTTTTGCTGAGGAAGACTGACCCTGAGTTACATGCATGCCCATCTTCCTCTACTTTATAGGTAGGATGCCTACCACAGCGTGGCTTGCCAAGTGGTGCCATGTCTGCACCCAGGATTCAAACCAGCGAACCCCAGGCCACCAAAGCAGAACGTGCACACATCACTGCTGCATCACCGGGCCAGCCTTCTCATGTCCTAGCTTCCTACTGTCAACGAAAATAATCCATAACCAATCTATAAATGAAAATTTGGGTGAGTTTATTATGAGCTGAAATCTGAGGACCATGGTCTGGGGACTTTCTTCCCAAAGGAAGAAAGGGCACCAAAGAACTGAGGTATACAGAGTGGTTATATACCCCCATACAGGACATTTCACTATGATTGAAATGTCCCTCCCACAATAGTCACAAGATTGCCCGGTCAGCACAGCGCTTGATGGACACAGCAGGTAGTGGGTCTGCTATCCCAGAGGGTGTAGCAGGAGGCAAGTCTATTGTCTTGAGCTGGGTGGTCACAGGTGAGGGCAGCAATCAGTTTCTAGTCTAAGGAAAGATGCTTAATCCTTAAGGAGATGCCAAAGTTGGGAGGGGGAGGGTAGTTGCACCTTTATCTCAAGGGCCTTTGTTCTTGCCATAGGGAATATCTAAAGCAGATATACAATGCATGCTCAACAGCCATGGTCAGGCCCTTTTGGAAAGACAAGGTCAGGTCGAATTAGGTTTATACCAAATGGCTTCCTCATATTCTCCAATATATCCTATTGCTTGCCATTTTTATTTGTCACTACATAGCCCTGAAGTCCAATTTATATCTTCCTAGCTCCATAAGACTACAGAAGGTCAATTTTGCCTCTCAAGTCTCTTAGCTGCCACTTTCTGCTTGCAGTCTGGGCTTCTTAGTCCCGCAGCATTAAAAAAAAAGAAATGCCTCAAGTGAAAGGGCAGCGGAGCCTGTTAGGTGTTTCTTTCTTCTTTCTAGTGTCTTGACCCCTCAAGATGTGGCTGCATTGTTAGTTCTCTGTTGTATTCAAACAGGTGGTCTTGTATTTTATCTAGTTTTTAGAGTTGTTTTTTGGCAGGATTTCTCCAATAAAATCTACTTCATAGTAGGAAGCAGAAGAGGAAAAAATGCCCACGCTCATTATTGTTATCTATTTGGACCTTCAAGCATCACTTACATTGTTATCTCCTCATGCTCCTGCCAAGGTCTCTCTGAACTGCCCAGAAGCAAACAAATTCTCACTGATTTTCTTCTCCTCTCTCTAAAGTAGGCTTTTGGCATCTTCTAAACATTTGAGCTATTAGCATGAATTAGAATATGTCCTGGAGATCGAAATCCTCTCCTAGGCCTCATTACTCTTTGGTTTTTTTACCTAATACCCTGTAGGAGAAGTGTGATCTAACCATATGATAAGAGAGTCATATTTTGCATCAAAAATGTTATCCATCAAAGTATTTTTTCTCTTTGGATATATTATGTTTGTGTCTCTGTCATTGACTAGTTGCCCCAAGGAACTCAAGGGTGGGTTTGGAAGCATTTAACCGTTTTTCCTTATTGTATTTTTCCTTTTGTCGTATTAAGGAGATGCAATCACCGATCACCCTGGACCAGACCAAGCCTCACCACGAGAGCTACGCCTATGACCTTTGCCTTATTTCTAATGCTAAGGTCTCTCCAGGAGGAGCTTAGGCCTTATTACCGTCACCTGCAGTGTATGTGGAAGTGTGTTTTCCAGCTGAGCCTGAGCAAGTGATTACTCACCTCTCTCCTTTGAATATTCATTCTCCATCTGAATAAATGTGCCTGCTTCCCTTTGTTCAGAGATGCCGTGAATTTGGAAATGATTCCTCGTGGTCTACGATATGCTAAAATATACCTTACTTTGTGTGACAACTACTTTTGGTGGAGGGTGTGATTTAACTTGCCAGGAGGTGAACCCACTTTGGTTTCAGTAACATCGCAACAATGATAAAAATAAAAATGGAAATCTTTTCAGTGTTGTAAATATTTCAAAGTACTTGGGTATTTTGAGGCTATTAAGTGAATGAGTGGATGAAAAACTGAGAGTTTGCTAGAGCTGGTTTACTTATGTATCAATTGAATATTTGTTAACTCCTTTAAGTTCACTTCAAATCAAACTATTTTAATCAATTATTTACTACCTGTCCAATTAAGATTTTTTAAAATTTCATTCTGTGTATATCTTGATCATTTCTGTTTCTGTGCTTTTGTTTATATAATTTTCTTTGCCTGATAAGCCCCTCTCACTCATATTTTCAATTCAGTCAATTCAAGATCCTTCCTACTACTAGGATCATAACATTTGTCTCCTCCAGGAAATTTTCCTTAACTATTTCCCTCCCACTTTTACACTATTTGCTTACCTTTTAGGAATGCAGCAAACTTACAAAAAACCCTTATATTAAATAACCTTTTTTCACTTTTAATTACTCTTCAGATTATTCTTGTTAATTGGACTTAATTCTTTGAGGGTAGTAATTTCATCTTTTATTTACTAAAAAATTTCTCTGCTCACGTTACTTTTAATACAGTAATGCTCAAAAATGAAAGATTCTGTATTCAACCCTTGCTGAGCAGAGAATGAGTGAACTATCCAGGTTCTAAAAATCACAAAGTGATCTTGTGTGTGTTCCCTTCTCCTGGTCAATGACACAATAGTTTACAACAGTAAGCATGAATGAAGGACTACTTTTTTATTTTTTAACTATTTTATGTTTCTTTCATTCAATTGGATTACTTTCAAAGTAAGAGAGGTATGAAAACTAACTTCTGTTAGGTAGTTTGGAATTAAATATAAATGCCTTGAAAAATAGGTTAAATAGCAAGAATAATTTCAAGCTGGAAAATAGGTTAACTATGGAACAATTCAAACCCAGTAAATAATCATTGGATTTTCTAATAGTAACTTAGGCTTTGCCTGCAATTTGCGTGGTCTTACAATCCCCCTACAAGGCAGCAAACGAACTTTTCAACTTAACATTAAACACACACTGTATGTTTCTCTATTTGCTTCAATGACTTATTCTAATCAGTATGTGCGGTTTTGTCATTTCTTAATGTAAAGATTCTTAAATGGATAGACATGTCACTTTGTGGCCAGGATTCCACAGTGTGATGAACTGGCTCACTGCATCCCATGATCATGAATATGAAGTGGAGAACTATAAACTAAACTCAATGTTCTGATAAGTGACTTTATCCGCTAGTACCAGCAGCAAAGTGATTCCCTCATTAAAGAGCTGAAGTGCTTAGAAATGGAAGAGTGCTTAGCAATCCCCTACTGTGTCCTGTGAGGGAGCCAGATGGGGACACCAAGCATTAAAAGGAGCAAGCAAAGCACAACCATAGACCAAGTTGGGATTTCACTCCATCCTCCCAGAAAAAGTTTTGAATTAATAAAATGGGAGAATAGATTAGTGTTTTGGCATTGGGTTCTCTTTCTAAGACACATCAAATAATCAGTCATATTCTCAGTCCAAATTAATGCCATTACTCTCATTTAGAATCTTTTACCGACAGTGGTAAATGGAAGAAGAGTTAATTTACTACAAAGAGTTAGGAAGTTCACTGTTGAAGAGGTAACACAAAAAATGTAGTGAGTTGTAGTGAGTTAGATAAGCTTAAAGACAGGAGCTAACTAGAATTTTATTTAATTCATGGAATACAGAGCAATCCAAACGATATTTTCCAGCGGTTCATTCACTCACTCCCTCACTTGTTTTTCAGTAAAAATTTATGCTGTACGTAAACTGGAGCTTGGACCAAGTGAGTTCTATTGATCCAGCAATACTGCCACTTTTCAAGTATCACTATGAACTTAGATAAGTTCTACATATAATTTTGCGATTTTATTAGTATTCCACCTTGTTCCTAAAAGGTTTGAGCCAGTTTACAATAGAAAAGAAAACAATATGGATGAGAAAATCAGGGAAAAGTTAGAGGAGGAACTGAGGAAAAGAAAATGACACTGGAGATAAGATTAGCACATAAAATGGACACCATGTATTTGTGAGAAGTAGGTCATAAATGTGAGGGACCAGAGTATAAAAGAGATACAATCAATAACAAGAGTCACGATTCCCCTGAAATAAGAATACGATCTGGAGTTTACAACCATAATAATAAATAAGGATAATTACTCAAAAATTTATGGATATGAACGGTTATTTCTCAAAAGGAACACTTCACCCAAGCAGCAATCAGAACTTGACCTCAGGATCAACCAACTTAGTGTATATAAAAATCTATACCCAAAATCATATACAACATAGCTATAAATGGTTGAGACTAGTTAAAAATAACATGCCATAATGTGTGCATTCAAGTGAGCAAGGCTGTCTTTATAGGTGTTATCTTAAGAAATTATCTACTATTTTATAGCTTCTATTCCTTGAAACATTTTTGGAATTTCTTTAACATTTATCAAACATATATTTTACTTTGTGCCACATGTTCTGCTAGACATTGGATAGAGGGTATTTATCAAGAGTGACAGTATTTGCCCTTAAAGAAATTAGAGACGAGTGGGGAAGAAAGACATTACCTGACTAACTACAAGAAAGTTGATGAGTGTTTTGATTTCACAAGCACTGGAGGGTCCAATTCTTAATACTCTTAAAGTATATGCCTTTAAACAACCACGGTGGTGCTCTTGATGTTTTTAATTGTCAATCTTCATTCAGAATCAAGTTTCGTGAGTAAGATGGGTGATGAAGTTATTACAGACATTAGGTCTCACTAATTTTTTGAGTGGCTCATATTGAGAATGTAGGAAAGAAATTATATATAAGTTGATGTAGTGAAGTAGTTTTCCAGAAGAAACAGACTAGTTGCTTTCCCCAATTATATTCTCTAATAAGATTCCATGTCTCAGTCTTCTTTCTTCTCAATGAAAAGCATCTTCGACTCATTTGAACACCTCTATAGTTGTGGGAGCTTGTGTGTGAGGGGGTGACGGACATTACATGGATCAGCTCTCAAGCACCATAAGCACTCAAGAGCTTGGGTCACAGTGAGAAAGATAAAACTGGCATTCTCAATAATAAGATACTGAGCAGTTCCCAAGAATATATCAAGAGGACGAATTATTTTTCTTGGATGTACAGATCTAACCTGAAAAAAGGAGAGAGAGAAAGAGTCGGAGAGAGGTAGGTCAATACGTGTGAACCTTGCAGACTGGGACAGGCTAACTTTTCTGAGCAGAGAAGTCAGATGCCACTCACAATTACTTTTGTTTCTGAATCTCCACAGATGGGTAACTTTGGAGTATTGAGGCTATGTAATATCAAATAAAATAATGCTGAAAATTATTTTGAAAGAATGAGTTCCTCAAATATTGTGAGCACTGGCAGCAGCATTAGAATAAGATTCCAGTCTCCTAAGATTATTATTACAAAAGAACAAGGATCATTGAATCCATTACTATAAGGTAATACGTCCTATTAAAAAGAAAGAGAAAGATAATCGAGGAATCGAGAAACTAGGCTTAGTAGAGTTAGAATCATTATAACAAAAGGCCAGGTTAGACACTCCCCAGCCCCAAAAATGTCACCTAGGTTTTTTTTTTTCATTAGTTGTTTCTAGAGTAAAGCAAGTTTTATTGTTGAATTGTCCGTTATCATCTGGAACAGACTCATTGCATAATGTTTCAAAGGAATCTGCTGTCTTCTGGATCTAGCTACTTCTACTCAACTTCCGACACTTTATGAAATAAAATAATTCTTTCTTTTCTTGTATTATTTTGCATAATACCCAATAATAACATATTTTTATACTCTATTTCTATTCCCCTATCCCAAAATGCCAGCAAATTCTTCCTCGCAATAAATGTTGTCTTATTAAGAAAAGCATTTGCCCTTATCACTTATTTGAATTTTCTACAAGCCCATACTTACTATAACTCCCACCATAATTTGGGCAGTGAATGAACGTTAACTGTTTTTTAAAAAGTAGCACTGAAGATATGAATCTTCTTCACATAAAACGTCACAAATCATGACCCCTGGCATAATAATACCTCATTATAACAGGCAGTTTTAGAAATTCTAGCTTTGGCTATCATATTGACAAGGGCAAGGTTATGGATTGAATCACAAGATTTGTCATGTAGCTTTGAAGCAAGCAATGTTCAGACTCTTCCTAATTCCAGCAATTGTTTAACAAGTTTGCGCTAACATCAGAACCAACAAATATTCATCCAGCATCTACAAAATACCTAATAGATTGCTAATTGTTATTAAAGATTCAAAGGGCTAGAAGGTATACTCTAAAATGTCACAATCTAATCAGTCAGACACTTGCTTTTCATTCAGAAACCATTTACTAAGTGAATACTAGTAATACTAAGTGAATACAACGTGCTAGGTGCAACCCTATATTTGAGGGTGCCTATGTTTCCACTCCCACACCCACTGGTCTATATCTGCATATGCCAAGTTCAACGTCCTAATGGGGTTCTAATTGGTCTCATGAGTCACTGTTTCCCTCAGGGCAAAGTTTTCATGCTTAACCACTTCATACCACTCACATTTCAAGCCATTCATCATTCATACTTACACGTTGGCTGCCCTTAACCTGCGTATCTAATGGTGGCCTCACCATTTGTGACAAGGGTGATGGGGTCAGAATATGGTCACTTCGATGGAATAATTTATGGCAGTTTTGGTCACCAGGGGCTGTGTCTGTGATAGACATTCTCAGAGGTAAAAGACCCACTATTCACACACTATATATATATTTTTTCACACTATAATTCGTGACTAGTCACTTGTAAAATTTTATAGTTTATTGAATCATAAGAAGAAGTATGGTTTATGTGTATTTTCTGTAGGATCCTCACTTGTATTTTCCTTTTAGAACTGTAGAGCTTTTGAATGAATCAGAGATGCTTCCAATTTCTTCTTTGGACAGATGAGAAACACTTCAGAGGTTAAGAGATTTGTGTCAACTTTACTTAAGTAGAATCCAGGATTCCAGGCAGTGGAGTCTTCTATTCCATGCTCACTTCATGCCTTAACCTCATTTTTACATTTTTTCTTTTATTTTCTAGAAAAAAAAAACAGCAAAATGAAAAAAAAAAAAAAGAACCCGATAATATAAGAGTTCTCGAGTTCTCTAAATCTTCCTCACTTAGACTTAGCTCAGTTAAAAGTCTGGAAGGCTATACCCCTGATTTGACTCATTTCTAGCCCTGCTGGCATTACCCTATTCTCTGTTCTCTGTCTACACCAGGGCAGATCCTGAAAAGCAACACTGATTGTGTGTGTCACTAGATAGTGTTCAGCCAATGTACCTCAGTGATAGAGACACACAGTGGAACATCTGTTATATCATCTTTATTTAAAGGACAATTTACCCAAGAGAAAAATACTAAAGATATCTTGATTTTTGTTTTGTTTTATTTTGTTTTTTGCCAATTCACTATGACTAAAGTGAAAACGGTTATGGATTCACATAGTGCCAAACTGAATGACAAGGTTTAATAATTTTTCCTGTTGAGTTAAAAATATAACCCCAACAGGCACATATTTAGCTTGTATGCCTAATTATTACCCTCCTTCAGATAACTTCTTTTTCCTTACACAGCTGCTAAGACCTTATTTCCCCTGGAAAAAGACAATGAAATTTCACTCCTTTCCCAGTCAGGAGCTAATCAAACTTATTTTTCATTTTACTTTTTTACTCAAGGATTTGAGTCATTCATATGCCAACTTCTATGAAAAAGGGGAAAAAAGACACTTTTTTTCATGCATAACAAATAATTTAATTAAAATGTATCTCATCTGGCCTCAAAATGGAACCACTTTTTTAGGACAAAGACAGCCTGGACCAAAGTCCATTGCAAGACAGAATTTGAGAAAATTGAGAAACACATAATGCAAGAAAACTCACATCAATGCAGGACTAACCAATGATTTCTAATTTTATCTCAGAAATCTTACCTTCTAAGATAAGAAATCTTATCTTGTAATGTTGTGCTTTATCTTGATAATTTTTCTCCACTCTAATCTTTAAAGAAATTCTGTTTGGAAAGATGAAGGAAGCTAAAAAGATGGCAAAGCAATCAGACAGGATATGGTATACATATTCTGATTTAGACGAAGCTGCCTTTGGGAAACTATCAAAGGCTACAAACGTGAACAGTTATAAAAAAAATATTGGAGAAATTAAAAGGAGTCCCATCATTCTAGCCGGAGAGTAGATTTGAAAATATGTGTGCTTATAATCTAATTCACTCTGAACAATTTCAGTGGCTGAAATCTTAGTGTATTAATCAAAATAGGTAGGGATAGCCTCTGTTTATCCTAAATTCAGACATGCGAAAGGAAAGAAAGATTAATCTGATAAAGGCATCACTATTTCTAATCGGACTGATGGGAAAATGGAGTATGGGGTAAGAGGCAATGGCGGGTGAATTATAGTGAAGTGATGAACTACCGTGAAGCTGAAGCAATCAAATAGATAGCTCTCAAAATTACTACAGCATCTTTATTCAACACGTTGGTGCAAGTGTCCCCGTCTTGGCCTTCTTTACTAAGAGCAGAAGCACTTTGTTGAATTCGGCGAAATTAAATCCTAACAGAAGAGCCTTAGCAAAGGCAGCTACCCTTCACTTACTAAAATTAAACATGAGACATTAATTTCCTTTCTAAGAGGAGGAGATGACATTTTGATTATATTTTTAATTCACAAAATAGTTAAAAATCCAAGAGAAGAGTTGGCAAACATTTTTTGAAAATTTCTGACACATATTTGTCTCTGTGCATTGTGCACTCTTTTTGAAGTAATGTGAAACCTTTGTTACTCATCCTTGTCTTTCTTACACATAATTTAGCAAGCAATTATTTTATCTTCAAAAAGAAGATAATTGCCTCTAAATTTTTCTGATTGAATAGAATAAAGTGAAGATGTTTTTGTAATTGGTAGAGAAGAGCAAGTAGTATCTATTGCAGTCTTCAGTTTTAAAATTTTGCTTATGTCTGATTAGATAAAAATTTCAAAAAGTAAAAATACAAAGAACTACCCCCTAAAAAGCTACCCATAATCTCACAATCCGGAGACAACCACCATTAACATTTTTGCCTTATACAAATGTATACACATGTAACATACAGATAAGTGCATGCATTTTTTATACATAAATACACATTATATATATATATATGTGTGTGTGTATACACACACACACATACATATTTTTTAATGGAATCAGACTACACAGCTTCCTTTGAATCCAGCCTTCTTTTCTTAAAAATATATTGAGGGATTTGTTTCAAATTAATGGGTGCAGATCTACGGTAACATTTTTAACGTCTTCATGGTATTGCATTTTATGTATCTTATCATTTATTTAACTCTGCATATATTGAGTATTCAAGTTGCTTTCAATCTTTCCCCATTATAAACAGGATCTATCTTTGAATTAAAATCTGAAGTCACTCACAAATATGACAAATTTTCTTTAGACTTCTTCATACCTCAAGTCACACATAATAGATAAAGACTGCAATGGGTAATGATCCCTTATAAACCTTTGAAACCACTTGACGTCATGTGTCTGTAGTTTTCTGTTAGCTCAGAATATTTCATATTTCCACTCGTGGATTCCTTTGGAGTAGAGAGACATTGCTCTCTGCATTTAACATGCTGACTTCTAAGCTGAAGTTATATGTTGGGGAGGGGAGACACTAACAGTAAATCTAAGGAACCTAAGTTGCTTGAATCTACTTGTGCTCCCTCCAAAGGACCAGTGCTTCCCCTGGAGTCTTGGTGTGCAAGGATACCTGGGGAATTCTGTCTAGCATGATTTCTCATTCCTGCCTCCTTTCCTTCAGCTGAAGTGATCATTACTGTCTTCATCCAATACTTCCTTTAAATTTGGCTGAAAATGCCAGAATACCTCCTATTAGCCTTACTTTAACTGTAATCACTTCTCTATTCTAAAACACCTTAGCAATTAAATACAGCATTGATTGTGAGCTTATTTTGTAATCTTGAATTTTATGTGGGTATCTCTCTTCTTCTCTAGACTGGAAACTTTAATAATCAGAGACCCTAGAAGCTATTTATTTGGAATCCCCTAAAGACAACTTGTACTTCAAATAACATATATTGAATATAGCATTTTAAACTGGACTGTATCAACACAGTTCTGAAAAATATTTTAGCTTTTGGACACTATCAATATTTTTTAATTGTATTGTGTAAAACTGTTCCTTATATTAACTAATTTAAAGAGAAAGGATACTTCAGATTTTTCTCAGTTCTATTTCTTAAAGTATTTTGAGTCTGTTTTGGAGAAGAGATTTAAAAAATAAAATCCATGGTTTTTGGATGTTGAAAATCATTAGACTAGAATGAAAAAAATACATGCAGTTTTATTATATACAAATATTATTATAGCATAGTTTTAAAAATGCTTGATAAGGTAAGTCAATTTCATTTGATTTTTTCATGTTATTTAATATACTTTTCAAAGTAATTTTTAGCAAAAATACATACCTTTATACAATTTGTCCAGCTTTTGAATATAATTTTCCATACTTTGAGAAGAGATCAAATGATGGTAATACAGTTTGGAAATCCTAGGAGGAAAAAGATCAAAAATTTCTACAGAGATCTTACTGCCCTTGTATTATAATAATAATAATTATTATTATTATTTTATTGTAATCTATATTATATTAAATTGCTAGACAGGTGTCATTTAACAACACTTCAAATTTCCCATGATACCCTCAAATGAAACAAAATTAGCAGGTAAGTTTTATCATTTGAATGGCAGAGACATTGAAGCTTTCTTAAACACACAGTTTTGAATAGCTGTGGATGGCCCCCTCACAACGCTCTGAGCAACGCAACGATCACACATAGCCACCTGTCTTCAAGAGGCTCACAATCTAAATTTTTCACCTTGACCTGTGTAAGGCCCCGAATGATCATGCTTCTGGGTCCTTTTCTGACGTGATTTATTTTCTTTGACACTTCCCCTCACTTAATCATCTCTTGCAACACTTCTGTTACTGAACACATTTCTTCTCAGAGTCTTTGTACTTACAGATGCCTCCACATAGAAAGCTTTACCTGCAGTTATTCCCACGGTTCATTCTCTCCCTTCATCACATCTCTGTTCAAAGATGCCCTCCCTGACTGCTGGATATAACAGAGCACCCCTGAAACTTTCTGTCACCTGAACTGGCTCTATTTTCTTCGCTAATTACCAGTCTTTGGTATTATATATTTATTTATTTTGTGTCCCCCACGAGACTATAAGCTTCATAGGGGTAGGCACTTTGTTTCGTGGAAAATAAGTATTTGTTGACTGAATGAATGAAAAGGAAAAGGGGAGAGGCCTAAATAACTCTAATAGAGGGCCAACTGTGGTAAGTACCACAGAATTGATTCAAATGAATGCTAAAGGAGTTCAGAGGCAAGAGGGGAAACATCATTTTTTGTTGGGTAGCCAGAGAAGTAGCATTTGACTGATGATAGAAATGAATGCTTTTCATCCATGTTAAACAGGCAAGGTCATGAAAGAGGTAAAGTACTAAATCAACAGTGAATACTGTAAATAAATGGTCAGATATATAAAGGTATATGTTTCTTCTCATAAAGGAGGTCTCTCTTTAATGGACATGATTTCGGATTGTTTTTCTTAAGAAAACGTTGGAAAGAAAGACCTCTGCCTTGGATCCACCTCTCTAGAGAGTTCATACATTATGAACACACAAAAAATAAATGTGTTAAGGAACATGCAGGTACCTCTGTCACTAGAGACCTGGCTCTCCTCTCTGACACAACAGAGTCCCTAACCCTCAATATCTGCTTTTGTGGCTAACGCTCCTCAGGTCCCAGGGAAAAGCTCCAGATCTGTTGCTCTGTGTTTGTGAAACAAAAATGACCAAGTGACATGAAGGACGGTAGGTTGTAACAGACACTGCTTTCCAGTACAAAGAAAGTTTGGGTGACAAAAGTGCTTAGATAAAAGACAAATTAATTAATTTGAACAAAACCCTTCCTCTTGGATAGCATGAATGCAATAGAACTTTATATAATGAGGAATTATCTCCCTGTGGTGCTGAACATTCAGATTCTTTCTCTCTTTTTATTCCAAATTGTGATTCTAGAGGTACTCAGGAATAGAGAGAGTATTTGCAAGAGTTGCATGTGAGATATGTGACATTGCAGGAGCATTTTGCAATAGTAAATAATTCACATTACTCTTAAATTTGAATGTATGAAGTTTAGGCCTATGTGTGACACATGGTAGTGATTTTTTTATGTTGGCATTTGATGAACACTGAAACCTAGAGCCGTCAATAGTTTTAGTTTTATAAACATATACAACAATTTAAGTTTCAAAAAAGTAAATGAAAAGGTTAATTTTATTTTAGTGATCTTAGTTTAAAATTTGATATTGACTAATTATATTTATTCCTCATTTTAATATAATAGATAATTTTGACTATTCAAAATAACTCTTTTTTTTTGTGAGGAAGATTGGCCCTGAGCTAACATCTATGCCCATCTTGCTCTATTTTATGTGGGATGCCACCACAGCATGGCTTGATGAGCAGTGCTAGGTCCATGCCCTGGATCCAAACCTGTGAACTCTGGGCCACCGAAGTGGAACATGCAATCTTAACTACCACACCACCAAGCCATCTCCCAATAACTCATTTTTAAAACATGTAAATAAGTTTAAATTTTTGTTTTTTATGTTTAACATATTTTTGATAAAAGTATATTCAAATTGTATATAGTTTAAATAGATTTATATTTTCTATTTAAATCCAGTTTATACTATTATTGATAATGTAACACAAATTAAACGAAAATCTTGATTCTAAAAAATATAATTAATGATTATGCTGAAATAAATGTAAGGAAAATGAATTATATGGGATACATAATTATGCATAACTTATGTATGTCTTTATTTTATCACTTATCCAAACATTATAGACCTATCAAGAGATAACCCTGTCATGGAAACAATTATTACAGTCTGTTGTCTGTATATATATATATTTTTTTTGATGAGGAAGATTGGCTCTGAGCTAACATCTATTGCCGATCTTCCTTGGTTTTGCTTGAGGAAGATTGTCCCTGAGCTAACGTCTGTGCAGATCTTCTTCTACTTTGTATGTGGGATGCTGCCAAAGCGTGGCTTTGATGAGGGGTGTGCGGGTCCACACCTGGGATCCGAACCCATGAACTGTGGGCTGCTGAAGCAGAATGCATGACTTTAACCCCTACGCCACTGGGCTGGCCCCAATCTGTTGTCTATAGTTTGTCAACTTTAGATCTTTATTTTACATGTAGTTTTTGATGTTGTTGTTATAAAGGTATTTTTATCAAGGTAAGATGACACAACATATTTTATTTAACAGTTAGCTTGACTTATAGCTTTTAAATCAGACTTGATATGTGGCCTCCATTGCTCTTGCTTAACGTTCTGTAAATGTTGGGGGGGGAGGCTGCTCTTCATACACTTAGAGACCTAAGCAATTGACTATCAGCCTCTCTTCCCTAGACACAGAGTGCTTTTCCTTTAAAGGCTTTGCTTTCCAAACTTCCAAAATCTTTTTTGCATCTGTCTTCTAAACCACTTCCATATTCTCAACACCTTTGTAGAAGCAGCAGTTACTCATCTGGACTCTGGTTTCTGGTCTGATTTGTAGAGTTTGGAACTCATCGCTCCTAACCCCACAACAGGAAAAAAGCTAAGCAAATTTCACATCAACAACTCTTCTTAGATTGATCAGAGAATTACAGTCAGAGGGCAAATTGCTGCCCTGAAAATGGATAAGATAAATAAGCAGATACAGAGAATCACAATTTACCAGGAGCAAAAGCTCAGGAAGAGAAGTGTACTGCTGAAGCCAATACCACAGAAACACCTTCAACTAATTGACAAATTCCTGGTGGCTCAGTGTGGCCTAGCTTGACAGTTAAGAACACTAAGGGGAGGGGATGGCCCAGCAGCATAGCAGTTAAGTTTGCACACTCCACTTCAGTGGCCCGGGGTTCACCAGTTCAGATCCTGGGCACAGACCTACGCACCACTTATCAAGCCATGCTGTGGCAGGCATCCCACATGTAAAGTAGAGGGAGATGGGCATGAATGTTAGCTGAAGGCCAACCTTCCTCAGCAAAAAGAGGATTGGTGGTGGATGTTAGCTCAGAGCTAATCTTCCTCAAGAAAAAAAAAAAGAGTAAAGCAGAAGTAAAGACTTGCAGACAAACAAATATTAAGGAAATTTGTCACCAGCAGACCTACCTTTCAAGAAATGTTAGAAAGAAGTTTTCAGAGAAAAGGAAAATGACAATAGGTCAGAAACTTAGCTCTACATGAAATGAGGAGCATTAGAGAAGAAATAAATGAAGGTAAAATAAACCTTTTATTTTTAGTTTTCTTAATCAACCTTACAGGTAACATATCTGTTATCTGAATATGTTGTTCAAAATAATAATAATGACAACATAATCAGTGATTGTAGCTTATGGATAAGGTAAGTGAATGACAGCAATGTTATAAGGGATAAAAGGGAGGAATTGGGAATAATCTGTTAGAAAGTACTTGAGGGGCTGGCCTAGTGGCACAGCAGTTAAGTTTGCACATTCTGCTTTGGCGGCCCAGGGTTCGCTGCTTCGGATCCTGGGTGTGGACATGGCACCACTTGGCAAGCCATGCATGCTGTGGTAGGCATCTCACATACAAAATAAAGGAAGATGGGCACAGATGTTAACTCAGGGCCAGTCTTCCTCAGCAAAAAGAGGAGAATTGGCAGCAGATGTTAGCTCAGGGCTAATCTTCCTCAAAAAAAAAAAAAAAAGGAAGCACTTGAACTACTCATGAAGCAGTATAACATTATTTGAAAGTGGACTTGGGTTAGTCACAAATGTATTTTCCAAAATCTAGAGCAACCACTAAAAATGTTTTTTAAATGAAGTATAATTGATATGCTAAGAGAGGAGAGAAGTGTAATCATATAAAACACTGAATTTAAACTAGAGAAGCCTGAAAGAGTGGAAGGCAAAAACAAAAACAAAAAATAAAAAGCCAACAAAGAACAGGGCAATGAACGGAAAACAGTTACAAATATGGTGGATATTAATCCAATTACATTAATAATCACTTAAAGGTGAATGGTCTAAATATAACAACAAAAGGCAGAGACTGTAGATAAAAAAGCAAAAGCCAACTATATGCTGGCTACATGAAACCCAGTTTAAATACTAAAGCACAAACAGATTAAAAAGTAAAGGGATGGAGAAAGATATACCATGCTAACATTAATCAAGAAAAGCTAGAGTAGCTATATTAATTTCAGACAAAACAGATTCCAGAGTAAAAAAATTCTCAGGGATCAAGATGGGAATTACATGATAAAGGGGTCAATTCTCAAAGAAGACATGACAATCCCTAATGTGTATGTGCCGAGTAACAGAGTATCAAAATACATGGAACAAAAAGAAACAGAACTGCATGGAGAAACAGACAGACTTACTATGATAATTGGAGACTTCAATACCCCTTTATAAACAACTGACAAATCCAGCAGGCAGGCAATCAGTAAGAATACAATTGAGCTGAACAGCGCTATCAATCAACTAGATATAATTGACATTTATAGACTACTTCATCCAACAATAGCTGACACATTCTTCTCAAGTTCACTTGGAACATTTTCCAAGACAGACCACATTCTAGGCCATAAAATATACCTTAACATATTCAAAAGAACAGACATCATACAAAGTATGGTTTTAGACCACAATGAAATCAAACTAGAAATCAGTAACAGAAAGATAACTGAAAAATCCCAGAATATTTGGAAATTACACAAAACACTTATAAACAACCATGGGTCAAAGAAGAAACTACAAGAAAAATAAAAAAATATTTCAAACTAAATGAAAGTTAAAATACATCTTAACAAAGTTTGTAGGATGCAGCAAATGCAGTGCCTAGAGGGAAATTTATAGCATTGACCACATATAGTAGAAAAGAAGAAAGATCTAAAATCACTAAGCTAAGCTTCCACTTAAGGAAACCAGAAAAAGAACAGCTTAAATCCAAAGAAAGCAGAAGAAAATAAAATCAGAGCACAATTCCATGAAATTGAAAGCAGGAAATCAGTAGAGAAAATCAACAGAACCAAAAGCTGGTTCTTTGAAAAGATCAATAAAATTTATAAACACCAAGCCAGACTAAGAAAAAAGAGAGAAGACACAAATTATTAATACCAGAAAGGAAAGATGGACCATCACTACTGATCCTGTGGACATTAAAAGGACAATAAAGGAATAGTATGAACAACTCTACGCTCACAAATTTGATAACTTAGGTGAAATGGACCAATTCCTTGAAAGACACAATCTATCAAAACTCATACAGGGAGAAACGGATAATCTGAATAGGCCTATATCTAGTTCAAAAATTGAATTAATAATAAATAACCTTCCAAAACAGGCCCAGACGATTTCACTGGTGAATTCTACCAAACAAGGAAGAAATGATACCAAGTCTTTATAAATTGTTCCAGAAAACAGGAGCTTCCTACAGGAAGCACTTCCTATCTCATTCTATTTCATCATCTATAAAATGAAGACGTTTGTCTCACAGGGTTGTGAAGATTAAACATGATGAAACATCTGGCACTGAGCGCTAGTATCTTCCTCCACCTTTCCTTCAAAAGTAAAACTCTATGAACCATGTTCTTTCAAAAATCAAATTAAATAAATCTCATTGGCACCTATGGGAGACTAATTATGGTGCAATAAATGTAGCGAAGCAGGACTCAAAGGATTTTGATCATATCCTCCATCAGTAAAACTATTTTGAGCAATCACTGTCAATATATGTCTGGTTATTTGTGCTAACTCACATGTGTAATACTGTGGTAGTATAATGAAATGTTAAGTAGAAATACAAATGAGATAAATAGAAATAGAAATTCTAATATTTTTTCCCTTCATTTCTGTGGATCTTCTCATGTACTTAATTTTGAACTCCTCCACTATAATGCAGGAAGCATCACTTAATTCTGTGCTATACTTTCATCTGTGCATTCCACTGACATCTGAGCATCTACAGTGTGTCAGTACTATGGTAGCTGGCTTCTGACTAATGGTAACCGAAACTTAGTCGTATCTTCCCAGGAGCGCTCACAGGCTAGTGGGAGAGTCAGACAACAGGCATTTACCGTTGAGAGATAACCAAGGATTGACTCTTCAAGTACCCACACTCCACATCCCTTAAAAGAAAATCTTTCAGAAATTCTTTATCAATCTTATTTTCTAATTGAAAACCCTACATTCTTACTTGGCCCTAGTCAACCAATAACTCTTACCTCTGATACAGGAAGAGGTGAATATTCCGTTAAGACAGTTTGGTTTGGTCAAAAATCTGGTGCTGGTTTTCATTTGTTTAAAATTTGCCTCTAACACCTAAAACAGGCCACCTTGCCATGGGAAGCTATTTAAGAGCTCAAGAGAACCACCTGCACAATTCTCGTGCAGTGTCACTTTTTAAACAGGCGTGGGGGATTGGTTTTCCGAAAAATAACTTCATCAAGAAAAAAACACTGGGGATGGTAAATTCTAAATCCTGCCACAGCCCTTGCTTGCCAGAACAGACAGCTTTTGCTATTAGGATGCCCAGCCAAACACAAATAATCCACTGCCAAAATGAGTTCCTTGGGACAATTTAGGAGTGTTTGGAAGTGAATGGCTCTTTGAGCTGGAAGGCAGCCCAGGTCCATTTTCAAACCCAAGTCAAAATGACAAAGAGCAAATTTCCTGGGCCACTCACCCCCTAAATGTAGGATTACTTTAGATTGGCAGCTGTGCTGTTTATCTAGTTATTTAAG
The DNA here is from genome assembly GCF_021613505.1 of Equus quagga. Classification (NCBI taxonomy): domain Eukaryota; kingdom Metazoa; phylum Chordata; class Mammalia; order Perissodactyla; family Equidae; genus Equus; species Equus quagga. The sequence goes on from NC_060278.1 coordinate 46,583,899, forward strand.
GCTTTTCGTCAGATACTCACAACTGAGTACTTAAACAGGCAGCTTCAATGTTGGTAAGCAACACAGTGTTGATACACCATAGTGGACAAAACCTCCAAGATTAGAGGGACAAGATGGAAATCACAGGTTATGCACATATCATTCAGCTCAAAATATATTTTTTCCTTTCTTTTTTGGTGAGGAAGATTGGCTCTGAGCTAACATCTGTGCCAATCTTCCTCTATTTTCTCTATGTGGGATGCCACCACAGTGTGGCTTGATGGCCCGGGATCCAAGCCCACAAAACCTGGGCCACCAAAGTGGAATGCACAAACTTAACCACTATGCCACCAGGCCGGCCCCTTAAAATATTTTTTACATATTCAGCTCCAAAGCATTGCAAAGATTTTTCTCTTACTGCTAAAAAAAAGGGGGGAGGAAGGGTAGCAAAAGTTTTTAGCTGAATATTAAATACTAATTTAATTGAAAATATTTCCTGAATGAAGACCACAATTAAGTCTGGTTAGCTCTTGGGATTTTCCATAGTCTTCAAATGAGAGTTCACAGGCAGGTTTAAAAGATCACCTGACATTAATCCTACACAATCAAATTTAGTTCTCGTTACATGTAGAAAATTCTGTGATGACTTGAGCACAAAAGAATATACAGGTAATTGTTAACAATTGTAGTTGTGTTGTAGGAGTTATTCTCTTCTTTCTGTTCACTCTGACCTTTCAAGAAAACATCCTAAAGCATCCTCTATTATTTGTGTTCTCTCAATCCCACAGATTTAGGATTTATCGTGTAATCTTTTGATTAAATCATTTGTACGTGTTCCCAAAGAAATAGATTTTAGCTGACATTGAGTTGATGATGCACCATCAATCTGTAACTAAAAGGAAACCAAGTTCGTTGGTATATTATGCTCAGAGTTTCATTGACGGTATTTGCAAAGGTTGTTTGAAAACTTTCTGATGATTTCTACTCTGAGACAGTATCGTTTTGGAGCCAAGCCACCTGGATTGGAAATCTAGCTTTATTCTTCAGAGCTTTGTGAGCTTGGACAACTTATCTAGGCTCTGAGATGCTTGTAACCTTATTTGAAAGACAGAGATGAAATAATACAAAAATCATAATACCCTTCTCACTGGATTGTTACAATGATCATATGAGTTCATATATACATTAAATACATATATACAATTTAAAATAGTGTCTGGCATATAGCAAGTACTTAATAACTGTGGGTTATTTTCAAACTAAGAAATTCTCAAATACCCCTATTCTTTGGGAAATAGTTGTGGATGAATAATGCTAAATAGTCACTTATTCTAAGGTCATTTATATTTGACTTTGCTATCAGACTCCTACTTTTATTTCAATGTGGGTACACCTAAATTCTAAAGTTATATATTTGTGTTTCTATTCATTCTTTTTCCATTTTTGTACAACTTTCTTCTTTTTAATACTTTTATCAGTGTTTCTCTTATTTAATTCATGCTCCTCCTCCATCTTTATAGCCTTGGCTATAAATACACAGGTGAGAAATGGCAGGCGAGACATGTAAATTGAAGGATGAGTAATGGAGTATCTTGTTTGACCAGTTCATTGTACTATGGTGTATAAGTATTACTGCCATAATAAAAGAGATACAAGATATAAAGATGTATCAGAAGAAATAGATCTAGATATATAAATATAGATGGAGATATAAAATGTGGTCTTAACTGTTTTAATTTCAACTAAAAACAATAAGAATGTCATCTAAATAAAAGTCACTGAAACAGAACATCCAACTAGATACAACGGTGTAGTGAGAATGATCTGTAGTCTGCTAGTTGGTTTGATAACAAAGCTAATGATACCAGGGAAGAAGTTCCAGTAACATTAATTTCATATACGAAGACAGCCCACTTTAAATGTAGAGAATGCTATATGAAACTGGCACTAAAGGGAAAGTTTCAGCTTGCATACGGTTGTTGTACTGGAAAATATGCTGCAAAACTGTTCAGAGGGGATATCAGAATGGCTTAAGGAGAACCACTTAGAGTGAGGAACAACAACTGAAACCAGCATGTGACATTCCTAAATAGTAAGTGTTTCTTAGTAGGAAAGAATCTGATTGCCTCTATGCAGTGAGGCACTCCAAGAAAATCCTCAAGAGGGGAAAGAACTGCTAAAAGACAGGTCACACTGTGTTCACAGTTGTATTCTCGGGGTTTAGCATTGTCAGGTACAAAATAGGGGCTAGGAAAATATTATTTGGCCAAAGGAATGACTGAATAATGAATAAATAGACTTGGTCCCGGGGAAACCATGAACTGTTCAAAGGTTGAGTCTTCTGGAATAGCACATCTTTATTCTCTTGTTCAACCTCATCACTCTAGAAACCAAGAGAAGCAGATAGAAGTTGTATGTCCCAGAAATAGTTTTCAGGATTGCTGGGAAGATAGTGGTATAGGAGGAATCAGAACTCGCCTCCTTCCATGGACACAACAAATTTACAACTACTCTTGGAACAATTATCCCCGAGAGAGAACCATAAACTGGATAAAAAGAACCCCCATAACAAGGGACAGTGCTGACTGAGGTGGAAGAGGCAGAAATATCTTTCTGGAGAGGAAAAAGCCACATTCTAGCTGTGGCGCTTCGGCTGCAAGCAATCTTAAGGCACAAGCTTTCCCTGGGGGAGTGGGGGATCCGAGCAGGAGGGCTTTAGCATAATAAGCAGTTTTTTGACTCAGGACAACCAAGATGAGTGTCGCAACATCTGGCTTTGCTGGTTATTAAAGACAACACAGAATATCCCCAGAAAAGTTATGGAACATACTAGAAAGAAAAGCCTGCTCTTAAAGGGCCCACCCCAAATTTGCTTGTTCCAGAAAGTGACATAAAATTGCCGGAAAGAAAGATACACAGTTCTTTGGTGAAATAGACTCACTTGATAGGCTCTGGGGGACATCTTAGGGAGGCAGGTGGTGGCTGGAACCACCTCCCCAGGGACAAAGACAGTGGCAGCAGCCATTCTTGTGACCTAGTCAAAGTACGCTGACTCAGACTCTGGCAGATGCCATTGGAGTTTTTCTCCTGGCCTGTTAGCACAAGGGTTTGCCTCACCCACAAGTGCACCAATTTGATCCAGCTTAGCCAGGGCAGGCAGCCAGCTCTAGGGACTTGCTCCACCCACCAGGAAGCCCTCAGGGAACTTGTGGGCCCACATAGGCAGGGTATGTGGGACCCCTGCAGCACGGTGAGTGTGTCTGCCTCTCTGGGGTAAGGCATGCACAAGGGGCAGGCCTGCATTGGTGGAGTGTGTGGGGCCTCTGCAGCAGGGCAAGTGGGTCCCCATTAGCAAGGCAGGGCAAGTGCATGGGGCAGGACTGTGTTTATGGGGTGCATGGGCATATGCACAGTGGGGCTTTTCCAGCTGCAGCAGACTTGTGCTTCCTAAACAGCCACACAGGGGGTCTGCCACACCTTACAATGCCTGAAGTAATTGTGTGCTGCCTTGCCTGGGGCTAGCTCAACCCAGGTGCATTCCTGAGAGAGGTTACAGCCTCTTAGGTGAGAGGGCTATGGCAATTGTGAGCCCCTGAGCCTAGCAACCAGCCACGCTGGGGGGCTACTCACTTAACAGATAAACTGCAACAGGAATGTGCTATTAGACCTTGCAGCCAAATGTGCTGGGGCTCCCCAAACACAATTTACAAACAGCTGGCCAGGGAGGGAAAGCCTAGACTTCCTGGGTACCTGCAGTAAGAGCAACCCTGCCACAGCAGAAGGACACAAGTGGCTCACTTGGTGGTCACTCCTGGACCATTTGGACTGGTGGCAAGAGGGAAGTACACTGCTGGGCCTCAAAAGGTGTCTCTTACATAAGGCCACTTCTCCAAGATCAGGAGATGTAGGTGACTCACCTAATACATAGATATAAGCACAGAGAAAGAGGCAAAATGAGGAAGCAAAGGAATACATTCCAGGCAAGTGAACAGGACAAAATCCCAAAAAAGAAATAAATGAAACAGAAACAAGCAACCTACCCAACAAAGAGTTCAAACAAAAAGTCATAAGGATACTCACTGATCTTGGGAGAAGACTGGATGAACACAGTAAGAATGTCAATAAAGAATTAGAAAATATAAAAAAGAACCAATAATAAATGAAGAATACAATACTGGCAATGAAAAATTCATTAGAGGGACTCAACAGCAGAGTAGATGATACAGAAGAATAGATCAACAAGCTGGATGAAAGACTAGAGGAAATCACCCAAGCAGAACAGACAAAAGAAAAATGAATTGAAAAGAATGAGAACAGTCTAAAGAAACTCTGGGACAATGTCAAGCACACTAACATTCATATTATAGGTGTCCCAGAAGGAGAAGAGAGAGACAAAGGGGTAGAGAATCTATTTGAAGAAATAATAGCTGAAAACTTTCCTAATCTAATGAAGGAAACAGACATCCAAGTAGAGGAAGCACAGAAAGCACCAAAAAAAAAAAAACCCAAAAAGGCCCACACCAAGGCACATTATAATTCGAATGTCCAAAATTAAATATAAACAGGGCATCCTAAAATCAGGAAGAGAAAGGCAACAAGTGACATACAGAGAAAACCCCATAAGGCTATCAGCTGACTTAGCTGAAACCCTACAGGCTAGAAGAGAGTGGTATGATATATTTAAAGTGCTGAAAGGAAAAAACCTACAGCCAAGAATACTCTACCCAGCAAGGTTATCATTCAGAATGGAAAGAAAGATAAAGAGTTTCCCAGACAAGCAAAAATTAAAGGAGTTTATCACCAAGAAACCAGTTTTAAAAGAAATGCTAAAGAAACTTATTTAAGTGGGAAAGAGAAGACCACAAATAGGAATAAGAAAATTATTTTTAAAAAAAACAAGCAATAAAATCACTGGTAAAGGCAAAAATACAGTACAGGTAGCAAAAGAGTAGACCATTTAGAAAGAGGTCAAATTAAAGAGACTATGAACTCAATATAGATTGCTATATACATAGAATATTATATCCGAACCTCATGACAATCACAAACCAGAACCCTATAATAACTACACAAATAAGTAAGAGAAAGGAAATCAAACATATTACTAAAGAAAGCCATCAAACCACAAGGGAAGAGAGCAAGAGAAGGAGAAAGGAACAGAGAAGAACTACTAAAACACCCAGAAAATAAGTAACAAAATGGCAATAAATACATATTTATCAATAGCTACTTTAAATGTCAATGGACTAAATGCTCCAATCAAAAGGCATAGGGTGGCTGTTTGGATAAAAAAAAACCGAAACCCGTGAATATGCTGCATAAAAGAGACACACTTAGACCTAAAGACACTCACAAACTGAACGCAAAAGGGTGGAAAAAGATATTCCATGCAAATGGCAAAGAAAAGAAAGCTGGGGTAGCAATACTTTTACTATACAAAATAGACTTTAAAACAAAAACTGTAACAAGAGACAAAGAAGGGCACCACATAATGGTAAAGGGAACAATCCAATAAGAGGATATAACAGGGGTAAATATCTATGCACCCAACATAGGAGCACCTAAATGTATAAATCTGTTATTAACAGACATAAAAGGAGAAATAGACAGTAACACCATAACAGTAGGGAACTTCAACACTCCACTTACACCAATGGATAGATCATCCGATCAGAAGATCAACAAGGAAACACTGGCGTTAAATGACACATTAGACCAGATGGACTTAGTAGATATATAGAGAACACTCCATCCAAAAGTCACAGAATACACATTCTTTTCAAAAGCTCGTGGAACATTCTCCAGGATTGATGACATATTAGGCCACAAAACAAGTTTGAATAAATTTAAGAATATCAAAATAACACTAAGCATCTTTTTTGACCAGAAAGGTATGAAACAAGAAATCAACTACAGGAAGAAAATCAGAAAAGCCACAATTATGTGGAGACTAAACAAAATGCTACAGAACAATGATTGAGTCATAAAGAAATCAAAGGAGAAATAAAAAATACCTGGGGACAAATGAAAATGAAAATATGACATGACAAAATCTATGGGATACAGCAAAGCAGTTCTAAGAAGGAAGTTTATAGCAATTCAGGCCTACCTGAAAAAACAAGAAAAATAGCAAATAAACAATCCAACAGTGTACCTAAAGGAACTGGAAAAAAAAAAGACGAAACAAAGCCCAAATCAGCAGAAGGAAGGAAATAATAAAAATCAGAGTAGAAATAAATGATATTAAAAAAACAATAGAAAAAAATCAATGTAACCAAATCAACGGTTCTTTGAAAAGATAAACAAAATTGATAAACTTTTAGCTAGACTCACTGAGGGAAAAAAAGAGAAGGCTCAAATAAATAAAATCAGAAATGAAAGAAGAGAAATTACACTGGACACCTCAGAAATACAAAAGATTACAAGAGAATATTACAAAAAGCTATACACCAACAAATTGGAAAATCTAGAAGAAATGGATAAATTCTTAGAATCATACAATCTTCCAAAAAAGAAGAAATAAGAATTTAAATAGACCACTCAGCAGTAAGGAGATTGAAACAGTAACCAAAACCTCCCCAAAAATAAAAGTCCAGGACCAGATGGCTTCCCTGGTGAATCCTACCAAACATTCAAAGATTTAATACCTATCCTTCTCAAACTCTTCCAAAAAATTGAAGAGAATGGAAAGCATCCTAACTCAGTCTATGAGGCCAACATTACCCTGATACCCAAACCAGACAATGACAATACAAAAAAGAAAATTACAGTCCCATATTACTCATGAACATCAACACAAATATCCTCAAGAAAATACTAGCAAATTGAATACAACAATATGTTAAAAAGATCATACACCATGATCAAGTGGGATCTATTCCAGGGATGCAGGGATGGTTCAACATCTGCAAATCAATCAACGTGATACAACACATTAATAAAACGAAAAATAAAAATCACATGATCATCTCAATCAATGCAGAGAAAGTATTTGATAAGATACAGCATCAATTTATGACAAAAAAAAATCTGAATAAAATGGATATAGAAGGAAAGTACCTCAACAGAAAAAGGCCATATATGACAAACGCACAGCTAATACCTTACTCAACAGTGAAAAACTGAAAGCTATCCCTTTAAGAACAGGAACCAGACAAGGATGCCCACTTTTGCCACTTTCATTTAGTATGGTATTGGAAGTCCTAGCCAGAGCAAACAGGCAAGAAAAAGAAATAAAAGAGATCCAAACAGGAAAGGAAGAAGTAAAACTGCCCCTATTTGCAGATGACTTGATTTTATATGTAGAAAATCCTAAAGAATCCACTAAAAACAACTAGAAATAATAAATGAGTACAGTCAAGTTACAAGAGAGAAAATCAACATACAAACATCAGTTACATTTCTACGCACTAACAATGAAGTAGCAGAAAGAGAAATTAAGAAAACAATCCCATTTGCATTTGCAACAAAAAGAATAAAATACCTAGGAATAAATTTAACCAAAGTAGTAAGAGACCTGTACACTGAAAACTATAAAACATTGTAGAAAGAAATTGAAGAAGACACAAAGAAATGGAAAGATATTCAGTGCTCCTGCACTGGAAGAATTAACATAGTTAAAATGTCCATACTTCATAAAGTAACCTACAGATTCAGTGCAATCCCTATCAAAGGTCCAACAATATTTTTCACAGAAATAGAACAAAGAATCTTAAAATTTATACAGAACAACAAAAGACACAGAATAGCCAAAGCAATCCTGAAAAAAAGAGCAAAGCTGGAGGTATCACACTCCCTCATTTCAAAATATACTACAAAGCCATAGTAACCAAAACAGCATGGTACTGGCACAAAAACAGACACACAGATCAATGGAACAGAATTGAGAGCCCAGAAATAAACCTGCACATCTATGGACAGCTAATTTCCGACAAGGGAGCCAAGAACATACGATGGAGAAAGGAGAGTCCCTTCAATAAGTAGTGTTGGGACAACTGGACAGCCACATGCAAAAGGAGGAAAGCAGACCATTATCTTGTACCATGCACAAAAATCAACCCAAAATGGATTAAAGACTTGAATGTAAGACCTGAAACCATAAAACTTCTAGAAGAAAACAACAGTCTTAGCAGCACTTTTTCAAATACCATGTCTGACCGGGCGAGGGAAACAAAAGAAAAAATAAACAAATGGGACTATGTCAAACTAAAAAGCTTCTGCACAGCAAAGAAAACCATCAACAAAATGAAAACAACCTAACAATTGGGAGAAGATATTTGCAAACCATATATCTGTCAAGGGGTTAATATCCAAAATATATAAAGAACTCGTACATCTCAACAACATAAAAACTAACAACCCAACTAAAAAATGGGCAAAAGATCTGAACAGACATTTCTCCAAAGAAGATATACAGATGGCCAACAGGCACATGAAAGGATGTTCAACAGCATTAACTATCAGGGAAATGCAAATCAAAACTACAATGAGATATCACCTCACTTTGGTCAGAATGGCTATAATTAACAAGACAGGAATTAACAAGTGTTGGAGAGGATGTGGAGAAAAGAGAACCCTCGTACACTGCTGGTGGGAGTGCAAACTGGTGCAGCCACTACGGAAAACAGTATGGAGATTCCTCAAAAAATTAAGAATAGAACTACCATTTGATGCAGCTACTCCACTGCTGGGTATTTACCCAAAGAACATAAAAACATGAATGCGTAAAGATATATACACCCCATACGTCCACTGCAGCATTATTCACAATAGCCAAGACTTAGAAACAACCTAACTGCCCACCAAAGGATAAATGGATAAGGAAGATGTGGAATATATACACAATGGAATACTACTCGGCTATAAAAAAGATGAAATCTTGCCCTTTGCAACAACGTGGATGGCCCTTGAGGGTATCATGTTAAGTGAAATAAATCAGAGGGAGAAAACCAAACACCATATGATCTCACTCATAAACAGAAGATAAAAACAACAACAACAACAAACAAACAAGCATATAGATACAGAGATTCCTTGGTGGTTCCCAGAGGGGAAGCAGGCAGGGATAAGGGTGAAAGGAGTGACAGGGCACATGTGTACAATGACGGACTGTAATTAGTCTTTGGGTGGTGAACATAATGTAGTCTATACAGAAATTGAAATATAATGATGTACATCTGAAATTCATATAATGTTATCAGCCAACGTTATCTCAATAAGAATAAATTAAAAATAAAATCAAAAATAAAATCAGAATAATAAGGCAGTGATGAGGTTCAACATGAAGCCATGTACAAAGCACTCAGCAGTTGCTCAATAATCCCATAGTTGCTCAATAAATGTTAGCCATTATTTAAAAAAAAGAAATTGTTTTCATTTCAGTATAATTTCTCTGAGATTAATGATAAGATAAAGTAGGGGCCGGCCTGGTGGCATAGTGGTTAAGTTCACATGCTCCGCTTTGGCAGCCCAGGGTTCGCAGGTTCAGATCACGGGCACGGACCTAGCACTGTTCATCAAACCACGCTGTGGTGGCGTTCCACATAAAAGAGGGGAAAATTGGCACAGATGTTAGCTCAGTGACAATCTTCCTCACCAAAAACATAAATAAATAAAAAATAAGGTAAAGTATAAATGAAGCTTTAATAAGCAGAATTCTCATAACCCTCTACTAACCCTAGATTTTCACATTATCATCAGGAATTATCACGTTGGTTTATTTTCTTTCTGCTTTTTTGGAAGAATTTATTTTTAAACATTCATTTATTTACTCACTCATTCTCTCTTTCTTTCAAAAAATATGACTCAAGCCCCTACTGATGGCAAGCACTCCACTAGGCAACGACGATACAGCAAGGAAAATGTCAGGCAAAAATTCCTGTCTTTATGAAACTTAAATTTCTAGTGAGCAGAGACAGACAATTAGCAAGCAAATAAGTCAGATTATAATAAGTGGGATGAAGACAAGACGGGGTAGGGAAGAAGGGCTGAGGAGTGAGGGCAAGGGCTCGCAATTTCAAATCAGGTGGTCAGGAAAGGCTGCTCTGGGGTGACACAGGCACCAACCTGAACGAGGTGAGGGTGTAACCATGTGAAGTGAGAGCATAACGACAGCTACCAACATCGTCACTACAGCGCTAGTACCACTTCCAGTAACCAAAACCTGCTAAGCTACCCTAAAGAGATCACTTGTTCTGCTGTAACACTTGTGGAGGGCAAAATTTCCCAACGTCTGAAACCTGGTGGTGCATCTGGCACTTGCGGTGCAGAATGTAGGTCAGAATCAAGCAATAAAAAAGTGTCGCCTTTTCCCCGAAGGCAGCGCACAAGGGGCAATGTGGCCTTGTTGTGAATGAATGGAGCTCCATTAATCTCACTTCTTTGACGTTGATGGCGCTGTCATATCCTAGTGTTGTCGTCACACGACGAGCACTGACAGCATCCCGGCTCCTGAGAAGGAGTTGAGCAATAGTTCAGGCAGGGAATGGGGCCTAGCCCGTAATTCCTAATTCCCACTGGTGCATTTAGATCCCTTATGTAGTATTGCCCAAGGGAGCCATTTGGAGAAAGAAAGAGGACTATTAATAACAGTTACCTTTTTCTTTCATTGATGCTACAAATGGTGTCTAATGTCAAAAAGTAATTAGCCAGAAAAAAATTCACAGGAAAATAATACTTGGATGCATCATCTGGGGAAGTGGCAGCTGAATTTTTTTTTTTTTTTTTGGTAAGGAAGATGGGCCCTGAGCTAACCTCTGTTGCCAATCTTCCTCTTTTTGCTTGAGGAAGATTTCCCTGAGCTAACATCTGTGCCAATCTTCCTCTATTTTGTATGTGGGATGCCACCACATCATGGCTTAATGAGTCATGTGTAGGTCCATGCTCGGGATCTGAACCCATGAACCCTGGGCAGCTGAAGCAGAGTGTGTGAACCTAACCACTATGCCACCATGCCAACCACCGAAATTTTTTTAAGATAGCAATTACTAACTTTTGGCAAGGTTAGGTGTTCTTTTAGCAATTGTGGGCTCCCATCAGAAAAAGCAAGCCGCCTCCCAGAGAAGTACTCAAAGAATGCATTTTTCCTCCACTTTTCTTGAAATTGTTCACATTTAAGTTTTGTGACGGGATTTATTATTATTTCTTGGTTAGCTGGAGGGGAGGTCTCTACATAACATGTCTTGTTCATTTTCTAATTACCCCTTGAATAAGCAAACACTCTGAAACAATAAACTGGCTGACTTAAAAGCTGGCGCTAACGAAAATGAAGGGCAATTTTCTACTGATTGTAATGGCTTTAAAAGTGCAAATCTTACCCTTGGAATCAACTAGTCATCAGATCTTAAAATAAAAAGTAATATCGCCTTGCCTTCATAAAAGCCGGTTTATCTCCTTCTGTATACCATTTTCATCAAACAATGTTTTCCACTTGTCGGTTTACCCTTTTACTGTAAGAGCATCTATGCTAATGTGTGGTATAAAAATCAAGAAATTAGTCTTACAGCAGGGAGTCTGCAAACTACCCCGTTTTAATCTTATCCTTCAAACAGCGGCAGAAAACATATTAATTGCAGTTTAATTTATGCAACAAATATTTCATTTTAATTATGTTTAATTTTCGTCAAGCTATAAAAACGTCAGTAGTTCTGACGGAGTTTTTTCTTACAAGTTTTCTGAAATGAAAGAATTAAAATCAAGCACTGTTTCGGAAAGAAATTATGAAAGATTTCTAATTACTGCTTATGTTTTGAAAAATTGCTAATCTGGTAGACCCCAAATCACATGTGGGAACATGCGAACTTGAAGCTTTATTACTCGATATTTATAATTCTTAATAATATACATGCATCATTAATATAATGGAATTCTCACAGGAAGGATTTTTTTTTTGTAATTATAGGAGACATCCATAACTGTCACTGAATCGTGGATTTTCTCTATAGCAATGTTTTTGTTAATTCCTCTCAGGAAAACTAAGACAAAAATAAGTGAAACTGATTGTTGCTGATACGCCGCACTGAAGAAAAGAATATTTACCATTAATAGTGGTGGAAAGAAAAATGTCAAACCACCAAAGCTGAACGGCATTAATTATATTCAGCAAATATTTATTAAGCTCTTACTAGGTGCAAATCCTACTCAAACGTTGTCTCATATAAAAATGCTACCACCTTCTGGAAATCCTTCTCTCCTCACATGTAAATTCAATCTCCCTGCAGTGGATGCCTACGGTGCCTAATTACACCTTTCTTACAGCCCTTTATATCTTCTGTTTTGTACCACAGGAATTCCCCTCATGTTCCATCTCCCCGACTAGATGACAAGGTTCCTGGGGGTAGGGTTCGGGTCTTCCATGTTTATAGTCTCCACGTATTACATTCAAATATAACTGAAAATGAAAACCTACTGGTATGAATAAAATGTTCTGGGTGTTATGTTTTTGGAAATAACACTACTATTTCAAAAGCTTCTCTATAAAAGTTGTATAGACCTATATTTTGAAATTATTCATTTAAAAGACTTCTAGTTTTAAGATGGCAGAGCAATGAATTTTCTGCCCTATCTTATCCTCTCAGAAATAGTCCCCCAAAACACGGAGAATTATAAATATCTACAAAACTATATCTTCAATGAAACCAGGAGACAGGAGCGACGCCAAATTATAATTTATGTTGAGAGATAGATGAGGAGTGGTACCAGCCCTAAAAGGAATAGAGAACAGAGACACCTTTGTGTCTGAAGAGGGAGATGCCAGTGAAATCCCAGCCTTTTCTTCCTACCTAAATCCCAGAACCCTCAGGCTCCAGATTCTTCAGATATCTCCAGAAGGCAAAGGTGAGACACAGGACCTTGTGGAAGTCTAAATAAGGAACACTTAACTTCCAAGCTACCTCCCCAAGTTGCCCTTAGGAAAGCTCCCTCTCATTCATCCCCGAAGATTCAGGTCATTTGTTCTCTCAGGGAAAAAAATAGAAAAACAAAACCTGGAGACACTAGGCTTCGCAGAGGGCAAGGGTAAGGCACTGTACTGAGAATTAGTGAAACTCTTCATACTGAACTGTGAAAACATCATCCTATTCCCCACCCCCTTTCCCAACTCCCAGAGGACTAGCACACTTGGCAGGAGAGTAGAGAACTTTTTGTTGGAAAATCTGAATGGCCAAAAGTAGTGGCCCCTCCACAGAAAGTCATTTCTATAGTGAAAGCTTTCAGTCAACAGCCCTGCCTATGCACACGATGATTTCACCCAGCATTTAGTGCCTCGCTTTTGAATATGAATGAAGAGCCAAAAACACACAGATGTGTGAGAAAAACCTCCATCCTAAAACCCTAATGCTAACCCTAACATACAGATAAGTAGAAAACCAGTTTAGATGAATTTGAGACAACTAAGAAGCAGGACAAAGTATCATTAAAATCCAAAACAAATATTCTGAGAGACATTAGAAAGGCTATTGCATCCATTAAGCAAGTATAGGCTTCTACTTAAAAACAATTGAAAAAAATAAGAGCTTAGTGAATTAATAATATGAAAGCAGAAAAAGAAATAAAAATTTGAAAGAAAAATTGGAATTTAACACCAAGGAACTCTCCCAGAAAGTAAAACAAAAGGACAATGAAATGGAAATAGGAGATACAGGTTAAAGAAAAGACAAGTTGAGAATTAATTTTAAAGAATTTGATCTCTGACTACAGGAGCTCCAGTAAAAAGAATCTGAGAAAACAAAGAGAAAAGAATGCAAGAATATTTCCCCAAAGAAGCAGAATGACAGATAACAATGGCTTAAAACAGTAGAGACAAGTTTCAACCTAAAATTCCATACCTAATCAATATCAATTACACGTGAGATGGAATTTTCAGAAATAATAATTATATTGAGAGGCTGTTACAGGGTATAGGAAAACTTGATAAGAGGTGTAAAGAAAATTAAGCAAATGAGGGAAAAGGCCATTATTCATTCCAGGAAATACAGAAAGTTATACAAGAAGGAAACATCATCTTAGAACACTTCTTGGTTTAATAGGAAATCATCTTTCCACAGTGAAAAAAAATTTGAAGTTTGAATATTTGTTGACTCAAGACTTATAATTATATTCCAAGAAAACATTGAGATGCTGGTATAAAAGAGTTAAATTCTCATCTTCCATAGTTGAAGATCAATGGTTAATATCTAAAACTGATAAATCAAGAGATAGTATATTATTCAGGTAGAAGATAAAAGAATTGAAAGTGGTGATCTCTAGAAAATAAGACTGGACATGAAGGATGGAGAAGAGTGGATCAGGAGCTTGTCACTTAACATTACAAATCTTTGAACATATTTACTTTATCTTAACTGTGTACCTCTTTCGCTTTAATATAAATAAAGTAAAAAATAATTAGTGTACCAAAATATTTATTATTCTTAGAATTAAGTTTCCTTTCTATTTGGACAATTATTTTTCAACTGCATTTCTTTCAGTAATTGATGCCCTTTTTAAAAATCATTTATATAAAATACCTCGCTACATTTATCCTAAATTCCTAAATATATCGTTTCTCATATGTCTTTTTTTGCCATATTTTCCTTTCTGAGCATTTTTAACAATGCTTCCCATAAGGAAATCAACATAATAAAACATTAAAATGCAGATAAGATAGTCAACAGAAGTTAATGTATTTTATAATGCCACTCCCTTTATAAGCTTTGGGAAAATTATATACACATTTACTAGTCTACGTACAATACTTAACATCTATATTTGAACCAAAATTATTAAAGACAATGATCTATTTTCCGAATTAATGTCTTTTTTCCCCAACTAAATCAAATTAAGAAAGCAATGTGAATTTCTTCAGAAGCTATTTCATACTTGGATGCCCTTGAACTTTACTGAGTCTGAACTAAAAAACATATGTAAGTAAAATACCTTGGGATTCAAAATACTACAGAATGCTTATTTGGGTTGTCATTCAAAGCACAATTTATTGAAAAACATTTAAATATAATTCCTAATTTATTTAAACTTTATCAATGAAAGACTGTCAAATTCAAGAATATTGACATATGATACATGTAATAATTTATTCTCAACATTTAATATATTGTTTCATCATTGTTTCAAAAATATAAAAATTTAAAGATTGAAAGGATATAAAAATGGCACAGTTTAAATGATTATGGCCATCTGAAACTCTATGGCTGGCATAGATATACAATATAAGAGAAAAAACTCTCTTGAATAAAGTTAAATTCAACTGTGGTTGTATCGTGTTGACTAAACCACTTTTGTTCTATAAATAAGAATTTATCAGAAACAAAGTCAAAAACAAGAATATCTTGCCGCAGCCAGTATATAACTGCTAATTAGTTGATATCTCTTTTTAAATTATACTTTTAAAACTAAACCGTTAATAAGTTATATTCTTAGTAAGTGAATTCTGTGTAGTTGATACAAATACTTGAGAAACTTTGACCCAAGTACATTAACCACTCTTATAATGTGGTTTAAATTATTATTCTATTTCACAAAAACTTTTTATAAGAAATACAAAATAAACTCAATATAGGAAAAAATAAAACAAGTATAAAAGTAGCAAGCACACATAGCACTAAGTTCTAGGTAGTTGATTTGGCTCTGATATAAAAAGGCTAAAATAGTTTACTGAGATATTAACATGTCTTGTATCCACTAGCAACTTGAAGTTCAATTTTTAGTAGAAAATATCTCTGAACTAAGCTTGATAGGTTAAAAGTGTTCCTAAAAAAACAAAACCTTCCAGAGGTAATTCATAGAGTCTTTTTAAGAAATAAGAACAAGAATTATCTTGACTTTCTTTGATGTTACTAAGTAAAATTTTGACAAGTATATATTTACTTTACTCAGGAAAAGAAGTATAAGAATTGTTTCATATTGAAAAGCCACATTAAACCTCTATCATGAACGTAATATTAATATGCTAGACTGAAATAATTGAGTTGTAGATTTATTTTATGCAAACTATTTAGTAATGTAGTTTAGGATATTAATGCATAATACTTTACATATCACTTATGTAGACATATGTTTAGCTAATAATAGATTATGTTATATGTAGGTGTTAGTCTTCACTGATGATATTTCTAGAAACCCATTAGTTTCCAAGAGCTTGGAAATTAATGGTAAACTATTTCAATTAGTTTTGTCTGCTCTCCAACTATGGTTAGGGCCTATCCAAGTTTTCAAAACTGTTAATGTGAGTTACTGGGTATTAGCCTCACAATGTCCCATTAAGTTCTTATCTATCATGGGACTAGTTAATTAGCTTGGAGAAGGAATTGCCTCTTCCAAGAAATCTTACATTTAGAGCCCTAAGAAAACTCTTCTCCATTTCCACCATCAATAGCACATGGAAGAACTGGCTCAGGATGTGGTGGGGGGCGGGGAGTGCAAACAACAGCTACTAACGTCTATGTCTTCATGGTAGAACTGAAAAAGTCATCAAAGAATTATCTCCGTAAAGGATCTGGTGCTCAGACAGTGCCGGCAAGTCTTTGGTAGGCTTCGTATAGCAGATCATCCTCAGTCCAAGTAAATTGCTCTGGAACTCCTCCTTACTTACTTTTCACTTTATCACAAGCATTAAAGTGGAGTTTCTTTCTGGGTCATTGTTTTTTCAGGAGAAACTTTTACTCCTCAAGACAATGAGTGGAAACACAAAATTGTTGAGCCACAGAAACCAAGCTGTAGGCTAGGCTTTACATAGGTTCTACAGAAACTCACTGTATGCAGGGCCTCTACGCCATGCAAAGAAGAGTTGTGAGAGGCAGGACCAGGTGAGAACTATAAATTTCCATGTCTTCCATCAATTATTAGTGTTGGAGATCTAGGCAATGGGAGCAAGTGAATTGGGTTGCCTGGAAAGGAGGCCTTGGTCCAAAGAGATGGAAGGTCCAAATCCACAGGCCTCTATGTTGGTAAATAGTGAATGTGTGTGGTGCTCTTCAAATAGAAGGGTAAGAGGAAAATAATTACACAGGCCCATGGAAGAAAAAGAGACCCACATGTTAAAGACTTGTACGAAAAGCTGACATCTGCAAGTCATCACTTACAGAAACCTAAAGACAATTTAAGTGTTAGAGAATATTGTCAACTTCAACCAACTCCTGAAATTATAGGTTCTATAAAACAGAGCCAAAGCCAAAAAATATAAAACAGGCTAAAATAACAGAACTAGATACCCATAAAAACAACCTGGTCCTCTGACATTAGGTGAAAAGAGTAAATAAACTAAGATTACTATAGCAGAATTAAAATTCTGTTTAGCAGTAACAATTGGCTATTCTTGAGTTGAATTGGCAATAAAGGTTATATTTTAGAATAAAGGAAATAATTCAAAAAAGCAACCCCCCAACACTTACACAAAGAATCAGTCTTATCTCAGATATTTCTTTTCTAACAGTAATTGATAGAAGATGACAAATTAATACCTATAAAGTTAAGAGAAAAAGGGTATGGGCCCAGTATCTTATACAAACTCTAGTTGGCAGTTACATATGAAAACAAAAGAAAGGTATTCTGTTATTGTATTAATTGGAATTAGATTCAGCTACAACTGATAGAAAGTCCAAATTAACAGTGGCCTAAACAAGAAAGAAGTTTCTCTTCTGCACTAAAGTCCAGGGTTGGTGGGACACTCCACAGTGTAAGGGACCCAGGGTTCTTCTACACTATTGCTCTATCTTTTGTGTCCTACCTTGATCCAAGGATTACAGTATGATTGAAGACGTCAATCAATAGCTAGCTATGAAGTCCCCCATTGCAGACATCAAGAAGGAAGAAATGAGAAGAATGACACTTGCTTTTCCTTAAAAACACCATGGGAGGCAGTCCACCATGGCACTCTTGAGTTCCTACATGTCTTGCTGAATGTGTCAGAATCACAAAGTCTTGATCATTCTTTTACCCAGACTCAGGGTCACTTCTTGGCATTGTTTATGCAACTGACAATCCTGAGAAGTGATGTAACATCTCACAGTATGGATCCCATAGTCCTACAAACACCTGGTCTCCCTCTGGACAGAGCTGGCTTGCTTCCTGCTTCCTATAAAAGTGGTGGATTTCCTACAGTCGGAGGTTTTCTCCCACGGCACACTTGCATGTGTAGGCCCCACCCGGCTCTCTGTACCACCCTGTGGGATTTGAGGTTCAGGAAACTGGCACAACTATGCTAAAACTCCTTCTACTGCTTGAGCTGTGAGGAATAATCTCTGACCTACGATGTTTGTGTCTTTTTATCAGCATCTATAGGACTGTGTCAGATTAATTTACTAGCTTGTATAGTTCTTTGGGTGAGAGCTCTGCTTTTAGCTGTCCTCTGCACCATCAGACTTACATACGCAGGGAAAAAGTCTAATTAATAATTCCCAAATGCTTGACCCACGCTTTTGTTTACATTCCATTTTCCAGCTCTTAGTCACAGGACTATAACTAGCTTAAAAAGGTGGCTGATAAATGCAGTTTTTATTTCAGGCAGCCATATACCCAGCTATAAATCAGAAGATCTATTAGTCTAGAACAAGGGTCAGCAAACTGTAGCCTGTAGGCACAAGCTAGTCCACTTCCTAATTTTTAAATAAAGTTTTATTGGAACATAGTCACGCCCATTCTTTTATGTATTGTCTGTGGTTACCTTTGTGATACAATGACAGACGTGAGTAGTGGTAACATAGATCATGCAGTCTTCAAAACCTAAAATAGTTACTCTCTGGCCCTTTAAGAGTTTGCTGACCGCTGGTACAGACGAAGGGGAAAACTGATATTGAGGCACATATTCAAGGCCTTAGAACAGGTACTATCCATGCCTTCCTATAAATAAAGCCTTTGCTGAATATCCGATGCATCAAAAAAATGATTCATTTTAATATCTGAGCAAAAAGAATCAGTAATATCAATATGATCTCAAACAAAAAACATAAGTAAAGACTTAGAAGATTTAAACACTATAAACAAAATTCAAGAGATTGATATATAGAGAACATTGTACTCCAACTGTGGAAAATATATTCTTTTTAATGTATTTGGAACATTTACCAAAATTGAGCAAATTCTGGGCCATAAAGGAACTCTCAACAAATTCCAGGAGATTAAAATCATAGAGAACATTCTTTGGCCACAGAGGAATTAAACTAGTAAATTAATAAAAATATAACTAGGAAATCTCCAAATGTTAGAAAAGTCAATCATATACTTCTAAACAAAACATGAGTCAAAATAGAAGAAATTTTGAAATTTATGAGGAAAACTTGTGGGATGTCACTAAACCCATTTTTTGAAACATGTAGCCTTATATGCATATATTAGAAACAAAGACTGAAAATGAATTATCTAAGTATCTATCTCGAGAAGTAACAAAAAAAACAGCAAATCTAAAAAGTTGAAGGACGAAAAACATAAACAGCAGACGTTAATGAAATAGAAAATAATCATTCAATTAAGAATATCAAAGCAAAGTAAAAAGTTAGTTTTACAAACAGATTGATGAAATTGAAATATTCCCTAGCCAGATTGATAGGAAAACATTTATCAATATCATGGATGAAAAAGATGGCATCGCTACACAAGCTACAGGCATTAAATATATAATAAAAGGGGATCATTAACAATTTTTGTCAATAAATTTGAAAAAGATGAATAGGTCAAACTCAAAAAAAACACAATTTAGCACAATAATCACAATAAGAAATAAAAATCTATGTTAGCCTATATAAATTCAAAGAATTGAATCGATAAATAAAAACCTACATCCCTTTGGCAACGATTAGCTTTATTTATTCTTAATTTTTAATCTATGGAATGAGAAGAAATGATGGTACCCCCCTCCTAGGTAGTTCTGAGGATTGAAAGTGATAACCCACCTAGTCTTTCTAAATACATGTCAGTTTACCAAGAACAATTTTATCAATAAAAAGGGGAGAATTGACACATATAGAAACTTTGTTGCCCATACACCCTGCCTCCAAAGAAAATAGCCATAGAGAAAACATCCTAAAGTCTTTTTCTCATCATTTAAAGGATATAACTTATGCAAGTAGAATTTAATACTTCTGATTTATTGAATTGCCTTACCAATAGAGGCAATACTGTGCACATAGTGGGGCTCAATAGTAGCTATTGCTGAACTCAACATTGAAAATGAGGTTGTTTAGAAATTACGGTCACGCCTGCAAAATGACTGATCTCTCTTTTTAGATAAGATAAAAAGCTCTAAACAGCGTTTTCTGAGTTGAACTCCAGGTTCACGCAGAATGATTTAACTGGGAATATGCACGTCTTTGGTCTTAATGCTTCAAAATGTTTGGCTCAATGCAAAACATAGACATTTTATAAAATGGTGCTGAATGATCAATGGAGAGCTAGCCTTCCCTAACGAGAAACTAACATCTATGTATTAATTTCATAGAAACTGTTGGTGGAATTTGTCACCTAACCACCAACTGTGGTTCTTGTATGTCGTACTCTACATACACTTGAAGAAAAATAATGATATACATGATATGCTTTATCGCTGCCTTTACCAGGATTGAAACAGTATATCAAATTTTATTTTGGTGGTCCTTTTATTAGCTTTCTACCACTTGATGAGCCGATATCACTAATAATAAATTTTTTTTTTATAAACTAGAGTTTGCACGTCCTGTCCCGAGACTGTAATATTTCAAAAAACAGTCTAAGCTTTAGGGAAAAAACCAATTACAGAAACAGCATTAAAAATGCCAAGCGCCGGGCAGAAGCAATTCTGGATCAGTTTAAAAAAGTGATTGATGAAACTCTAATCTGAGCTGAAGGAACAGTTTCACGACAAGCTGTGACCATTCCACACACTTCATTAGCTGCCATAATTAGCCTGGTGTTTCAATTTGTTCGAACTGGTGGGGACAATTTTCCTCAGAATGCAAACATCAAAAAACAGGGTCCCTCAGACTTCAGAAGAGGCTGATGAGAGCCCTTTTCTAGTCTCTGTTAACTAAAAGATTAATTATTGCTGATGGCAGGCTGTGCTGTGATTGTCACTCTGTCTATGTGCATTACTTTTAGCATTAGAAGAACGATATGGTTGACACCACACTACTCAATCAAGCAGCTTCACATTAGAGCACAAAGTCGGTTTTAATATCCAGGGTATTTTTGATTGATTTTTCTCCCTGTTTTCTGGGTCCAAGAATCATACCTATTTATTTAGATCAGAATTTCAAAACAGCTTCTAAAATATTGAGAAGTTTGGTTACTGTACTTTGCCTCACCAGAGCCTACTACTTTAACCATAGATCAGCAAAAGAGTGGTTTCATATATTCCGATGACCATACAGTGACATCTTTCAGATATGTTTGCAAACCTTCTAATACTAAAAATGTTTTAACCAAGCTATAGAGCTACATTAATTTTACCTATATTTATAAATAAAACACTATAATCTTATCCCTGGATTAAGGGAATACACTCTGATTTTCCACAATATAAAGGCATAAAGTCTAATTAAAAGGAATGGTAGGAAGGGGAATCCTACTTGGTTTCTTCAGAACAAAAGTGATTTCTTTTAGTTCTTTGGCCACAGGCAAAGCTGATCCAAAATCTATAATATATACCTATAGACGGTATCATTAAAAATTTCATCAAAGTCTTAATTTTTAATACCCTTGGCTTCATTATTCCTTAATTATTTGCATTAAGATAATTATTGTTGGGGGCCAGCCTGGTGACATAGCGGTTAAGTTCACGCACTCTGCTTTGGCGGCCTGGGTTTGCTAGTTTGGATCCTGGGTGTGGACCTACACACGGCTCATCAAGCCATGCTGTGGCGGCGTCCCACATAGAAGAGCTAGAAGGACTTACAACTAGGATAGACAACTATTTACCTGGACTTTGGGGAGAAAAAAAAATAAGAGTAAGATTGGCAACAGATGTTAGCTCAGGGCCAATCTTAAAAAAAAAAGATAATTATTGTTAAACCAAAAATTTCCACTTTGTGTACCTATTTTACAAAACACATTTCTTTAACTGACCTTTAATGAATGAACAGGCAAGCAAAATTTAGTGAGGTGTCACAGACAAACAGTCATAGCTGGAGAAACTGGCGGCATTTTCAAATCTGCTACATCATAGTAAAAAAGTTTTAAAGTGAAAAAACAACAATATCAGAGAAAAATGCTTGCCGGAGTTTCCAGAAGAAAATTTTCCCTAGGTTCCATTAAAATCAAGTCTTTTTTATCCCAAACAATTGGGCGAACATATAATTTAGAGCAGTGCTGTCCAATAAAAATACAATGTGGGCCACGTATGGAATTTTAATTTTCTAGTACCCACATTAGAAACAGCAACAAGAAATAGGTCAAATCAATTGTATAGGAATAAAATATTTTAACCCAATATGTCTATAGTATTGTCAGTTATGTGTCATTAATATAAAAATATGAATGTTACATTTTTTTTTTTGTTCTAAGTCTTTGAAATCCACTGTCTATTTCACACTTCCAGCACATCTCAATTCAGAGAAACCGCATTTCGAGTGCTCAATAGCTACAGACTAGCATACCAAATGACATAAATTTAGAGAATGTGGAGCTTTCTTTCTCAGGGAGTTGTTTTTTTGCTACTTAGCAAACAGAGCAATTCTGGAATTCTATGGAGTCACATACACAAGAAGAGGATTTATATGAACAGACGTAATAGCAGCTGAATCAATTCTTTACAGGGAAGAGTAAAAGTCCTTCTAATTTAATAAATGGACACTGATGAAATGCAAACAGATGATAGGAATCCCAATAATTAGTGAAGATGATGGAAGACTTAAGAAATGAACAGGGCATGCACACCACCGAGGCTGAGAATAGCCACCCACAGGGTCAGAAAGAGAGTGCCAATTCCTAGGGCAGAAATGCACGGTTAAAACAAGATCCACACTGTAACCAGAGCTGAAAGTCAGCCAGGATGCACCCGTGTGGTCATACTGGCTATTAACACATGGAAATGTTTTCATATCTGTCAGCAAATAACTGCTAACCCAAGTACAGCCTTCAACAGCCCCCACAATCCAGCAGTTAAATAGTTACTATCCATCCCAGCACGGAGCCCCAGGGTTATTGTCCATTCTGATTGTTTAGTACCTGTGGAGTATTGTTAGCAAATAATTTTAATATTACTCATGCCTATAATATATATGCAATTAGCTTGGCATATTGACCACAGTTAATTATCTGGTAAATCTATGGTTAATTCAGCCATATTGTTTTCGATTTTCTCATCAAATTGCTTCTTCCTAAAAATCTCAGGAAACATGCTCAGAATCAAACTGTCTAAATTTAGTGGCTCTAAACAGCCATACAAAAAGCATATAGAAACTAATCTCAACTAAGTCTGCCAAGCCATTTGCTATTCAAAGGATACTACAGACATGACTTCTCTTTGGGTACTGCAGTGTGGGGAAGGCTTTCCTCCCAGAATTCTACATCTCTACTATTTATTCTTGATTTAATTTTTAAACAGTGGAGGATACACCCAAACTAACTCTTGCAGTACTACATAATATTCAAAATTGTGTTGAACCATTCATCTTAATATCATAAAATAAAAAGAGAGAATCTTGAGACTTAGGTTATAAAATAGCAGAGAAATAAACAACTTTTTGAGTAGTGAAGATGTCACCATTAACAACACGAAGTAAAGGGGCTGGCCTGGTGGCCTAGTGGTTAAGTTTGGTGCACTCTGCTTCTGCAGCCTGGGTTCAGATCCCAGGCACGGACCTACACCACTTACCAGAAGCCATGCTGCGGTGGCGACCACATACAAAATAGCAGAAGATTGGCACAGATGTTTCCTCAAGCAAAAAGAGGAAGATTGGCAACAGATGTTAGCTCAGGCCAAATCTGCCTCAGCAAAAAAAAAACCTGCCAAAAACCTTGAAGTAAATATAGCTGGAGTACTTCTGTCCTTTGTGAAAGTACTCCAGAGAAAGTACTTCAGAGACAGAAAAGATCACTTTTTGTCACAAAAAGTGGCTTGTGTGGAGAAGGCTGGAAATTAACCAAACTAAGATTTGCTCCATCCAAGGACTTTTGCCTGGAAATATCTCATAATGCAAATAGAAGAAGCCCCATCCATAGGAGAGAAATCATGTCACACGAAAATAAATGTCGAAGTTGATTTGTGACTTAGAATAGAAGAATAAAATAGAAAGAATACTTCATTTTCTCCCAAATAGTTGATATTTTCTAGCATGTTATAGAGATAATGACAGAGTTAGCATTTTCCTTCAGCATACCCGAGGATGTAACTGAGAGCAACTGGCTCATGGATTTGGTCTAGTGAGTTCCTACTAACATCATAACAAAAAAATTCCTATTTTGTGAGCCCCTTTAGGAAACTACATAGGCTATTTTCCTGTCTTCAAAATGATTAAAAGTTCCTTTGTTGAGCATAACTTCAATTGGAAGGAAAATCTTGAAACTTCGTGACTAGGTACAGTATCTGCAATCCCTGGAAACACATCTGGCTTTGCTATTTGATGAAAAAGTTCCATGTACCATCTTGGTCACTTCTTGCTACATCATCGCAAATTACTGCCAAAGATGCTGCCCCCAAATCCTGAATGGAGGTGTGCATACTCCTTTAGTCAGCTTCAAAGCCAGTCTTTTCAGAGAATTTTTCGTGAGGAAATGAGAGCAGAATACAAGATGAAAAGTCTTGAAGATAAGGAGTCAATTTTAAGTAGAAATTTCAAAATACTTGAGAGAAATGGGAAACCATGCTCAGAACAATATGATAAGGAGTTTATTCATGGGTTGGATTACCTAGATAATTTTATTATTATTCAATGCACTAGAGCATATTATGCACTGTGCTGAAAAGTCATGAATCCCTTTGAACCAGCTCTTACTCTGGCAAATGAGATTAGAGGAAGATAATTATGCCAACTCTCTAATTCTGGAGGAAGTGCTTTTGCAGTCTGAAGTGGAAAATGACAATTTGTTTATTTCTCTACAGGAAGAAATCTCTGTTGAAGTTCACTTCTGCTCCAACGTCCCTAAAATGATACATGGATTCATAACTTTCAGCTGTCACAGACTATATCAATAATGCAGACTCCAAAACACATAACCTCAATGGCTTAAGGACAAAGGAAATGAAATGACATGAGTCCAATCTAGAGATTTCTTAGAAAACTTTGTATTCCTTTACCCCAACTTTTGCTCTCTGACAAAACAGTTATTGGAGTTCTGATTCCACTTGACACTACATACTGAGATAAATTAGTATTTTTAACAGTTGCTGTCATTACAGCAAAAGAAGTGAAATTAAATTAATGTCAAAGATAAGTGCATTGCCATATTAAAAGGCTACCCTGACATTTCAACTTTTTAGTCAAGTGAAACCACAGTGGTTTTCTTTGAAATTTAGTTTTATACAATTTCATTTCTTTACCTGAAAAATTTGGATTCATTTCCACATTTTTATAAAACAGACACTTGAGAGTAATACTATAAATAAAAAGTAAGAAACTATTGTTTGACTTGATCTTTGAAGGAAACGTTTCCAATAAAATAAAATTGATGGCATGAAAATGTTGTGTGCATTTGTATATTTGCTCTTTTTTCTGGAGAGAAGGCCCACAGCTTCAATTAGATACTCTAAAGAGTCAGATGTCAAAAAAAAGGTATCAAAATATTCATATGAAGTCTTAACATATTTCTGAGCAGCAGTCTCCTGAATTAAAGTGAAAACTCACTGTGCCAGCCATTTGCCAGTCATATTTCAAATCAAATTTCCCACATAAAATAAGTACAAGAAATGAGGTAGGTAAAAAGATTTCCTACAAAGGGAAATAAAACCACGTGGTTAAGTGGAAGAAAGATAGTCACTTGAGTTATATTAGTGATCTAGAGAGTCTGTATAGGTAGACAGGTCTTGAGCACAGCAGACCAAGCCCACAACCATGTAACACGGACTGTAATGGGCTCCCTGTCTTGCATCACTCTTGTTAATCATACTTCCACAGAGAAAATACTCATAGCGCAGAACATCACTTTCAGATGTAAGTTTCAACATGAGAGAGCTGGTTCTTCTGTTACTTCCCCTTTCCTCCCTACCAAGTGATGCGTTTCCTGCATGTGGGTATGTGTTCACAGCTGTGCAGTGAAGGATTTGTGAACTCCTTGGGGCAAAGAAAGACAAACCTTGAGTATATGTAGGAGACACATTTCAGCTAATGTGTTCTGAAGGTAACTGACTTTTTGATTATAATATTTAAAGATCAAGTACAAAATCAAGTGCACTGTTATCCCGTAAGAGGCCATGATATATAATAATGATAAAAATCTGTATTAATTTACCAAAAAAGTAAAAATATATATTGAAAAGACAAGTAATGTTGAAAAGAAATGACTTTTTGCTTTGGAATAACACCGAGACAGTATTATAAGCTATATTGTACTCTACAGTACAAAGAATCTTTCTTGAAAGTGAATTTTATTTTTATGCTAGCATGTCATCAAAAGTCAATCCTTGAAGCTACCATTGATTATTTTAATGCTACTAAGCTATAACTTTATATTAATGAAGTAGCTACATTTTGAAATGATTTTCTTCATAGAATCCCAAATACTTAACATTTGATGCCTAAAAATCTCCCAATCTGACAAATTCATGCAACTTCAGATCCTTTTCTATCGTCAGCACTTAACGTCTATTATAGATCCGTAAGATGAGAGTTAGAAAGTTAAAGCATGGGAAATTTTATCAGTAATGTTTTGCGGTGAAAAGTATACATATTAGTTATGAATATATTTAATGTATTCAATCATGTTTTTCTCTAGTGTATTTTTAGAATTTTTACTGTGCTTTGACATTGGGTAACACTAGCAGTGAACATGGAAACTTACTTTCGAAACTAAGTATACATTTTACATATAGTATTTTGCACTTCCTTAATTATGCTATTAGAACTAGAAGTATATTAATACTTGCAGACTAGATTGCTTCTACCCTTCAGACGTTATTTATGCATATTAAATGTCAAAACTAAAATGACAGATGATTTCTGAATTCAATTAGAAAAACAATATGCAGTGTCTCAAAAATCATATAAAGTAAACAAAGCTTCAGATTCAAACAGGTATAGTTTCAAATTCCATTTATTTCTTTAAAAAATACTATTTTGAAGAAAATGTTTTAACCTTTTTTAATGGTTTATAGGCTTGAGCAATACAAATGAATTTCTACTGAATATGTTGACAAATAAAATGGAAGTAATTTTCTTAGTACATAAATGACATAAAAGTGAAGGAAAAAAGTATATGGTAATGCTATTTACTCTTCATTATTGCTCTAATAAATATCATCCTGATATAAGGCATTAGGTTGGTGAACTACAAAGAAATTTGGACAGACATGCTTCCATCCAAGTCTTCTAATGACAAATGATTAAATTCATAACAAAAACATACCCAGAAAGAATATATAGTAAAACACTGAATAAGTACACAGAAATTATATTTTATTTACCATAAGAAAATTTAACTTTGTACTACGGTGTAATTTTTATATCAGGATTTAATTTTTTAAATACTAAACGTGCCAGTCATACACAAATTCACTTGGGAGAGAGAGTGTACTTAGACAAAGTTTTCCTAAGGAAGGTGAGAGAGAAAACTAGAATGTCTCCCTAGCATTTGGCATTAAAGTGACTGACTATGTCGATGGAAGGAATTTAGAAGGCACCAGGTGTCAGGGAGTAGATGAAGAGTTCCATAATGGGCATAAGTGTGAGTTGTCTCTGGAATAAGCAAAGAAAATAGTTGAAAGAGTAATACAGCAACATTTCTTTCTCTAATGCTGCTTACAGACAAGATACATGATTAAATGAAGAAGGTAGGGAGAGCAAGACATTTATAATACAACAGACAAATGACAATGCATTGCTAGTTAGACAGCATAATAAGTACCATCTAATTTTCTCTTTAAAATCCATTTATTCTTCAAAGCCCTAGATCATCATCAAGGGACCACATTTTCCAACCGAAGAATTACAGAGGAGGAAAATTAGATTTTATTAAATGTTCCAATTGTTGCGAGCAAACTCTTTGCAAATAGCTCTTGGAATAGATTAAATAAGAAAGTAAGGTCAACATTTGTATCCTTACAGCCAACAGTGCAAAACATTTTCACCACTTTTGTACCTTTATAATTTTGGTGGGGTTTTTGGGGGTTTTTTTTTGGTAAGGAAGATTCGCCCTGAGCTAACATTTGTTGTCAATCTTCTGCCTTTTTTGCTTGAGGAAGATTAGCCCTGGGTTAACATCTGTGTCAATCCTCCTCTACGTTGTTTTTCTATGTGGGATGCCTCCACAGCATGGCTGATGAGTGGACTAGATCCCCGCCCAGATCCGAACCCACGAACCTAGCCACCCGAGCGGAGCACATGGAACTTTAACCGCTATGCCACAGGTCAGCCCCCTATAGTTTTTAATCAATATTCTTAAAGTTAGTTGCTGCCCAGACTATCATGTTATCACTCTGTAGTCATCTGATATTTCACATTTGTTAAACTTTCAGATTTAAATTTTCCCATAACATGTTACAACCTTATAATAGCCTCCTAACAAGTAACTTGCAGATTAATCTAGAGTTAATAACACAATTTTCAATCTGCCATTTATGTAAGAGAAGTTACAAACTGTAGCATTCTCAAAATCAGTCTGGTAGTATGGCTCCCAGGATCTTTTTACAATGAATATGAATATTTAGTTAAATAACTCTTGTCTTTAAGAGAAAATATATTGTATTTAGGCATAATTTGGAAAGTATTCAGTTAAGTATGTTAAAATAAATTAAATTCATGACAATAGCTTTCACTATGGAACAGTTTCTTCAAATGAATTCTCAAGTAGGAAGCCCCGTGTTTGAAACAGATGAGTGAGGTTCTCAACACTCCTTGGTGCTCATTGTCTACAGTGACATGAAGTGACGAGGTCACATAAAAATAAGAGAAGTGTTGACTTGTCCTTTATTTTTATGATCCATGTTGCTCCTGGTCTCCTTTTCCTTTTTGTAACAGTTGAAAACAATATTAAGCACCAACTTGGAAATTTACCAAAAATAATTGTCAAAGTACTGCCTTTTATATTCTGATATAAAAATCAACTGAAAGATACAAGAGGATATGAAATGTTATATATAAATTAAAATCCGGCTTGATACAAAACTTTCACTCAGAAGTAACACAAGTTAGATGTCTGATATATTTAAATTTCAGTAATTAATTTATAATGTTAAAACATGAGATACATAGTATGGAAAATGAATTTATATTAATAAGAGGCAAATTAACCTTTTAATCATCTAGAGCTCAATTTATTAATGTTATTTCATTATTACTTTCTAAATAGCTTTTATTATAATGTTAATACATGAAAATGGGGCAAATGACGGAGAAATACTAAATGATAGTTACAGAGAGTATTAGAGATTTAGGACATCATTATAATATACAATTAACTAAGATACTAATAGAATAGGGAAAGAAATGAAAAGGGTCATAAATATAATAATAGCTAAAATATATGGGATTTAGCACGTTGGGTATTGTAAGTCATTTATGTGATTCCCTAATCCAGTCATCATAACCACATGGTGATTAAGGTAAAATATTTTCCCTTTCTACAGATGAGAAAACTGAGATACAGAGGATTTAAATAACTTGGTCAAAATTATGCATCGAGGTAGTAATTTGAAACCAGGGCATCTGACTCCAGAATGTAATCTGGTAGGGCTGGCATCTTTATAAGAAGACTAGGAGACACCAACCACACCTCTCTCTCCATGCACGCACAGAGAAGAGGCCATGTGAGGTCACAGTGCTGAGAAGGCAGGAACTCATCATCAGAAGCCAACTCTGAAAGCACCTTGATCTTGGACTTCCAGCCTCCGGAACCGTGAGAAAATAAATATCTGTTGTTTAAGCCCCCCATTCTGGTATTTTATGGCGACCCAAGTGGACTAATACAGTAACAAAAATATATATGAACAACAAAAGTTACTATATAACAAGAGCTCAGTAGAAAATAAGTGAGAAAAGAGCTTTTCATAATAACGATAAAATATAAATCACTTAAGAATAAACCTCGTAACAAATGTGTGAATCTATGTGAAAAATGATAATGTTTATGGAGAGACATATTGTGCTCTTGGAGAAGAAGTTCAACTTCATGAAAATGAAGAAAATGCTAATTAAAACAGTGATGTCACACTTACCGGATAGGCAAAAAATTTTAAAGTTAATGATACACGTTGGCAAGAATATAGGATATCACTGTTGTAGACTACATCTGTACAACCTGTTAAGAAATATGTTCTTACGGAACCAATTTAAAGGTGTACATATCCTACAGTCAGGAATACCTTTCTTTCGTATGTGAACCAGGAGATACGCAAAAGAACCAGTGTGGCATTCATATCAGCATGGTTTCTTAGTGCAAAAAGGCTGCAAACAACCCATATTCATCTCCAGTAAAACAGATAAATTGTGGCAAATTCATGTGTGGAATCCTTTACATCAGTGGACAAGGATGAAATGCAGCTGAATAACAATGAGTGTGTTGTATAGTAAGTTGTTAAAAAAATACACATGGTATGATTTATACACTTATACAAATATGTTTATATAAAGTGCCTAAGATATGCAAAGCTAGCTATTCCTTAGGAATGCAAATATATGTAATATAGTATAGGTGAAAGCAAAGAAATTATTAAAAATTCAGGATAGTGGATGTCTCTAGTCAGGAAGAGAAAGGATAGAATCATTGAGTGCCACACAAGACTTCAAAATAATAGGAATGTTCTTTCCCTAAGTCAGGTGGAGAGTTCAGTGTATCATTATTTTTGTAAATGATATTCTGGTATTCTGTATCTGCTTCACACATAATCAAGATAAATTTTTTAAAATATACAATATCTAAAATATATAAAATATACAATATATATGTAGTGGGGTGCATAAAATAACAGAGTTAGCATAAAATATTAGAGAGTCTACAAAAATCCCAAAGTAAATAAAATAGTAACTAAATGAAGTGAACAAATAAAAATAATAGAATTAGTAATCATGAGAAATAATAGAGAAAATGATAGTAAGAAACCTCAGTAGCTACTTGGAAAAATGTAAAATTGAGTCATCTTTATACAAAAATAAATTTCAGATCAATTTATACTACAATAAAGGTAGCAAAAGAAACAAATGATTATTTAATATTTAGAAGAACTTTATAAACATATCTTAGGCAAGAACCATTTCCCCTCTAAAATAATGCCACAAAGTTAACAGACAATTTGTCACCTAGTAAAAATATTTCCAACGTTGGAGATAGAGAAAGTGTTAACACTTTAATTTCTGGCAATACAGAAGACTAGAGGTTCAAGAAGCCTCTCCTCTTAAAAATTCTAGATAAAAGATTTCAAGATCTTTTTAATGCATAAATGACCTGGAGAAAAAATAAGTGGATTCTTCAGAAGAAAGAATTGAGAAGAAAGCACAAATCTAGTGACAGTCAGAGTCAGCATTTGTCCCATAGTATATACTTATCTATAGAGTCCCAGTGTCTGGGTGTAACATGGCACATGGTCAAGAAATTGATACCTGGGGCTGGAGCAGAGTGAGAGATTATACTGGAGAACCTTGTATAAAACCCAGCAGTCCTCAAAGATAACATTCTCAGCAGGTGAAGTAGAAAAAGGAAAAGACCCTATTAAGGAGACTTTGATCATAGGTAGCTGTCTCCTTCTTGGTTCTGGGTTGGGTGGAGAGAAGAAAGAAAAGCCTTTCCTGAGAGTTCCTAACCATGAACTTGTACTCAAACAGGTTTGGACTTCAAGCCAAAATTTAGTTTTCAGAAGTCCTAGGTAGGCAGTACCACTAGGCTCTTGGCAGAAACAAACAAAAACCTTCTCTGAAGAAATGCACTTTAAATCAGATTTCAAAGAATCCACATACAAAGTTCCAAGGAACAAAAACTCACACTCAAAACTCTTAAGGCAATAAAAAAGAGCAAATAAACAAACAAAATTTTGAAGTAACAAAAAAGAAGACCATAGGTGAAAAAAACTAACTTAATAAGAGTTGACTGAATATCAAACTTTGGAACTAGACAAAGAAAGAAAACTTTGAGATTACTGACAGCAAATACAGAAAAATTCTAAGTACAAGAAATTAAAAAAACACTATCAAAATTGATGAGGCTGACTTGAAAAAAAGGTAAAGCAGAACCACCATAAATTTAAAAAACATAATTGAGGGGCTGGCCCAGTGGTGCAGTGGTTAAGTGAGCACGTTCCGCTTCAGTGGCCCGTGGTTTGCTGTTTCGGATCGCGGGTGCAGACATGGCACCGCTTGGCAAGCCATGATGTGGTAGGCATCCCACGTATAAAGTAGAGGAAGATGGGCATGGATGTTAGCTCAGGGCCAGTCTTCCTCAGCAAAAAGAGGAAGATTGGTGGCAGATGTTAGCTCAGGGCTAATCTTCCTCAAAAAATTAATAAATTAATTAATTAATTAAATTTAAAAAAATTTAATTGAGAATAGAAACCCCATGGATTAAACAATAGAGTAAACACAATTGAAGAGAGAAATAGAAAATACTTTTGATAAAACTATACAAAAATCAGCATAAACAGACAAAGCAATGGAAAATATGAAATGGCAGTTACAACATATCACATCTAGAAGATACATGAAATCAGAATTCCAGAAAATATTAGAGAAGAGGAAGAAATAGTATTATTGAAGAAGACATAATGGCTAAGATTTTTCCAGTTTGGTAAAAGAGATCATAGATAAGGAATCCCAAGGAGGATAAAAAGAAGAAATCTACAACTAAACTAAGTATTCATATATATAATTAGAAAAATAACAAGAAAAAGACAAACTCATGAAAAGAACCATGGGCAAAAGATATAAACATGTAATTTACAAAAGATCAAGTGATCAATAAATATCCGAAAAGATTTTTAGCATAAGTTGTTATCAAAGCAATGTAAGTTTTTAAAGATACAATTTTCATCAGTAAAATTAATGATGACAAAACAATACTCAGTACTGATGAGATGCAGGAAAATGAAAATTCATACAAACTACTGGTTGGAAATGTAAATTAGTTTACTGCTCCTGTTAGATGTTTGGGAAGATTGATCAAAAGTCTTACAAACATGCGTAGTCTTTAACCCAAGCTTTCTCAACTGTGGCTCTATCAACATTTTGGGCAAATAATTCTTTGTTGTGGGGTGCTGTCCTGTGCATTACAGGAAATTCTGCAATCCTTGCCCTCTACCCACTAGATGCTTGTAGCACCCACCTCCACTCGGCTGTAACAACCCAAAATGTGTCCATATATTGCCCAAATTGCTAAATTGCCCCTGGTAGAGACCAGCTGCGTCAACCTATTATTCCCATTCCTAGAAACTTCATTCTAAGGAAATACATTTGTAGGCAAAGATTGAGCTACAAGAGTGCTTCCCTCAGCATTGCTTCCAAGTTTAAAAATTTGAAAAGACTTATGTAAAAGACTAATATAAAATCATAGGAAATTGGTTAAATAATGATATCCACACTGCATAATATAACTTATTCATGCTAAACTTCTTCCATCTTGAAAAAAAGGATACTTTACCGTATATCTCCCTATACCTATAGCCCATTCTCTTCTCCCTTTCATAGCCAAAATTATTCAAATTATTATTATCTACACTTCATATCTTCTTCCTTTTTTTTCACTTCCTCTTCAACCTACTCCAGTCTGGCTTAGTCCCCCATATTGTTATTGAATCAGCCCTTGCTAAGTAACCAATGACTTTCAGTTTGCTAAATTTATGCAAACTTTTCTCCTTCTTATTTAACTTCACAGCATCATTTGCCATTGCTCATCACTCATTTCTTGCTATTGCATTATCTTTCCTTGATTTCTCTGATAAGCATAATTCTCTTGGTTTTCTTCACATTTATCCGCCTCCTTTACATGCTCATCCTACTCCAAATGGCCATCAGATGCTGGCATTCCTCCATACTTCTTCCAGCTCTCCTCTCTTCTTATTCTGTGTTCTTACTCTAGGCTATTTCATTCGCTTTCATGGCTTCAATTATTATTTATGAACTGAATATATTACGTTGTATTGATGAATCAAATATACTCAATTTTGTGACTCTGGTCAAGGCTGCTGTTCCAAGCAACAGACTTGTATATTCAACTATCCATTTGACTTCTCTACTTGGGTGAGTCAAAGTCATCTCATATTCAAATATGTCCAAGATTGAACTCAAGACCTCTTCCCTACAATGGTGCTCCAAATTCTGATCCTCCTCTTTCCCAATCTTAATGGTAGCATGCTCCTTGCAGAAATTTAGGAGTAATTTGTGAACTTCCTTCTCTTTTACTCCATCACAGCCAATTCATTTTCAAGTTTTAGTCTTATTTGTATTCTTCATACTTCTAGAATTCGCATCTCTCCAAATTTACTGCCACTCTTCTACAACAAACTACCATTAATTCTCACCTGGACTACTACTTCTAAGCTGATCTCTTTCCCATTCATTCTTCCCTCTCTCAAATTCATTATTCACATTGTACTCAGTGTGATTTTTTTAAAAGAACAAATTTCATCATTTCAATCATTGTTAATCTACCTACAAGTCTCCTAGGATAAAGACCAACATCTTTAGGATTGTCTAGGGGGGTACATGTTCCATTCCTGGCCTGTTCTCCAGCCTCATCTTCCAACATCTTTCCCCTTATTCTTTCAACTTCAGTTCTAATGACCTTTTTTCAGTTTCTAAAACTGAAAAGTTTTTGTTTTCTGCAGTCATAGGTGTCTAGCAGACACTTATCCTTCTGTCCAGAAGCTCTCTAGCTATCTCCTTTCCTCACTCACCATACACACACACACACACACACACACAGTCTTATTAGTAATTACAATTTCTTCATACTTCAGCTGAGGCATCACTTCCTCTGGAGAGTTCCTTCAGATTCCCAAGACAAGCCAGGGTTCATTACTATGTAGTCTTATAGATCTATGCCCTTCTTCTCTAGAGCATTTAAAGCAGTGATTAATTTCTAGCAGACTATAAACTCAATGGGAGCAGAAACCATATCAGGCTTTGCTCAAGATTATCTCCCTAATGCCTAGCACAACGCCTGACCCACAGAAGGTGCTTAATGAATATTTGTTGAATGACTGAAGAAAACTGCTATTAAACATGATTTTCAAGCAGTTTGAGTTGGCCCTCAGAACATAGAAGCATCCTAAATCCAGATCTCTCCATACATCACATCCCTCCCTGGCCCCTGAAAAAAGTCCTAAGATTACCAAGGAGAACAAGAAAAACTACACATGACCCACACCTTCAGCATGACTAGAGGACAGAAGAGAAATCTCAAGTTGCCTATCACTAGAGAAATAAACATCAAATTCCAAGAGTCAATACAGTAGCTCCTCCACTTGCTATAAACCTATGGGTGTGGAAAACAAGGAGAAAATGAAGCTTACTAAATGCTACAAAAAGAAATGAGGGGCACAGAGGACACAGACAAAATCACCTCCAGAAGGAGAAAGTTAAAACTGGCCAAATACAGTGCTGTGACGCGATAGTTCATCTACAGAATCAGCTACAGAGAAGAGCATTGAAAGTGAGAGGATTGCTTCTGGGGAAGGAGCTAAATAGAGAGAGTTGCTCACTTGAAGTTGCAGCAAAGAAGGAAGCAAAAGTGGAAAAATAAGGATTCTGCAGAAACAAAACCACAGGACACCACCTCCTTCCTTTCCCCACAAAACATCATGTCATTAAAGAAACCGGACTTTACCATACTGACAGAAAAGAGTGCACTAGAACTAGGAATTCTGTCTATAAAATGCAAGAGAATAAAAAAATGAGAACCCCATAAAAGGTCACTGCAAAAAGAAAACAAAATAAGAATCTAAACGTTTCAGCTAATTAGTATTCCTGAAAACTGTAATGTAACATTCCAACTTGAATTAAATATCCTTAAATAAGAACTAGAAGCTATATTTTTAAAAACCTAGAATCGTAAGTTCACAAACTAGCAACAGAAATGAACCAAAAAACAGAAATATGCAGCAAGAGATTTGAACTCAGCAAGCAAACTAAAGAAAAAGACAAAACCATATTAGATATGAAGAAAAATTATCCTTGTCCCAAGGAAAATAGATTTGAATGAAAATTTAATAAAGCTCATTAAAAGAAGACAGAAAAACAGCCAAGCAAAGGAAAATGAGATAAATAAGAAAATGGGGTCAGAGAGAGAGAGATTAATTCAAATGGAAGAAAGGCAAAGAAGATCCAACATTAAATATAATGAGAATCACTGAGATGAAAAACAAAACAATGAAAAAGAATATTTAAAGCTGTAAACTAAGGACAAGTTCTTAGATTTTAAATAAGAGGAAGCCTAAATGGATATATTGAAAGGGTCCACCGTGTACCTGAGAAAATGAACCTAGAATGATAAACTCATATCCTACTAAAGGCATATCCTAGTCAAACTGTTTGTTTTTAAAAGACAAAGAAAAAATATTCAGATCCTCCAGGCAAATTATGATGTCCAAGAATGGGAAGTGAATAAAAAGGGCTACAAAAACCTATATTAAGTACAATCTCAGTTTCTGTATGTGGCTCTGTGGGGTAATAAGCATAAAAGTCAGATAGAAATAGGACTGCAAGAATAAATAACAAAATGTTAGCAATGAATTACAGGCGGTTTTATTTTCTTTTTGTCCTTCTCTATTTTCTAAATTTTCTAAAATTATAATGAATTATTACTATAATGTAATTAAATAAAATGTAATTTAAGAAAATAACACAATACAGTCAGTTTAATTGTTTGAGATCCCCTTTCTTGGATGGGAGTAAGGCATGAGGGCTGCACAGGATGCTAAAATTAAGATGACGATCAGCCAATAATACAAGGATAAATGGGAAGTTGAAGTATAGAGACATAAAATGCTGTGTAAAGTTGGAGACAAATAATTGTGCCTTCCTGCCAACTATACATGTGTGATTTCTAGTTATCAACCTATGGACACATAGCAATACAAGGCCAATGGTAGAGTAGAAAATCACACCTAGAACAAACATGTTAGACCCAGGTAACATAGCTCATGTAAAGGTAGTTTTTGCAACCAGAGGTAAATTATACTGGATTTCAGGGTAACATGGTTGGGGTTAAAGTAGGTTTGGGATGTTCCCATTAGGTGGAGGATATTACTCTGGACGTACACACACCATCATCACTATCTGAAAGTCATCTATGAGAAAACAGGAGAGAAATGAGAGACTACACTTACGAAATATCCTCCAGTTCATTATCTTTTAACTTTCTTAAAATACATTTGAGTTATTTCGCTAAAATACAACTTTTATAAGATTTCCATGTCAAAGTACTCATTGTTTTTCAATGATTAAGTCCAACTTCCTGTAAGACCAATTCAGTAGCTGAACCCAAAGGAAGTAGAAGCAGAAGAAAATAGCTAAGTTATGAGAAAATTACATATACATTTCATTTATAATATGTATAAAAATAAGATAGATTTTAGCATCTTGTTGAGAGAACAGCACTTCATAACCAGACAAGGTTTATACCAAGAATCTGAGGATGGTTGAATATTAGGGCGTATATTGATGTACTGTATTATTTTAATGGAGAAAAATTCCATACTGATCTTTTAAAGGAGAAGAACTCTATATTGATCTTTCAGATGTTGAGTAATTATTTGATAAAATTCAATATTCTCTTTTTTTTATTTTTTGGGGTGAGGAAGATGGGCCCTAAGCTAACATCTGTGCCAATCTTCCTCTTTCTTGTATGTGGGATGTCACCAACACGTGGCTTGAGGAGCAGTAAGTAGGTCTGCACCCAGGATCTGAACCCACGAAACCCCATCCACCGAAGCAGAGCGTGCAAACTTAACCATTACACCACCAGACTGGTTCCTCAATATTCTCATTTTAAAAGGTAGTAGTTCCTAAAAATTTCAATACAATTTTTAAATATATATTTATATGTATATATAACACTGTTAGGTGATTACAATAGTGTGTGTGTGTGTATGTACTATATATCCAATAGCCAATATTATGTCCAGAAAAAATCAAGGATGCCCACTTTCATCCTTAATATTTAATATTTATCATCATTCTCTAAGTGCTAGTCAATGTGACAAGACAAGCTAAGAAATGAAGTAGAAAGATTATAAAGTCTAAGATAGAAGTACAAATATTTGCAGACAATATAAAACTGTCTACCTGGTAAACCCAACCATTAGAATTAGCAGGAAAATTCGTAAGGTGATCATTCAGACATAGCATTCTAAATCTGTAGTTTTCTTATAAATCAAAAATAATTTAAGCAAGATGATGAAAGAAAATCCTATTCACAATAGCAATACAAATATAAAATAACTAGGAATATATTTAATCAATACAGAACTCTCTTAGAGGTCAATTTTAAAGACTAATAAATTGAGGGATGAAGCATGTTGTGGAATGCTAAGGCTCAAAAATATTGAAAGTCAATTCCCCACAAATTAATCTATAAATTTACACAATAGCAAACAAAATTTTAGCTGATCTAAGACTAAACATCTAAGAACATCTTTTTAAATGAATACTGATGATAACTAATGCTGATGATATGAAGGGTAACACATATAACAAATAAGATGTACATTTTCTTTAGGGCAATTAAACAACAAATAACAATATATAAGAAAAGTCTTAATAATGTGCTAGCCTGTTATCAAAAAGACAAAGATAACAAGTGCTGGTGAGGATGTGGTCAAAAGGGAACCCTGGGGCACTGTTGGCAGGAAGTAAATTGGTACAGCTATTAAGGAAAATAGTATGAAAGTTCCTCGAAAAATTAAAAATAGAACTACCATATGACTCAGCAATCCCACTTCTGGAGATGTATCCAAAGGAGATGAAATCACTATTTTGAGGAGATGTATGCGCCCCCATGTTCACTGCAGCATTATTCACAATAGTCAGCACATGGAAATAACACGACAGTCCACTGATGGATGAATGGATAAAGAAAATGTGATACACACACACACACACACACACACACACACACATCCATACAATGGAATATCATTCAGCCATAAGAAAGAAGGAAATTCTGCCATTTGAGACAACGTAGATGAACCTTGAGGGCAAAACGCTAAGTGAAATAAGTCAGATAGAGAAAGACCAATACTATATCATTTCACTTACATGTGTAACCTAAAAAAGTCAAACTCATAGAAACAAAGAGTAGATTGGTGACTACCAGGGACTAGGGGTGGGGGAAACGGGGGCGTATTGGTCAAAGGGTATAAATTTCAGTTGTAAGATGCATAAGTTCTGCAGATCTAAAACCGCTAAGAGAGTATATCTTAAACTTTCTTATCACAAAAAAAAGGTAACTATGTGAGATGATGGATGTATAATTAACCTTACTGTGATAATCATTTTGTGTACATAAATCGTCACATTGTACACCTTAAACTTATACAATATTATGCATCAATTATATGTCAATAAACCTGGAAAAAATTAGAAAAAAAATATGCTAGCTGTTTACATCAGCCCTGGTTCTCCAGAGAAAGAGAACCAAAGATGATAGACTGGATAGATAGATAGATAGATAGATACATAGATAGATAGATTTGTTTTAAGGAATTAGCTCATGCAATTGTGGAAACTGGCAAGTTAAAAATCTGTAGGGCAGCCTGGCAGGCTGAAACCTCAGGCAGGAGCTGAGTCACGGTCTTGAGGCAGAATTTTTTCTCCAGGAAACCTCAATTTTTGCTCTTAAGGCCTTCAACTGATTGGCTGAGGCCCACCTACATTATCAAAGGTAATCTCTTTATTTAAAGTCAACTGATTGTAGATGTTAGCAACATCTGCAAAATACCTTCACAGCGTCACCTAGATTAGCGTTTGATTAAATAATGGTACTAATGCCTCGTCAAGTTGACACATAAAACTAATCATCGCAGCCCTGACTCAGAAATTTCACTTTCGGGAATTCATTAGGGCAAAGATATACGTGTAAGAATGTTCGCTGAAGTGAGAGAGCTCAAACATTACCGTGAAGTGGGTTGATAGTGCCTAGAAGGACACAGAAACATCCCTTTGACTTCTCCATACGAAACCTCCAAACATGGTCAGAATGACACTTGCATAAGTGCTGTTAACGCTAACTCTTGTGTTCATGTAATGCTTCAAATGCTTTCATGATTCCTAAGATCAAAGTCAGTCTCTTTCTAACACACGAAGTCTATTTCCTAATTATATTTCTAGTCATTCTGGGCTCTTGATTCCGGTAAATCTCCTCTTTTGCCAAATCAGATGAAGTTATCACCAGGAGGTCAGAGAAAGAAAATAAAGTTATGATCCTATATCTGAGGATAAGGGTAATAAACAGGTCTGGAGGCCTAAAATTCTCACTGATATGTTAACCCAGTTTCCAACAACAAGGACAAAAACGTAAGTTGAGGCACTTGTTTTTAAAAAAATTAACATTTACAGTTTAAATTGCAGAGAAGCGCAGCTAACATAATCCTAGATCTTTGTCAGATGAAGAATTTAACTCTTGTTATTGTAGATTAGCAATAAGGCAGAGAAGACCAGTATATGTTGAATATTTAGAGCCAAACTTCGAGAGGAACTCTTCACAAAGTTCAAGAATCACATTGAGACTAAAAACTTTCAGAAGGAAAATTTTATAGGCAAGCTATAAAGCCTCTCACTGTCAAACAGATTCTGTCCTACACCAGAGTGGGCAGCTGCTCATCTAGGGCAAGCTGCTTACCTGGGGTAATGTAAATCTTACAGACCT
Organism: Equus quagga; assembly: GCF_021613505.1. Lineage (NCBI taxonomy): Eukaryota > Metazoa > Chordata > Mammalia > Perissodactyla > Equidae > Equus > Equus quagga. Next base: position 46,624,777 of record NC_060278.1, read on the forward strand.
CAGAAGGGAACGTATGCCAGAGTCTCTTAAGAGCTGTACAGTTATTAATAATCTGATGGAGCGATTGCTCAATCTCAGACTGTATTGCAGTTACAAAATAAAAGTTGTTTTAAATGGCTTTCTGTGCTTTATAAAAATGTGTCCCATTATGTTTGCTCATCACCCAAATGAAATATTTTAGACTCAAAGACAAATTGTGCCTTTAGGTTAATAATCAGATTAATATGGTCAGATCTAATCTACTGAAAATCTTAGATACACCACTGCATTTATTATGTTCATTCACAAGTTAAAATTCAAATCAGAAACTCTTTTGAAGCCATTTTTAAAACTATAATTGAAAATTACTCACAATATAATAAATTTATCAGAAACAATATAATAGATCTATCCAATTAAAAAGCAAAGGTAGTGTAAATTTATACATCTTAACTTTACACATTTAAACTGTTCTATATGTTAAATATTATTTTAATAATATAACAATATTTGGCTCTGTTCAATTTTCTAAAATGCATAATAAACTAGAGTATATATAAATATATGCATAGACAAATGCATCTATGGATTTATAATAAAAATTATATAAACTCATAATTTTCCTGAAGCCTACTGACCTCAAAAAACTGATACAAGGGTAATCACAGGGAGGAAATGGAAGCATTTCAATGCCTGCTGTATTGTGGAAAAGAGAGAAAAAAATGCCCTTAAACCGAATATTTGATTATCTAAGGCCATCCTCGTAAGCAAAATATTTTCCCTCCATTACACCTAATTATTTAATTGTTTACATTTACTAATGAAATGAAACAACACAAAATAAACAATTGTAAGGGGCTGTTTTTCAGCAAGTGCGTAATCATCAATCAACATGTACAGAAAGATTCTTAAAATTATGTGAAGCCGGTCTGTTTAAATAGAAAGGCATATTTTACCCCAATCAATGCATAAAAGTAAAATTCTCCATAACTGAGGCATGTCGCTTTGCTGTACAGCTCAGCTGTAATGATCCCCACACACTGCACTTGCACATCAATTATGATAATCATAATCACGGTCGTTAAGCTGAATGTTCATTATTATCAGGATGCTGGTGACAGCAGATTCAATCACCGGGTGCAATGGGCAAGCAGTCACAGGCCCACCCAAGTTTCTGCAGACAGCGATGTGCCACATTAAATCTATGATGTGTTCCACATCCCACTCCATTCCAAAAGCCGTAGACGGTAAAGGTCAACTTTATGTTCTGTGCAATATGCTTAGGTTCTCTAAATTAATTCTTTGGAGTACTAGATATTTTTATGCTTTGTAGCTTATAAAATTCTGTTTAGGACCAAAACGCACATGAAAATAACAAAAAAGGGCTGCTCTCCTATTGTAATTCACCTTTAATAAGGCATGTGAGGAAACGCTCTATCAACGTGAACCATCTTAAAAGTCTCTTCCTGAATTTTCCAAACATAGGAGAACAGGAAATGGTTCTATGAAAATCAGTTGTTTAACATGCATATGAATACTCATTCTAATTCAGATACAGGCCTTAGATTATCATTTGTGCTTCAGTAAATATGAACATATGTGAATGTTTTGACAATCAAAAGAATATTTATAGTATACTGAATTTTTTATTGTCCAACTCTTTTAGACCTACCCGAATAGATTAAATTAATAGTTACTGACTGGTAGATACTGCTTATTTAATTTCATTTGTATTTTAAATATCGAGATCAGCACAATAAAGAATTTATAAATAGAAAGTATTTACCTGAACTTAAAAAGTTGGATGATTTAAGACAGACCTAGAATCTAACAATTTAACTTGGGGCATTTTACAAAGAGATTAAAGAAACATGAGTAAGTTATATATATGGACGTTATTTTATTATTGATTTCCATACTTTTAAGAAAAAACCTATGTATGCTATTTTTCATGATTGATTTTCATACTTTCAGGAAAATATGGTATTATTTGCTCTCAATTTGCTGACTTTGTGACGTCTTTGTATAGTGTTCTTCAGATCAATAGTATTAAAAATAAAACAAAAATATTAAATAACATTTGATATATTAATTGATTTAATGTGAATGTGATTAGAGAAAGAGTATTTTATTAACATTTGATTCTCTAGACTGATATCCTTTAACACAATTGTGTAACAAATCATTTGAAAATTATACCCCCCATGCTTAAAGATGATAGAAGAAAAAGAAACTTCTCCATGTGGACAATCTTAAAAACTGATGGGAAAGGTGTAGAACAGGAAACAAATGTACTAATTGAGCTGTTTCCTGACTGCAATCAATCTGTGGCATCCAGCTAAGTCTTGTGTGTATTTAAACGATTCTAAGTAGTCCATCTTCCCATAGCAGAAGCATAAAACCATGTCAGCCTTTCCCTTCCTCAACATTTTGAACTCAACAAATCTAGTCTCCCTAAAACTATCCTTAATCCAGTAATAAGGAATAAGGTGTGGTCTCCAATCTCCATAATCAAGAAACTAAGTTTTATAAAAATAAAAATAAGATGATTTTAGCAACTTACATGGTACAAATCTCATCCAAATCATTTGACATCAAATCAAAATATAAACTATTTTTAATAGTCGTAAGATTTTATGCATAAACAATAGAATGACTATTTCCGCATTGTGCAGATATGAGCCACACAGAAGGATAATTCGTTTGTTTAATATGGTTATTCGAAGAGATCGAAAGATAGAAAGAACTAGGAAGGGAGGAATTTAAATTTGCATTTAATATTTTTCTACATGGCTTTGTGTAGGGTTAAGTGGATTAATGATTTATTAAGATTTAAAGAGGGGCTGGCCCCGTGGCTGAGTGGTTAAGTCCGCGCGCTCCGCTGCAGGCGGCCCAGTGTTTCGTTGGTTCGAATCCTGGGCGCGGACATGGCACTGCTCATCAAACCACGCTGAGGCAGCATCCCACATGCCACAACTAGAAGGACCCACAATGAAGAATATACAACTATGTACCGGGGGGCTTTGGGGAGAAAAAGGAAAAAATAAAATCTTTAAAAAAAAAAAAAAAAAAGATTTAAAGAATACCTACACTTTTCTCTCTTAATTTTCAAGAACAATTATTTGCTATAACTTTTTGTCTGTATACTTTCTAAAAGTATACAGAGACACAGAACGACTCCTCCAAAAGAACAAAATAAATTATTTTTCTTTTTAGTGAGTATCCAAAAGTCCCTATGTTTCCATGAAGCTGCTTACTTCAGTCACATAAATGTGTATTCCTGGAACATGTCAGAATGTATGAAGTGAATGGGCTCTATAAGACCAACAAGAAGTGCTGTATTATTTTAGGAAAGAAGCTTTTACACAAAGATCTTTCTTACTCTGAAGTAGCTTAATGTCCTAGGTAAGTCACTTCTATTTCAAAGAAACAACACTTCCTTGAATTAAATAGAATGGTGAGAAGGCATACAAACAAAAAATGTGTATATGTCAAATAGAAAATGAGATGTAGGTCATATTACGCACATTTAAAATACAAAGTTAAATAAATAGTTTAAGAATCATATTTAGTCTATATTCTGAAAGGTTAAATACTAGGTAAAAAGAAATGCCTGGAATACTTTTACTGTAGATTTTTATGAACTAACATCATCATCAACATCTAGGTTTATCAATCTATGGACCAGATCCAACTGCTCGCTGTAAATATCCCCTATCCAATGGAATTATTATTTAGTGTTTTAGAAGGCCACTTTTTTTTTAACGATGACTTAGTAGCTGCAAAAGAAAAAGGCACTTTCTGAAGTACCCACGTTACTCTCCAGCATGACTTACCCTTGGTAATTCTATATTTACAACGTCCTTTAAAAAAAAGATTTTTTCTTACAGTTTGGTAAAGTAAAAAAAGATCTCATTTTTCTTAAGGGTCTGATGTGATTCTTCCTCTTGAACAATGAGAATCCCTCTACAACTTGTCTTTTCCTCTTCATCTTTGCCATTCACAAGCTGAAATTCCTAAGCCATTTACACCATAGTAACAATTCCCTTTTTTGTGTGTGAGTATAGGCATTCTTCTTGTCTAAGATCATTTCCACTTATTTTTATTTCTGGAATATGACCTTTATTGTATTTGCCTTTTAGTAAGGTGCCTTAAATTCTTTTGGAAGGAGAGTGTGTGTAAATGAATAAATCCTCATTGACAGAATATTAATAGAACCAACAGGTTTCGTAGGACATGGAACTCATGGCCCAACCCCTTGCCAGAAAATCACTTACTACTTCATTTTACATATGCCATTTTGCTATAAATAAGCTATAGTTTCTAACTGCTAGAGAGTAGGTTAAACACAGAGTAAGAACTTTCCTTTTCACCTCCTATAGTATAAGACATCTTGGTGTTTCCCCAATTCGGAAATTTTTATGAGTGCTAACAAATATTATTTTGGAATCAGATAAGCAATATTCATTTGTTTTCTTCTTTTCTATATCGTATATATATATATATGATATCACATATATCTCTATCTCTTTCTATCGATCTATAAAACTATCTACTATCTATCTATCTATGTACACACAGAGATTGAGAGAAAGCAAGCAAGCGCTGATCTTGACACCTGAGTATTGGCTTAACTCCATTCTGTGGCCACACATTCAAGCCTTGACCCTGGTTGGCTCTGCCAAAGCTAATGATCCATGTCATTGATCACAGGGTGGCTGAACTATAAAACATAAGAATACAACACTAAAAAAAACCTTAAAACAAATTTCTTACTGACAAAAGTCAGCAGCACCATCTTTGCATAAAATGGCTATAAATAGTTTTGTAACCATAAAGGTATTAACTGCAATGAGAATATTTATATTTACTGTAATCACATATTTTTGGCCTTTTAAAAAGAATTAAGATTTTTTAAAATGTTGCATCAACTCACCTTGGGACAGATCCATTTCTTGGGATTTTCATCTCTGAAATGCTGACATCCATAAGAATTGGGACCATACTTGCTTGAAGAATGCATTGATGGGACGTATTTTTCATTTTTATGGTAGGAAGAAAATGGCAAAAACCTGAAAGAATATTTAGATGATATTCTTAATTTGATTTCCAGAGACATTTGATTTTTAAAAATCAGAATTTAGGGAAGTAGAAAAGTATAGTGAAAATGATACACGGCTTGGAATCAGAATGCCTGGATTCCACTTCAGCCTCTGCCACCGAAGATCTCTGTTGCTAACTTCTATGACTTTTCATTTCCTATTCTGTAAACAGAGATCCTAAAACATTCTTCACAGAATTTCTGTGAGTCTCAAATATTTCGTAAATATAGACAATGCTAAATAATAAATTTATTAAATAATGGTGCCAAATAATTCAAAATTCATCACGTAAGTAAAACTGTTCTTAATTTTAAAATGATATCCCCAAATGAAAAGGATGGCCAATATACATAATTCTCAGTGAAATGGGTTTTCTTCAAATCTTAACTCATCCAAATAATGGAGGCGTTTTTGGTAGAGGTTGTAAATAGTGGAAGTTTTGAGTCAACCAGACCTGTATTCACTCTTACTTTTGTCCTTGCTAGCTGTGTTCTCTCATGCAAGTTGCTTGACCTCCGGAAGATTTTACTTTGTATAAGGTTGTTCTAAGGAAAGAATAATTTAATATATGCAAAGCTTAACATGGAGGCTGAAAAGAGCAAGTGTCCAGTAAATAAGGGGGTGCTGAAAGTAGAAGTTAAAATAGAAGTAGCTTGTTGCTGTAGCTCTCATCATCATTATCATCATCATTGTTACTTTTAAGTGTTATTATGGTCAAGATAAAAGACCAAACTTTGAAAACCCATATAAACTCTCCCAGAACAGCTAAGATTGTGATATGCTTGTAGCGTAACCTGGTGAACTGTTAAAACCCCTCACCAAACCCTCTGAAATAAAAGTAAAGGAATAAAAAAAGTTATAAACCCACAAGAAGAAAGAGGACAAAAGAGGAGAAACAGCAGATGAAAATATCAACAAATTTTTGGCAGATGAAAGCAGATAGAAAATTCAAAAACTGAAGTCTCAGTGCCGGAAGAGGGAGAGGCCAAAGAGAATTAAGGCAATCTGTCCCGCAGAACCCTGGAAAAGCTCAGGAACAGAAGCTTCAGTAGAGGGTGAAAGTGAGGGATGGACACAGATTAAAAGTCTACGCAAGGAGGAATCAGATCCCCAGGTTCCTTGCCCAGTCCATGCATCCATAAGAAGAGGCTATTCTCAGAAAACTACACCAGAGAGCGCTGGGCTCAGGGAAAGCAGGCACAGCAGAAGGCCAGAATGAGGCACCAAATGGAATATATAGATTTTAATTCAAAATCTACCCATCGAACTCTTCCCTTGCTCATCTCTAAGTGAGCTGGCTATTGGATTTACATACTTCAGAAGACTAATGCATCTTCTCAAAAGAAACAACTTCAAATATCAACACTTGGGGATTTCTTAATTAAAATGTCACATTGTCATGCAACAAAGTCTATCAGTCAAAAAACCACTCTCTCACACAAATACAGTTACTAATCTCATTTTTAGAGTCTCTTTTTCAATATGAAGTTAAGAATGGATTACCAGTTGGGGAAACTGCCAACGTTAAAGAAAGACACAAATCCAAACATGAAAGATATAGGAAACAGATCTAATGCAGAAAATAGGAGGAAACTTCAGAAATTTTTAATTAATATAATCAATGGAAATACAGTATCAATGAAATTAGAGGTAGATGCTGTTTTAAATAAAGGGAACCTTTCAAGAAAAAGACCAAGCTCTGCAAAATAAAAAATATTTGTAGCAAAATTAAATATTCTGAAATTCAGACTTTGAAAAAATAAAGTTGAGGTTCAACAAATTTATTGAGCCTTTACCATATGCCAATATTTTTGCATACATTATCTCTTTTCTTTTTTTTTTTTTTTGAGGAAGATTAGCCCCCGAGCTAACATCTGCCACCAATCCTCCTCCTTTTGCTGAGGAAGACTAGCCCTGAGCTAACATCCGTGCCCATCTTCCTCTACTTTATATGTGGGATGCCTGCCACAGCATGGCTTGACAACCAGTGTCATGTCCACACCCAGAATCTGAACCCATGAACCCTGGGCCGCCAAAGCAGAACGTCAGAACTTAACTGCTGCGCCACCGGCCCAGCCCCCATTATCTCATTTAATTAAGATGAGAAGGTTTTTTTTTTTTAATCTCAATTCAATTGAAAATTTGTGTTTCTTGCCATTACATTCACAAATTTGTTTAAAAAATAATAAGCTGAAGATAAGCAGTATTTCATCAATTTTCAAAACTCTCTACAATTTCTTTTTAATGTCTATTAATAAACTCCTTTTTAATATATTTCCTAAGAAAACATTTTCTAATACTATCTAAAATAAAAACAAATAAACAGAACACAGAGCTTTAAATTACACAAGCATGTATGACATATGCTCCTGGGAGAAGAGCTCTCACAGAAGACAGATTATGGTCCTTCCTGTGCTAATTTGCACATGGGATGGACATCACACACACAAAAATTAATGTGGCCCCAATGTCCCTGAGTATACAAAGGAGGTGCTGTGAGCGGCTGCTGCATTTCCAGTTTTTATCACTTCTGAATTGCATTTTAATAGTACATTTTTCTTTTGTGTCTGAACGCAATTTGCTTTCTCAAGGGAATGGATGGCTGAGAAGACAATGCTGAAAGACTAGGTATTTCCTTGTACATGAATTAATTTTCATTTAGCCATAATGTTTCATAAAAGCAACATGTATGCATCTTCTTAAGTGTATGTATGTATGTGCATATATATTTTTTCAAAAATATTTAGATGTTTTATAACTTTCAAATATATATCTTCAAATTAGGAAGTAATTATTTAATTCTCAAATGGGGTTTGCTCTATAAAAGTACAAATATCTATGAAAACCCTAAAAATAAATTCGGTTTATAATCAAACTTACAGATAATAATCAATTGCTTTTAAAAATGTTATTTTTACCTGTTTTAAATATTTAGTCAGATATACTTTATGCTTGCAGGGAGTACTTTTCAATTCACTGAATACCATATTAAAGAAGAAGACACGAGTTGCCCTCTTATTTTTTACAATCTCATCAAAGATACAAATCTGGCAGAAATTCTTCTTCTTAAATACAATATGGAGATATAGTCGCATATACAAGCAAGTCATTACCTGAATGTCTGGGCAGTGAGAGAAAAATTTGTAGAGGTTTCAGGAAGCAAAAATTTTAAATAGTCAGCTTCAGGGAAAATGAGTCCATTGCAAATGTATCATGAAGTCTTTACACTTTGAGTATTAATATACTTAATATTATTTTCCACATAAGAAGACTAATGAATTACACTTATTTTTTTCCTCATAACTCTCATTTTTCCCCCTTCTTTATAGTTCTACTATTGTCACTCATAATTCTAGGTTTTCCTACAACCCATTTATTTCACTGCCGGATAATTCAAATCTACAAATTATGAACTCCTATTGCCTATTGATTCAAGCCTATATTCTTCAGCCCAGCTGTCAGGCTTTTTAAAATGGACTGGGTCTGTTCAGTCTCCTACCACTCTTTCCATTGATGCCATTCTCCTGTCTGTCTTTCTGTCTGTCTTTCCATCCTACCTCTGCCTTCATCCGTGCTACTCTTCCTGAAATGCTGACCCATATACTTCTCATCTTTCAAAATCCAGCTTAACACCCAGCTTTCCTAAGCAACCTATTTGTCCCACTCCAGCTCACATGGATTTCTCTATGTCAACATCATTCGTTAAGCAAACATTAAATGAAATGCTTTTATATACTAAGCACTTTGAAAAACACCGGGATGTAATGATGGAAGATGCAGTATACTTCAAAGGAATTTACCTTATAGTAGAGAGTGGAGAATGAGACAACACAGTAGGACGTATTAAGTTTGGGGATGATATACACACAAGAGTCAATTAAGGTGCAAAGGAAGGTTTATGTTTGTATATGCATATGTGTTTGTAATACGCATATGTATATGCACACAGCGTGGGGAGTTATTGGCAGAGAGTTTGGGGGGTGGGGCCTGAAAAAGTTATCGCCCCAGACCTTGTAAGCCAGAGCAGAGGATTGAAAAACTAGTAGAGTTAGTCAAGTTTAAGAAGCTGGTGCAGGCTAGTTGAGACAGAAGAAACAACATATACAAAATAGGCAGGTGAGTTGGAGCACAAAAAGGAATGCTGAAGGAACTGAAAGGGGTTCAACATAGCTAGAAAATTGGGTTCTTTATGAAAGAAAGAGAACAGATCATGAACATTATGGTGGAGAGGATTGTTCAAGGAGAAAATGTAGAGTAATATACCACAGAATACTTTATTTTTACATATACAAATTTTGACTGCCTGAGAAGGTAGTTATTCCAAGCCACAGTGGATTCTGGCTTAGGTAAATCATCTTAAAATGTACGTGGTGGTAACAATTTATAGATATCAAGATACATGCTTATGGAATTGGTCTCCAACACCAAATATATTCTAGATCAGTCTTTCTCCGTTAAAGGGCTCCTAGTGAAATGTATGCATTAAGCACAAAGCAGGAAAAAGGGACACTTTATTACCAGTTAGGAATTTGGTTCCAGGCTGCAATAAATGTTCCAATGGGCTATGCAAGAGCATCCAAATAAGTCTTTTTGCCTAGGATAAAGGCAGAAGAAACACCCAACCAGAGCAAGTTTGTTCCAAAATTGATAGCAGTTTGTGTAATCCAACACTTTCTAAGGTGGGAACTAGTCTTTGACTTGACCTCAGAGTCTTGACAGCTAGCAAAAGCAGACATATGACAACGTAGAAGTACCTCCAGGGAGAAGAGCCTTACTCTCTAACCATTGGTCAAAGAATGGAAAAGGAGGGACAGGCTCGGATTCTCCCCAGTGGGAGCAAATCCTGAGAGGTCAAGAGAAACTGGAGAGAAGGAAACCTCACTGGAACATGGCCCCATGTGGGACCGATCACCACAGCACTCCTCCTCCTGGAGCTGATGGGGTAGAACGTATGGGAGGGAAAAAGAGAGGGCAGGGGAGGCAAAGAGAGCCTGAAGCTTCCCCTAGAGGCAGCTCCTTACAATACTGAGATGGGTACTGACTGCTCAGCCTGTATCAGATAAGGAAACTGTAGGTAGATAATAAACGCTGGATGACTTGATTCATAGTTAATTCAACCCACCAGATATGCCTTAAATAACTGCGTTCAACACATCATACTTAGACACTACGGGTATAAAAAGGTGAATGAGCAGATGCCTCCCCTAAGACCCTTAAAATCTAAAAAAGGAAAAAGACGAGTCACTATAATAATATAAAGGGGGGAAAAAGGAAAGCTTCATGATAGAGGTAAAACAAAGAGTATGAGAACAGAGAGCACCGGGGACAAGATCTAACCTGAGCTGGGTTAGACTTCACTAGACGGATGGGGAAATGGAGGAAGAGGACACAAGTAAGGGCCCAGTATGATTAGATGATAAGACGAAAAAGTTTGGGACACACCTGTGGGGTCTGATAATTATGTAGCTAATTTGCTGGAAAACAGGAAGAATGGCCTTCATAAGGTGCTTATACTGGCTCCCATCAGGACAGGCTAAGCTTAAGCAGTCTTCTCATCTTACTTAACATCTCGAGGGAATCTTATCCCGGTTACATTCTCCTTTCTCACAGATGCTACTGCCAAACTCTGTGGCCATCACTTGGGCCCTAAGCTGATGCTCTCCGTGAGGGGCAGACCTGACCACAGCATTACTTAGGGTAATACTACTGGGGATCAAGGAAGGATGGCTCATTGTCACATTCATTTCTGCAAACTGTGTTGCTAAATCACATGCCTTGTGATCCTTTGATACCAAGACTTACTTGACATTTTCCACCTTTTATTGGAAGAGATTCTTTTCTTATTTATGAATTACTAAACAAATACAGGATTCTGACATACTAAGTGACTACCAATACATTCACTCTTTCATGTGGGGAAAGAAAACAAAAATAAATACATTTCTATCATTTCAGGTTGGGTCTAAAATGATTTAATCTTCTGATCATATTCTATGGTTGTGCCATAAGAAAACTGTTATAGCAGAAAATTGCTATAAACTGTTATAGCAGAAAAACATCATTGCTATAAGAAAAAATAATTGTCATGATTCCCACTCTGCTTAGTACATGGATAAAACTAATTAATTTTCAAAGAGATTCTTTGGCCATTTATTCCCTTGGCAGTGCATGGTTAAGACACAATAGCATCTTAGAATCACTCTTAAGATAGTTAGAGGTAAACTACTACTTGAACAATTGAGTTCAATTACTCAAATATTAGAGACAGTAAAGTTCATAAGACCTTATTTGCTATGCTATCATCTCATTACATTACATTTTCTTTTCTATAAAGTGTAGGACATTATACAGCATTAATAAAGATCTTCGTCCAGGAGCAGCCCCTCTCACGCCAACCATTGACAACAGTAGTGGGATGGACACTCCTTAATGGGGACACTGGAGTGGGTGCTAGGATTCCTCCCAGGATCTTTGCTCAAAAGGTAAAACTAAAATATTTGCAAAAGGAGAAGCAAGGGTTAAGAGCTTTCTAATGTTCAAAATAGAATAGTCATTTAATTGGAGGTAAAGAAAGAATAGGAGGGAAAAAGCCCACTATGGGCCAATTATGAGAAGAGAGTTCCCTCTGGTCTACAAAACTTAATCTGACAAGCAAAGACATCTTGGTATAAAAGTTTGGCAAGAGCTGATGAAAGGATTAAAGGAGTAAATATGAATCAAGCAAGTTGATTTAATCTAATAAACCAACCAACAAACAACAAATAATTTGTGTGTCATCATAAAAATACACCCACTCAAAAGTTATTCTATTAGACTTTAATATTTTAATCATTATTATAATATAGAAAATAGTAAATGAATTAGACGTCATCTGTGGATGAAGGGAGCTTTCACTGAGATTTTAATGCAACCATAGCTATAAGTGCCTAATATATAAAATATTTTCTATGTAGAGTAGAGTTCATAGCAGAAATTTAAAACTCACAAAATGTTTAAGCAGCAGTATCAATAACAGCTCTCTGCCCCAGGGTGGACATAGAAATGTAATAGTTAAACATAAAGAATGCAAATGTCAAGACTATCTCTTTGACTAGACAGTGAGCTTATATTGCAAGCTTCTAAATTTAAATGGGAAGACATATCTTGCCCTCTTCCTCACCTTTTTCTTACCTTAAGAGGAATAGAATTCCCTGGATACATTATTATTATTAACCATCTCAAGGCATGCAGACTCAGTAATTTCATTATATCTCTGCAACAACTTTCTGATAAATATTTTGCAGAGTTGACCTTACTTTTCTTTAGCTGATTGCAAAAAACTTTTGAAAAGTCTCTGCTAAAAGATACTAGTTTTAAATGCCCCAGCCAAATAACATTCCCACAGGCTCTTCTGTTAGGCCATTTACAACACTAAATGTTTTAAACTAACAACACTGCCAAAATGGCTAAAAATGATGAGCTCAGATATTTTAAGGACTTGCATAATTGATATAAAGAATATATAATTAAGGAGGAAAAGAAGGCTGTGGGAAATACTTGTACAAATCACTGTTAACAAGGTCTAAGAAAATATGCCGAAACTGACAAGAAAACACGCTAAGGAAAATCAAATGTTCTTTGCTGAGTTACATTCCAGAGCACCATATTCCACACTATGGGCTGTGGATAAAGGCATTCCATGGCCAACTCGACCTCAGATCTATGAACCAGGAGACTTCTGTCTACCTCATTCATTGCTCCATCACCAATGCCTAATACAGTGCCTGGCACATATTAGGCATGCAATAATATTTCTTGAATGAATGAGTGAATAAGTTTGCAATATGCTATATATTATATGTCCCCTCTTTGAAGTTCACATTAAATATGACTACCTTTAAGACTGAGAAGCCTTAAATGAGAAGCCCTATAATACCACAAAAAATAATATAATACTACATAGAAAGAAAGTGTAACTGTTTGAAATATAATTTTTCCCAAATTTACTTGATAGAAAACTCAATAACATCTTCCAGACTAGTGTGTCAAGAGATATAGTTTGGAAACTGCTCTTGAGAGTGAGAAAAAGAAAAAAGGCCAGCCTGTTAGTGGGACTGCTAGGGTAATGTTCACGAAGATCAAGGAGAAACCACAATCGAACTCATTTTCTTTTGCTTGATTGTTCTTTCAATGAGAATGATTTTGATGATCAGCTAGATTAGAACAAAATAAACGGGACTTAGTTCAAGCTCAAAATCAAACTGTAAAAAAAATTAGCACCTACCATTTGTCAAGCACTGTGCTAAGTGTACTGCATAAGCCACGGGCTCTGTTCTTGAGGAACTTATCATCTAGAACATGGATCTCCAATTTCTGCGTCTAGAAGGGCCAGGGAATGCAAATGAGTCAGATGCAGAGCTAAGACTGCCAGCTTCAATGGATGCCATGTGAGACTGTGGGCCTACTGTGGGTCCTAATTTGCATTAGAAGCTGGAAAATCTGGATTTTTAAAAGATTTAATTGCCACTTTAAATTACTTTTCAATTAATGTAATTTTTAGAAAATTGTAGGATCCAAATATAACATAGCTGGAGGCGGTATGCAACTCAGAAGCTACTAGCTTGCAACCTCTACTTTAGAATTTATAAGTGAGCATCTGGCTCTGTCAATGACTTCAAGGTCTCTAACCAAAATGTATTATATCTCAAGTTACTGAGCAGACCTTTGGATGAAATCACCAAATCACCATTAGTTATTCTTAAGAAATTGTGAATGTGCCAAAGATGTACAAAATGGCTTTAAAAGCAGAAGAATATAGATTCTATAACATATCGGTGGTTTAATTTGATGTTAATTTTCCACAAGATTCTAAAATGGAATAGTAAAATAAAATTCTAGAAAAGTGTGACATATATATGACATAGTCATATATATGATACTGATTCAGTGTATTTTAACATTTTAATATGTCTATATTTTAATATTTTAAATTTTAAAATTAAATACAAATATTTAAAATACAATTTAAAAATATCTTAATATTTTAATTTGTGTGTATATATACATATATATAAAGAGAGAGAGACATATACATATAGACATGTATATCACCACAGATAAGACTAAAATTTTAGACACAGTATATCTGAAGTTTGGCAAAGAATTTGACAAGCTTTTTTATGATATCCTCAAGAACATGGGAGAAAGAAGAACTAGGTGATAGTTAAAGAAGAAAGCAAAAAAAATCAACAACCAAATCTGAAAGCTTTTTAGTCTGCATTTAACTTGAACTCATCCAGTCCTTGTAGCGAATTCTCTTTTCCTCTGATTTGCACCATACCTCCTGACACTCTTCCTAGCTTTCTCAGTTTCTTGACTGACTCATCATTTTCTGCCAATATCTTGAATTAATGACTCTTATCTTAACCAGAACTGTGCATTAGAATCACCTGGGCACGTACTTCAAATACACATGCCTACTGAATCAAAATATCTGTGATTGAGACTCAGGAATGCAAATGTATACAATTTTAAACCTCGAGGTGATGCGGATAAGCAACCTAATTAAGAACCACTGCCCTAACATTAAAGCAACTCGCAGGAATCTGTACTTAATTTTCTCTCTCTCTAGTTTCCCCCTGGGAGATTCTTCCATCAGCAAGCTTTTAACCATCACCTCTACAGTGATGATTTCTACATCTTTATCTCTATACACAATGTTTTTCCTTAACTCAAGACCGGTATTTTCAAATGCTCACTAGGAATATCTATCTAGCTACACAATGGGAGCCTCAAAGACAGTTGCCTCCAAATTGAACTTCTATCTCAAACCACCATCCTATCAAGCCAATAATTCTTCTTAAGCATTTTTCTTAGTTAAGTAAAGACATCACCATCTAGCAGGTCAACTCAGTGAGAAGCCATGAAGTCAAGGCACTAAAGGACCCCCTACCTTGGCGCTCCTCAATCTGAAGAAACCCTTGCTTATGGCCCTACTCTCTGTACTTGATAGAATGTGACACACCCTTGCCAAGACCACAGTTGTGGTATAGTCATATATTAATCTGCATATCCACTAATTTAACACATATTAAACATGTATTGTATTCCAAGCCTATGACTTGTGTGGGGAGATAATACAAACTGAGCAAAACAGGTTATCTTTCAGGAATTTGAACCAAAATACAGAATTAACCATGGGCTCTAGAGCTGGAAGCTTATACTGAATCAGGCCTGGAGTGGCCATGATAACTAAGGGCAAGCTGAAGATTTATGGGAAAGATTTATTAGTCAGCAGAAAAAGAGAAGCAGCAGAAATGCAGAGAAAAGCAGAGATGCCACTAAAAGGAGAAAACCATGCCCCTGCAGCCCCCAAGAGAGTCACCTTAGTCTAGTTTTCCTTTGGTTCCTCATGATTCTATAAGATTCCTCGATGTATCTTTTCAAACACACCCTTAACTTCTTGAGTTACCTTGAACGGATCTTTGTTTTTTGCAACTAAGAAAGCTCTAAGACAGTGATCTCAAATACATCTGTGCTCCTGACCACACCATCCACACTATATCAGGTTGGCCCCTAAATTAGGTTTAGGGTTTATAGGATTCAACCTATAAAGGTGTTTATCAACCTTTCTCTTCTCCCCTACTACCAATGTCCTTGTTCTCTTGCAAGTCCTCTTATCTATGAACTGGACTATGACCAATTGTCCCCTAATTGGTCTCTGTCACCAGTGACTCCTGTTTCTTAACCATGGACATAGCTGGTAAAGTGATATTTCTGAGCTGTCTGACCCTTTCCCTCCAGTGATTCAAACACTGATGGTTTCACAGTGTCTTTTATATGGTGAAGTCCAAATACTTTATCATGGTGCACATGGCCCTTTACGCCCTGGTTCCACCTATACTTTCCATCTTATTTCTCCCACTTTGCATGAGGTACCAAAGCTGTGAACAAAGCTTTACAAGATGCCTCAGAAGGCAAACTGAAACCCCCAGGAGGTGTGCCCTTTTTCACACAAAGTTGGCTTCATCCAGGCCACACCTTGTGCCACTCTTACATCTCTTCTGACCTCAACCCACTTCTGAACTTTAAATTAAGACAGGAAAATCTGGGATGTATAAATGTCATACCAAAATAAGAACATAAATATGGCGCAAAATGACTTTCTCTCACAAAAGAAATTTGATTTCTCATAAATTTACTGAAAGTCAATTGGCAAAACTTTACTTAGCATATGCCAGGCATTGTATTAGGAAGAGTGCTTTGAATATGATAAAATCTAACTAAAAAGAGTAAAAGTATCTTTTTATGACTTGTCCAATTGCATACGCCAAAAATTGTACGTAATATTCTTGGACTATCATAAAAAGTTTTCCCAATAATCACCATTATGTTGATGCTATAAATCTTAAACTTCGTTATACTTAGATGTCTGTAAGGACACAATTCTAATATTCTGTGGTCATTTATTTAAAAAACCATATTTTTTTCCCCTGGAAACAGCGAACAAAAAGAGAGCACAGTTCTCACTATACAGCCAAAGTAATAAAGGGCTCTTTTGTAGACAAATTCTAGCACTTCTTAATTATACACAGGCTTATTATCTGTATCCCCAGTGTTATAAAGTACCAGAACTTCATTAGAAAAATTAAGCTGGAAAAAATGAAGGCAGCGCTTTGTAAATTTCCACTGGAAATTAGCTGGGAGAGGCAGAGGAATACTGGATCAAAAGAGGGTAATCACGCTTAACTGTGCCCCAGAGCACCCGCATGTATAATACGATTTGCACAGTAACTACTTCTCCTGTTACAGCTTGTTTGGAGTATTCTGTGTTAATGGGGTTAGCTAATTTCGTATTTTAACTTTAAAAGGCTCTGCTGATTAATAAATGTTGCACACTGTGCTAGTAATTAAAATAAATGGAAGAGTTACAAATAAAAGTTGAATTGTTAAGAAAACATTATCTGAAAATATATGATAATCCCTATTTATCATAATATAATAACAGTTCAGAAAATATGCAAATTGTAAAGGTCTAAAGTGTTTGAAAAATCACAAAAGTCAAAAAAGTTTTGAGAATGTATTTTAATTTCCTTATCATTATTCTTTAGCAATAAATATAACCAGATCTCATCTATATATACCACATTTTTTAAAATGCTTTTTTTAAAAACTCTTATTTAGATCTAGTTTCTTAACCTTTCCCATAACATTTTTCCTATGGTACTGTCTATGAAATGATACTGATACTTAATTAGAAATAATATTTAAAAGGTTTAAAAATGAGTAATCTACTATGTACCAAGGCTTCTGTCTGAGCTAGTTTGCAAATTTGAGGGAAATGAAGGCAGATACATAAGATTCATAACTTTTGAATGTTTTTCATTAGTGCCAGCAAATGGAGAGGTCACGAAATTGTGCGGTTAGTTCTGCTTTGTTACTAAATGTTTTCAGGGTGTCTCTCATTTCACCTACTCTGAATAACGAAGGATGACAGAATATGCCACCCCAAATAAAGCCACTTTGACACAAGATTGTTTTGAGCCAAAGGCACTTGAAAACAACAGGTACAAGCAAAGTAATCTGACTTTTCCTTTTTCCCCTAAAATCAGTAGACAACACTCCTATATGACAGACGCCTTTTCTATACCAGGAGAAAAGAAACATTTTTATCACCAGAGATGGGGAGTTGAAGCTGAGATAATTCTGTACAAACAGACCTTGTTAAATAGCTTTTATCTTCCTTTGGTCTCCCTACAAATTTTAGTTACTTTTCCACAATTGCTTCTCCTGTTCAACCTAGTATATAAGCGCTTAGCGTTTGCCGCTTCTTTGGGTGCTCATTTCCTTATTGGGCTCTTGTGTCACGCAAAACTTAAATAAATCTATATGCTTCTCTCCTGTTAATTTGTTTTATGACAATTTAATTCTCAGGCCCAGCTGAAGACTGTAAGAGGGTAGAGATAAAGTTTTGCCACTCCTACAATAACTATCAGAAAATTAAGACCTTTCATTTTTTCAAAAAGATGTAGAGACAGCTAGTGAGCTGTGTGTACTCAGGTTCTTATGAAAGCCTACACAAGTTTGAAATGTAATATCTTTAGAATATGATTTAATCATAAACTTCTCCTCATAAGGACACTCAAGCCACAGTCATATTTTTTAATCTGCTAAATGTCCACACCCAAAACCTGCAGAAGAATCTTGATTCCTTAGGGATCCAAGGATTTTCCTCAATTTTAGCTCAGATTTATTTATTAATTATTAATTATTTTATTTATTAATGAACCTAAACACCAAAGTCTGAGCTAGCAAGGTAGCTCCCTGACTTGAAGAACATTTGTATGAGTTTTCTATTGCTGCTGTAACAAGTCACCACAAACTGAGTGGCTTCGAGAACACAAATTTATTATCTTAGAGTTCTGGAGGTCAGAAGTCTGAAATGGGTCTCACTGGGCTAAAATAAAGGTTTAGCAGGGCTGCATTCCTTCTAGGGGAAAATCCGTGTCCTTACCTCTCCCAGTTTCTAGAGGCTGCCTACATTCCTTGGTTGTGGTCTCTTCCTACATCTTCAAAGCTGGCAAAGATGAGTTGGCCTTCTCACATGGCATCACTCTGATTTTTATGTAGTCAAAGCTCTTTCTGCCTCCCTCTTCCACTTTTAAGGACCCTTGTGGTTACACTGGGCCCACCCTGATAATCCAGGATATTCTCCCCATCTTTAAACCCTGAATCACATCTTATATCATATAAGGTAAAACATTCACAGGTTCCTGGACTTAGGATGTGGACTTTCTGGGGACCATTATTTTGCCACCAGAACACAGATTGGCACTGACTTCTACGGCAATGTCCTAAATCCACTCCATTTTGGATATAGTTATAGTATGCATAATTATAGTCTCCTCTATTAATGCAGGATGTCTATAACTAAGACAAGATATTAACATATAGACCTTAGCACCTCTCATGAGACTTTAGTAAAGCCGATATTAGCTTATATCATCTGATTTATGATCACCCATTTCATTCCATCTCTGCCATCTTGATGGATAAATTAAACATTTACCATGCTAGTTCTGGTGCCACTGTGGCCTCCCATTTCTTCCACCTCTTAATAATAATGACTTCTTTCCTCACTTCATCTAGGCAACTTGCATCGCCCCATTTTACATCTGAAAGTATTCCTTGAAATGCTCTCTGAAAAATCCAAAAATTCTCTGACCACAATCTCCCATAAAGAGGAAGCACAACGTCTATGACATTCTGCCATTTTTAAATAAAGGGACAATATAAACATACATAATTGTATATGCAAATAAGAATGCCTGGATAAGATACTCAAGAAGTGGTTAATAGTGGTTGCCCCTAGAAAATATAACTGGGGAATCTATCACCTTATAATGTTTAAAGTTTTTACAGTAAATACATGTTGCTATTTCCATGTTTTAAAACGCGATCAAACAATCCTTTCATTATTTTAAGTGGATTTGAGCAGATTGAATAAATCAAGGGCGACAGGAAATTCCTTAATGGAAGCAGAAGAGAACATGGGATATAAAGAGAAATGAAAACAGCTCAGCAGCTCTGGAGCACAGAGTTTCTTATGGAATGTGGCAGAAGATTCACTGGAGAAATAAGCCTGGATTAGATCTTGAAGGATCTTGTGTCTTGCAATAAAGAATTAAGACTTATCCCAGAAGTGATAAAAAGCCATTAAAAAGCATCTGGCTGAATAATAGCTAGCTTAAATTTTTCTAGTGTTGTGGTAAATGCATTAAATGGGAGTAGGACTGGGCAGATCAGACAAGTTTTTTTTTTTTGGAAGATTGGCCTTAGCTAACATCTGTGCCCATCTTCCTCTACTTTGTATGTGGGACATCTGCCACAGGATAGGTCTGCACCTGAGATCTGACCCAGTGAAGCCCAGGCTCCTGAAGCAGAACTGTGAACTTAACCACTACACCACCAGGCCAGCCCCCAGGCAGGCTTTTCATAGTAATTAAAAGAAGAAGTTATAAGTGCCTAAATTAAATCAGTAGTAGAAAGGAAAGAGGGGCTGGATTTGAGAGATATATACTTAAAAGGTGGAATAGACAGGATTTGAGGACCAAATTTTGGAGAAGGATAACAGGGTAATTCACAAGTCTCTAGGCATACAGTTGGTGCTGCAATTCACACTCTAGAATAAGCAGACCAATGTGGGATGTACCAAGTTTGGGACATCTGGTAGAGATGCAAATAAAGGTGGAAGTTGAAAATCTAAATCTGGAATGTAGGAGTGAGCTCTTAGAGTTTTAGAGTGGAAATCATTAGCATAGAAGTGGTCGTTGAAGTCTCTCAAATAGGAGCAATCACTCAGAGAGACTATGTATGGAAAGGAGAAGAAAGTAAAGACAAAGAGTTGAATATTGAATCCTGCTATCCCCTTAACTCTATCCTACTCACTCTCACCGGAAGTACTGGAATGTTCTCCTAATGGGTTTCCTTTGCTCCAGCATACTTCTTCTCAAATACATCTGTCTCACAATCAACAAATTCATTTTCTTTTCATAACATCCTCTTACTCAAAAACCTTAAACAATTCTCCCTTATCTACAGATAAACCCTCAAATCCTTGGCCTTGAAACCTCACACAATTTTCATTTCTACTGCCTCCCACATAAAAATTAGTTTTTGTCAAACTGGTCTTCTCATTGTTCTGTGAACTTTTCCCACCGCCATTTTCTTTCATAACATCAACCTGCTTTTCTCTATCAAAATCTTAACCATCTTTCACAGAACCCAATTCATTTCCTTTTCTGTGAAGAATACCTTCCAAGATCATCAGAGGCCAGAGCAAATTTTACATTAAAAAAAAAATCATGGCCCTTACGGTCTTTAACAAACACTTGACTATTTATCCAGCACTTCCCTATGGTAATTCTCATTTAGGATTTCATTAGGTTTTCTGGTTTAGTTTAAAGCTAGAAGCATAGAAGTTCCATGAGAGAGAAATTTTCATCTATTCAGTGCTGTATCTCTAGAGCCTAGAACTATTCCTGACATGCAAATATTTGTTGAATCAGTAAATACTCCCTTATATTCCTCACAATATCTAGCTGAGAGCTTCTACTTGGCAATTATTTACTAGCTACTTATTTAATTTCCTGCCTTCATAAAGATAGACATGTGAAGAAGAAAAACCATTTTCTTCAAGAGGGCACAAGAAAATAAAGTGAGTTTCTTAAGGACAAGAACAAACAAGGGAAGCTTTAAAGTGACTTCTGAAAAGCCCTCTGTAATCCACACTTTATTTGTAAAATGTTATTGTCCCACTTCCTATGCTTATTTTAAAGAACATATTAAAGAATGTGACCTTATTTGGAAATAGGATTGTGGCAGATGTAATAAGATGAGGTCACAAGGAATAGGGTGGACCCCTAAGCCAATTTGACTGGTATCCTTATAAAAAGGGGAAATTTGGACAGAGACACAAACAGAGGGTCACTCCCAGGTGAAAACAAAGGCAGAGATCAGAGTGATGCTTCTACAAGCCAAGGAACACCAAAGGTTGTCAGCAAACTACGAGAAGTTAGAGGGGAGTCCTGGAATAGATTCTCCCTCACACCACCCAGAAGAAACCAAGCCTGTTGACACATTGATCTTGGACTTCTAGCCTCCAGAATTGTGAGACAATAAATTTCTGTTGTTTAAGCCACTCAGTTTGTGGTATTCTGCTATGATCGCTCAAGCAAACGAATACACTCAGAAAATTTGTCGTTCAGAAGCTTAAAGAAGAAATCGCCTATGAGGTTAGGACACAGTGGCCTGTGAAGAGCTCTGCTCATGATCCCCCTTAACTCCTGGTTCCTGGGACTCGTAGATGAAATCCAGGCCATCAGTGGAACCTTGATTTCCTCCTCACATTTTGTATTACAAAAAGAATTACTATGTTTGTAGCAAATATAAAATATTAAATAATTATTTTATTAAGACTCTTATATGTTCCTGGCATTTTATATTTATTATCTCATTCAATCTTTATTACAGCCTCTAAGATAACATTTCTCTCCCCATTTTACAGACAGGAAAATAGAGGCTCAGGAAGGCTAAATTACTTACCCACAATCATACTGCAGTTGTGTCATGGAGCCAAGATTTGAGCTTACATAGATCTAGTTCCAAAGCCCATTTTCCTTCTACTATCACCACACTGCAATTTTCATAATGATATGAAAACAAAATAGCTAAATGTATCAACCCCTCAGACATAATACCTCCCTTTGAATTCTTAAGACTAGAAATAAAAGGCTCTACTTTTTCAGGTTTAGATAGAGAATTCCTAATTAAGCCCCTTGGATGGCAAACCTATTGCCTTCAATTTCCTAGAGGTGAAATTGGTAATGTGGCAAAAAAAAAAGGGCCCCCTGCATTAAAAAACCGTGCATCTCTGTGGTAAAAGGATACTTTTTTTCCTAATTTCTTTCACAGAATTATTATCTGCAAAGATATAAAACCTAAATTTCTAACATTTCTTTAGCCTCACAAAATACAATTATTTCCTTGCAGGACATTTGGTCCTGTCCAAAACATCCATCAGATATTCGGTCCACGCCAAAAGGTCCTTGATATCTGGTCATATTTGGCCCTGTCTGAAACCACTTGGCATGGACCAAATGTGCTCATGGATGTTTTGGACAGGACCAAATGTCAAGGATCTTTTGGCATGGACCAAATGTCTTACGGACATTTTGGACAGGACCAAGTGTCTGCTACTCCAATTATGTTATCCAGTATACAAAAATCAAAATGGTTTCAGAAGAAGCTACAAGATATCATTGCTTCAATTCTCCAAAAAATGAAATTATTCTTAGGCTAATTGCTAAGGCCAATGGCCTAGTCCTATGCTGCAAATACGATAGCTTCAAGTCTGTAAGTAACTTCTTTAGCATTCCCAACTTGGTTTGTTTCTGATTGGTTGATAATCCTGGAAGCACTTTTCAATCTGAAAGCTTCAGGGTAAAGAGTCATTAGCAGTACCATAGAGGCTGAAGATATCTACAAGTATTCCACGGAAAGTACAAGCTCAGCACACTTCTTTGGGGATAGCAATGATAGCTGATCTTTCCAGGCTTATCAAGGAAAATACTAAGCAAGGATATTCAGTATCTTTGATACACAATGATTTCTGTAGAAATATCAATGTGGCCAATTACTTGTTTCAGCAATTAATCTTGTTATTTCACAAACCTTTGTATTGTTGAAAATGGAAAAATAATTCTGACTAATATACCTCTTTGGATATTCACTATTAAATTGCATTTTTACTTGACTAAGTCTGAGTAGCATTAATCTTCTATAATCCCTTTGGTAAAACAAACCTACCTCCCCAAAACTAATTGGAAATAAATGTTTCTTATTTTCTTAGTCATCATATATGGGTAACTCAGTCAATTACTGAAAGAATTTGCTGAAGCTTTATTTGTTTGTTCTTGTTCCTAAAGAAATTCATTTTATTTTCTTGTGCCTTCTTGAAGAAAATTATTTTTCTTCTTCACATGTCTATCTTTATGAGGCCAGGAAATTAAATAAGCAGTTAGCAATTATTTCACTTCAAGTAATTGCTATAAAATGAAAAACTTTATAAAAATTACTTGAGATGCTTGCCAATTTTATCTTTCATATGACTTTGTGTAACAATTTTTATTTTTCAAGAGAGTCTTCAGAAATGCATGATTAAAATAAAGCACATTTTATATGCCTTCTGACTGATAAAATGGCCCAAAAGCCACTGTGCTGGATAAGAGTAATTCTAGCTTCTTTATATAACAAAATATACTCTGTAATGTATTTTGGAATTATTAGTATATAAATTATTATTATGTAACATACATAATATGATTAGTACATATTATATATTATGTAAAACAATAATAATTGCAGTTTATGTGTTGTTGACTACTGTACAGCAACTTATAACAATATTTCATATTATATTAAAATTATTATAATTATAAGAGCTTCTGCAAGGCAAAGAAAACCAGGATCAAAATGAAAAGACAACACACCAAGTGGGAGAAAATATTTGCAAATAATTTATCCAACAAGGGGTTAATCTCCATAATATATAAAGAATTCACACAACTGAGCAACAACAACAGAAACAACCAGAGCGAAAAATGGGCAAAGGATATGAACAGACGTTTTTTCAAAGAAGATATACGCATGTCCAATAGGCACATGAAAAGATGTTCAATATCACTAATAATCAGGGAAATGCAAATGAAAGCTACTCTTAGATATCACTTTACACCCATTAGAATCGCTATAATCACCAAGACAAAAAATAACAAATGCTGGAGAGGTTGTGGAGAGAAGGGAACCCTCATCCACTGCTGGTGAGAATGCAAACTGGTGCAGGCACTCTGGAAAACAGTATGCAGATTTCTCAAAAAATTAAAAATAGAAATACCATATGACCCAGCTATCCCACTATGGGGTATTTATCCAAAGAACTTGAAAACAACACAAGGAAACTTATGCACCCCTATGTTAATTGCCGCATTATTCACAATAGCCAAGATGTGGAAGCAACCCAAGTGCCCATCAACTGATATTCAGATAAAGAAGATGTAGTATATGTATACAACGGAATACTACTCAGCCATAAAAAAGACAAAATCATCCCATTCACAACAACACGGATGGACCTTAAGAGTATTATGTTAAGCAAAATAAGCCAGACAGAGAAAGACAAACACCAGATGATTCCACTCATCTATGGAAGATAAACCAATACATGGACAAAGAGAAGAGCTTAGTGGTTACCAGGGGGCAGGGGGTTGGGAGGTGGGCACAAGGGGTGAAGGGGGTGACTGACAAATAATCATGTACAACTGAAATTTCACAATGTTACAAACTATTATGACCTCAATTAAAAAATAATAATAATTGCTGTCTATATGTTGGTGACATTTGTATAGTAACATAATATTATTTTATATATTATATTAAAGTTATTATAAGAATTCATATTAGAATAATTGTCTTACTATTTAGTATATATAGTACTAAAGAATTATTATAAGATACAGTAAAAGATAATTACAAGATACATTATAGGATAATAATTTTTAAAAAGCCATTCTTGATTTTAAATGGTCTATTTATAAATTATATATGACTACATTGATGACAAATGCCTTAAAAGAGAGGAAATGTCTTGCCGAAAGATGTATGAATTGAGACCCAAATCAATGATGCTAATAAAATCATTTAAAATTGCATGTACTATTGGGTCATCCTTTATCTTTTTCAGTCCTCTTCCTCAGTTGTAAAGAAATTAACTGCTTTTATTGCCCCTGATTTATTAAAATTACTGTTTTATCAATGGATACAAATGAAATTTAGTCCATGTTAAGAAAAACGTTTTTGTTGTGATGGATCTTATTTTAGAAGCATCATAAATACACATGCTTTCAATGGATAATTAAGGAAATTACCTTCACAGATGCATGGATAGTGGTCACTTATTCCCTTGAAATGCCATTCATTCTCTTTTTTTCTTTGAGTAATTAACATATAGTGTATATATATATATTAGCCATCAATATTGTCATCAATATTGACATTATCTAAAACATCTAGATATTGAAAAATGGTTACTTCTGAATAGATCGATGGTGGCTTCACCTTTTCTCACAAATAAAAGTCTCTACAATATTAGGAAATGGAAAATATTAGAAAATTTAAGGCACCCAACATGGTACAGCTACTTCTTGTGAAGCTAAGAACTCACATGTTGTCATTTACATTTCGTATCCACTCCTGTCTCCTGAGGTCCTCTCTGGCCTCCTTTAACTCATTGATTGGTTCTGCCTCCCGCAACGTTGGCTCCAAAGGCTTGTAGCGCTGTTCCAACACTTCAGCGATATCGCGGAAGGGCCCCTGACAAGACAGGATGGGGCAAAAATTCTATTATGGAGGGTTTTTGGTCATATCATTGATGACCAAGGCTAATGAATATCTATAAAATATCACAAGTTTACTAAATTCTTTTTAAAGAACAATTTGTTCTTCTCTGAATTAGAAAATATATGACAAAACAAGAATACCACTTATCTTCAAGGAACGTTCTCACCCTACAAGTGATTATATTTAAAATGTTTTAAATGAAGCAGAATTTTCCCCACATATATCAAAAGAGTTTTTATCCTAGAACTTGTAAATTTGTAGTTATAGATTGCTTTATTTTCTAATTTTAAAAAGCACATTTCTTCTAATATAATTTAAAAACAATTTTCTCTCTTTTTAAGTAAAAATATTAGAAAAGATTCTGAGTATAGCTTTCAAAGAGCCCTACTATAAATATAAACAAGAAAGTGAGTGTGTTTTCATTAAAATAAAGCTTTTAGGTGAATGCCAAATCTTATATTTAATTGGCGGCCCCCCAAAACATAGAAGAGACACATTTTTAATTATTTCAAGCATTCTTTATCTAAAATTCTAAGTATTGCTTAATAACTCTGATACAATAGCAATCATTTAATGACGTAAATATACAGCAGAGGAAAATCCATGAGCTTCAACTGTGCTTCACAACATATCCTACCTTTAAATTAGGAGTTACTTATACCAGTTGCTAGAATCCACTGCTTCTCTGATTAGAATCATAGTAAGCACAATACAAATCAGAGGTGCGGGACATTTTGCTGTGTTATGAATTACATAGTGCCTTCTTTTCTCACTACTTATCGTTGTGCAGGAGAGAAGTGATATAAAATGGACAAAGACTTCTAATCATATTCCTCATCCTTCAAGATCTCTTCTTTAAATAGGTTATCACTAACAAGACACAGCTGGAGTTACTGCAAGCACTGAGTGAAGACTGTGGGGCTAATAAAAAGAAATGATTCACGCCTCATTTATGTTCACTTATGTTTTACATTAATAGAAACCAATAATAGGAACCAGTTACCATAAAAGTCATGGACCGTAAATAACACAAATGGCAAATAAGTATCATCTAGTACTTTTCACAGCTGGACAGGAGGATTGCTATATTTGAAAGTGGTTAATGGATTTTTATTGGAACTTTAGTTTTTAAAGATACAGTAACGTGAGTCCAAGTTCATGATTAAGAAATCAAATGGGGACTTTTTTTTTTACAGATTCTTAATCGTTTACTTTGACAAATTCTATGGTTTAAAAATTAATATTTGGTTGTGTTATCAGGCAAATTATTTCTCTAGGCCTTTTTTCCTTGTATGTAAAATGGATTACTAGCTATCTCACAAATTTGCTCTTAAGATATGTAAGATAATGTAAGTAACACTCTTAGAATTTTACTTAGAACATAGTAAATAGTCAAAAATGGTATCTATGGCTTTATTATTATTTTTACTACTATAACTCTTAGTTTCAAGAGGAGTTTGAAAAAGGTTTTCAACAATAGTAGCATCAAATATATAAGCAAATGGCCAAGGCTATGACTTTGAAGGGGCCAGTATTCACAAGGAGTAACGGTTTTCTTGGTGGCCAAGATCTGCCTTCTAACCTTTGTTGGTGTATCAGCATAACACACACATCCATTTGTAGGCTTATCCCACTATATAATCTGGAACTTACTATTTCCAATGAGACAAGGAAATGGAAGAGGAAGAATTCTACTTGAGTAGTAAAATATGGAATAAAAATAGACCCAGTCTTCCTTTTGGGTTCAGTATAATCTTTGTGACCCCAATCCTTCTGTAATTGTAACCATGGGCCCGTCAGGACCAGTTCAACTCACCCCATCTTACCACCAAAGTGGTTAAGAACTGCCTTTCAGAAAATTTGCAATGTCATGTAGCTAGAGCATGCACAGAAGAAGAAATCTTGACCTGAAATGACCATAGAACCAAAGATTCTCCTCCCCTTGGAACCAAAAGACAAGGACATGACCAGAACTTAAAAGTCAGACTCCTATCAGAAGCAAGGGGTCCCTCATTCAGGAAGATCCAGTGTTAAAATTCCTTTCCCACATCATCATAAATGTTTAGAACCCCATCACAAATGTTTAGAATCTCATCATAAATGATTGAAGCCCACCAATCAAAAACCTGTCTTGCCAGTGTTTCTGTGTGCCAGCCTCATCTCCCTAACCTCTTAAATTTCACCCCAAATCCTGAACTGGGGAGATAGATCTGAGGGCACATGCCCCCCACCTCCCTGCAGATCAATCTCACAGAATAAAGCTGATCTCTTTTCACAAAGGCTGATGTTGTAATTAGTTGGTTTTTTATGCGCATTGGCCAAGAGAACCCCAATTATGTGTGGTAGCATAATCATGCCCATCTCCCTGTGTCTTTCAGTGTCTGGTCCATACATTTATAGCTTAGACAATCAGTGTCTTGCCTTTGAGCTCAGTAGTCCTCCTCCCTGGTTAGTAATTGACATCTTACTATCAAGCTTCTCTTGTGCCAAAGCTTCTATTAATTTGTGTTTCCTTCTGTAATCTGTCTTCTGTTAATCTGATAGACTGCCTTTTAGATCTCAAGTGATCACTTATACTAACCATGCCTGGAGTGACAGGGAGTCCCAGATTTTGGACATACCTTCAAACTTCAGATCTGTGAATTGCACTCATTTCCCAAAATTAATCCCTGGAATATCTAGACCATCTAAGATTCAACCTGAACCTATAAGTCTCCTCAGACTTATCTATAGTTTTCTAATAGTTTTAGATGTTTAACTTTCTAATAGTTTTCTAATGTTTAACTTTCTTTGCCTCCAACCAAATCCCGATAATGTGAGTCAAACATATTTATATTATTCTTATATATATTTTTAATAACTCACATTACTTTATAGTCATCTTGTGTTTTTAAACTCTTCCGAAAGCTTAAATAATAATGAAATTATTTTTTAAACTGATTACTATTATCTCACACATTTAAGAAATCCACCTCACAAGTAGACAGACTGTCAGAGTACAAATATTATCATTTGGACTATAGCATTTACAGCCTTAAATCTCCCCAATGATGAATGTACGTTTTTACTATTAGGTAACATACAGGACATGTGGTTCAGTCAAAGAAAACCACAATGTTAAAACTCTCATTCCGTGAAAAATGGGAAAGGAAACAAGGAAAAAAGAAGTGAAGTAAGGGAGGAAAGAAGAACCCAAAGAAAGATAAGAGGGAAGAAGGTGGGAAGAACAGATGGGTAAAGGAAGAATGAGAAGGAAGGGAGGAGGGAAGGAAGGAAGAAAGGATATGGGGTGCAGGAGAGGCAGGAGGACCAGGAGGATACAATACGTAACATCTTCCATGCATATAGTATAGGCCACATACGCACACATATATCTTTATATAAATGTATGTATTTTTTTTGTGTCTTCATATATATACCATTGTGGTATAATAAGAAATATATTTGATCTTTGTTCCTGGCACAGAGCTCCTAAAATCTTTGGAATTTCCTGAGTGATAGGAGTGTCTTTTCTTATTCATAATGAGACAACTCTTGAGTTTATGCTGCTAATGAGGTAATTTAGAATGGGATCCCTAGATGGTCTCAGGATGTGACTGGTCACCAGAAATCATTTGAAGTGATTGGAAGGTTGGAACTTCCCGCGAAACCTCTGATCTCCAGGGAGGAGAGTGGAATTGGAGATAAAACTTTATAAAAACTCTTGCACAAGAAGATTTGGTGAGCTTCTTAACTGGCATACACATCCTTGTGCTGGTGCCAGGAGCATGGTGCACCCCAACTCCACGAGGACAGAAGACCGTGGCTTCTGTTTGAGGGCTCTCTCTCAGTCTCTCTTAGAGCACTCACCCTGAGGGAGGCCAACTGCCATGTTTGAGGTAGCACTGAAGAGACGTCAACATGAGGAGGGACTGAGACATGAAAACAATCAACCATGTGAGTGACCTTAGAAGAGGACCTCCCCACCATCTTCTTCTCCCCATAGCTAAGTTTTCGTATGAAACCACAGCCCTGGCTGACCCCTTGACTGTAAATTCATGAGCGATCATGAGTCAGGGTGCTCACCTAAGCTGTATCTACAATGCTGACCCACAGAAACCATGAGATAAGAAATGTATGTTGGTTTAAGCCATCAGGTTTTGGAGTAATTTATTATGCAGCAAATGACAGAGAGAGGCAAGCCTGCATAGGCTGCTAATATGTGAGAGTTCTAGGACCCTACTGTGTGAACCAAAATCAACCCAATTCTAGGTCGATGCTGCCCAGTGGCAGTTCCCTACTGTAGTTTAGATATTGATGGGGATGGTGGAACTGCTGTTCTCTGGGACTTTCAGGACAGTGACAATCATCACTCAGCACATCCCCCTCCACCCTTCAATCCCAGGAAGTCATTGGCCAATCCTGCTCTATTCCAATCCATCCTGAAGATTTATAGTCTCTGCTTGAGTTGTGCATTATTTTGGGTCCTTTCTAATTGTCCAACTTAATCTTTTTCATTGCTCAAACCTAAATTATGTTTACAAGTGTAATAAAGATATGGATCAGCAGATGAGAGACTAAATCAAATAAATTGATAATACATAAGATTTTTCTAGCAACCATAGGTTATAACAAGTACTATTATAACAATATTTTTACATAAAAAGTCTAGATCCTAGCCAAAAATCCTATGTGTTAACTTCATATTCAAAACAATAAAATTCAGTACCAAAGAAATATTGATCACTCCCTTGGTATATATTGTAAAGGTATTTTATATTTATTATTTATAATTAGATTCTGTAGGTGCCAGCCTTGTGGCCAAGTGGTTAAAGTTCCATGCGCTCTGCTTGGGCAGCCCCAGTTCGCAGCGCACGTTTGGATCCCAGGTGCAGACCTACTCCTGTCATCAGCCATGCTGTGGAGGCATCTCACATACAAAGTAGAGGAGGACTGGCACAGATGTTAGCTGGGCTGATCTTCCTCCAGCAAAAAATGAGGAGGATTTGCAATGCAGTTAGCTCAGGGGAAATCTTCCTCACCAATAAAGAAACAAATAATAAAATTAGATTCTGTAAAAAATCATTCTTCTTTCTTGTCACAAAGACAAAACAAAACAACAACTTTTTTTAAAAAACAACAACAACGCAATCGAGAGAGTTCTTATACAGGACTAATGAGTACCTGACATTGTTTCCTATTAATGGGTGGCAGAATTTCAGACCGAGGAAAGGAACGGTTGCTCGTACAAGCCAGCCAGCTGGTCAGGCTGATGGAATGCTTCTGCTTAACTCTAGGTCTCTGGTGTGTTAAAGGCTTTGCCTTCTGTAACCGCAACTCCCACGGATCAGGATCTTTTCTGAACGGTGAATTGTATATACCTGGAATCTAGGAAAGAAGAACATAATTTTGACTTTCATCTTTAATATCCACACGAAATAAAAGGAAGATAAAGTTGTACCACAAAAATTTTCACATGTTAAAGGACTGTTTTAAACTACAACTCTAGTTCTTAACTAGACTTCAGATTCATCGAAGGAGGCTACAAAAAATTTTGTCTCCACTCCAGACCAATAATTTCAGAATCATTCCTGGCTGAAGACTAAACATGTTAAAAACTACCGAGTTAGTTTCTATCTGCCACACATGGCATATTTTATATAACTGTATTTATGAAAAAAAATACCAGAAGGACCTTAAGTCATTCATTCTGTATTCTAACCATTAACTATGTACATTTTAATATGTAATCATATCTATAAGTCATACATTCACTCACGTAAACTCAAATATACAATGCATGAACCAGTTGCAGCTACAAGGTAGGTACTCAATAAGTATTTGATTGGTTGAATGATTATGCATCACACAACCTAATTCATGGCACTCACTTTAAGTTCTTTACTCTAAAATAATAATCCAACTGGTGGTATCATATATGTGTGTATATTATGTATCATTCAAAATAAGGTCCTGTATTTAACGAGTTGTATTCATGTGGTTAGGTGCTATATTTCTGTATTGTTATACTACTTTTGCTATTTCTACCACTCATCTTGCCACACATTGCATCAAAATAGTCAAGACTTAGCACAGTGCCTGCTGTGCAACTGAGGTTCAGTAGATGTATGTATGACAAATAGTAAGGCCAGGTTTAGCTGATGTCCACTGTCTAAAAACTGTATGGTGTTTGAGTACACAAACTGTAAAGAACCATATTTTGATACTCTTTTCATATATACAAATGCATATTCATAAGGAAAAGTTACATTTTAAAGGATAGTACGACTTGTTTGGTTGCTCTGTAGACACTGTAGACTAATGTAAAGAATGTATCCATTAAACCTCTCTGTTTTTCCTAAAAATGTGCTTTTCTCTTATGCCCCCATCATAGCCATAAATATTTCTGGTTGCTATATGTACCTCATGGAATCAGCAGTTCCAAAGTATTATGGTTAACTAGGAGAGTTGTCTTTGAAAAACTATCCTAGAAAATTTCATATGTCCAGGCTAACACTTCATTAATTGTTAACATCTATCTCATACCAACTCAGGCTCGAGTTAGCACCCATTCCTAGTGCTTCTTCAATAGCCCGGAGTTAATTCCATCCCAGGACCTATCACATTGCTTTATAGTTACCTTTGTGTGTGTCAATCTTCCTCAAGCAAGTGGCTGGTGCACAGGGCCTCTGTTTTAGATATTTTTGCATCCCCAGGGCCTGGCAGAGCGCCTGGCACATAGTGGACACTCAAAAAATAAATGCTAAATGCTTATCTAGAATAACAATGTGCTGTTCAGAAAGGCCCATGAAGCCTCTATTTCACTCTTGTTTTCCAAAGCCACTTAAATATCTTAGCAAAATATTTGAGGTTTATTTCAAAATCTTATCAACTTCTTTCAAAGAAGTTATAGATTAGAGTCATGTGCAGTATAACGAGATTTCGGTCAACGATGGACCCCATATACAATGGTGGTCCCATAAGATTAGTAGCATATAGCCTGGGTGTGTAGTAGGCTATACCATCTAGGTTTGTGTAAGTACACTCAACGATGTTCACACAACGAAGACATCACCTAAGGACACATTTCTCAGAATGTATCCCCTTGGTTAAGCGACACATGACTGTATATCCTCCCCCAAGCCTGGAATGTCTTTCTTCCTTTTTTTTATCACCAAAATTATACCCATCTTTAGGACAAATTCAAATACTTTTTCCACAGAGTCTTCTAAAGGCTATTTACCTTTACCATAGCCTTTGATGTATACCTCGTTTACAACAGGTATTAGAGGACACTTACCACAGGCTGGTTATGTTATTGCCAGCCACAGAATCGTTCTCCTAACCCCACCCTCTCCCACGACTGAGAAGGATTTGATGGGAGTGACCACTTTTTATTCATCTCTGTACCCCTCTTAGATCCAGCAAAAGGTTGCTAAGCTAGTAGCTGCTCAGTATTGATTGAATTGAATTCGTATATAGAGAATGGTATCTTATTTAAATTTCTTCATTTTAATCAACATTTCGTGAGAATATTTTAATATATGATAATAACGATTAGGATATCAAAATGATTTGTAAGGATCGTTTGTTAACCTAATGAAGCCAGCTACATCTGGAGGCTACATTTAGACCCCACTCTAATTTGGCTCAAAACATTTAAAAATTCTATTTTCTTAACTGAAGTAAAAGAAGAGAAAAGGCACTTATAATAGTTTTTCAGTCAGAGTTTGTCTTAGAAATCTTGCTTTCTATAGATGAGTTCTATACCAAATATATTCTTTGCAAGTCCCTAGTGTTTCCATGGAATTCTTATTCCTTCTGGGGTACTGTCTCTGAGGGTTAACGTGACTATTGTCTGAGACGTATGTGGGAGCATAGCTGCCGGAGCTGAGAAATGACCGTGTTTCCTTAAAGTTCTCAGCAAGAGTAATTGAATGTAGACTATCTTACTAAATGCTGGACTGTGACAGTGTGTTAACACCCTGACTATCTCCTAACAGCAGGGCAATTATTTGCTGAGTGGGATTTTTATAAATCCCCTGGCACTAGTATGTCCTGATAATTATGATGAAGTGCATTGGTCAGTGTTGATTCAGCAGTCCCTACCCCAGCAAATATTTCATTCACAGTTCTCTGGCCCACTTTCCCTTTGTAGTTCTTAGCAATCTTTACTACTATTCTGCATTTGCTTAGCATCTTATTTATTTAAAGCATTTTTTATTAAAACTTAGAACCCAAATGTAGTTTAGACAGCCCTCCTTTCAGAACTGTTTTCCTCACAGTAGTCACAAATGCTGAATTCCTTCTGAATCACAAATTCAGAAAATACTTTTTATTTTTGTTTCTTTTTGTGGCAATCAGTGACTCTTGTTTGAGGCATAATTGTCATTGGCAAAAGTAAAATTTGAATTCTCCCCCCGACCCTGTATACTTAATAGTTCTTCAATCCTGGAATAAGCAGTTACTTTGAAATCATGAGAAAGTATTATTTTTCATATGGCAACATATGAAATTGGAGCACTAGGAATTGTGTTTTGGGAATTCTAGGTGTATGCGGTCCTGTTTCAAATTCTTTTTATTTTACAGAAACTTGTTTTAAAAGTAAACCTCAGAAACAAAGAGAACAGAAAAAAATTAGACTGTAGCTTCCCCCAGGCAATTACAAAATAAAGGTCAATGCGTGAGTGGAAAATAACCATAAAAACATTCTTCATGAAATAAAACAGTAGATGCTCCAAATATAACGAGTATATCCATTTGCTTTTGAATCCATTGCATTTTTAAAGTACTTTCCTGTTCAATCCTTAAGCATGAGAATAAAAACTGAGAAGAAAAGAGCCAACTGATAGATTGTTAGAAATATGGAAGAGTTCAAAATATTAATGTAATGCTAAGGGTGACTGGGTAACAAATGGTACATTTGCTCGTAGCTCAACCTGACATAATTAATATTCCAGGTCATGCTTAAGTTCCTGTGATGGAGGGTCTGAAGGGGGGAATTCAAGAAAAATATATATCTATTATATAACTCATTGCCTTTTTTTTTTTTCCTTCTGACGAGTCGGAATCATAGCCTTTAAAAAAAATCAGTGCTTTCACAGCTCATTTACCGTATTCACCACTGGGCCACCAGTCAGCAGCCGGGCCTGCTGCAGGAGGTCAGTACGAAGCTATTAGCAGAGTCCTCTCCTGAGATTTCTTGGGTCTTATTGAGTTGAATGTTAGCATGACAGTACTGCAAATAACTCAGTTGTAGGCTTTTTTTTTTTTTTTAAACAGTTAGCACAGATTTCCCCATAGTGCTGGTCACTCTAGAAAATTATTGCTGAAAATGAAGTCCCCAAAGCTAGCTGGCGGTAGCCCTTCTAAGTCATGAAAAATGTGAAAACTGAAAAATATGTCGTCATCCCTTAGGATCAACTTTGTCTTTTGCGACTCGTGGTAATGTTTTTAAAAATCAACAGCAAACCATTATTCACAAGTGGCTTAAAAATTATAAAATAGAGCAACTGAGACAATAGCAAGTTAAGGTTGTTTTATTTACTTAAAGAAATAATAATTAACACTGTATCAATATAAATAAATAGGGTAGTTGCTCGCGGTTGAGACTGAAGGAGTGCTGGACTGTCTTCATTGACGTGAAGTTAGCAAATGTGTTAAATTAATTTCTAAAATACCGACACCTTGAAGATTTTAAATGATATATTTCAAATTCAATTAAAATATATATTTTCTATCTATATTTGATTTAAATTGCAAAGAGAATACACATGAGGAGGTCTCCATATAGGTTGCAAAATATAATTTAAGAAAGCTATCATGTCTACTGGTCTATTTGCATTTCCCATCTAGCCATGTATACACGTGCATGCAAATGTGGCTGGAGATCCAAGAAGATTTCTAATGGGGGCAAAGTTAATAGCTCGTAGCAGTTATTCAGGTAGATAGATATTTTTAAATGATAAATTACAACATAGTTAAATTGTATGTAGTTTACTATTTTAATCTGTAAGGTGGTGGAAAAGATGAACTATCACACTTCACTTAATTAGACCATCACTAAACAGAATGGTTTCTCTTATTTCTCTTCCAAAGACTATGTAGATTTAGTTATATTTTATGCCCAAATGGTCTTATTAATATGTTTATTTTTTTTCTCATTACAATTAAAACCTTCTCTTCGCACAAAATCACCCTAAAAATAATCTTAAAAAATTATAACCACTTAAAAATTACTATTCACTGAAAGCTATTTGATTATAAATGTGTATATTTTATTTTATTAATAGCATTTAAACCATCTATTTATGTATCTACTTTATTTTATATTTAGTATTATAGTGAGAGCATGTTAACATGACATTAAAAATGGTTTATACGGTTGCCTAAAATGTTTTCAACAGTTTTTTTCTTCTATAAATTATATAGGGAAAAAATCTCAAAGAAGAGCCAGTTCAAAAACACTATTAAAATATGTAAATATATTTACATTAACTTTGTTTTATCTAGTAAAATTTAATCCCCAATTGCCGGCCCATTGGTGCAGTGGTTAAGTTCACGTGCTCCGCTTTGGCAGTCTGGGGTTTGCTGGTTCGAATCCTAGGCGCAGACCTATGCACTGCTTATCAAGCCATGCTCTGGCAGGCATCCCAAATATAAAGCAGAAGATGATGGGCATGGATGTTAGCTCAGGGCCAGTCTTCCTCAGCAAAAGAGGATTGGCAGGAGATGTTAGCTCAGGACTAATCTTCCTCAAAAAAAAATAAATAAATTTAGTCCCAAATTATAATATAGAGTGGGGTTATGCTAATGTAGACCCCAGATGTAGCTGGCTTCATTAGGTTAACAGAATGATCTTTATAAATCATTGTGATATCCTAATCATTATTTTTACATATTAAAATATTCTCATGAAATGTTGATTAAAATGAAATTTAAGTAAAATATCATTGTCTATATGATATCTTATAGAGATACTAATTCTATTCAATAAATATTGAGCATCTACTAACTTAGAAACACTGTGCTGGATCTAAGGGGAGTACAGAGATCAATAAGAAATGACCACTCCTATCAAGTCCTTATCAATAATGGGAGAGGGTGGGATTAGAGAATGATTCTATGACTGGTGAAAACATAATCAACCCATAGTAAGTGTCCCCTAATACCTGTTGTAAACAAGGTATACATCAAAAGCTATGGTAAAGGTATATATCCTTTAGAAAGCTCTGGAAAAGTATCTGAGTTTGTCCTAAAGATGGGTATAATTTTGGCAATAAAAGAAGGAATAAATGCATTCCAGGCTAAGGGGAGGGTAAAAATAAAGACATTTTATGGGAAAGCTTAGGGCCAGTATTCAGTGAACATCACGTTGGCCAGTTTAAGGATGAGGCTATAGTCAGAGATGAGCTTGTAAAGATAAATTGAGACCAAATTCTAGAAATCTGCAAGATTGCACTTAATTCTGCATAAAATGGGAATCTCTTGATTTACACATTCTCTTCTGGAAGGTAAACCCAGAAAAAAGTCTGAAGCAGGCCCTACTGGTGCATGAAGGCTACAGAAAGACTCTCCATGGAAACACAGGTGAAAAACACAGTTTAAAGAGACAAAGAGAGAGTTGGAATCAGACTCAGATATAGCAGGGATACTGGAAATATCAGACTAGGAATTTAAAACAACTATGATTAATATGTTAAAGGAATTAATGGAAAAAGTAGACAACATGCAAGAACAGATGGGCAAAGGAAGCAGAAATATGGAAATTCTAAGAAGGAACCAAAAAGAAATGCTGGAGATCAAAAGTATGGTAACAGAAATGAAGAATACCTTTGATGGATTTATTCATAGACTGGACATGGCTGAGGAAAGAATCTTTGAATTTGAAGATATGTCAACAGAAACTTCCAAAATGGAAAAGGAAAAAAAACCAAATCTGATAAAAGTGTAACAGAATGTCCAAGAATGGTGGGACTACTACAAAAGGTATACTATACACGTAATGGGAATACCAGAAGGAGAAGGACGAGAAGAAATATTTGAAATAATAATAATGGAGGATTTCCCCAAATTAATGTAAGACACCAAATCACAGATCCAAAAATCTCAAGGAACCCCAAACAGGATAAATGCCAAAAAAACCCTACACCTAGGCATATCATATACAAATTTCAAAAAATCAAAGATGAAAAAATGTTATAAGAAGCAGAGGGAAGGGGCGGGCCCAGTGGTATAGCAGTTAAGTTCACACATTCTGCTTTGGTGGCCCAGGGTTCAACTGTTCACATCCCGGGTGCAGACCTATGCACCACTTGTCAAGCCATGCTGTGGTAGGCATCCCACATATAAAGTAGAGGAAGATGGGCATAGATGTTAGCTCAGGGCCAGTCTTCCTCAGCAAAAAGAAGAGGATTGGCAGCAGATGTTAGCTCAGGGCTAATCTCCTCCAAAAGAAAAAAAAAAAAGAAGCAGAGGAAATAAACACCTTACCCAGAGAAGAGCAAAGATAAGAATTACACCCAACTTCTCCTCAGAAACCATGCAAACAAGATGAGAGCAGAATGGAATACACCAGCAGAGTGAATTGTAATGTCACCTATGAACTTTGGGTGATAATGACATGTAGAGGTAGAGAGTATATGTCAACTCCCCACTCAAGTTGGCTGTGAACCCAAAACTGCTCAAAAAAAAAAGATAAAGCCTAAAAAAAAAAAACTTAAACACCCTCCTAGCATATAACACAACAATTCTATTCCTGGGAATCTATACGAGAGAGATGAAAATATATGTCCACACAAAGACTTGCATGAGAATGTTTACAGCATCATTATTTAAAGATGCCAAAAATTGGAAATAATCCGAATGCTCATCACAGGTTAATAAATTAACTGAATGCGGTTATCCACAGAATGAACCACGACTCAACAACAGGAAATGAAACACTGTAACCTGCTATAACATGGAAGAATCTCAAAAACATTATGCTAAATAAAAGAAATTAGATGCAATACCACATATCGTATAATTCCAATTATATAAAATGTCCAGAAAAGGCAAATCTAGATAAAGATATGTGTAGAGGCAGAGGGTTTAGGGGAAATCTCTGCACCTTCCACTCAGTTTTGCTGTGAACATAAAACTGCTCTAAAACAACATCTACTAAATAAAAAAGTATATGGCACTACCAGCCCTCGGTCTCTTAAGCCAGAAACCTGAGAATTATCCTTGATGATGAGTATTCTTCCCCCACCCCTTATATCCAACCTGCCAACAAGTTCTATTAATTCTACCTCCAAAATAGACCTTCAGTCCACAGGCTTCTATTCATATCCATTGCCAACACCCTTGTCCAAGCAACCATATCATCTTTACCGAAGGCTTCAGGCTTATATTTAGTACCTCTCCATATGCTCTGCTTTGAACCCTTCTTATCCTCCACAGGGAAGCCAGAGTAACAGTTAAAAATGAGGGGCTGGCCCAGGGGTGCAGCAGGTAAGTTTGCACGCTCCACTTTGGTGGCCCGGGGTTTGCCCGTTCGGATCCTGGGCGTGGACCTACATACTGCTTATCAAATCATGCTGTGGCAGGTGTCCCACATATAAAAAATGGAGGAATATGGGCACAGATGTTAGCTCAGGGCCAATCTTCCTCAGCAAAAAAAAAAGTGGGGGGAGAGGATTGGCAGCGGATGTTAGCTCAGAGCTAATCATCCTCAAAAAATAAATAAATACATAAAACAATTGCTTTAGTCTCTAAAAGACTATAAATAGTTTTTCAATGCACCTAAGAAAAACCTAACAAATTCTTCACAAAGTCCTTTTTTCTATTCCAACCTCATTTAAGCCACTCTCCCCTTCCCTCACTACACACTATTCACATTGACTTTCTTTCATTTCCTCAAAACATGCCAGACTCTTCCATGACTCAAATTCACCAGAAATGTTTTTTCCATCTGCTTATTGCCTGGCCACAGTATACTTATCCTTAAGAAATCACATCAGATATCACGTTTTTAGAAAGATCTTTCATGATCCCATACACATTGTCCTATTATATTCTTTGTCTCAAAGTCTCCTGTCCATTTTCTTCATGGTACTTACAACTTTTAATGATACACATATATGACTATTTGTTTCTTAACGTCTATCTCCCCAACTTGGATTTAAACTCCATCAGGGCGAGAACAGTGCCCATTTTCTTGACCTCTATATACTTCAGTTTATGGTTCTCAACTTTGCCTACATAGTATAGTCATTTGGGGAACATGAAAAATACTGATGTCCAAGCTCTGCCCTGGACCAACTCAATCAGAATCTTTGAAGCACATGTCTGGGCATTGTTTAGTTTTTTGTTTTTGTTTTTGTTTTTTTTGAGGAAGATTAGCCCTGAGCTAACATCTTTCATGAAGAAGGGCAGCAGTGTCAACTGCTGGGGAGAAGTGGGACAGCAGGAGGATGGGGAATGCACAACTGGAGTGGTAATTAGAAGGTGACAGGTGACTTCTGCAGAAGCAGATTCTGCTCCTGTGGCACAGAGACCACAAAGTAATTCACTGAACGTGAAGAAGGAAAAAGAAGTGGAGGCTGGTTTGAGACTTCCAAAGCAATATCATTGACTGAAAAAAATATCTTTTTTTTCCCAGTCAGGATTTCCTTTGAACCATATTGCATTTTGAAAGACTTTCTGAAAAAGAGTCCACATAAAAGACTTTCTGGGGAACCTTCCCCACTAAATGATTCCTTTACCTCTTTATCTATAAGAGTCTGGTCTCTATTTTACTGATCCCTGCAAGAACTGGATGAAAGTGGCTTGTTTCTTGCTTAGGTAGTTTCTCTCCACCTGACAGCCAACCCCACCACCGTCACCACAAACACGGCCTCATCTACCTCCTCCTGTGTCCGCCACGTTGGCAAGCTCTTCAGATTTGGCTGTGATTCCTGTTTTTCCATTTGAGTCATAGCCTTGATACTTTATAAATAATTATAAAACACTGAAATTAGTGTTGATATGGAAGTATATCCATCCCGCGACTAGACTATTCTGTGGAGCTGGGGGGCCTGGGCTTCGAGCAGTATCATGAATGAAGGAAGAGAAGGGATTTGTCTGGTGTGTAAGGTGGGAGAAGGCATTCCAAGTAAACAACAACAACAAAAACAAGACGTGCAAAGGAACAGAAACTTTAAATAACTTTGACGTGAAAGAACTATACATAGCCCCACAGGATATCAGAGTAAACAAAAGACATGAGAATTACTGAGGAAGACTTGAGAAGAAATGATCAGAGTAGGAGACAAAGCTGATCACAGTGTCACAAAGGCCAAAGGAGGTTTCAAGATTACAGGTGTGGTGAGCAGCGGGCAAACCTCCAAAAGGTTCCATGGATTTATAATTAGGAGATTCCCATGCCCGGACCAAGACACATTTTCAGTAGAGCCGTGGAAATGGACACTGAATTCCACAATGATTTGAAAACTCCCCATCGCGACTCTTCTCATACACAATTTCCACACATTCTGAGCTGGCTTATTATACATACTAATGGAGGCTGCATGCCCGAAGAAAAATAGTGAAGCGTGTTTTTACGACCACCATCCCCCTAGAAACCTTCCATTATACACCTTTCTTTCCCCCTCTGGAAACCTAGTTTTCTCTTGCTTGGTCTTCTACAGATGATTTGATTTGAAAATGATTTCATAGTTTGGGTTTAAAAGATGACTCCAAAGACAGTTGCTAAAAGAAAATTACTTCGCATTACAGAAACTGTCACCTGAATGAAAATTCTCTTTTGTTAAAGAAAATGTACCAATAGAATGGAGCATTTGTCAAACTTTATTCCCAGTGTTATGTGGGGCTCTGCAAGAAACTGATTTCCCAAGTGTCTTTGAAGAAGGATTTTTTAAGCAAACAGGTGGAAGCCATTTTAAGTTTTATCAAAGTATAGGATTGACTGCCTCGTGAGGGAGGGCGATGTCTTAATCTGGTTGGTCACAATCTTGTGTCCAGATCTTAAAGACCATCTCCTTTTCAGACTACTGTGCTCTCACACCGTCTTATTCTGTACACCTGTGGCTTCTCATATAGAAATTATTAATTAGTACCTCTTAGGGTACTAATCACTTTGTGATTATTGAACTGAGTCATTAGGATTTTTGTACTTTTCTGTGTGTTATCCTTCAATACAAATTTTAGGCTACCTTCTGCTTTCCTTTTTTGCTCTCATCTCCTGGATGGTTGGGAGCCCAGAAAATTCCACTATGCTTCACAACCATATTATCTTTTATTACCACTCAAACTGTAACATAATTTGGCCACAAAATAGAGGGAAAGAAAATTGATGGAAAGAAGTTGGCCAATGCAAGATTTTGATCAAAAAACTGATCTGATCTAAAACGAGTCTCTAGCTTTTTGGGTGTATTACTGGGTTGCTTCGCAAGTTATGTGGTCTCTTTGTTTACTTTCCAGAATCTGAGGAACCAGTACCTCTTTGTACTTTTTAATCCATAATTCATTTTCAGTCTACTATATTATCACTATTAACTGAAATTAGGAATGGGAACAGCAATTTAAATTTCTCCTAGGAGATAGGTGGATCAAGTCACTATTTAGCTATTTGCTTTTCGGTCAGATTGCTTATGTCCATATAATTTTCTGCCAAATTAATCACAGGTCTCCTTTATACTCTCTGGTATACTCATCCTCAACTACCCTCTTACTTATCCCAATACTTCTTATTCCCTTGCCTACAATCCTTTCACCCTGCCCTGTGGAACCTCTCCCATCTATCCTAAACAACTTCCCTATGTCCCCAAACTTTTCAATAAATACATTCTCTACCTTTTTTTTATTATATTACAATTGAAGCTTCCTTCTCCTCTAGAAAACCACTTCCCCTGCAGCCCTACTGAGCAAAGCATTTCATTCCCTGTATCAGGGTGACCAGAGACAAATTTGCATTATCTCAGTTCTCCAATGTCACTTTCAAACCAGTACTCATCTACTTTCCTGCAATCTGAGTATCTCCTCTTTTGTCCCTCCTTATGGTTGCCATACACAGACTCGCTGGTCATTCCCCCATATTCATAATAGCCTTTGGCACTTAGTTCAGTTTTCCTTTCTACTATGTGTTCTGGGATGATTTTAAGAGATTTAAAATCTAGATGGTCGACCCATCCCAATAGCACAGCTCCACAGTTCTTTCACTCCTTCGTCTTCACTGACCTTCACCTTTATACAGTATTAGCCACACCCCATACATCCTCTTTATCCAGAACTGCTGCGTGTTAACAATTCAACCTTAAACATCAATATCTCACCCTTCTACCACAACTTTCTAGTCCACTAGCTTTCTCAGATTCTTATTCTTGCCAACCATAAGATTCATTCCCTAAAAATCTCAAGTCAATGAACCCCTCAAGCTTTTCCTAATCTATCATCTCCTTTTTGCCCTCACTTTTCCCCCTACTTATCTGAGCCACATGGCCGATTATCTTCACTGCTCAAGACCCTAACATCCACCATCCTGCTATATCCATATATCCACTGGGCCGTACTCCAACCCAGAATCCATTCAACCATGCATATGGCATAGTGGTTAATTAAATCTGGATTCCCAACTCCACCTCTTTTTACCTCTGTGAGCTTCACCTGTGTTACTTTACCTCAATGTATCATGGCTTTCTCCTCTGAAATAATGGAACTACCTCAACAGGTTGATAAAGATTAAATATGCTAATACAGCTAAAGTGCCTAACACAAAGTAAGTACTCAATAAACGCTAATTTTTTAAAAGAGGTAGTATCATGCAGTCATTGTGAATGTGAGCTCTGAAACTAGACCATCACTTTCTAACGCTGACCTTGGGCTCCTTACTTAATCTCTTTGAGCCTCATCCATAAATTGGGGGTCATAACAGTCTCCCTTATAGGGTGGTATATGAGCATTAAGAGAGGTAATTCGTATAAAGCAGCTAGAAGAATACTTAGTTCACAGGAAGTATTCAATAAATATCAGCTGCTGTTACTATTGTTATTCTGCACACTGACAAGCTCAGGCTGCCGATAACTGCGGGAATAAATCATACAGCCAGGCAGACGGGAGACTCTCCATATTTACAGGCTTGAAATTTAGCTGGGCCCTTGGTGCCACTACACAGCCCTCCCTCTCTGATTCTTCTCAGGATTATTTTAGAAGATTAACCAGAATATTGAAGTCTTCAAACATCAATTACTTTAACCTCCAACCCTCCCTACAAAAGTATCCATATATGATCCTACACTTGTTTTATTCCTTCCTGACTTAGAGATTAAGGTGTCCTC
Organism: Equus quagga; assembly: GCF_021613505.1. Lineage (NCBI taxonomy): Eukaryota > Metazoa > Chordata > Mammalia > Perissodactyla > Equidae > Equus > Equus quagga. Next base: position 46,669,088 of record NC_060278.1, read on the forward strand.
CCACCTTTTTAAGCCTACAACTTTATGCTCTTCATCACATCCTCTCCCATCTTTTCTGGGTCCAAAGCTATTTACTTACTTCATCCCTCCTATATTTTCAAGCTTTCTCCTGCAAGGACCTCTTTTTTGAACATATTCAAGTTTCTTTCATTTTAAAAACCCTCCTCTAACACTGCTTCCTTGGCAAGCCTATGAATCTAATTAACGTGGAGTACATATTTCCCATTCCTCATGCTTTCCCTGGCCTTTCTCTGCCTTTCACTCTAGCAAGGAAGAAGGAATGAGTTCTCAGTTTGCTGCATCAGGAAAGGAGCTGGTCCAGCTCAGTGAGGCCCTTCCTCCTGCCTCCTGAAAGTCAGCCTGCCCATGCCTCTGCTCCCACTTGCTTTAAGATGTACAAAGATGGACTCGGTTTTCCTGCTTTGCCCACGATTGAGAGGTAGATTTAATTACGGAATGAAGCTCACTATTGCTTCAGATACAAACTTCTAATCCAGCTTTCAATACCAATAAAACTAATACCTTTGATCTTCATCTGTCTTTTCTATCTTTTTCTCAACTTTCTCTGAACTCAGGCAGGGAAAAGGCGGGTATAAGTATCGGGCTCTTTAGAAGAACCCCGTCACCTCTCTTTCCCTTCTCAGCCAGTTTCCACCCTGACCATGGACCAGTCTGTAACAGTGCTTTGGCAAATATCATGACTCACTTTTGCCATTGACCATATTGACATGTCAGATGGTGATTCACATACCAAAAAATATCGTTTCAGTTTTATCATTTGGGACATAACAAGCCCAGTTCTTTCACTGCCATGAGTATTCATGAATTGAAGTAAGTACTACTCGTTAGACCAAGTATTACTAGGAAGACACTTGCATTCTTATAGTTATCTCTTCACCTTACATAAAATGATCACAAAATAATGCATAACTCAGTGTTGAATGGAATTTCTCTTGTTTCAGAATTTCAGCTGATATCTCAAAGATGAAAATACTTAATAGATGACAAGTGTCCCGCCTTCCTCCTCTCTTCATGGCTCTTTCCTAACAGGACAAACACATGGCTGAAAAGCTATCCAGAAGTGCCCATGAAGGCCCGCTTGCCTTCCTGTGAGAGGGCCCTGCATCTCAAACTTCTGCCTCCCTCCCACCTCCTGATGTTTAAAGGAACTAATAAGCTAATTCACCCAGCCATTAAAGGCTAATAATGTTGAATACATTGTCTAGTAGATACCTTCAAATAAGTAGAACTTTAAAGATATGATTTCAGCCATCATCCAGGAAAATATTCTTGAGATAGGAGCTTTCTCAGCCCTTTTCAAACCATACCATAAAGAGAAAACATGGTTTTGAAGACAGCCAAATTCAGTTTGAATTTCAGCTCCACCCTATCAGTTATGGAAACTGGTTTGACTTGGGCCATAAGGAGTCTTTAAAAATGTTAGCTTCCCCTTCGCCTTTTCTTTGTATATAAGATTTGCCCTTTAAAAAAACATACAAAATATATTTTAGCAAATATAAACATCAGTTACTAAAAATTATTACAGCTGTCAAAATAATTGTTTTAGTGCAATAATTGGGAATGAAATAAAAGCCACCTTTCTTGTTTGGAATGTAAAAGTATTATAAATCAGAATTAAGACGTATATAAACCATTCATTTATTAGTCAATTGATATTACTGGTGAGCCTACTTTGGTATTAGAAATTGGGGATATTAAAATGACATGATTGCTCTCCTTTATGAATTCACCTACATTAGAGGGAAGTGGATGTAACCATAATACCAATGGTAAAGGTTATATTAAGAAACAGAAGGAGGAAGCAAGGAAAATCTCTGCCTTGGAAGGTCAAGGAAAGCTCAACAACACTTTCATCATTCAGATGGCAGTTGACAGAGAAGTTGATTTTGGTATGGATATATAAATAAGAATCCAGGTACAATAAATTGAATCATTTTAATGATGTGAGTTCAAGAATAATATAGATGAGCATAAATTAACTTATGCATATAAAGCATAAATATAAATAATGAATCTGAGTACAACAAAATTATATTATCTTAATGATTCACAGTTTATTTCAATGGGATATTAGAACTAAAATTATATGCATATGTGTATATATACATGCTTTAACTTAAAAGTAAATGGAAAATAAAGCCAAATAGATTTAAGAGAAAAAAATTTGAAATTCAACTCAAGGAGCCTAATAAACTAAGCAGGAACGTTTTACACTAGATAAGCATGTTGAAAATGTAACTTTTCTCTAAACTAAGAAAGATGACATCTTTTTGGTAAGACTTGTCTTTCAGTATAATAATAGCTATTGAGACATGCAGCTTATTTATTTTAGGCGCAAGAGATATTCAGAGATGAAGACATACAGACAAATTCTTTCCCTTCCCTCTCTTCTCCACACCTTCCTTCCATTTCCTCTTTTGTTTTACTGTCTGCTGTGATACTGTGTGGAGAGCTGAACTCTTTTTTGAGTGACATACTTCTAACTGTCAAAAGATACAGTACCAAAAAAACACCAACTAAGCTATTAGTTTAACAGAAAACCCGCCACTTTATAATAAAATGCTTAAACTCATGGGAATCACACCAAAATGAAACTAATTTTATATATTCTTAAAATAAACAATTGTAATTCCTCTTTGGTTATATTCCTTTCATAATTATAATAAATACATAAAATAATGAGCAAACTTTTGATGTTTTCAAAAACATTTATCTACTTTATATTGCATTTAATCTTGAGTTCATAGATGACTTCTTGTGTTGGACTATACCTTAATCTAAGCTCAAAAGTTAAGAAATACTCACATTCTTAGCACTGTCTTTAATGACCAAGTCAGCCACATTAGTCAATGTCTGAGCATCTTAACCATTGACTTAGTTAAGGGTTCAATTGAGGAAAATATTTGGAAGTATAATCTCTCCCCTATGTCCCTAGTTTTACTACGAAGGGCCCGGTGTGCTTGATTATAGGGTGAAGGGCTAGGGAAGAGGGTAAGGAGGACAATTAGAGGAAGAAAGAGAAGGTAAGAAAGAAGGTGAATTAAACCTAAACCTGAGGTTTTAAAATTTGGCCACCAGATACTCAGTTGAAATATTTCAGAGGTTTCCAGTACAGAAGAGTGAATTAAACATCAAAGATAAATAGGGCCAGTCCGGTAGTGTAGTGGCTAAGTTCATGCACTCCACTTTGGAGGCCCCGGTTTCGCAGATTCAGTCTGAGGTGCAGACCTACACACCGTCATCAAGCCCTGCTAAGGCAGTGTCCTACATATAAAAAATAAAGGAAGATGAGCACAGATGTTAGCCCAGGGACAATCTTCCTCAGCAAAAAAGAGGGAGATTAGCCACACATGATAGCTCAGGGCTAGTCTTCCTCATCAAAAGAAAAAGAAAAATCAAGGATCTAGGGAGAGCAGGGCTTATCTATATAAAGTTATTCTTCTAGTCTTGCAAAAGAGCTAGGATGAATCATGAGCTGACAAACTCCACCTCTTCATTATTTGTCTTAGTTATAACAGCATCTAACTTATAACTGGTCTCAATCCAAAATATTTCTGAAGTGTCCTGAAAATAGAAAAGTCATAATAATAATAGGAATAAACCTTTAAATCTACAAAACTATTATAGCCCCAATTATTTCATCAGATCTAGTTAGCGCAATGGTACAACTTGTATTTCTAAGTTTTGGGTTTCATTATATAATAAATGAAACTAGTGATCTCAAAAGGAATCACAAGAGGCTGGCCCTGTGGCGTAGTGGTTAAGGTTGGCACACTCCACTTCAGAAGCCTGGGTTTGCGGGTTCAGATCCCAGGCATAGACCTACACCACTTATCAGCCATGCTGTGGCAGTGACCCATACACAAAATAGAGGAAGACTGGTACAGATGTTACTCAGGGCTAATCTTCCTCAAGCAAAAAAAGAGGGAGATTGGGGGACCAGCCCAGTGGTGCAGCAGTTAAGTGTGCACGTTCCACTTCGGTGGCCTGGGGTTGGCTGGTTTGGATCCCGGGTGTGGACATGGCACCGCTTGGCAAGCCATGCTGTGGCAGCATCCCACATATAAAGTAGAGGAAGATGGGCACAGATGTTAACTCAGGGCCAGTCTTCCTTAGCAAAAAGAGGAGGATTGGCAGTGGATGTTAGCTCAGGGCTAATCTTCCTCTAAAATATAAAAATGTTAAAAAATTAAAAATTAAAAAAATAATAAAAAGAGAGGAAGATTGGCAACAGATGTTAGCTCAGGGAGACTCTTTCTCAGTGAAAAAAAGGAACCACTAAAAACTCAGTCTTGTCTAATCAATGAAGAAACTGTTAGAATTGATTGTAATTTACTTACCAACAATATCGATTTTATACAAAACCAATAGAAATTAGCATACACTAGTTAACTCTCTATTATCTTGTGTAAAGTGTTTGTACACAATGCACTTTAAAATATGGTGTGCTGGGGTACAGAGGTAAGTGGAAGAACATTTTACGTTGAAGTAGGAAATGGGAACTATTTTTTTACACATTTTGTCCTAATTCTTTTTTGACTTTTCTATTAAAACTGTATTTGAAATTTTATACAAGTCTGCATTTGTGTGTGTACACACATAAATAAACATATAAATACACACATATACATGTGTGTGCATATATAGGTTATTTTTTAATACCTAATGAGAACTCTCTCCTATCCCATAGTCTAATACATTAAAATTTTGCCCAGTCTACAGGATACAAATAAACTGACCCTGAGTTTGATGTCCAAAGATAAAAAATAAATAAATAAATAAAAGAGAAAGAACCAAAGAAAACAGGTGCTTTAACTTTAAAGCTAGAAGTAAAATAATAAGGTTTATTTAAATGTTCAAATACTGGATTTGATATCTGGTGTACTGATAATTACTTACAGCACATTGGAATAAAAATTAAAACCTATTTGAGCAAGCTTACCAAGAGTAACAGGATTTGCACACAGTACGAAGATGTCGTCCACCCAGAGGTGAAACGGCAGTGAAATTAATGAAGCTTAAACTTCAAGGCCCTTTATTTTCTTAGGTCGTTTTCAAGACACAGGGAGGGGCCCTGGCAATGTGCTCACATGCTTGTATTTTTTGTAAAATTTGCAAAAGTAAGTTATCAGTTAATTCCACTATTTCTTTATCCTCTTACTTATCCTCTCTCATGCTTGGGTTGTGTGGCATGAGAGTAGCTGTGGACATGTTGGGGATCAAACTAGGAAGAAGCTGAGTGGGCATATATTTAATTTAGGTTTAGTTGGTTATATTTACATTTTTTTTCCATTACTTCCAAGTGAACTTAAAATTTGTTAGCAATTCCTAAGTAGGAATAACATCCAGGAATATTCGTGCACTCACTGGACAGACTCGAATAAAGGTGCAGGCAGAGGCTGCACCGCCATATGGACATCCTCCAGAGCCTGGCCCCAGAAAGATGTGGATAGTAGAGGAGAAGTGGGGTTTGAAATGTGTACAGCTAGACTACAAAGAATTATTCAAAAATTCACGTGCAAATTACAAATGGAGAATTTGATTCTCATCATTTCCTATACAAAATTGCAGGGAGACCTCTCCTTTTAAAAATATACTCGATAATGCATGGGGCTGGCCAGGTGGCACAATGGTTAAGTTCGCATGTTCTGCTTCGGAGGGTTTAGATCCCAGGCACAGACCTACATGCTGCTCAACAAGCCATGCTGTGGCGGCATCCCATATACAAAAGCAGAGGAAGGCGGGCACGGATGTTAGCTCAGGGCCAATCTTCCTCACACACACACACACAAATATATATATATATACTCAATAATCAGCATACGCAAATAGAAAAACATCACTTAGCTTTTCTATAGTAATGAAAAATTTAGATCAATATTCTTAGAGAAGAGAGTAAACAAACTTTCTCTTCTCACTTTAGAAAATATAAAAAGATTATAGTCAAATAAAGAAGCAATCAAAGAGTATGAAGCCAAAATACGGAGAACAAATATTATAGAGTTGTCAGGCAGTTAAAATATATTGTTATATTTTTAGATTTTGAATTGTGGTATTGTCAGACTGTCAAACTTTGAAATGTGTTTGAAATGGTTTTTTGCTCCTTATTAAAAGATGTTCATCTTCTCGCATTTGTAACTTTGTTACTTTCTTCTTAAAAGTGGATCCCACAATTGTATAAGCTTGAGGCCCCACCACATATGAATGTGCCCCCAATCACACACATGGAAGGGGTTTATAGTGTGTTTTGCTAAAGAACATATTTTAAAATAACTTGTAAAATACAGCATGTTGAAAAGAAACTTGTATATAAAAGAAAAGGAGCTAAGGCACTTTTCTACCTAAGTGGTTTCTCTTTTAATTAATTTTGATTTTATTCTTGCTTTTATCAGCATTTTGGCCTCTATTTCTTCGATACGTGGTGGTTTAATGATGGCCAAGAAAGAAGAGCAGAAAAGGGATCCATCTGGGGACACAACAAGATATTTTTTTTAACCACTTCACTCTGTCTCTTCAAAGAGTACTGACAATGGCTAATAATTTTATCCCTTTCATATATTACAGGATAATAAAAACTGTAATGTTAAAGAGGGAAGAAATAAAATGTAAAAGTTAATAGCTAATTCATTCTCCATGCTAGTTCAGTCCTTGGCCTTTTCTGAATGGAGACTGCCAATAGCAACAAATTATGTGATGATTTTGTGATGTGGACTATTCTCTTGGGACTAAGGACAAATGGCCAAACTTGAAGACCTGCCTCTTAAACTACAGATCCAAAGATCATAGGTCAGATCTTTATTCACTACATAATCTTCTTGAAAGGATAAATCTGCCACACGTCCAGAGGAAAGATGAGTACCGAACAACAGTATTTAAAAAACCAGGCAGATAATTGCCACTTCCTAGAATATTGTGGGGGCAAATATAATAAAAGTGTTTTGAGCCATTCACAGGAAGGCATCATACAAATCCACGTTATGCTCTGGCTTGCTTCACTCTTTTATATATAGTTCCTCATTTTGCTCTGTCTTTGTACATGAACTCACTCAGAGTCAACGTTTCTTATAAGTACCAAACCATTTCAGAGAAAGGGTGAAAACAGAGTTCCATGAATTGAGGGTAACTCAAGGAGCAGTAAATAATCAGAATGCTGGTGTTTTCAAGAAGGATAACTGGATAGTCACAAACCTAGCATAAAGTTCCTTCTAAGTGGAGTTGCGTATTTAGGTGAATCAGATGGAGACCACAGATGTAGACCACTAATAGATTTTCACTGTAGCTGTGTTGCACTGAGGATGCCCCAACATCATAGAGTTTTTGTAAACTAGTTATGTAACTTTGAGCACGTTGCTTTATCTTCCAAACCTGGTTTCTGCAATCTGTTAACAGAAAGGGCTGGAAAAATCAGCTCTAAAGATCCCAGGCTGCTCTAGCACATTCCAATGAGGGGCCCTCTGTTAATATGAGTTCCTATTGTGAAATTTTTCTCCATGAAAACATTCATACAAACTACTGGGAAGTTGGCGCAAACAAATATAAGATCTTTCACGTAAAACTTATGAATCTACCCGCCACTCTGTGCTTCCATAATTCTCAGTTTTATGGCCAGACCTCTTCAACTGCTATACAGAAGTTTGCCATAACTAGGGGGCAGATAATGTAAGAATTAAGAATTTGTTATTGAAAATGTTGTGTCATACAGGAAAAAAATGAGGTATTTAGAGTGATTTGGTTAATTAGTGATATTAAATAGCAGTAATCTTAAGCAAAATGACAAAATTGACAAGTTTCTCTTGCACGTCCTCTTGATTTTCTTTTCAGTGCCTTAAATACTCACTTTTCTCCCCATATTCCGTGGAGTCATTATGTCCCTTTGCATTCCGGGATCCCTTCCTTACCAACCTTATGCCCATTTGAGTCTTCATCCTTCAGGCATTGCCTTGGGGCTCTGGACATACTTTCTTCCCTCCTATTCACAGCTGTTAATTTCCACCAAGCTATACTAATAAGAACAGATTAACAGCTGTCTCCTTCTAAAAGTATTTTAATAGGGGAAAAAGAATACATCTTTAACAGTAAAATAATGGCAAAATCAAAGTATTAGTAGAAAGTATGTGAGATGTTGCCCCTTTTTGGGGGGTGGGGGGCAATAGGGAAGCTTCTGAATTTCCGAATAGGACAAGCCACAAGAAGTCACCTACCCCATATATATAAAGAGACTCTTAATATGAATTTTTCCAGGATATAAAGTCAGACTGCATCGGGATGTTCATATTGAGGAGCAAAGGAAGATAAGACTGCATAGGCAGGATGGAGTCAGGTTATGGAGAGTTCTGAATGATTATGCTGAAAACTTTGGATGTTATCCTATTGACAACAGAGAATCTTCAGATGTTTATACACTAAAAAAAGACATGAAATAAAAAATGCTATTTTAGAAAAATTTATTGGATGGGGGTAAATATACTGGATCAAAGGACAATTGATTGAACAAAGAAAATCATTTTAGAGATTATTACCATTGCTCAGGGTTCAGGGACGGACATAGTGGAATTGATTTGAAAGACACTTGGAAGGATGAACTGAAAGAGGTTGGTGATTTTACACAAAAAATGAAAAAAAGCCAAAGATTTAAAAAATTTGGACGACTAGGAGTAGTTTAGAATCAGTATTTTCCTCCTGTATACAAATGTGATTTGATACGATTTTGAAAGAAAAAGTAGCTGAAATCATTTGTTTCTCTCAAAAAATACAGAAATTAAAAATAAAGTTTTATTAATATTAATGAGAATATGGGTTTTTAAAAAAATCATAAATAACTGAAAATCATTATCTCAGTGTCCATGTGAAAATTTTCACTACTCACTAAAGAAAAACATTGAAAACCTATTATATAAATGATGACATGAATATTATTTCTATAAAATAGATGTACAAATTTTAATTAAATTTATAAATTTTTATTTTCATTTTAACTTGAATATGTATAAACTACTAAAAGCCATTACTAAAACAAAATATACATAGTTATAAAATACGAGTTACGGATATATGTTGTATTTATCTTTTTATTAGCATATTAAAATAAAAAGCAGGGTAATATTTTCACTAATCCGGAAACTGTCAATAACCTATATTTCTAAACGTTGACTTTTTATGATTTTACAATTTTACAATTTTATCTGTAAGTCTGCTGATCTCCAGGAGGATCCTTAAAAATTCTGGCTACATTTTAGAGGCAGTATCCTTTAATGAATCCAACAATAGGCCTTTGCATAAATCTACCAGTAGGTGGAGTAGATACCATAATTTATTATCCAAGAACAAGGACAAGGGAATGAAAGTCAGTTTATTCGGAATAAAACAAATCTGCAAATGAGATTTTCTTCAAAGGAAATATGTCCTATATGTGTTAGATTTAGTTTGACTGGTTACTGAATCAAAATAAATAACTTTATTAAATAATCAATCTTTGCAGGAAGATAAATTAAATTTACAAATGGAGGCAGTGTTTGCATTTTACTTATTCAAATCAACTAAAATTAGCTTTCTTTTCATAAAACTTTTACAGGGACAAAGATTTTTTTGATGTGTGCATTTAATAAGGGCGCTAAAGCAAATCCTGTTTTACAGGTGATCAGGTGCATAACAAATAGTATTTTCTGGGAAATATAATTGACTAATCCTATTATGTCTGTAGCAACAAATTAACCTTATTACTACTAGTAAATGGTGATTGATTATTTATGCAAATAAGTTACCATGTTCAGCTTTGTGATTGAAATAAACATATACAAAAGGTGCTTTAATATGACTTGAACTTTTTAATTAATAAAACCCTGAGGGGTCTATTAATTCATTCATTGCAATATTAGTTATTTACTTGTGTAATTCCTATTAGCGCTAACATATTTACTTGCATAAAGATGAGATAATTAATATCAGTAAAAATTAGTAATAGATTTTAGCACTATTTTAAGATACACATTAGATTTGTTCTAAAAATGGGCTTAAAACTGACTTTAAAACTATGTTATCAGTATGAGTATGTCAGTATATCAGCATAACTGTCCTACAATTATTAACATATTAACACATGATCTGATTTATTATCTATATGTGAATTCACAAACACAATTTAGGCTTATGAAATTCTTCACTTTTTCAGAAGCATTATTTGAATTAATGCGTTATTTCTACTCATTTAAGTTAAGCTATATTAGAAATATGAAAATTAGTGTTCTAGAGACTGTATTAATATCATTCCTAAATTAATGAAATCACCAATAAAGCAGTGTTTCTCTCCTTGCTAAAAGTGTTATTAGAATTATCCCATTTAAGCAGGTCAACAAAACTGTTCCTATCCTGATATACTTGTTATAAAAATCATTTATACTTGAATATTTATTCAGTAAATTTTCAAATATCTGCACAAATTGAGAGTTAAAACTCACCCAAGACTTTCAAAATACTCAATTCACATTTGGCTTTTATTTTGTACTTAAATGTGTATTTAGTATAGTTTGAAATCAAAACTCTTAAAGCAAGCAATGAAATTAATCTGTAAACATCTGAGTCAGAAACATTTTTTAATTTGCAGCTTAATTTCTCCCCACTAGCCAAGTCATGCTGAGAAAATCAGTAATAATACTCAAACTGAAATATGTATCTTTCATTCTCTGCGTCTTCCTTAGGTTAAGGAAAGTATTTAAAGTTTTTTATTAAAATAAAATAGTAAATGGAATTAGTAAAATCATAAATATAAATGGTGGCTAATTTCAGTGAGACTACCTGTGTCAGGTGTAAGGGGGAGTGGCCAAATTCCTTTCACTAAAGAAATTTGTTTACCATCAGTCTGAAATTAGACTGAATGCTCCTCGTGGTTAAGGGTCATATAGCACACACTTCTATGTCCTAATTCCAGTAGAGTATCAGAGGTTGTAGGTACTCAAAAGCGTGTCCTTTAGAGAAATTAACTGTGCATTTTAAAGTTAAGATCTATGTTTACTCTATTAAACCTTAGAGCTGTTTGTCTCTGTTTAGGTAAGGATAAATTATTGTATATTTTTGTTTAGGTGAAGATGCTTTACAATTGTGACTTATAATAATAGTTTTAAAATTTAACCATTTTTATATCATGATGAAAAATGCTGATCTAAAGCTAAGTAAAACAAATCTGGCATATATAAGGAATGAGACACTGGAAATTTCCAGTACTATCCTCTCAGTGCAACTAATCCCCTGCCCACAGTAACCAGATGAGACTAGAATGATATCAATATTCTATTTTATTACCAAAAACAAAAAGAAAGTTTGCCTTGGGAACTAGAGCGTCTCCATAGGTTCAAAGGGCTGTCCTGTTGTCTCTAGTTACTTGTGATGAAATATTAAGATCACCATGACAATATATATCAACTTGCGAGGTCCAAAGGAAAATCCCTGATGTTTTTATAATATTCCTCTCTAAGGGAGGTGATTTGAGAACATCATTTCCTCTCTATTTGCCCTCAGGTCTATGAAGCCAGGTGTAAAACGGGGGTGGGGGAGGAGACAGCATTATAACGATTTCTGACTAATTTCCATTAATCACTAAAGGAAAGCAAAGAAAGGAAATGAGAAAATGAATGTTTCCAACAGCTAAGACAAATAGAAGAAAATGAAAGTGTAGAATCTTAGTTTATCCTTGACAGGTTAAATCTTAATAATATGATTGTTATCAATTACTCCATGCTCTCTAAGGGCCTGGCAGTATTTTAAATATATTACATTTAATCCTCGTAATGTTCTTTCAAGGTGCACAGTGAAACAGGCTCAGGCAATTCCAGGTAATCTCCTAACATCTTACCCTAAGTGGGGGAGCTTGGATGTCAACTTAGCTCTGTCTGATGACAATGCCCATACTCTTTGTACGGTAATACAGCACCTCAAAAAATAATCATTTTATTGGATGCCAGGGATTTCTGGAGACAAAGGATCATTAAACTAAAGTTTATATGTCCATATATAAACAAGAAGAAAAATGGGCCAAAGCATTGACAGCTTGTATTTGTTAACACAAACATAACTAAAACACAATGGAAATATTATTTGAAAATTCATGAAAGTCCGTGAGTCAAGTCACGTGATCAAGTTTGTGAAATAATTTCTTAAACCAGGTGCTTAATTTTAAAACTGAAATGAAATCAAAATAGTTAAAGAAATAAAGCTTATAAAGTATCTACCATACTCTCTGGCATATAGTAAAAACTCTGCATATTTGCTACTATGTTATTTTTATTAGTAAAACAACTATGTCTTTATGGACTTTCTAAATTATTTCACTACATACTCAATATCTAAATAACCACGGATAAAGCAGAATTAATAAATGTTTCAGTTAAATCTGATTTCACCATTTTAAAACTTGCTTTCTCTAATACACTACTTATCATAAATATAAACAGCACAATTAGACCTTAGATTAAGAAAGATTCGAAGTATAAAGAGGGTTCAGAGTTATCAGAATAAACAATTGTACCCAAGAATTATTATCAAGTTTAAAGAATTAAAGAATATATTTATAGCCCCCTTAGTTTCATAAAAATTCAAATTACTAATAACTAAAGTTAAAAGAATTGCTGAAAAGAATTATTGATTTGTAATTCTATTTTTTAAAAAATGTAGCCCACCAATCATACAGCTGAAATTTTTACATTGTTATGGATTTCATAATAAGAAATGAAAATCCTTTGACTTTCTATTTTTAAAATTATCTTTAAATTATTGCCTAAGTAGACCCCGGTTTGAGTAAGAGATCTCTGACTGCCAGCTTTGCGTCTGTAAAGCAGTCGCATAATTATCTCTGAATTTCAGTTTCCTGACCTGATAAATGAAGATAAATCAGCTATCCAAATCCAAGTAAATATTAAGAGAGTCATCACTGTGGAAAAGTATTGTCATCAAGACTAACAAATAGAGGCTAGGGGTGCAGAGGTCTCTGTTCCAAAGGCACATGGCCAGTCCAGTACTTCACATGTTTCTGAACTTGGCTGCCTCTAAGGATGACATTCAGTGTCAGATGTCACCCTCCACCACTGAGCCTTGGCTTGCTCATGTCTGAGACATCTGACAACGTGACTCTGGCTAGAACTATGAGACTAGACTTGAAAGTCTATGAGAAAGAATCAAAACCCAGAAATTGCTAGTTTCCTGCCTAATGCTCAAGTAACAAAACTCATCTCAACTCCCAAATTCATGCTTTTTTTTAACTGTATTTCTTTGTGAGCAGAATATTCAACACGTGATGTATTTTTTCTTAGCAATCATGGCAAGATCGGAGGCACTGAAATTTTACTGTATAAGAAAACAAATTTCTAAAGTATTCCAAAGTCCACATTTGTATCTCTAAATGAAGATGTAATTGCTGAGGAAGTTTTGTTAAAAGCTTTACCTGAAAACTGGCATTAAAATTTAGAAAGGGTGCGGGAATGGTTTTAATCTCAACGTTAGCTCAGTGAAAAGAGAAAGCAGGAAAGAGCTGGGTTTAATAACCTCTTAGTTCTTGATCAATTCGCAACACAACAATAAGCCACTCAGAATGGGCTTTGAAAGCGAGGTGATGCCCTTCGTGTTGTGTTATCACAGTGGCAGATCACACTGCGGACGTGGACCTTTCTGCCAGTGTCGCAGAGGCTGCCTCTATGAAGCTGCTGTCACAGGCGAGTTTGGTGCCTGCGCGCACCTGCACAGAAGCACGAAATTGAACTCGAAGTAGTGTCTTTGTGATATCTTTTCAACAAGTCATGTCCCATTCAGCCTGCTAGTTTATCTCTGTCAGGCGAGGGGCCCCAGTGGCTTACGGGAGCTGTCAGGCACAGGTAGACCAACCTGCTTTGTGCTGAGGAGGTAATGCATCTTTCGGGCTTGGTAATCTCTTTTCTTCTCTTCCCTTTCCAGGGCGGCCTTCTTCTCTTCTCTCTCTTTCATCTCTGCAAACTCCTCCAGCGCATCCCTGTATCAGAACAACCCGCAATTATTTCTGATACTGAAAATCTGCTTGCATTTTAATTCTTTCATTGATAATCAAGTAAGTTTCTTAGGGGCAGCCATCACCCACAACCGTCAGAATCCGCACATTCTAGGGGAATCTTTGCAATCTTTAAAAAACATGTGAGTGATTTCTCAG